>NW_023605083.1:80512182-81112182 GCF_014898055.3 Talpa occidentalis | reverse complement strand
GCTCAACCACTGCGCCACCAGGGGAGGCCCAGAAACTGCATTTTAATAGGATCCCCCAGGGATCTTTTTTTTTAAATTTATGCATACAAGAGTTGGGGTGTAGGCCAAGGGTGTTGGGGGGTGGTGAGAGGATTCATCAGAGACAGAGTGGGGAGCAGAACAGGCAGACTGACTGAAATACTCTGCTGAGGGGAACAGCAGGCATGATAGGAGAGGTCTGCTGGAACCATGTGGGTCAGCTCAGGGATCAAACTCAGGCTGCAGAGGCTGCTAATAGCTTCATAGTGCTAAGAATTAACCCATTATGCCACCAGGGATCTTTATGCAGCTTTAAGTTTGAGAAGCACTACTTAAAGTTCTAGGAAGGAAATCAAGCCCGTCAGAGAAGAGCAGGCCAGTAATACAGGTCTAAGAGAATAAGTTTTGTCAGAATGAGGAGGGTCACATGACTGGGCAAGGAACAGAGACACTAAGTGGAGGTGGAGAGGAGAAAGATGGGGCCGATATATTTTTTTAAAGATTTATTTATTTATGCATCCAAGAGCTGGGGTACAGGCCAGAGGTGTGGTGCAGGGTGAGAGGATTCACCAGAGACGGAGTGGGGAACAGAACAGGCAGATTGACCAAAGTACACTGCTGAGGGGAGCAGCGGGCGAGTCAAGAGAGGTCTGCTACGCCATGTGGGTTGCTCCCTGACTGGTTGGGAATCGAACTCATGCTGCAGTGGCTGCAGATAGCTTCATAGGTTTGGTCTTAACCCTTGCGCCACCAGGGAGGCCCCAGGGCTGATATTTTGCGAGCATCTGTTAATTCTATGCTGGGTAATGTTCTTGATGCACCCTATCCATCATTTCTGAATCTTCAACACAACCCTAAAAATGTCTTGTCCCCATGTTATTAGGGCATGGATTTGTAAAGTCACTTGCTCATGGTCATATAGTTGACATTCCTGAGCCCTGCACAGGGTATCACTGCCCTGCGTGCTCTGCTAGAGGGAGAATCTTTGGCAGCAGGAGCCAGGAACCAGAAACAGAGATGATCTCAAGGGCCCCCAGTCCTGCGATGGATCACCTTCCCAGCAGACTTCATTGTCTGAGTAGAGTTCCTGGTGGTGGACGCAATAGCAGTGGGTTGAGTCAGAAGCTGGAGTCCTGGCTCTGACCCCGTCCCTTGCCAAGTCTTCTTGTTTATTGGTTATAATACCCATCTCCCAGAGAGATTTTGAGGGTTAAGTGACCCTGATCCATGATTATGAAGACATTTCAATATCATGAAATACACTGCAAAGTTTGGTTGATATAATTGTTATAGACTCATGACTGTAAAAGGTGAAATCTTGTGGGCAATTTTACACCTGTATCATTATTCATTCACAAATTCACTCTGTCATTTAATCCTGATTGAGCCCCTGCTATGTACAAAGTACTGTGCTGGGTTTGGGGGAGTGTAGATTGAACAGAGCAGAGCCATGGATAGGTCTCAGGGGTCTCAAACTCTGAAGAGGGAGACCAATGCGGAAATAGGCACCGATGGTGCTGTGTGATGGGGTGGAGTCCAAGCCGGGGACACACAGACTAGGCCACACCGGTAAGTGGCCTACTCTGTGGGTGCAGAGGGGATGGTCAAAAGAAGGCTTTCCAGGAGTTTCTTTTTAAGAATTAAGTGAATATACTGAAAAAGAGGGTATTTAAGAAGTCTTAAAGGGAACCAAATGAGAAATATGCAGGGGTATTTATTTTAAGGGCAAGAAGTATATCTGGGTCATAGAATCAGGAACTGTGCATGGTGTTGTGGTGCTGGGGGTGGAGAGAGAGAGCTTTTCTCTTTCTAATAGGAACACATTGCTCTGTAACACCAGGGGTTCAAGTAAATGATGCACTTCTCTAAATCTAAAGACCCCAGTCCCAAATTTGGCAAGAAATAGAATCTAATATAGGTTATTTTTCTTAGCTCCCTCTTGGCCTGACCAGAATCTTGGGACTTATGTAATCCAGGAGACTTAGAGGAGACCCCTTGTTCTCAGTCCTTGGTGTGCTCTCTGCTGTTGCCCCAGGCCAATCCTGGCAGTGAGCGCTCTTCCATGCCAATCACTGCTGAGATGCCCGTGGTCTCTGACACTTACCCAACCTGGCTCCTTCCACTGCCCAATTGTAAAGCATCTGGCAACCTGAGTCTGGCCATTCTTGTTTTTCTTGGATGCCCCAGCTCCGCCATTAGATAGGCATAAATGGGAGCTGTAAACACATCTTACGGAGCCAGGCAGGTCATTCTAAAGGGACCAGCTAAGGCTGTGGTAAACAGGAAAGCCTGTGTAGCGGGTTGAAACAAACCAAACTTCAGAAGCCAAACAAACATGGATGCAGGTTGGATTTGGTTCATCAGTTTGTGACTGGAGAGACCTTCCAAAGTGAAGGCCTGGTTTGGTCTTTGCCAGGATGGTCCTATTCCCTTAGTGCCTGAGACCCCACAGGGTTCTTAACTCCTGGGACAAGAGAGCTCAAAACTCAGACTAGACCTGAGTGTGTGACCTGTGAAAGAGAGGGAGTTGTGCGTCATTGTTCTCTTTGAAACCATATTCAAATGAATTTTTCAATCACCCTGTTACATCAAAGAGCAACACTGCAGCTATTTGAACAAGTCTTTTATCTCCCCAATTCCAAATTCCTGGGAGAAAGAATCTGATAAGGCCAGCCCAGCCTCTTTATCGATTCAACCCTGATCCAGTTGCTGTGGCCAAGATGAGGCTGGATCAGTGCTGTAGATGTAATTGCAACTGTGGGTGGAGAGTGGGATGGTGAGCATGGGTGGGGCCATTCTCATAGAAACAGTCTTGGGTTGAGCCCCCCAAAATCTATTTCATGAACACTAACATTTAGGATGAGTAGAATGTTCTAAGTAAATCGTATGCATGGGCTGAGGAAAGAGAGGTGGATAAGGCAGAATGTTCCAGGAGGAGGAACAGCTTGTATTGGGGAAATTGCACATGGTTTTGTATGGAAAGAGTTCAGAGGGCAAAGTAAGTCAGACTAAAGCAGGACCTCCCTGGTGGCGCAAGGGACTAAGAAGCAACCTATGAAGCGATTCGCAGCCACTGCAGCATGAGTTCGATCCCCAGCCAGGCAGCTACCCATATGGTGCAGCAGACCTCTCCTGTCTCTCCTGCTGCTCCCCTCAGCAGTGTATTTCAGTTGTTCCTCCTGTCTGTTCCCCACTCTGTCTCTGGTGAATCCTCTCGCCCCCCACATCTCTGGCCTGTACCCCAGCTCTTATATGCATAAATAAATAAATCTTAAAAAAAAAAAAAAGAATTTTACCTTTTTCCCTGAGGGCAGTAGAGAGGGCTAGACTCAGCTAGATTTGCAATGAATAAATCACACTGGCTGCCATGGGGCAGGGGAAACACCAGCCAGATAAGTGGTTCACCAGCTGGGACGTGATGGTGGCCCACACAGCTGAGGGATGCCTTCTCCATACAGACTGCAGCTTTAGCCCAAGTTACACTCCAGGTGATGAGCATCCCGGATGCACCTACCCCTAACCGAAAACTGGTCTTTGACCACTGAGAACTCTTGCTCTCCAAAGTGTGCCCCACCAACTGGCAGCATTGCATCACCAGAGAGCTTGTTAGGATTGTGGATGCTTAGGCCCCATGCAAACCACTGAATTCAAATTTGCATTTTAACAAGATATTGAGCAGAAGTGGGGCACGTGCATATGCTGAGTGCATGTGCCCAAACCTGAAGATCCAGCTATCTTCCTGCCATCACACTCAGCTCCTCCCTACTTCATCTCACCCCCTGTCCTTCACACCCTTCTCTGCAGGAGATAGTGGACTGGTTCAATGCCCTCCGCGCAGCCCGTCTGCAATACCTGAAAGCTGCCTTTCCTGAGCTCCCAGAGTCTGAGGTGAGCTAAACGTGGACCCTAACATCCGAGTCTCTCTGCCACGTCCTTCTTTTCTTGTCTGCTGATCTCAAAGATAGGAGCCAGACTAATTTGTTGGCAGGCAAAACCTGAGACTTGGGGTTGGATACTTCTGAGGGAAAACAAAGGCTTCCTCCTGGAGGTTCTGGGGGATGATGGTCTCACAAATGGCAAGGGGGCCTCCAAAAAGCAGGTCAGGCTGTCCCCCTTGTGGGTGCGCTGTTACCACCCCCAGTCAAGGAGCTCAGGATTTGGGCATCTGTTTCTGACTGCTTTTCCCACTAAATGTGCAGATGATTCTAACATATTGCTTATGACGTGCTTTTGAGCCCATTTTTCTTGTAGCCCTTTTATCTAGCAACCCCTTTATCAGACTGTTAGGTGAGAGTGATTATTCCCATTTTACTGATGAGAGGCCGAATCCTAGGAAGGTCAAGTGAATAAGCAAAAGTGCTCTTCCCATGCTAACATCCCCCTTTGCCTTCTCATGTTCCGAGCCCAGACAGCCTGTGGGGTCTCCCCCGTGGCAGTTCTAACAGGAACACCTGCTTTTGGTGGCCTGAGGGCTTCCTTTTTGTTGTCCTCAGACTTCTGGGTCATGCACCAAATCTCTCAGACTCTTCTGGGGAAGCTGCATAGCATGGGACAGGATGCTGCCTGGAGCCAGGAGGTCTGGGTCTTATGACTCTCTGTCACTAACTTGCTGTGTGACCACTGCAGGTCACCTCTCTGAGCATCTGTTTCCACAACTGTAAAATAGCAGTTGGTCTGGGTCACCCTTAGGGTCCCCTCCAGCTCTGAGGTGCCATGGTCTTGTCCCTGTTTTAGATAATTCTATGGGTGATGGGATTGGAGATCATGATAATCCTGGAACTTTCTTACTCCAAATTGTTAGGTCTTCCTTGAATGAAAAAATAGTTCTTCATTCCAAGGTTTGCAGAACACGAAGTGTCTGGAATGTGCGGGTCCCAGCAATGCACTGAGATGGCCACTTTCTGGGAGCAGTTCCAGCCAAGCCTAGGTCTGCAGAGTCAGCACCCAGAGCTGATGAAAGGGTGGGTGGGGCGCTGAGAGTGCTGACTATTGCATGGAGGAGGGAGGACAAAGTGCAGATGCTCCGCCTTGTTTATCTCAGTCATTCTCCAACTTTGCTGAGGAAATTGATCTTTAACCAACATCCTCAATGTCCACTTGCCTCCCTCCCTCACCACAATAACCCCCAGTCTACCCCAACCTCCTCCCCATCTGGCTCTCTCCTCTGTCTTTCCTACCCCAAGTCTATGCATAGCATAAGGTTCTGGGCAATTACCCAGGCTCAAGCTTAGGGATCCAGAAGCTGGAAACTGGGGAGCTCCAGTGGGGTTGTGATCCTGTCATAAGAAATGGTATGGTCAGAGAAGCTGATGTGTCACCTAGAGCAAGTCACCTCACCTCTCTGAGCCTTAGTTGACTCATCTGTCACCTTCCAGGGCTGTTGTGAGAATCCAGTGAGCCAAGGCATCTAAGGTACAGTAGGGAATCTACTCCACCCCTTGATTTTCCTTCTTCCAGTGTTTTCCCTTGGCCTGGACTAGCCTTGCCCTGGCTCAAGTTCAGACATCTGAGTAGTTCAGGACTCTGTCTTTTCTCCAAATGAAAGAATTGAAGCTTCTGATTTTGGAAGCCTGGGCTGTCATTTGAAACTCTAGACTTGCCGGGTGACCCGCTGGAGTTTAGGATGCCAACACCAATATCGAGAAGCTTCTGTGAGTGTAGGATGGCAAGCTGGAAGGAATCCTGGGGATCATGTATTGCAAACTCCTTATTACACAAAGGGAAACATCCTCAAAGAGACATAGGGTCTTACCAAGGTAATACTACTGGTTGAGGTCAGAACTAGAGGTAGGTCTCCCAACTCCTAGTCCAGAACTTTCTCTTTTTGCCTACTTTGCCATTACCTCCTGTGACCATGTGTCAGAATCCCCTCAATGACCCAGCTCTTGGTCTGATCAGAGGGCTCTGGCATGTTTATACTTTAGCATCATGTCTTAATGATAGGAGCACCCTTTTTGAAAAAAAAATTTATTTATTTATGCATACAAGAACTGGGGTATAAGCCAGAGATGCGGGGGAAGGGGTGAAAGGATTCACCAAAGACAGAGTGGGGAGCAGAACAGTCAGACTGACTGAAATACACTGCTGAGGGGAGCAGCAGATGAAACAGGAGAGGTCTGCTGCACCATGTGGGTCACCTCCCTGGTAACCCCTTGCGCCACCAGGGAAGCTCTACGCTGAGAGTCTTAATATCTACCTCACAAGATAGTTGAGATTTTCCCCCAGGGCCTGACTCATAGCAATTCCTCAGACTGGGCCCCGACACTAGGAGGGGCTCCTCAGAGCCTTGCTGGTGTCCACTTGCAGGGACTACTGAAGGAATTTTGGAACTAAGTTCTTAACCAGGACTTGGTCTCACTGGTCAGCCCTGCAAACATCTGGGGTGCTGGCATCTGACTGTTGAAATATTAAATTGCATCCATATCAACTTCCAAATATAACCCAGTGAATCACAAGTGCACATCCTTCCCCATTCCAAACTTCCCCTTTGTTGAAGAACCAAGTTCCTTGGGGGACCCTTGAACCCCTGGAGTGTGAGCCTGGGGGTCATTTTATGTCTCTCTTCCTCCAGCTCGTGCCTCTTATCACCAGGAACTACCTCAAACAAGGCTTCATGGAAAAGACTGGTCCAAAGGTACATTCTACCTGCCCTACACTCCCCCCCTACTTATAGAGCCCCTATCCCAGGGGGAGCTGGGGAAATGGGGAACCACAGGGAGGAAAGAGAAGTAAACCAATGTTGGTGAGTTCCTGGGTTGAAGGACTTGGGAAAGCTGTTAGCTGCTATGAGATCCAGCACTGCTGCTCGCTGTCACCAGCATCCTCCCTGTTTGCATCCTCCTCAGTTTCTTTCCTCCTAATGTATCTTACCCTCCTGCTGGGAAAGCACCACTGCAAAGGGGCTTTTTTTTTTAAAAAAAAAAAAAAAGATTTATTTATTTATGCACATAAGAGCTGGGGTACAGGCCAGAGATGGATGTGGGAGGGTAGTGAGAGGATTCACCAGAGACAGAGTGGGTAACAGAGCAGGCAGACTGACTGAAACACACTGCTGAGGGGAGCAGTGGGGCAGACAGGAGAGGTCTGCTGCGCCATGTGGGTTAGCTCCCTAGTTGGCTGGGGATCGAACTTGTGCTACAGAGGCTTCGGATTGCTTCATAGTGCAGTACTTAACCCCTTGTGCCACCAGGGAGGCCCCTGCAAAAGGGCTTTTGAGGAACAACCTCTGCACTTTCTGAATCCCTGTATGCTCTGTGCTGGGGGCTTACCAGGCCCTCCCATGTGAGAAAGGGGCTAAGCTCTGAGAAAACACCCCTACATACCTAAGCGTGGTGCTGGACAGCTCATGTGGGCAGGCGCCTTCCCAGCACACACTTCCTCCCTCAGACTGAGCCTCTGCTTGTTTTGCTAAACCTGCCCAAATCACCCAGTAGTTGCTCAGTCCCATGTGGGACAGAGAGAGGAAGCCTGGATGTTTGTGTGCCTCCAGGAAGGTTCCAGAAGAGTGGAGGCTTCAGCTGCCCCAAGAGATCTCAGACCCAGCCTGGTGCAGAATGGGATGAGGCTCAGAGGCAGATGTCTGACTGGAGAGGGTCCTGATTTTGAGGGAAGGAAGGGAAAAGGGAGGAGAAAGGGAAAGGGAGGGAAAAGCTAGGGGAGCCTGTGTGTGTGTGTGTGTGTGTGTGTGTGTGTGTGTGTGTGTGTGAGAGAGAGAGAGAGAGAGAGAGAGAGAATTTTAAGTATACTATTGACAGAACAGTGGTATCTGTGTGAAAGAAGTCTCAGGCATGCACCATCATGTTTCTTCCTACCCCTCCCCACCCCCCAGCAATGAACAGTGTTCCCCATGGCTCCTGCTCCTGGGGCCTACTTTCCCCTGACCTGGGTCAGAATTTGGCCTGGGCCAGCACTGTCAGCATTGCTGAGCAGTAGCCACTTTTTATTCCCACAATTTCCTTTTCTTCTGAGACTTCTCATCCACAACCTAAGAGGAAATAACCTCTTCCAACCAAGGCAGCACCCGCAGGCAGCTCTGTGAGGCTGGCAGTGGGTGAGCAGGTGAGCAGAGGCCCAGGAAATGTGCTGTTGTGTCTGACTACAGAGCCCGGGGGCAGGATGGAGCACTGGTGGGACCAGTCACCACCTTTCTCCTAACTGGGCTTGCCCTTTGACCTCAGTTCCTCCTGCTTGGCAATGCTGGCAAAGGTTTCCTCTTTTGCAGCAAAGAGAACCCTTCAAGAAAAGGTGGTTTGCCCTGGATCCCCAGGAGCGGAGGCTGTTCTATTACAAGCACCCACTGGTAAGAGCCACTGTAGCCCCTCCCCAGAGCACCCCCAGATAAAGAGGTGGTCATTGCTGCTTAGGGACTATAGGGAAACTACAGAACTGGATTCACCTGGTGATAGACACACCTCCACCTTTGCTTGTCTCCGTCATCTCCTGAGCTAGAAGTGACAGGAGAAGGTGAGGGAGAGCCCTCACCTTCACAAGTCTTCATGTGTATCCAAAATGCCAACACATTCATTGATTCTTATCCTCCACTTTCCAGGGCTCACTTCTAATCAGGAGGCTCTGCAGCCTCATGGTTAGGAACGTGGCTGTCCAGGTTCAGGTTTCTGCCCTGGGCAGAGTATTTAGCTCTCTGTGCCTCAGTTTCCTTCTCCAGAAAATAGGCTTAGTAAGAGCGCTTTCCTCAGCTGCAGCCCTAATGAGTTACTGCTTATAAAGCATTTGAATTCCCACTGCATAATAAGCTCTCCACAAATGTTAAGTATCATTTTAACAGATAATGTATGTGATTTATTTGCCATTTTAGCCTTTCAAATTCTGGGTCCACCTGCAGAAATCCCCAGCAGAGACACATACACACCCACACCCCTCTTTCTAAAGTAGAGCTTGAAAGCTCTGGGGTGCCCCTCTGCCTCAGGTGTGACCTCTGATGACATGTGTCCTCTATTTTCAGGATGCCTTTGAGCAGGGCCAGGTTTTTCTTGGGAGCAAGGAGCAGGGGTACGAGGTATATGAAGACCTGCCCAAAGGCATCCGAGGGAACCGCTGGAAATCTGGCCTCACCATTGTCACACCCCAGCGGAGATTCGTCCTCACCTGTCCCAGCGAGAAGGAGCAGCGAGAATGGCTGGAGAGTTTCCGAGATGTCCTCTCACGCCCCTTGACGCCCCTCAACCTCCTCAGTAAGGAGCGGGGGCTGGGGCTTGATTTTTTGGCCAAAGGAGGCAGAAAGGGGCTTCTTGACTTGGCTTCAGCTGTGATGCCGACAGGCCTGAAACTGAGGTCATGGCTCCTGACTGCGCTCTTTCTGTTTTCTTCTCTTCCTGCCAAACGAAAGTACAGACGGTGCACATTATTGCCAGAAAACCCCTTCTGTCCAGGCTAAGTTCCTCTAATGGGCAAAATACCCCCCCAATTCCCCCACCTTACCCCCCATTAATATCTGGAGGAGTCTAGCCCTGCAGTCTAACCTTTGTTAGATCCCAAGAAGCCCTCTCTCTCCCTCCAACCCCCCTCCACACCACCCATCTCCAGTCCCTTTTCTCATGAGAAAACCATGGCCTGTTATTATTAGCTAAGGTTGCACCCGCTGGGCAGCTCCTGGGATTTTGCATTCCTCTTCACCCACAGAGGGAAGGCTATTTTTAGTACTCTTTCCCCATCTGAGTCCTCCCTCTGCCTCTTTCCTGCTCCTCCATTTTTGCCCCAGATGTGTCAAAAGCAGGCTTCCCTATCTGCCCACAGCCCCATGGAAAAAAGAGAAACACTTTGAGTCAGAGCAGAAACTTGTGGCACAGGCCTGGCTTCTTGGGCAAAAGGAGAAGTTCTCTGTTTGGAAAAGTACAGCCTGGACAGGTGACCTCAGGACCCCTTGGGAGAAACCCTTGTGCCCTTTAAGTCTGACCCGGATAAATATACTTTCCCAAGCCCCAGAGCCAAGGACCAGGAAGTTGTTAGGGAAGTGCATCAGCCGTGATTTCTTTTCTCTGTGGCCGGTGTCTGAGTCTCTGTTTCTCTTTCCACTTTTCTCTACTTCCCTGGTGTGTGTCCCCTCTGCCTCTCATCCTTTCAGTCTGTTTTTCATTCTGGCTCCCCCTGACTTTGTGCCCCTGCCCCTTGCTATCCCTCCCTCCAGTAGGGTTGTGTTGGTGCAGCCGCCCCTCAGCCCTCTTCTCCTTCCCTTTGCAGCTGCATCAACAGAGAGTGACAAAGGCAGCAGGTGACCCATTGGCCACTGGCCACCTCTCCTGGTGGGAATAAGAAGTTCTCACTTTGACCCTGCTGCCCAGCAGGAGTCCTGCAGTCAGCAGCTTCGCTGGCAGTGAACTCTGCCAAGACTGAAGCCTGGCCTTGGCCAGCCAGCTCCTTGGGCCTCTCCACGGCCCTGGAGTTCTGGAGATCTGACCTCAACGCCCAGGACCACTGAAGTGAAGGTATCGCAATGAAAGGCACTCACAGCATCACACAAGTGACATACTTGCCCGAAAAGTTTAATCTGAATCTAGCCATGAGGAAGTAATCATAAAAATCCACATTAGGAACATCCTGCTAAACAACTGGCATGGACTCTTCAAAAAATGTCAATATCATGAAAGATAAAGTAGTTTGGAAACTGCTATAGATCAAAGGGACTTGGTGACCAAATGCAACTCATGACTCTTGATTGGATTTGGGGTTTAAAGAACAAAAAGCCAACTATAAAGGGCACGCCTGAGATAGCTGGGGAAGTTTGAATGTGGGTGTATCTTAGCTAAGAGTATAGTAAGGTTATGATAATGGTGTTGTATTTGCATAGGAGTGTGCCATTCTTAGATCCCCGCTGAAGTGCTTAGAGCTAAAATGTAACATTGACTATGGACTCTTAACTGGTTCATCAAAAATAAGTGTATGTGTACATATATATGTATAGAATGTATATACATATTATAAAGTGTTTGTGAGTGTATAGATATACATGGGAAGACAGGAAGTGTGTCTGTGTATGTGTACACACGTGCATTGTTTGCAGCATGTTAGCAACCAATGAATGTACATGAAGTAGAGATGGGTCTTGTGCTATTCACGCAAATTTCCTATAAATTTACAAGTGTTTAAATTTAAAAATTGGAGGAAAAAAATTTTTTTAAACATTCATTTTCATTCCTCATGTCATTTTTCTAAATGTATTAAAAATGTCCCCAGGATTTTATATCTTTGTGCACATTTTAGAAGAAATAAACACCTAGATGATCCAAAAAAAGCAATGTCTGCATTGATCATCACTATCCCTGGAAGGAGAGAAACAAGCTGAGGAGACCACTCCACTGAACCCAAGGCAGAGACCCATCCAGTGCCAAGCGGCCCTCTCTGGTGGCCGAGGGGTTAAGATTCAGCTGCTATCACCTCACTGGCCCTGCCACTAACTGTTGGAGAACCTGCTTCCCCATCTCTGTACCTTGGTTTTCTTCCCTCAGATGAAGAAGTGGACTAACTATTGAAAGTCAATGGAAGAGACCTTTTTTGAGCACATCCCAGGTGCAAGGCTGTGTGCCAAGCCCCGGGAATAGGCAGGTACGGGGGGGGGGGGGGGGGGGGGGGGCCGGGGGCAACATTCACAAAGGGGAAGTGCAGGCTGCTGGGAAGTGTGTGGCAATAGGGTTCACTAACGAAGGGCCAGAGGGAAACTTCCTTCCTCTCCAGAAAGAGACCTTGATATGAAAACCTTAAAACTGTTGAGAGGTTAGCTGGAGAAGTGAAGGGAACACTATGCTGAGGGGAGAAAAGTTCAGAGGTCTCTACATGGGAAAGAGGAACTGCAAAAATTCCCCAGTGGCTGAAATGTTAGAAAAAGGTCTCTACTATATGATTCTTTGTCTCTTGGAGTGATTTGGGAAAAGACCATAAGTGTTCATTCTTCATTTCTGCGAAGACCCAACGGATAGGGAGGGTCTTTAAGAGATTCTTTGCTTTTTATGGGATTTTCTTTTTGACCCCTAATCAGAGAACATCACTGGGCATCTTTCCTGATGTCCAGGTGGAGGTATGGCTGCTTCCTCCTCCGGCTCCTAAACCATCTTGCAAATACATGTTGCAACACTTGCTGAGTTGTATAATAATGGTGAGTTTGTTTGCCTTTTTAAAAAAAAGGATTTATTGTTATTTGTTTATGCATACAAAAACTGGAGTGTAGGCCAGAGGTGCAGGGGGGTGAGATAATTCACCAGAGACAGAGTGGGGACAGAACAAGTGGATCTACTGAAATATACTGCTGAGGGGCACAGCATGCCAAGACAGGAGAGGTCTGCTGCGCCATATGGGTTAGCTCTCTGGCTGGGGATTGAACTCATGTCACAGTGGCTGGCAATAGCTTGATAGCTCTGAGACTTTAACCCCTGTGCTACCAGGGAGGCCCTGCCTTTTTTTCTTAACCTCCTGTGAAACTGTGTTGTACTCTGCCCAGTTCAGGGAACAAGAAAGTCAATAAAGTAATAGTTCCACTCTTAAGGAATTTAAGATATAGAGGGAAGAAAGAGAAATAAATGGGCACTAACAAAGCTACCTTTAGGAGGAAACTGGAATTTTAAGAGTAGGAGTCCCTCAGATGGGCAGAGAGCAGACACCAGAAATGGAGATAAAGTCCCAGTGAAATGCAGTGTCCGGTTTTAGTTGGTTCCTGAGGCCTCACTGGATTGCTGTTTTGGGGTTTGAGGTAATCTCTGTACTCTTACACTAAATCCCCCTCCCTTTTTTTAAAAAAAAGATTTTATTTATATTTTGAATACAAGACCTGGGGCATAGGCCAGAGGTGTGGCAGGTGAGAGGATTCACCAGAGACAGAGGGGGGGGGAACAGAACAGGCAGATTGACTGAAATGCACTGCTGTGGGGAGCAGCGGGCAAGTCAGGAGAGGTCTGCTGCACCATGTGGGTATCTCCGTGGCTGGGGATTGAACTTGTGCTGCAGTGGCTACGGATAGCTTCATAGGTTGCATCTTAAGCGCCACCAGGGAGGCCCCTCACTTTTTGACTTGTCAGCAAAGGAAGTTTCTGTAACCTGAATCAGTCCTGACTAATAAAATTCTACAAGAGGGATACCTATGCTGAATACTGAAGAATAAAGCAGAAGCTACTTGGAGTGGGGTATGGGAAAGCAGAAAAAGGAAAAGAAGTATACCAGAGACAAGAAAGAATATGGCCTGTTCTGGAAACTTCAATATTTGAGTATGGCTAGAGTACAGATTGTTGGGAGAAGTAGTAAGAAAGAACAGGTTATACTGGAGGAGGTTCTGCTTCCAATAGTTTGGAGTATCTCCAAATAGATCGACCATTACACAAATAACACTCAGAGCTCTGTATGGACTATACCACACAATCATCTAAAGACTTCTAATTCACAGCAGTCAGAAACTGGAGAGGAGCTGGCACTAGGAAGCAAGGAATGGCATAAGTGAGTTTCTATGAGTTTCACTAAAAGTCTGATGGAAACCTTCGGTTTTACTGAGCGAAAAATAGAGGGCAGAGTTTAGGATAATGGTAGCATCTGGAAAGCAAGGGAGGATTAGAGGCACACAAAAGGGAAACCCTGAGTTCTCCACACAATCTACCTCACCTTTGGAGGAACAAGACAGAATCCAGAGCTTCCACAATATCAAGATATAATCCAAAATTCGTAGACATGGAAAGAAAGGAGGAAATATGTATCATATGTAAGAGGAAAATCAATCAACAGAGATTTATTCTAAGATGTCCCAGATACTAGAATTAGTAAGCAGGAATTTTATTTTTTATTTTTTATTTTTTTTTAGTAAGCAGGAATTTTAATTATGCTCAGTAAGTAAAGATTATGATCACAGTGAATAAATGGATATGAATATTGGACAGAAAAAGGGAAATTATTAAAATAAGAACCAAGAGGAAATCTAGAACTGAAAATATAGTATGTGAAAAAATTTCAGCTCAACAACTTGAAGATAGGGCAATAGAAATGATGTGATCTGAAAAAAGGAGGGGGAAGATTGAACAAGTGAAAAGAACACCTCAGTGACCTGTGGGACAATATCAAAAGCTGTAATTCCATATAAGTGGAGTCCCAAATAACAGGAGATATTAGGGCAGAAAAAACATTGAAAATAAATGGATTAAAATGTTTTTAAGTTTGGTGAAAAACATGTAGAGACTCAAGAAGTCCAGTAAACTTTAAGTGGGATAAATACAAAGAAAACCACAGCCCAGCACATTCTCACCAATCTGTCAAATAAAGATCTTGAAAACAGCTAGAGAAAAATGATACACTATATACAAGGAAATACCGTTTCTTGTCAGAAACAATGGAGACCACAAGGAAGTTAAAAGACATCTTTAAAGTGCTGGAAAGAAAAAAATCCTTAAGTCAGAAATCTAGAAAAAAATATATTCAGGAATAAGAGTATACGCTGCTGAGGGCAGCAGCGGGCGGCAGGAGAGGTCTGCGCGCCATGTGGAACCCTCACCCTGTGGCTGGGGATCGAACCGGCACTGCAGAGGCTGCGGGCAGCTTCGCAGCCCAGTGCTGAACCGCTGCGCGACCTGGGAGGCCCGGATCTAAAATAGTTAATGTACTATATTGTATACTTGAAAGTTGTTAAGGGAGTAGATCTTAAATGTTCTTACCACACACACAAAGGTAAGTATGTGAGGTATTGAAGGTGTTAACTAACCTTATTTTGGTAATCATTTAGCTATATATTTGTATCAAATGACTACAATATATACCATAAACATATATCTCAATAATGCTAGGGAGAAAAAAATATAATGTTCAATCACAGATAAATACATTTTTAAAAGAAACCAGTCCCTCTCATTAAGAGCTATTATCCCAACAAAATTTTTACTTTTGTTTCATAGTTATGTATATAAATGTGCAATGTATGTTTTGTTTTGATTGGTAATAATCGTAATGATCATTCAGTTCAGTAGGAAAAATTAATGAGGGCCTTTTTGTTATAAGAAGTAAAAAGATTTTTAATTTTAATATAGCCACACAGAAAAATATTATAAGGTGATAAAATCATTACAAAATGATAGACTTTCATGCAGAAAATAAATTACCATAGAACTGTATTCTATGGAGAAAGTGAAATGAAAATACAAGTGCAAGAAGATAAAGCAATTAAAGTATTTCCAACTTAAATGAAGACTTTATTCACACATTTTTATAGCTAGGGCTGACTTCTCTTACCCCACTCCCCTTTTTTGGAAATCACTGTGTGTTTTGTACAAAACAAACTTTTAGAATATTTCCAAGTAGAAAAGTGTGAAGACCATTGGTTAATCTATTTTCAAGAAACTTGACTATGTAAAGAAATGAAGGAGAGCTAGAGGGAGGCTTCTATCAAGAGAGATTTTCTTTTTCAACATGGAAGAGTTGAGCATGCCTAAGTATTTGGTATCTTGCTTATTTTTTGGAGAGGAGACGGGCCAAAGAAGCTATAGATTTAGTCCAAAGAAGGAGACTCTGGAACAAAATCCAGGTCAATCAGGAAAGGCTGAGTTATGCTGCAGCAACAAGCACCCACTAAATCTCAGTATATTAACCATAACTCAAGGGTGAGTCCTTAGTGTCTGCTCCTCTTAGCTACTCAGAGATCCAAGCCACCAGATGATGGTTTCATTTCCACAGTCAGGGCAGCTGGCAGAAAGGAATTCAATGACTTACACACCTTTATAACTGCTGTGAAGTCAACGAGAATTATTTCTGTGTATGTCATGTGGGTCAGAGAAGTGCTAATCTCACCAGGTGCTTAGAAAGGAAAAGAGCTGGAGACTTTGAGGAACTGTGTTAAACACTATTCCCTGCCATTTCCAAAGTAGCCACACGTTTTTGTTATCTGGTACCTGCTTTTATTATCTGGTACCTGCAAGATGGGGTAAAAGAAAGAATAACAGGGACTCCCTGGTGGCACGGGGGTAAGTCTCAGCACTATCATGCTATCACCGGCTGATGCCAGAGTTCGATCCCCAGCCAAGGAGCTAACCCACATGGCGCAGCAGACCTCTCCTCCTGCCCGCTGTTCCCCTTAACGGTGTATTTCAATAGATCTACCTGTTCTGCTTCTCACTCTGCCTCTGGTGAATCCTCTCACATACCCTCCCAGCCCCGCACCTCTGAACTACACCCCAGCTCTTCTATGCATAAATAAATAAAATAAATCTTTAAAGAAAGTATAAGAAGTTGTTGGTTCATTTCAACACATCAGAGAGGCAAGGATTCTGCTACTAATTTATTGTTATGTGAACCTAGAACGTCTTTGCCTCTTTGGGTCAGATATGATGCCCTTCCAGCTCCGTTGTATACTGGCCACAAGGCGCCTAGGACTGGAAGAGGAGAGGAGGGAAAATGTAGTCCAAGTAGGTCCAGGCCGGCTGCCTCATGAAAACACACTTTCTAGTGTTTTCGTTCCATGCCTGACCAGCACTGTGCTTTCAGCCAGCGGAGGGCAGTAAGGAGGCAGCGGCCCCCTTCAGCGTTTGCTAGCCGATTTCAGTCACTCCACTTTGATTTCTCTTTTGAATCGTCTGCGGAAGGATTTCAAAACCCATGCCATACATTTAAAAACAAAACCGCACACCCTTGCAGGAAGCCACCCCAGACAAAGAAATCAGACTTTCCCGGGAGTGGAGCCTGGACATCGATTGGCATTTTCCACCTGCTTCCCAGCTCTGCGCGCAGGGTGACCCTGACCCCCTGCAGCTTCTTACCGAGGCTGGGCGGCCCCTACGGGGCGCAGAAGAGAGTTCTGGAAGTGAAGCCTCCCTCTCTTTCCCGCTTTCCCCTAAGAGTGTCGGGTTTTAATTTTAATGGGGAGGGGCGTCGAGCTTAAGGCGAATTTGGGGTATCAGCGTGTTCCTAGCGGCTTGGGGCGAGTTGCTTTCGGGCTGGGCGGTGACGCTCGGGCGCGGCCCCCCGCAGGACGGGAGACATGGAAAAGGGCGGAGATTGGAGCGGAGGAAAGGCGAGGACGGCGAAAGGCGCGGAGGAACGAGGCAGGAGCCGGAGACACAGGCGCGGACGCGCTGCCCGGGCTGGGCTCTGCTCGCGCGCCCCGCGGGTGTTGGTGCCGGCGCGCCTGGGCGCGGGCCGGGCCGACCCCGCGCGGCTGGCGGGGGTCCGCCTGGGCTGCAGCCTCCGCCGCGGGCTGCTCTCCCGGCCCACCGGCCTGCCCTGCGGCCACCGCGGCTGCGGCGTCGGCTGGAAGGGCCTGCGGGGGGCTGGGAGCCGGGGCTGGGCCGCCACGGGTCCTGCCCCGCCTGTCGGGGGACCCGGCGCCAGCCCGCCGGCCGCCGCAGCCCCGGCCGCCGCCAGGCGCGGGCGCCCCAACTCCGGCCGCACAGCTGCGGGTAAGGGCGGGGCGCCCCTCTCTCCTCGCCTCCAGCCTCCCCGGCCCTGCTGCCCTTCCCCCTGGGCTCTGCTCTCACTCTCCCGGCCTTTCTACTCTCCCTTACTTCTCTCCTGCTACAGGTAGAATTCTCTCTGGAAAGTTCAGAAAAGTGTGAAGATTCAGGACAAAAAAAATCCAAACTTCCTGAAATTCTGTCCTCCTAACTGCTACGCCTATGTCCGTACCTTTCCGATCTTTCCTAAGACTGTGTCTCCTTGAAAAAAGTGTTAGTACAGATAACATGGATATGTAACTGGGCAAATTCCGGTTTTTTTTTTTTTTACTTTCGTTCTTTCTCTCTTTTTTAGCAGAGCTTTCCCATTAGGTGTGAAATGCTATCTCACTGTGGTTTTGATAGGGATTTAAATTATAGAGAATATAAAATTTACCGTTTAACTATTTTAAAATGCGCAATTCTGTGACTTTCATTAAATTCTGTGCCTTGCAGCCAGGACCACTATTTTCAAAAACGTTTTCATCACCCTAAACTGAAACTGTCCTCATTAAGCAGCACCTCCTCATCCCCCTTCCTCCTGGATTTGCCTATTCTAGATGTATGTCTGACTTTTAACTTAGCATTGTTTCCAAGGTTCATTGGTGTTGTACAGTGTGTTTGAACTTCATTCTTTCTATTTTTTAAGATATATTTATTTATACATAGAAGAACTGGGGTACAGGCCAGAGGTGCGGGGTGGGGCGGGGCGGGAAGGGGCGGCTGGGCGTGAGAGGATTCACCAGAGACAGAATGGGGAGCAGAACAGGTAGACTGACGAAACACACTGCTGAGGGGAGCAGCAGGCGAGACAGCAGAGGTCTGCGGCGCCATGTGGGTAGGTCCCTGGCCCGCCTGGGATCGAAATTGTGCTGCAGATAGCTTCATAATGCTGTGCTTAACCCCTTGAGTCTCTGGGGAGGCCCTGAACTTCATTCCTTTTTGTGGCTATTTTCTCATTGCATGTGTAAGACCTTATTTTCTTTATCCATTCAAACACTGCTAGGCATTTGGTTTGTTTCCACACTTTGATTACTGTAACACTGCTGTCAACATTGGCATACAAGCATCTGAGTCTCTATTTCAAATTCTTTTGGGTAAATACCTAGGAGTGGAATTGCTGGGTCATAGGCCAATTCTATTTTTAACTTATTGAGGAACAGTTAGACTGTTTACCACAGCAAATTTACCACTTTACATCTCCATTAACAATGCAGGAAGAAAATGTTCCAATTTGCCCACATTCTTTTTTTTTAAGATTTGTTTTTTTGGGCCTCCCCTGTGTCACAGTGGTTGAGCGCTGGGCTACAAAGCTGCCCGCAGCCTCTGCAGCACCAGTTCAATCCCAGGCCGCCGGGCAAGATCCCACATGGTGCGCAGACCTCTCCTGCCGTGCCTGCTGCTCCCCTCAGAGTGTATTTTGTCAGTCTGCCTGTTCTGTTCCCTGCTTTGGCTCTGGTGAATCCTCACCCCACCACACATCTCTGGCCTGTACCCCAGCTCTTGTATGCATAAATAAATAAATCTTTAAAACTAAATAAATAAATAGGGTTGTCTTTTTGTTGTTGAGTTTTAGGAATTCATTATATATTCTGGATATTTATCTTTATCAGACTTACAAATACATTTTCCCATGTGGATTGTCTTTTTGTTTTCTTGAAAGTATCCTTTGATGCACAAATGTTTTATGTCTAATGATGTCAGATTTATCTATTTTTCCTTCTGTTGCTCTTGTTTCTGGTGTCATATCTAAGAATTCATTGCAGGCGTATAAAAGCACAATTCATTTCTTGTGTTGAGCTTGTGCCCTGCAACTTTGCTGAGTTCATTTATTAGCTCTGGTTGTCTTATGGATTCATCAGGATTTTTCATGTATAGGATCATGTCAACTGTGAATAGAGATAGTTTTACTTCTTCCCTTTCAACTGAATGTCTTTTATTTCTTTATCTTGTCTCATTGCTCTGGTTCTAATCTCAGTACATTGTTGACTAGCAGTGGTGAAACTAGCCATCTTTGTAAGGGGAAGGTGCTCAGTCCTTAACCTTTGGCCATGATGCTGCTTGTGGGTTTTCATAAATTTCTTTTATCATGTAAAAAAAATGCCATTTTGGCCTCCCTGGTAGTGCAAGGGGTTACTACACTTGATCTTAGCCAAAAGGCCGAGAAGCGATTGTGTGCAAGGGGTTAAGACGCAACCTATGAAGCTGTCTGCAGCCACTGCAGCATGAGTTCGATCCCCGGCCAGGGAGCTACCCACATGGCACAGCAGACCTCTCCTAACTCACCCGCTGTTCCAGTGTATTTCAGTGGATCTGCCTGTTTTGTTCCCCACTCTGTCTCTGGTGAATCCTCACGCCCCCCACACCTCTGTCCTTACCCCAGTTCTTGTATGCATAAATAGATAAATCTTTAAAAACCATTCTCTTCCTAGTTGTCTGAATGTTTTTATCATAGTGCTATTATTGCATCAATTGAGAACATCAGATGTTATTTTTCCTTCTTTCTATTAATGTGGCATATTACATTAGTTGATTTTCTTGTGTTGAACCACCCTGCATTCTCTTGATGTCTGAGACATCAGTCATCCAGGCTTCCCCTATTTCTCTCTAGCTGCTCCCTTTCAGTCTGTTTTGCAGGCTTACTCTGCTCAGCAATGAAATGCTGAAATTCCTCAAGACTAAGTTGTAGGTCCCTTTCTCTTCCCCACAATGTGGTTTCCCCAAACCCATGGCATTCATTCCCACTTCTAGCATATATCCAGCCTGAGTTCTAATCTGGTATATTCCTTCTCATCTTTTCTTCTTTTTCTTCTTCTTCTTCTTCTTTTTTTTTTTTTAATTTATACAAGAGCCAGGGTACAGGCCAGATGCACGGGAGGGTGAAAGGATTCACCAGAGATAGAGCGGGGAACAGAACAGGCAGACTGACGAAATACACTGCTGAGGGGAGCAGTGGGCGAGATAGGAGAGGTCTGCTTGCCATGTGGGTTGCTCCAAGGCTGGTGGGGATTGAACCGGCACTGCAGAGGCTGCTGACAGCTTCACAGCGCTGCACTCAATCACCTGCGCAACCAGGGAGGCCCCTCATCTTTTCTTCTGGGTATCTCAAAGGCACATTGTACTTAACATGTGCCAAACTACTCCTCCTCTGGGACTCCCCATCTCAGTTATCCTTCCAAGTGCACCAGTCAGAAATCTAGAAATGATGTTATCTCCTCCCTCACCTGCTAAACATCGCTGGAATCTATTTACTACCCCTGAGCTCTTTTGAGATGTCTGTAATTCAGGCTATGACTATGTCTTGGCTGGATTGTGACAACTGCCTTCTAATTTTCCTACTCTCCTCCCTCTAGTCAGTTCTCATGGTCACCAGTGTGATCCTCTCAAACATAAATTAGATCCTGTAACTCATCTGTTTAAAATATTCCAATGGTGTCTGTTTGTGTAGCATTAAGACCATATCCTCACAAGACCAACAAGGTCCTGCAAGATCCCATCTTGTCTGCTTCTCTCACCTCATCTCACCCCAGCTCCTCCTGGCTCTTCAAATTGCAGCCATACTGGCCCACATCAGTCCCTGTAAGATTTCACACTCTTCCCATCACAGGGTACACTCCATGGAATATTCTTCTTTCACCCTGTCACCTAGGTAGTCCTCACTCATTCTTCAGACTCCAGCTAGACCGTCACTTCCTTGGAGAAACCATCACTTATCTCCTTGACCAAGTTAAATCCTCCTTCCATTTGGTAGTTATCACAGTTGCAACTTGATGACTCATATATAATTTATTATTTTTTTTAAGATTTATTCATTTTTGCATAAAAGAGCTGGGGTGTATGCCAGAGGTGAGGGAGGTGGTGAATGGATTCACCAGACACAGTGTGGAGGGCAGAACAGGCGGATTGACTGAAATACACTGCTGAGGGGAGCAACGGGCAGGACAGGAGAGGTCTGCTGTACCATGTGGGTTAGCTCCCCGGCCAGGATCGAACTTGTGCTGCAGTGGCTGTCAATAGCTTCATAGTGCTGAGACTTAACCCCTTGTGAAACCAGGGGGGCCCTAGTACATAATTTATTAATCTCTGTCCTCCCTCCTCCCCTGTACTCGACTGTTAAGTTTCATGACGGTAGAGACCTAGATGACTTTTGGTTTTTGTTCATCCTTGTATCCCCAGGCCTGGCACAATACTAGTGCATAGTAAGTGCTCAATGAATACCCACCCTATGAGCGAATGAATGGGTCTTCTGGGATACAGTGGAGTGGAGTGGAAAGGCCAAGAGTCTGACTTTTAGACTTGACATTGCCACTCATCAGTTCTTATTACCTTGGACAAGTCATCTTTCTGAGTCTCAGTTTTCTACCTATAAAATAGAAAAGAAGGGCCTCCCTGGTGGCGCAGGTGGTTGAGCGCTGCACTTTGAAGCTGTCCTCAGCCTCTGCAGCGTGGGTTTGATCCTAGCCAGGGAGAAACCCACATGGAGCAACAGATCTCTCCTGCATCGCCCACTGCTCCCCTCAGCAGTGTCTTCGGTCCGTCTGCCTGTTCTGCTCCCTGCTCTGTCTCTGGTGAATCCTCTTACCCTCCTGTGCCTCTGGCCTGTACCGTGGTTCTTGTATAAGTAAACAAATCTTTAAAAAAATAAAATAGAAGTGCCTGAGCAATGTGAAAATGCAGGATGATAAAATGTACTATGGCAACTTAATAACCTCCATGAACTTTAACTTATCTTATAAAATGGGGCTATGGGCCTCCCTGGTAGCACAAAGGGTTAAGTTTCAGCACTGTGAAGCTATCAGTAGCCACTGCAGCATGAATTTGATTTCCAGCCAGGGAGGTAACCCACATGGCACAGCAGACCTCTCCTCTCTCCTCTGCTGCTCCCCTCAGCAGTGTATTTCACTCAATATGCCTGTTCTTCTCCCCAACTCTGTCTCTGGTGAATCCTCTCAACCTCTCCCCCTGCACCTCTGGCCTACACCCCAGCTCTTGTATGCATAAATAAATAAAATAAATCTTAAAATAAATAAATAAAATGGGGCTATAAACCCTACCTTGGAAGTCGTTGTGTAAATTAGAATTGGGCAGTGGAAAGTTCTCAATAAGTGATACCTACTACTGTTGTAATCAATGGAGAAAAAATGGGGAATGGATTATGCAAATGTGGGAAGGAAAGTCATGCATATGAGATAGAAAGATGGTTAGCAGATGAGAGGCTATTTTGGGGAATAACAGGACCTGAAGTTAAAGAAAATCAGAGAACATAGCTTGAATGGAAACAACATGCTTATATTAGCTTTGGAGAAGAGAGATGGTATAATGATAGTGCAGGGAAGATTATTCCGGCCTTTGTGGCTTATCTCAGCTACTGTATGCATTATTTATTTTGTAAAGCCCTTATAAAATGGGCCTAAAATTTTTAAGCATTTTTTTTTTGGCACTACCTAAGAAATCCATATTTATTGTGCAAAATAGCAGAAAATACATAGCAATTTAATGAAAACATCTGTAACCTCACCACCCAGATAGGATTACTCTAATATTTTGCTATATTATATATTATCAGATTGTTTTCAAGGTATATGTTTTGAGGGCCCAATTATATTTATAAAAGCTTGGTAGGAGGTAAGTGGAAAATTATAGAAGGATGGCAGAGCTGAAACATACCATTTGATGCATCCCTGAAGGGACTTTTAATTATTTTTTAATGATTTAATGATTACTCAGTAGGCTCTTTCTGGTGGGGTGAACCTTGCCTTGACTTCTCCAGCACACGTGAGGAGAAATGAGACAGTGTGCATGACCTAGAAGTAAATGTGGAAAAAATTATGAGGAGCCATCACGTGCTGAAGAACAAAGGCAGGATGAGGTGATTTTATTTGATAGATGAGGAGTAAGTATGAATTTGGGGGAAAGAGCAAAGTGTTCCATGGCTTTGTGTTTGGGGGTCGTGATCCCAGAACCCAGCTGTGTTATTATCACTGTGGTGTTGTCAATGAGGAAGGAGTGGGCTGAGGTGTTTCTGTTTGGCACATGTTTTGGGATATACTGGAGGTGTGAAGTAACACAGACCCTTAAGTGATAGAAACTCACTTTTTTTTAAGATTTATTTATTTATGCATACAAGAGCTGGGATGCAGGCCAGAGTTATGGGGGGTGAGAGGGTTCCCCAGAGACAGAGTGGGGAGCAGAATAGGCGGATCTACTGAAATACATTGCTGAGGGGAGCAGTGGGTGAGTCAGGAGAGGTCTGCTGCGCGATGTGGGCATCTCCCTGGCCGGGGACCAAACTCGTGCTTCAGTGGCTGCAGACAGCTTCATAAGTTGCGTCTTAACCCCTTGTGCCACCAGGAAGGCCTCAGGTTGTTTACTGAGGAGACCAGATCTGCCTATAGACTAGCCAGAGTAGCAGGAGAGACAGGAGAGGTCTGCTGCGCCACGTGGGTAGCTTTCTGGCCAGGAATCAAACTTGTGCTGCAGTGGCTGCGGATAGCTTGATAGTGCTGAGGCTTAACCCCTTGTGTCACCAGGGAGACTGGTGACTACTTCTTTTATTTATTTATTCATTTATTTGTTTGTTTATACATGCACTAGGTACAGTCAGAAGTGCGGGAGGGTGAGAGAATTCACCATAGCCAGAGCGGGGAGCAGAGCAGGCAGAAGGACCGAAGTACACTGCTGAGGGGAGCAGCGGGCAGCAGGAGAGGTCTGCGCGCCATGTGGGACCCTCCTCCGGTGGCCGGGGAGCAGCCGGGGATCGAACCGGCGCCTCAGAGGCCGCGGGCAGCCTCGCAACCCAGCGCTCAACTGCTGCGCCACCAGGGAGGCCCAGTGGAGAACATTTCTGTCCTAGCTTTGTAGGTTCTGTTTTCCCCTAGTTCTGATTTAGAAACAATGAACAGCTGCCCCAGAAATATCAGCTCTGATCTCCCTGGGCCCTGCCTCCTGCTGCTGCCACTGCCAGCTTTATATACTTTAGAGATGTAGCTCTTAACTTTCTTTTTAATATTTAAATTATCTTGCTTGACTTAAAAAGTTGTTTCTTATTTAAGTGAAGAAAACTGATTCCTTAGAAAAAGTTTTTTTTAACTTTATATATTTTTCATTTTTGTGAAATGTATGCATTTTCATCTTGGTTACAGTCCCCATAAAATTCCCACCACCCTTGTTTTGATCCTACTCCCTCCTCTCCACCCGCCCCCACTAGTGTATCTCTGGTTTATAGTTGCCTGTTGATTTTGAATTTTACTTTACTATAATTAGTCTGGAAAAATTTCTTTTTTTTTTAATTTTATATCTTTTCTTTTCTTTTTTAAAAATTTATTTATTTATTTACACAGGCACTGCACCGGGTACAGTCAGAAGCGTGGGAGGGCGAGAGAATACACCAGAGCCAGAGCAGGGAGCAGAACAGGCAGACAGACCAAGTACACTGCTGAGGGGAGCAGCGGGCAGCAGGAGAGGTCTGCGCGCCATGTGGGACCCTCTCCTGGTGGCCGGGGATCAAACCGCTGCTGCAGAGGCTGTAGGCAGCTTTGCAACCCAGCGCTCAACCGCTGCGCCACCGGGGAGGCCCTGGAAAAATTTCTTAAGCAAACCAGTTAATGCACTTTATTAGTTGTTCAAAATATCACCCAAGAAATAAGTGCCCTCTTGGTTCCTGTATGTTCCTAAATTTAGGTTGGGTTCCTTAGTGATTTTATTTATTTATACCAGTTAAAAATTAATCTTTAAATGATGGGGTTAAATCTTAAATTTTAAATTAAAAACATCAAAACAATATAAAAAGGCATTGAGTGAAAGTATTTTTCCCACCCTTGCATAATTGCCCTTAGTCCTCCATCTCAGTTAAACACATTAGTAGTGTCTTGAGTGTCCATTTAAAAATTTACTTGGGCCTCCCCTGGTGGCGCAGGCAGTTGAGGGCAGCACTGTGAAGCTGTCAGCAGCTTCTGTAGCGCCGGTTCGATCCCTGACGGCTGGCGAGGGTCCCACATGGCGAAGCAGACCTCTCCTGTGTTGCCCGCTGCTCCCCTCAGCAGTGTATTTCGTCAGTCTGCCTGTTCTGTTCCCTGCTCTGTCTCTGGTGAATCCTCTCACCCTCCCGCACATCTGACCTGTACTGCGGTTCTTGTATAAAAAAATAAATTAATTAAAAAAAATAAAAATTTACTTATGGAAGTACAAGTAGGTATGAATTTGTATCTTTATTTCCCCCAATCATTTTTTTAAAAAAATATATTTTATTTATTTATTCATACAAGAGTGGGAGTGTAGACCAGAGGTACAGGGGGTTAGAGGATTCACCAGAGACAGAGTGGGGAGCAAAACAGGCAGATCGACTGAAACACACTGCTGAGGGGAGCATCAGGCAAGGCAGGAGAGGTCTGCTGTGCCATGTGGGTTGCTCCCTGCCTGGGGATTGAACTCATGCCACAGTGGTTGGCAAAAGCTTGATAGTAATGAGGTTTTAACCCCTGCACCACCAAGGAGGATTCCCCCCCAATCTTTTTTTTTTTTTTCAAAACACAAAAGTTAGCATACTGTATCAGGGCTTGGTGTTTTTCTTTTTTTTTTTTTTAAAGAGTAATTTTTAATGCATATAAGAGCTGGGATACAGGCCAGAGGTACGGGGAGCTTCTCCCTGGCTGGGGATCAAACTCATGCTGCAGTGGCTATGGGTAGCTTCACAGGTTGCATCTTAGCCCCTAGCTCCACCAGGGTAGCCCTTGCTTTTTTTTTTTTTATTTTGACACCTTAATGAAATAGTTCCTCAAGTATTTTCCCTTCTACAGTTTCATAATATTCCAATTGATGGATTATGACAACTTTTGTTTACCCAGTCCTGTACTCATGAATGCAAGATGCCAGGTACTTATAATTACAAACAAGGTTAAAGTCAGTAACTGGACATATGTTATTTTATATGCAGATATAATTACAGGTTGAATAACCAGTAAGGATTCTGAGTCAGGGTAAATTCATTTCTGGTTTTGATGTGCATTGCCAAATTGCCCTCCAGTAACATTATGACAGATTACACTCTCACAGAACAAATGTATATCCCCATAGCCTATAAACTGCATGAGCTGTCACACTTTTGAAATTTTTTGCATATCCAATGGGTTAAAAAAGCAATATATGGGGCCTCCCCGGTGGCGCAGTGGTTGAGCACTGGGTTGCGAAGCTGCCCCTGGCCTCTGCGGCACCGGTTCGATCCCCGGCTGCTTCCCGGCCACTGGAGGAGGGTCCCACATGGCGCGCAGACCTCTCCTGCCGCCCGCTGCTCCCCTCAGCAGTGTGCTTTGGTCCTTCTGCCTGCTCTGCTCCCTGCTCTGGCTCTGGTGAATTCTCTCATCCTCCTGTGCTTCTGACTGTACCCAGTGCTTGTATAAACAAACAAACAAACAAACAAACAAACAAATAAATAAATAAAACATGCCTCTATTAAAAAAAAAGTAACATATGGTAGTAGCATCCTTTTGTCATATTTCTCCATTAATTGTTTATATCTTGTGTTGTTGGTATTTAAAAAAATTTGTGTGTGATTTTTTTTATATCTTTTACATCATTGTGTAGTCTCCATAAAATTCCCACCACCAATTCACCCGTGAACCATCACCTTAGCCCCTTGTGCTCTTCTCTCCCTTGTTTTGGTCCCTTCTCCTCCCTCTTCCTCTCAGAATGTCTCTGATTTATGGTTGCCTGCTAATTTTGTTTTATATTATTACCATTATTGTTGTTGTTGTTGTTATTTTTTT
This sequence comes from Talpa occidentalis, assembly GCF_014898055.3. NCBI lineage: Eukaryota > Metazoa > Chordata > Mammalia > Eulipotyphla > Talpidae > Talpa > Talpa occidentalis. Next base: position 81,085,004 of record NW_023605083.1, on the reverse strand, counting down.
CCAATCCCTTATTTGGTTCTCCTATAATCCTCCTATAAGTGAAACCATTCCATATTTTTCTTTTTCCTTCTGACTTATTTCACTGAGCATAATCCCTTCTAGCTCCATGCATGTTGCTATGAATGGCATGAGTTTATCTTTTTTGATTGCTGAATAGTATTCCATTGTGTAGGTACCACATCTTCTTGATCCAGTCATCTATTTTTGGGCACTTCGGTTGTTTTCATATCTTACCTATTGTAAATAGTGCTATAATTTTTTCTTTTTAGGAATGCTTTATAAACTAGAGAGCTCAGCTTTTCTTTGTGATTGGAATTGCAAATTTTGTTCCTAATTTATCATTTTTCTTTTGATACTGTTTAGCATGGTTCTGGAATGCCATTTAGACATTTTTGTATTTTCTCTCTCTTTTCTTTCTCCCCCCAACCATTTGTATTTGTATTTTTAAGTGCATTTGCATTTTATTAGTCTTTTCTGTTTGGCCTTGTAGATTTTAAGTTTTAATTAGACTAGTGCTGTGTGTGTGTGTGTGTGTACTTTTTTTTTTAAAGATTTATTATTAATTAATTAATTTATTTATTTATTTTATTTATGCAAGCACTGGGTACAGTCAGAAGCGCTGGAGGGTGAGAGAATTCACCAGAGCCAGAGCGGGGAGCAGAGCAGGCAGAAGGACCGAAGTACACTGCTGAGGGGAGCAGCGGGCGGCAGGAGGGGTCTGCGTGCCATGTGGGACCCTCCTCCGGTGGCCGGGGAGCAGCCGGGGATCGAACCGGCGCTGCAGAGGCTGCGGGCAGCTTCGCAACCCAGCGCTCAACCGCTGCGCCACCAGGGAGGCCCTGTGTGTGTACTTTTGTATTTATATTTAAATCTTTGGTTTTGCATTTTAAATTTAAATCTTTGACCCATTTGAAATTTATACTAGGATGTGCCATTGTGAATTTCAAATAGGTATTTGCATAGCACCACTTTAGAGACATTTTTATATTTAATAATGTTGTTCAGAATAAAATGTTTCTTCTTATTCAACTGATGAAACATGATTTAGTGGCAGAAGTTACCAATTTCTATGATTATTGAAGTATGCATTTAAAAAATTTTTATTTTTATTTGTGGAAAATGCACATAACATAAAACTCACCATCTTAAACATTATCAAGGGCCTCCCTGGTGGCACAAGGGGTTAAGATGCAACCTATGAAACTATCTGCAGCCACTGCAGCACGAGTTCGATCCCCAACCAGGGAACTACCCACATGGCGTAGCAGACCTCTCCTGACTCACCCGCTGCTCCCCCCAGCAGTGTCTTTCGGTCAATCAATCAGCCTTTTCTGTTCCCCACTCTGTCTCTGGTGAATCCTCTCACGCTCCCTCATCTCTGGCCTGTACCCCAGCTCTTGTATGCATAAATAAATAAATCTTAAAAAAAAAAAAAGGAGTCTATACAGGGCCTCGCTGGAGGCACAAGGGATAAGACGCAGCCTACGAAGCAATCTGCAGCCACTGCAGCACAAGTTCGATCCTCTGCCAGGGAGCTACCCAAATGGCACAGCAGACCCCTCCTGACTTGCCCGCTGATCCCCTCAGCAGTATATTTTAGTCAATCTGCCTGTTCTGTTCCCCACTCTGTCTCTGGTGAATCCTCTCACCCCACCCCACCACCACACCTCTGGCCTGTACTCCAGTTCTTGTATGCATAAGTAAATAAATCTTTAGGGAAAAAAAGAACATATACAGAAAATTGCAAGCTGATGTACCAATTTTAATACCAGAATGAATAAAACTATCACACTCAAAGATTCAAAGCTGCTATTCAGGACCTTTTAGCTCAGATGGTCAAAACTGGCTGGTCATGTTCTTCTTTATTCCCTCTGGTGCTGTCAGTCTGGAGCAGCCTCTCCTGTGGTCCAGAGACCTCCAAAGATCACCAGTCCGTGACTTATGTAACTTCATACAGCCCCTTCCCTGGAGTCCTGAGAGGTTTGCAACCAGCCAGATCTCATGTTTCCATAAGTATGGAAGCAGTGCTGTGACTTGGACACTCAGCATGGCAGCCAGTGGGCAGTCGGGGTGTCTTCTGGGGATATGAGCTGTGACAATATCCTAGGAAGGACCAGGGTTCCTGACATGTAGACTGGAAGGGGACTAAACAGCTCTCTGCATAGCATATGTTTATAGAAGCTGTCCTTGACTCAGACAGACTTAGACTGGTGGGTATCTGGCTGAATGGTGAGGAGGGGAACTTTGCCTCCTATTCAGTAGCTAATCAGAAAAACTTCTGCATGAGTGTCTATTCTCTACCTGCCTTTTGGCAATGTGGCTTACATCCTGGGAACCCCCTGACTGTAAGGCCTGTAAAGGTATGAGGGTTCATCAGATGTTGAAACACAGTGTTCTGTGCTTTCAAGTAAGGTGGGAACTTAAGAATCCCACTTCTGAAGACATGGGAAAGAGTGTGAGGAAAGAGTCAACTCAGCAGGCTTGAAATGTTCAAACTGCACATTCCAAAGAAAGTACACCCTTTCTGGCTCTTAGAAGATAACTTTTAAGCCCTTGGGAAATGGGTATTTAAGAGGAGACCTGGGGCACTTGGTATTAGCTTCACATCTGGAGAGGCTGGAGACTAAAGTCAGCCGCATGGGTGGTAAGATCAGCCTATGTGATCAGCCCCCAACAAAAAACTTGGACACCAACGCTTGGAGGAACTTCCCTGGTTGCAATAGTCCATGCATGTTGTCACACGTCATTACTAGGACAATTAAGCAGCTCCACGGGGACAGGATTGTTGGTGCCTCCTAGGCCCTGCCTTATGTGTCCGTATCTTTTTTGATTGTTAATTTTAACCAAAATCCTCTCATTGTAATAAACTGTAACTGAGAATAAAACGCTTGGCTGAGGAGCCTCCCTGGTGGCGCAAGGGCTTAAGACGCAACCTATGAAGCTACCCCCAGCCACTGCAGCAAGAGTTCAATGCCCAGCCAGTGAGCTACCCACATGGTGCAGCAGACCTCTTCTGCCTCACCAGCTGCTCCCCTCAGCAGTGCACATCAGTCAGTCTGCCTGTTCTGTTCCCCACTCTGTCTCTGGTGAATCCTCTCACTCCCCACACCTCTGGCCCATACCCCAGTTCTTGTATGCATAATTAAATAAAATCTTTAAAAAAAAAAAAAAGGCTTGGCTGAGTTCTGTGAATCCTTCCAGATAATCACTGAACCCAAAAGTGATTTTAGGGCTCCCCAAATGCAAGAGACATGTTAGCAATCACTGTGTATTATTATCACATACTTTGTAGTTTCAAAACACATAAATTTATTATCTCATAGTTTCTGTGAGCAGGAATCAGAGCACAGTTTACCTGAGGCTTCTGCTCTGGGGTCTCACGACCTAGAATCAAGGTACAAGTTGGGGCCATGATGACATCTGGAGGAAGGATCCGACTGGGGAAGGATCTGCTTCCAAGCACGCATGATGTTGGCTGCATTCAGTTCCTTGTGGGTTCCTTGGAGGACTGAGGGAATCAGTTTCTTGCTGGCTATCAGCTGGGGCCCATCCTCAGCTCCTTATCCCACAGGCCTCTGCAGCATAGCTACTATTCTTCAAAGCCAACAAGGGAGTGATAATCTCTTAGCTAGAGGGACATTAAATCTGTTTTTTAAATATGTCCTTTATGTACTTTTTTTTTTCATTTTTATTTATATATTTTTACATCGTTGTTCATTTTTATACAATGTTTGATTTCTCCTCTCAGGTGGAATGCCCATAAAATTCCTACTACCAAAGTCACCTGTGGTGTCACCATAGTCTCTTGTGCTCTTCCCTCTCTTTTTGACCCCTCACCTCTCCTCCCCTGGTGAATGTCTCTGATTTAAAGATTGCCTGCTAGTTTTGTCTTTTTTTCCCGTGATCCCTTGTATGGTTTCCCTATGCTTAGAGGGACATTAAATCTTACAAAATGTAATCACATAAAATGAAATCACATGCCTCCTGTCTTCTCTCTTATTGTAATCTCTCTCTAATGTGCAAATCTGTTAAAGTTGGTGGCTGAAGTTATTCAGTAGTATCACCTGAAGTTCCTCCACACAGAAGCAGTAAAGGAAACAAAAAAGAGTAAAGGAACCAATTTCACCATTAGAGTCCACGTATGCACAGGCATGTGTGTATTTGTGCTTACACATATGTTTCTCTTAGTCCATTGAGATTATACATTGTGCAAGAACATACAAGTATATGATTACTTCTCACTTTCCATAGTGACCTCTTTTTTTTTAATTTATAGATTTATTTACTTTATGCATAAAAAAACTGTGGTGTAGGCCAGAGGTGTAGGGTGGTGGTGAGAGGATTCACTGGAGACAGAGTGAGGAACAGAACAGGCAGATTAACTGAAATACACTGCTGAAGGGAGCAGCAGGTGAGTAAGGAGAGATCTGCTGTTCCATGTGGGTTACCTCCCTGGCCGGGGATCGAACTCTTGCTGCAGTGGCTATGGATAGCTTCATAGTGCTGCATCTTAACCCCTTTGCCACCAGAGACCACCACTAGGTGCCCTTTTATATAGCCTCCTGGACTTCTGTTGAACCCTATAGATCTTTCCCATAGAAGGCCTTGACATGGTTCAGATTAGCACTTTATTTAATTTAGATTTAAGAGTACACATTCTCCAAGATAAAAATAATCTCTCAATCATTTTTTTCTTACTAAGTGTTCACAGCTACGTTATGCTGTGGTATATATCAGAGGTTACAGAAAGAATTGTCATACACTTTAGCAGTTGATAATTAGCAATATGCTTTTAAATTTCCTAATCTACCTTACCTTTCTTTTCCTTACAATTCATTTGTAAGGAATGTAAGACCTCAGGTGGCATTAGCATCTCTTTTGAAGATATAGAAATTTCAACTCACTTAAAACGGGTTGAGCAGAAAGCCTTGTGATACAAACCAGCCAGGCAACCTTTGACAATACATTTAATTTGACTCTCTCCCCTGTAAAATGGAAGTGATTATTATCTTCCCTTCTTTACTTTCCTCAAAGGGTTGTTGAAAGAATGAAATAAAGTAATAGGTAAGGACGTTATGTGAATGGTCTATATCAAAAAGTCAGAAAATAATAACTGTTGGTGAGAACGTGAGGGGGAAGGAACACTCATTCACTGTTGGTAGAAATGTAAACTGGTACGTTTAGAAGATAGTATGGAGAATCCTTAAAAAACTCAAAATGGAAATACCATAGAATCCAGCAATACTAGACCTAAGCATTCACCCAAAGAATATGTAAACACTAACATGAAGACTTACACACTCCTGTGTTCATAGCAGTGCTGATCACAATAGCCAAGTCATGGAACCATCACCAGATAACTGGATAAAGAAGTAAACATACATACCTTTACTCAATAGTATAGATAGTCAATGGAATTCCCTTCAGCTATTAAGCAGCGTTTTTTTGGGACAAAATGGATGGATTTTGAGGTGATTGTGAATTGAAATAAGTAAGAAAGTAAAAGATAGTTACTGGATATTTTCACTCATTTGTGGAATGCAAATAATGAAAAAAAAATCCTGGCAAAACACAACAAAAATAGGGCCTCCCTGGTGGCGCAAGGGGTTAAGATGCAGCACTATGGAACCGCCCCCAGCCTCTGCAGCATGAATTCGATCCCCAGCCAGGGAGCAACCCACATGGCGCAACAGACCTCTCCTAACTCTCCCGCTGCTCCCCTCAGCAGTGTATTTCAGTGAATCTGCCTGTTCTGTTCCCCACTCTGACTCTGTTGAATCCTCTTGCCCCCAACACCAGTTCTTCTTGTATGCATAAATGAATCTTTGAGGAAAAAAAAATCAAAAGATAAAAATCTTTATCAAAAAAGATAAAATCTTTTGAGGAAAAAAAAACCAAAAACAACTCTTAGACTATGAATAATACAGTGGTTACCCAGAGGGCCAGGGGGAGGAAGGAGGGCTGGGGGTGGTGTGACAGTGTCATGGCACTGGAGCTTGGGGACAGTGAGGAAAGCATGTGCACATGTGTTGACATGTGGCGTTGTACTCCCTGAATATAATCCTGTGAGTGAATGAAAATTACTTAAATGTTGGTTTAAAAAAAGTAAAGGGTGAGGAAATTGGAAGAATTCTGGGGTGATTATAACCACACAAACAGTGACAGAGTGACATTTTACTTCTATGCACCTTGGCTTCTAACATCTTGAGGTTTATACTTTGTTTCCATACACAAGTCTCAGCAACAGGGGCAAGCGGAATCCTTCTGCACCATCTACTAGTTTGTACTTTGAGCCTCAAGACCACATGATAGGAATAGTATTTTCCTGGCAACATACAAGAAGTAGAGGCCTAAACAGGTTTAGTGGTTTGTCCACGTGAGTTAGCTGATTCAATTATCTGTCCTTTGCGTCTCCATTCTCAAATACATTTTTTTTTTTCTGGAAAAGTTTGACTTGAATACTTTTTTTCCCTAGCTGATTTTAGAAAATAACCTTAAAATCAAATAATCTGCTCTCTGGACACCAAACCCTCTTGTTCTGGTTGAAGATGTCCCTTCTTCAGGGGCACTTGGGGTATCTTCTTTTGTGTATGTTCAGCTTCATCCTTTGCTGACCCCTCAGTCCCAGTCCAAATTCAGCATTTGTAGCTGCTCAAAATCCCCATCACTGCATGACTGTTGTCCATCCAGGGAATTGAAGTCTTTTTAAATCACACTTAGGGTATGAAGATTTCTTTTGATTTGGCATTTCCCTTCATAACTAGCTATATATATATATATATATATTTTTAAAGATTTATTTATCCATCGAAGAACTGAAGTATAGGCCAGAGATATGGGGGGTGGGGTGGTGAGAGGATTCATCAGAGACAGAGTGGGGAGCAGAACAGGCAGATTGACTGAAATACACTGCTGAGGGGAGCAGCAGGCGAGTCAGGAGAGGTCTGCTGCGGGTATGTGGGTTAGCTCTCTGGCCAGAGATCCAACTCATGCTGCAGTGGCTGTGGATTGCTTCATTGTACTGAGAACTTAACCCCTTGCCCCACCAGGGAGGCCCTAAGCTATAGATTTTAAAGACAGGGTTTCCCAAACTTTAGCCTTTCCTAACTCATGATTCTTGTTTCATCTGCATATCTCGTGTATATGTCTGTCTGTCTCTTTCTTTCTCTTTCTCTGTGTGTATGTGATTTTTTTTCTAAACTGACTTATTGTCCCTCAAGTACATTTATTTCCAAATAAACTTTTTAAAAATCATGTAACTGCAGACCAGGAACAGTCTCTTAAAATAAAGGGATAATCCCTAAATATATGTTTTGAGGGAAAACAAAACAAAGGTACTATCCTCTAAGACTGAACTTGAGGCTTGTTCTGCCTCACAGTCTTTCTCTCTCTCTCTCTCTCTCTCAATGAGATTTTCAGGTGTTAGAAGAATTTACTAAGGCTTTCACCTTGACTTAATCAGGACAGAAAGATAATAGCAAAATGTTCTGGCCACACAAGTCACTGTTTGTCTCTGTCCCATTTACTTACCTCATGTTCCCCCACTTTGGAAAACAAGATTCTGAGAGATTGATCTGGTGCAGCATAGAAGAGTATGTTTTTTTCCCGGTACAATAAAATAGTTTCACTTTTCCAAAATAAATGCTTGAAGGAGAAACCTTATGGCTTTGATCAGTGACAATCTCTAAGACAAAAGAGTCATCACGGGATCTTTTCTCTTATCACCTTTCTCCTACAACTGGTCCCCAAGTTCTGAATTTGATTCAGCCTTCTCAAATCATCTGAATTCCCGTCCTTCCTCTTCCCCTTGCATCTAGGCTCCGGTGCAGACTTTCATTTCTTTCCCAGATTGTCTTAACTAGAGCCTCTCTATCTCCAGTCAGAACTCTCTTCTCGTTCATTGTCCTCATACAGCTAACATGAACTTTCCAAAGTATTGATCAGATCATTTCGCCTGTTGGCTTCAATACTCCCCATTCTCCCCAGTGCCTAAGGCAGTTCCACATCCTATCTCTGCTCTTACCTACCTCTAGCCAGACCCTTCTTCCCGTCACCTCCCACATACACCGGCCATCCCAGCCACCCTGTTTTACTTCACATAATTACTTCTGCACATCCAGTTGGCTTTGCCTCTTCTCTCTTATCCAGACAGAAGTCAGAGTTCCCAGAGTGGACACGCAGATGTGGTTTCCGCCAGAGAGACTGGAGTCTTTTACTGTCTTGTCACTGCTAATGTGACAATATGTGCCCAGTGGGTTTAGCTTGGATCTAAGTAGACTCGCTAATATTGGAGCAGTTACAGGAAGGCCCCTCAGGCTAAAACCGTGGTCATTTCCCTAGGAGTTTTCTGGGGTTATTTGTGTTTCTGAGGGGCCTAGGCATTGTGTTACCTGGAAGGGCATCTGCTCGCAAAATCATGCAGGAAGAGCAGACTGCTAGAAGGAATGGGACAGAATCACACAAGTCTAGCTGGTTTTGGTTAGCAGTGGAGTGGGGAGAAGGTGGTAGAGAGACTGAGATAGATTGATGCCACCCTCTCAGGGAAGCTTTTGGAAGGGGCAGATTGGGCAGATAAATAATGATTTGGAGGGTCTGGTGAAAAGAAAGATGGATGGCTAAAGCCAAGCTGCCCTGTCCACAGCTGTCTTTAGGCAGGAGAACAAACTGTCATTTATTATGGCATCCCTAGCACCAGCACAGAACCTTCCACGTGGTGGAAACAGAAAATACTTGTTAAACAACTTAATAAACATGATATCCTAGGGGCTTCCCTAGTAGCCTAGGGGTTTAGTCTTAGCCCTATTACTACTAAGGCTTGAGTTCCACCCCTAGCCAGGGAGCTACCCACATGGCACAGCCGATCTCTCCTGGCTCTCCTGCTGCTCCCCTCAGCAGTGTATTTCAGTCAGTCTGCCTGTTCTGTTCCCCACTCTGTCTCTGGTGAATCATCTCACCCCCCACACCTCTGGCCTGCACCCCAGTTCTTCTACTAAATAAATAAATGGGAAAAAAATGATATCTTACATTAACGTCTCATGTAAAGCAGTTATTCTTCTAAATAATTCTATTAATTTAATTTCAAAGCTATAATTATTAAGTTTGACATTTTACTAAAGATGATTGTACTAAAAATTCATCCATTATCTTTATCACATCTTTTCTATTTTTTGTACTCTCATCTAATATTTATATACATCCGTTAACTTTTAATTATTCAATGAACACATTTGCATACTTGTTGAATATCAAAATTGCAAAAGTATAACAAATAAAAGTTGCATAAATGAGTATATCAGACTTACTTTTTATAGAGTTGTAAATGTATATATGACTTTATATTTCTGTTTTTCACTTATTTTGTAAATATTTTTTCTCAAACAATGCTTCCACATATTTATTACTGAGTCAGCTTAGTAGTGCAGAGGTTGAAAGGGAGAAAAATAATTTCCTAAACAAACATGTCCAACTAGTAGCGATATTTGTCAGCATAACATAGCACAGTACTAGTCATCTCGATCAGCATAAATGTGTACCATCCCACAAGCTATTCCCCTTAATCGCTCAACTTGGTTCTCCAGTGTCACCTCTGGGAGTTGCACCTGTTTTCATTCTAATCCATTGGGGAATCAGACAATTCTGCTTTTGCTTCTTGGCCAGAAATCACTGGATCCTGAAAGTCTCTTGAGAAGACACAGCGAGAAACAGTCAACCATATACAACATGATAGAGAGAAAAGGAGAGAAAGTTCCATATCTTGCATAGTTAGTAGTTTTATTATTTATTTATTTATAAAGATTTATTTATTTATTTACACAAGCACTGGGTACAGTCAGAAGCGCAGGAAGGTGAGAAAATGCACCAGAGCCAGAGCGGGGAGCAGAACAGACAGACCCACGAAGTACACTGCTGAGGGGAGCAGCAAGCATAGCAGGAGAGGTCTGTGGCACCATCTGGGACTCTCGCCAGAGGCTGGGGATCGAACCAGCGCTGCAGAGGCTGCCGGCAGCTTCGCAGCCCAGCACTTAACCGCTGTGCCACCGGGAAGGCCCACTTAGTAGTTTTAATGACTACAAAAATCCCAGTGTTATCATACTTAATTTAGCTATTCCCATATAATTGTACATTTTCCCATTTTTTACTACTGTATAATGTTGCTACAAACAGAGCATATTTATATATATATGTTTGCCTTTGAATTATTGAGATATATTTAATTGTGATGATTTTTTTGTAGAGATAAACAGAAACTATGAATTTAAAATTCTGTGGAACTTTCTGTTTTGCAGAAATGGCCAGTGGCTTAAATTTTTTTCGGTATCACAATTTGGTATATCTAATAAGTTGCCAAAAATTTTAATGTCCTTATAGCGATTAAAATTTATGTTCAATGCACTTTTGACTTTCAGAGTTTACAATTTGGATGGTCAGACTAATGAATTCACCCTTGGAAAGGCAACACAATTCAGTAAATAAAATTCAAATTTCAAATTCCAGTTGCTGAGAGTACTATGTGAACATGTACTACGTGTTAAGCAATGTGATAAATGCTTTGCCTGCATTATTATTTAGTTCTCAAAAAGCCCAGTGAGATAACTCCATTTTATAGACAAGATTTACATTCTTCAGAGAGGTTATATAACTTGTTCAATGTTGCACAGGTAGCAAAGTATTGGAAAGAGCATAAATATAGCAAAGAGATGGAATATAGAATCCAGATTCCCAATTTCTTCACCAAATGGAAGAAAAGGAAATTCAGGCCACTAGAGAAGAAAGATGGTCCCAAAGCCATCTCAGTGTTAATTCTCACTTTTAATTGAGGGTATTTGTTTTATAATATGTGTCTGAAAGGAACTTGAGGAAACTAAAATAAAATTGAATGCAACCTAATCAATAAATGAGGCTCTTGTCTGGAAACTTTCCTTTAACAGTATTAGTTATAATCTAATGCCTTTTAATAAGTAATTGTGCTAAGTGATGCACCTTCTGGCCAACTCATGCAAACAGGATCTGTGTCCTCTAGAGTCCTATCATGTGACTATGCAAAGGACATGGATGTTTGAACATTGAACCACGAACAAGTACATTTAAAGTCAAGATAAAATATTTACCCTATATCAAGGTATTGGACTTTTCTGCTCCACCAGGTTAGATGTGGCAGGAAAACAAAGTCTTCCTGGAAGGAATGGTAGAAAGTGAAGTGAAGAATGGGAGATAATGATAGAGGCTACTTTGGGTTTAACTTGAGAAGCCAAAGATAGATGAGTCTGAAGAGTGGGATTGAAGCCAACGCATGCTTTTGGCCTCCTGCCCAGGACTGTGTCTAACTCACCAATCAGAGACCAGCCTCTAGCTCCACCCAATGTCACTCATTTAACACATGTGATATATCCTCTACCCAGCAGGCCTGCCCACTGGACCGGGATGTCCACTGTCTCAGAGAGAGGCTGTGTTGTAAGTTAGGATAGGCATAAAAGTTGGCTCCTCATAACTCCTGACAAAAGTGCTTTATTTAGATCTCCCAATGTACCCTGCACAGTTGAGGAGGCCTGCAGTTGGTCATGTGAAAGTAGACCTAGAGGAAAATTCCATTGGTGCTGTCTAGATACTTATCTGTCCTCTTGGCTTTATCCATGCTACCAAATAGACAGTAATCAATCTGCAAATGTCCCACAAATCCATTCTCTGGTTTATGTCTCACTGCAGTATATTATCCTGTGGCAACATCCTCAGCCTCAGAGAGGTTCAAGAAGTCTCTTTCCTCATGATTTATGTAACTTCCCTAACATTTATATATCACTGACCAGATCACATACTGGGCATTAAGTGGTTTTGATTGCTTCATTTACTCATTTAGTCTTCATAGTAATCCCGCATGGTATGATTCCCATTTGCCAAATGGGGCCCAGGTTAAGCAATTTGCCCAATGGTGCAGTTAGTAATTGGCAAAGCTAGGTTCAGACCCAGGCAGGACAACTCCAGAGTTCCTGCTCTTAACCAGGGAGCTGTTCTGTCTCCAGGAGAACCACAGAGTGACCCCTGATGGATCACTAACATCATGAGAAGGGCACAGAGCTCAAGGAAAGGCAGGTCAGAATTTCAGAAGAATCGCTGTTCAGGAGCTGAGGAGAGATTCTACAAATGAATTTATACTGCCTGGGAGGCTCTCTCTAGCAAGTCAGACTGCCCCAGCCCACTGTAATGAGTGGTGGTGTCTGTGGACCAAACCGTTAGTCACCGCCAACTGAAGTTACTTGCTGCTTGCCTCCTTTCTGCAGCCTTTGAGTCTGGATTTTTGTTTTATTTACTCCTTTACTTAAGGAATTTGCAATATGATCTCGGTGATATTCTCCCAACATAAACTTTTCCTCCTAGTTCCCCTTGTCTCTTCTCCCACTCCTGGAGAAGACTGACAGAAAAAACATGGTCATTAACTGGCAATGCTAATGCAGAGCTCCTGGGGTCAAGATTTTCTACACAATGTTGCTTGGAGCAAGTAGCACCCTAAAGAGTTTACTCTCCTATAAAGGGTCTTTGTCTTTTGTCCTGATAGTTGTGTGATTTATTTTTTTAAATAAAAGATTTTTACATGCAATATATTATTTCATGGGATTCTCCACACAACTCCATGAGGCAGGAGGCTGGAAAGAAATGATCTTCTTCCTTGGTAGAGGAAGCTGAGGCACAGAGAAGCGATGTGACTTGGCCAGAAAACCAGAGCTGTGTCAGTTGTGCTGCCTTTAACAGGTCACCATGTCTCTCCTGACCTTTTCTTACCCACAGAGGAAAGGGATTGAAATAGGTGTTTTGTAAGAGCCCTTCCAACTCAGCATTTTGTAATACTAAAATTTGGAGGACTACTTTTCTCCTGAAAGATCAGGTAATCAAGACTCCTGATGTTCACACTTCCATCCATCTTATATTTATCCAGCATCCATCCTGGAATTTGACTTCATTATTTCCCAGTGAGTAAGGAACATCTTTCCTGTCTTTCTCCTTATATCACAGGGAGTATTTTTTGGAAGGGTTTCCTCCCTTGTACACCTTAGGGACATCATATACTGATGACATACCACTATAAACATAATGTATTTGCCTCAAAACCTGTGGATTACAACTATTCAGTGAACTTTCTGATAATGATAGCTGAGATCAGTAGATTAGAGCTGTGAATCTGGCACTGTACCAAATGTTTGCCATTTATTGCTTTATTTATTCTTTATAGCCATTTGAATAATAATTCATTATTGCCATGTGTAGCGGCAGGAAGGGACGGAGCAGGATCTCTATGATTGGAGATGAGTGAGGGAGAGTCCTGGAGCCCTTGGTGGCTTTTGCAGGCTTTATTGGGATTTTACCCAGTTCACTGCAGGTGGGTGGGGGGAGTGAGGGGGGCTAAGCAGGAGGCTGGCTGGCCTCCCAGGTCCCCACAAGTCTTCACTCTTTCTGGGCTTTCCAGAGTTCTCTTGTGGCCTTGCTTCTCTGCTGTTCCATTCTTTCGTACTTTTTCGCTCTGCTGTTCTCATGGTTCTGCTGTTCTGCTTTCTCTGCTCTTCCTCTCTTCTGCTGGCGTCCCCATGACGCTGCCCTTATAAGCCCAGTCTCTCAGCCCAGGTGTATCCACCTACGCATGCCCACACCCCACTCCAACTGCCCACCATCAGGCATGCATTCAGGACCACAGGGATCCATCACCAATCCTAATGGTGGGAGGGCAGAAAAGGTTTCCAGTTATTTACCCTACACCATGTTACAGAAGACGGGGTAGGTGTGGAGAAGTAAAAGGACTCATTCAGGGTCACCTAACTATTAGGTAATGGAATCTGGATTAAAACCCAAACATTTGCCAGCATTTCTCATCTATTACACTAGATCACAAAGCTTCTCCTAGGAGAAAGGGGGGTTGGTGTTATGCATATTTTATTTCCTTTAAACTTTCATTATGTAATATTTAAGATAGAAAAAAGGCACATCATGCAGTTAGTGTTTCATTTGTTCTATCTGTGCATCCATCCATCCATTCATCTATCCACCCACAATTCATTTATGTGTCTAATATCTATCTATCTCCCTCCCACTGTGTGCCAAGCACCATTCTAGTATTAGGAATGTAGCAGCAGCCATTCCTCCAGATGGAAAGGATGAGAAGGAAACTATGTTAGAATAATCAGTGAGTTTATTATCACCTGTGTGACCAGCATCACTTAGGACAAGTCTGAGTAAAGTGAAAGGCCCTGTATGAGGGTCTAAAGTATGAGAAGAAGGCCTCCCTGGTGGCTCAAGGGGTTAAGCACCGCACTATGAAGCAATTGGCAGCCTCTGCAGCCCGAGTTCAATCCCCAGCCGGCCAGGGAGCAACCTTCGTGGCGCAGCAGACCTCTCCTACTCGCCCGCTGCTCCCCTCAGCAGTGTATTTCAGTCAATCTGCCTGTTCTGTTCCCTGCCCCTGCTCTGTCTCTGGTAAATCCTTTCTTCCTCCCCTCAACCCCATCTCTGTCCTGTACCCCAGCTCTTATATGCATAAATAAATAAATCTTTAAAAAAATAAAACAAAGTCTGAGAAGACCCTGCCAGAAGTAAACCGCATGAAGATAGAGGAAAGCCACTTAATTTGGCAACAAAGAAATGAATCTATTTACACAGACAACGTAAAAAAGAACCTCATCATTTAGAATCATATTTTATAAGCATCACAGGCAAAAAAAAAAAACAAACATTAAGGTGGTGGGCTTTGGGTAGTGGAAAGTGCTTGATTCTGAGAATCTCTCATTGTTTACTCAGAGCATTTTCTGAGTAAAATGGTGGGGGCTCTCGGCCTCCTGGAGTTTATCATCTGATGAGTCGCCCTGAGTCACTGCCAAGCTCTAGCTGCGTGACCTTGGCAAGGAACTTCTGCCTCTATTCCGTAAAACAACTGGGGCCAGACTGGCGAATCTGCCGCTCTCGATTCCGGATCCAAAGCATTTCCGCGATCCCTGCGCCCGGAGGAGGGTGGGCGAGGCGCTCTGGCGCTGCGATGCCCCGAGCGGGCCGCTGGGGGCGCTGCTCAGGGGGCAGAGAGCGTTCGCGTTCCGACAACGCTTGTCCCTCGTGACGACCCGTCGGCCCCGCCGCCGCCCGCGGAGCCGGAGGAGGCGGAGCTGGCGCTGTCCGGGCTCTGAGCGGGCAAAGCAGCGGGGGAGGCGGCGCCGCGGACCTGGGCGGCCGAGGCTCGGGCGGGGCGGCGGGGGAGGCTGGCAGGCAGCGCCGGCAGCGCGGGGCGAGCGGCACCGTGGGGTGGGCGCTCCCGGCGAGAGGAGTCCGCTCCATGCGTGCGGGCCGAGCCCGGCCCCTGCGAGCAGCCGACATGAAGAAAGACGTGCGGATCCTGCTGGTGGGAGAACGTGAGTCCGCGCGCCGGGGGACGGAGGCCACCGCAGCCCGGCCGCCTGGGGCCTGCTCGCCCCTCGCGGTGCGGCTGCCCTCTCTCCACGCCCCGGGGCCTCCCAGCCCCTGCGCCCTTCCCCTGGCCGCCGGCAGACCACCCTCACCCGCTCACCGCCCCCGGGCCCCGCTGAGGCCGTGCGCCCCGCCGCCTCCAAGCCTAATCCCCATTAGCTTCCGACCACCGGCCTCATCCCTGCAGAGATCCTCTCCTTTCCCTCTTCGAATCCTTTCCTGCTGGGCCACAGTGTTTCTGAGGCCGCCTTCTTTCAGACCCTCTCGTCTTGCGTGGAGATCCCCTTGTCACTGCCAGGCAGGTGCCGGAACAGGCTGACTGACCCCTGGGGATGGCGTGAACCGGCTGCCGGCGAGCTAGGGGGAGGGGTGCACAACTATTCGGCTTGCGAGCAAGGTCAGGTTTCTGCATTTTTTGCGCTTGCACTCTTCCTTTCCTCCAGGCTCTGTCACTAAGGTAGGAAGCGTTTCATAGCGGTTTTTATAGGTTGCGGTGAAATAGCTCCAGGTACACTCGGTATTTCCTCAAAAATATATTCTGAAGTTATGCAAGTGCTCTGTGAATGAATAATTACTTGGGGGAGGGTCCTTAAATTGAGAAAATTGTTACCCGAATGCCTATTTCCCTCGCTTCTTTTTAGCTTTATTTATTCCTCCAGAGCTACTTGGTAATAAATAACAACAGGAACACTTGAGACCCAAACTTACACGTACATATGAGGCCCCTCCTAGAGATTCTTAGGTTTCACCTTTTGAAGACATAATAAAAGGAGAAATGCCTTCTGTTCACTGACTTGGGGGCCAGAACAGGAGTGACTTCTTGATGTCTCTGTTCAAGTTAGGTGACTCAGTCCGTGGGACTAAAATAAGAAGAAAGTGGGCTGGGGAGGACTGGATTGTTTGTTTTAAAGTACAATTAGTTAATACTCTGCAAACGCTCTTTTGAAGCATTCTATTCTAAACTCCGTAGAGTAACCCCTCCTGGTCACTGTGATGAACTTCCAAGGAAGAAAGCTAACACATTTTCAACCTCTTCTGTAGTGTTCTGTCATGTTCATTGAAAACTGTCCACTTGCTATTTGGAGAAATCATTCTTTTGAATCAGAATTTAGAAGTGCACATGTCCAGCCACAGTTTGCTTTTTGTTTTGCAGTTGTGAATTTTAGTCTTTAGTTATAACTGTCTTAATCTGCATTTTGAATGGACTTCCTTGACAAAGTTCAGGAAGGTATTATTTTACATAGGATTCATACTGTTGCATTTGGAGCAAGATAGGGAAAGTGAGTCAGTGATCCATATGTAACTGTATCATAAAGTAGGTTTGTAATATAGTAACTTCGAATAACTTTTTTCAAGCCAAAAAAAATATGTTTTGGCTTTAATTTTGAAGATCGGAAGCAATCACATGATTATTCTGTAAAACATGTAAAGAGAAATGCAATTCAGAGATAAGATATATTGTCAAGCTTAGACCACTTAAGTTAAAAAGTTAACAGTATTACTTTTGGGGGAATATGTAAAATAATTCAACGTTTGTAAAGCCTATTCTTTCTTCATTACTTCAGAATGTTTTGTTGTCAGCTTTTGTCTCTGAATCATGCAGCAGCAACTTCATTCTCTGAATCTCCAAAACAGTTGTGAATAGTTTCAACATTCCGTTAACTAAACCTGTATTACACACTTCAGTAAAGTGGGTCTTTTTTTGACCCACTTCTTCTGATCCAGCCTGACTTTAATGTTTTTAATGATTTTTCAATCATTAATCAATTAATTAATGATTTTTTTTAATCCTTAAAAATGCCACCACATAAAACTTAGTTTTTTTGGTTATTATTGTTCATGATCACATTTGTTGGGAAGAATTTTGTTTTTAATTAGATTTGCATTGGTATGTTTTCCAAATGTCCTTGTTGCAATAAAATCACTAAGAGCCTTATATCCTTTCATTTAATTTATGTAGCTACATTAAAAAGCACAAGAGTTTAAGTTTTAGTGAAGTCTTATTTTTTAAAATTAAAATGAGATATATTTGTCTTTTGTTCAAATTCATTGAGAAAGTGGAACTGTTCTCTTTCTTTAGGAGAATCCCGTAGCTGTTTGTCTAAATACGGTTAGTTTTGTCATTGAACACTTTGACAAACTTTTTCAAACTTCTGTTGACTCTGGCCTGGACTTTTGTAATCTCTCTTTAACTGGTCTCCCTGTGTCTAATTTCGTCCATTTTCCATGTAATACATAGACTCATCTTTAGAAAATATCTTGGATCCTGTTACCCATTTAAAAAATTCTTCTATGATTTCTGTTTTACCTGAAAATATAATTCAAACATTTTAATACAGGCCTGCAAGGTCCTTTACAATCTGGCCCTTATTTCACTCTTCACTGCTGTCTCCTTCACTGTTTTTTCTATGAGAAGCCCCTGACCCAGGCATTATTCCTACTGCTCTGAAAATTTGTTCACTTTTTTTATTGTCATGTGGGTTAAAAAGCAGACTTCATGAGGGCACAGGATTCATTGCTGTATCTCCAGTGCCTAGAAAAGGCCTGGTGAAAAGTAGGCACTTAAGTATTTGTTGAAAGAATGAAGAGTTCAAGCCAGTTTTTGTTTATTTAGACTTCTCTTATTTCCAGTCCACTTCTCTCAGTCATAGAAATGTAATCACTCTCTTTTCTTGAATTTAGTGTGATGTAGTTATTGTTAAATTTGAACGGGCAGCATTCATCTAGTTTCTTATTCCACATATCCAGCTAATTTTGTCCTGGACATTCCTGTATTCTGTCATAAAGTAGACCAGTGACTGTGATGACAGTGCCTTGTCTGTTTCATGCCTTGACTACCAGGAATTATAGTTCTTGTCAAAAGAGGCCAGCATCTCCTTGAAACACCAGACACCATCTTAAAGGTTTGCAGGGGTTGAGGAAAGATTGGTCAGGTATAAGCTAGCATTTGCTTTAGAAAGAAATTTCTGTGTTCCTTTTAAAACCATATTGCTCTCCATTCTGGTCTTTATTGGCATGGTATATGAAGTTTAATCATTCCAGGCCCAATAATACTGTGTTCAATACCTGGGTTCAAGCATCCTTGGCCATAGAGAGCTACATACTCTATTCTGTTCATATGGAGTCTGTTCTACATGATCATCTCATAGGTACTGAAACCTGCTTCTCAATGCCTTTTTGGTGCCTCTGGTCCCAGGAGGCACTGGATTGAAGAAGGATAGACTTTACATTTGTTCTGTGTCCACATCTGTGTGTGGTCAGTGCAATTTTCCTTTGAAACAATGCTCAACTATTTCCATAAATGCTAAAGTTTTACAGTAAAAAATACATCTCCATATGTATTTTAATTATCTTAACTTAGGAAGAGCTTACAAAACTTTATAATAAAGAAGCAAATAAAGGGCCTCCCCGGTGGCGCAGCGGTTGAGCGCTGGGTTGTGAAGCTGCCCGCGGCCTCCAGCGCCGGTTTGATCCCCGGCTGCTCCCCGGCCACCGGAGGAGGGTCCCACATGGCACGCAGACCTCTCCTGCCGCCCGCTGCTCCCCTCAGCAGTGTGCTTCGGTCCTTCTGCCTGCTCTGCTCCCCGCTCTGGCTCTGGTGAATTCTCTCACCCTCCAGCGCTTCTGACTGTACCCAGTGCTTGTATAAATAAATAAATAAATAAATAAATAAACAAATAAACAAATAAATAAATAAATCTTAAAAAAAAAAAAAAGACCTAATAAAAAAAAAAAAGAAGGAAATAAAAATGAGGAGCAAGGACCTCCCTGGGGGGCGCAAGGGGTTGAGCATAGCACTGTGGGGCGGTCTGCGACCTCAGCAGAAGGAGTTTGGTCCCCGGCCGGCCAGGGAGCAACCCACATGGCAAGGCAGACCTCTCCTGTCTCGCCCACTGCTCCCCTCAGCAGTGTATTTCAGTCAGTCTGCCTGTTCTGTTCCCCACTCTGTCTCTGGTGTATCCTCTCCCCTCCCGCATCTCTGGCCTGTACCCCAGCTCTTGTATACATAAATAAATAAATCTTTAAAAAAAAAAATGAGGAGCAGGTCCCTTTGCCATTTGATGGCTCACAGGGTGATAGTTAGAATCAGAAAATATTTTGCTTTATAAATATTATGAATTTACTATCACTTAGAACTAGATGTGATGAAAAGACAAAGAACTCCTCGCCTGGATAAATCTAGATAATTTGCACCATAGAGATGAACTATGTTTCCCATGGATGACCTACTTAGAAGCATGGAATCTTAGACACACTGTGGCATGTTGTATTGCACTGAATCAGAAGGCCTCTGTCCTTGGGAATAATTGTCCCCATGCCTTTTGTTTTTATAGATTACTACAATATTTCTCTGGCAAAACAGGAAATGTAGACCAGTAGATGACTGGCTCACAAAGGATCATTTTTTTTGTCCTTCATGTGTATATTAATTGTATTTATATTTTGTGTAATTTTTATTAAATTTATTAATTATAAAATTACATATACCTACACTATGTAAATGTATAATTGTTCTAATAGAGAAAAGCTTGGGATTTTATTCCTTTATGAGATAATTTTTATTTTTTGGAGTGGTTAAAGATATGTAGAGTTTATATTCACATCTGCCACTGTTAAGGGACCTTTTTGATTATAGGCTTATTTAAATAGTTGTTAAAATGTAGTATTCTAAAATATTTTCCTTTCCTATAAAGCACTCAAATTTCTCAATTAAAATTAGCTTGGAAGTGGCTAATTTTAATTTTAAGCCTACTGCTTCACTATGGTTTTGATAGTTTCACTCAAGGGTGAATAGGTAGGGCTTGAGGGAAGCAAAAGGCCCTGCTTTAGACTTACTGGTGCCTTTCTTAACTAAATCATATCTGTTTAATCTTTATTAAAGTAGCTACCGTATCACTGCTTTTCAAGAAGGAAACCCAAAATGATACTAATGAAAATGTGCTCATTTTCTCCCATGTTCACTTTAATCAGTCCCTCTTGCACTAATTTTGAACTTTTTTAAAAAAGAAAATCACTCTTGAACTTTTATGTGGAAGAGTCTCTGATTTTTAAAAGGCTGTTTATGATACAATTGCTTCAGAAACTAGATGTAATTATTTTATTGTAGTAAGTGCTAAACTGTCTCAAACTCTTTAACAGATGAGACTAGATATAAATGAATAAATAACAGATCACATTCTAAAAGTTAGTGTTAGTGTAAATCATTTAAACAGAATTGTTCCCACTGTTTGCTACCACTGTCCTGTAAGTCTGTGTATTCAAGCAAGTAAAGCTCTTTAGTTGTTGCGGTTTTTACAATGCTTCCTGCCGCACAAGGTGTGTCCTTTCTTGTCTCCAAGCTTGCCTCACTGGAATAGACCTGGTGGCAGATTTGTACTTTGGTAGGAGCCTGCTGCTGCACAGACAGCCACAACTGCCCTGGTGACTGAGCTGTGAAGAAATCTGAATTTCCTCAATGTTGATCTTTCTCTTCTGAAAATATCACTGGGTGTGTTGGAGGCCCATGAGAAAAGGAGAAAAGGACTATAGCCCAGTAAAGGGTTGTGCTAATGAATTTTAAGAAGAACGAATTGTAAGGGTTTGTGTGTGTGTGTGTGTGTGTGTGTGTGTATCTTAGTGTCTTACAGGTGGCATGAAACACCTGCTGAAGGCCTGCGTTTTGCAAAGGGATCCTGAATGTTTGTGATCAGGTTTAAGGTTAAGTTGCTTCAGGTTTTTAACTTTTCGGATATTATTAGGCCTTTTATTGTTGGTAGTTGGCTTAATCCTGATATTTTTGTTTAATAATATGAGCTATGGATTAATGAGGTTGCTTTCTCCTGAATTTAGTAAATGTACAGCCATTGGATCTTCTGAAGACTTATTTTGAGTACCTGGGAGTTATGTAACTACTAAAATAAATTATGTCAAGTACAGGACCCAGTGACTTGATTGAATGTCATAGCAGAGGCATTTTTCTGTCTTGTGACCTACAGAGAGCCCTGCTGTGTTGTCTTTTATCATATATAACTATTCTTTTTTTTTTTTTTTTTTTAAATTTATACACGCACTGGGCACAGTCAGAAGCGTGGGAGGGTGCGAGAATTCACCAGAGCCAGAGTGGGGAGCAGAGCAGGCAGAAGGACCGAAGCACACTGCTGAGCAGCGTGCGGCAGAAGAGGTCTGCGCGCCATGTGGGACCCTCCTCCAGTGGCCGGGGAGCAGCCGGGGATCGAACCGGCGGTGCAGAGGCTGCGGGTAGCTTCGCAACCCAGTGCTCAACCGCTGCGCCACCAGGGAGGCCCAACATAACTGTTCTTTACAAGGAAACTTATTAGGGCTCTCCCAGATGTATCCTTTTTGCTCTGCCCTATCAGTTGCCAAGAATATAAAAATTAGGCAGTCCAAGTTGTAGGTTTCTTGATGCTGGAGTAAAAGGATGGTGACTTGACTTATTTTAAGGTAACTCTTTTGCCTCCATTGGGCATAAGCATAAAGAATTAGAATGGACTGATGTGGATGTTGAGATGATACTAACTTAAGTTAACTGAATTTTTGGGGGTACTAAACAAGGCCATGATGAAAGGAATTATTTAAGGAAAATGATTAACACGTTAGGTCAGCAAGTTATAGAAATTCCTGGACACCATATTGACTTGGTAAGTCCCATTTTGTTCATATAGGTATATGAATATTCCTGCCAAATCAGTTTCCCATACATAATGAAAATAGATAACAGATAAAACGTCGGAATCTATCTGTCATTTTTAGGGCAGTATATCTTTTCTAATGTAATGTGCACTTCTGTCACAGGTCTGTTTTTTAGGTGTGCTACATGGTTAATCATAGAATATAAGCATTGATAGCAACTAGTCCAATCTTTTCTTTCTTTAATTGTTTTGACCTGATTAGGAGATGGAGCCCCTCAGAGTCCATGACCATGCAGGGTCATACTGTTAATGACAAAGCTGGTTCCCACATCCAGATTTTCTGGCCTGTCCAGTACTTAACTCCTTTAATTCAAATTCAGCAGCAGCATCAAAAACAGTAACCTTTTGTGTACTTACTGTGTGCCAGGTATTGTCCTAAGCATTTTATACATGCTATCTTAATGAATCCTTTTACCAAATCTATGAAGCTGTTCTGCACCATTCTTTATAGATTAACAAACTAAACTTGATGACTTGCCCAGGAAACACAGCTGGTAAGCACTGGCACTAAGAGTTCACTACAGTTCTGATTTCAAAGCCTGTATATTTTTCTCTTTTTTTTTTTTTTTTGTGAAATATTTATATTGGAGGATAAAGAATAACGTAACAAATGCCCATCACTCAGGTAAAGTAATATAAATCAGTTCTAGTCAATTGCAGCTCTCTTCCCATTGCATTTTCCTCAAAAGTAACCAAGCACTTTCCTCAATTTCAAATATGTTGTGAGTCAATAAGCAGTACAGCTGCATTTTCTGAGTTCTATTATTTGCTGGGAGCTAGAGATTGAACAGTAAAGAAGACCTGTTCCTTCCCTTATGGTGTTTCTGTAGGTAATAGTGAAATACTTGTTCCTTAGTCTTTTTTTTTTTGCTTCCCCTGACCCTTGTTCCTAGGTCTCTCTGGAGATGCTCAGTAGCTGGAAGGAAATGTCAGGTTTTTACCTAGGAAGTCCTTCTGGAGACTGCTGATCATATGCTAGGAGATAGTCTGTGTATCACACAGGCACAATACTGTCTTCAGAAAGCGCATGTTTAATTGATTATTGATCTTTTCCTCCTAGAGCATAAGCATAGGCTTCTCCTATGAGCTTTTTGATTTCTTTTTTGAGCTATGTTTTGAGACTTCTGCGAGAAGTTGATATTCCCTTCTCTTTCTGCCCTTCCTTATCCTTCCTTTTTTAAAATACTGATTGAACATAGCACTTAACCCATACCTGTTTTATCTATCTTGTCTAATACATTTTTCATATTATCCCCAAATAGTATCTAAGACTCAATTTTGTATTTAGAAGACAATCATCAGGTAAATACTTATCAAATGAACTAAGAGTAGAATTCTGCACAGGAAAAATGGGTCATGTAGAAGCATAAGATGAAACTCTACAATCTTTTAGTGTTTTCTGTAGTTTGGTATAGGTAGGGGCAAATGTGTCTGAGTGGAGCTCCCACTCTTGGGTAGAAAATCTGTTATTTATATAGTGTTTCTCCATTTTTTGAGTCATCACTTCTTTTTATAAACATAAAACTCTCATGCCCTCTGTGTTCTGACAATTCTCAGACTAACTGGGTGTCCTACAATTCAGTTCAGTTTTTTTGTTTTTTTTTTCAAGATTTATTTATTTTTATACAAGAGCTGGAGTACAAACCATTTATGTGGGGGGTGAGAGGATTCACCAGAGACAGAGTGGGGAGCAGAACAGGCAGACAACCGAAATATACTGCTGAAGGGAACAGCGGGTGTGACAGGAGCGGTCTGCGTCATGTGGGTATCTCCCTGGCCAGCCGGGAATCGAACCCGCGCTATAGGGGCTGTGAACAGCTTCACAGCCCTGCACTCAACCCACTGCATCACCAGGGAGGCCCTCAGCTCAGTTTTGATGCTACCTGGAGTTAGCATCAGATCCCATAGAATCAGGGATAGGGACAGTGTCCATAAAACTTGTGTTTGTGGAGTTTGTTCAGGACATCCTTTCCCCTGCCCCAACAATTCCCCCCTTCCCCTTTATGTCACCATTTCTATGGTGATGCAGGTCAAATGTATGGATGCTGGGGTGCAGCCCCAGCTGACAGTTTTTTCAGGGTTCCAGTTTGGATGAAAAACAACAGTCAGTCACCAGGCATTGTCCATTGTGGCAAACAAACAGGTTGGCCCAAAGCAAGGTCCGAAAGCCTGTCACAAGTCTAAAGCACATTTTAGTGGGGACCCATAGAAAAGGGGCAGAAACAACCAGAAAAGTCTGGAAGGAAAAGAGCAAAATCAAGATCAAACCCTGCCATTGTTAACCTCTCCATGGCCTCTCACCCACATCTGTTTTAACCAGCCCAGGACCAAGAAGCAAGTGCAGCTTCTTCACATGTCTCTCTGCTCCATGTGCCTCCACCAGGTCTCCTCTTGCTCTCCATCCTGCTTCCTTCCTTTTCCAGTCTCCTCTCCAGCTTCATTTCCACCCGGTTCAGCTCCACCCTCCCTTAGGCCAGGCAGGGAACCTGGAGCCTTCCCTTTTCCTGGGGACTATGCTGTTACAGATTCAGTTTGTTATACAAGTATTTGAAAACATTTGCTATTTAATATCCAAGTGTTAATCTAGGCTTATAAGTATTAAGTATGTATCTTACATTCATAACAATTTGGTGTCAGTTATGTGGAACAAAAAGAAGTCAAAGAGGAAGGGGAGTGCCATAATAGCCCTGAGATGTCTTTAGGGGTAGAGTGGAATTTGAAAGATGGTTAATATTTGTAAAAGAGATGATACTATTTTAGATGAAGAAAACCATGTAAGGGGGGGTCAGGATTTATCCTTTTGTGCTTCTGTAGAGCATAATGGCCTTCTTTAAGTAAACTATGTCTGTTGGGAATGCCGAAAAATGAGATTAGATAGATGAGTTGGGGTTAAATTATGTATGATTTTCAAAGGTCGGTGGAATCGTTTTTTCACCTTGATGTGGTAGATAATTAAAAGTCAAAGAAGGGGCCTCCCCAGTGACGCAGCGGTTGAGCGCTGGGTTGCGAAGCTGCCTGCGGCCTCTGCGGCGCCGGTTCGATCCCCGACTGCTCCCCGGCCACCAGAGGAGGGTCCCACATGGCGCGCAGACCTCTCCTACCGCCCGCTGCTCCCCTCAGCAGTGTACCTCGGTCCTTCTGCCTGTTCTGCTCCCCGCTCTGGCTCTGGTGAATTCTCTCACCCTCCCGCGCTTCTGACTGTACCCAGTGCATGTATAAACAAAACAAACAAATAAAAAAATAAACATGCCTCTTAAAAAAAAAAAAGTCAAAGAAGGCTTTTGATCTAGTGAATTACAAAATGCAAACTGTAAGAAGGATGGGCCAGCATTTATATTGTTCATAGATAAAGAAGAGAGATTGGAGAAGGGGCACAAAGGAGTAGAAAGTTGAGAACTAAGAGGGTGGTCACAGTAAAAGTACCACAATTTTGGGGGGTGGGTAGGAACACAGGAAAATAATGAGCATTTAAAATTTGCAAAGAAATTCAACTATTTGAATGCTAAGCGCAGAGAAGATAAATCAAAAGTGGCTAGTTTTTTAAATTTTTACTTTTTATAATACTGTGTAGAAAGAGTGTTCTTTATTGATGAAAATTTCATAAATCCTTTGGAATATAATCTCCAGCAAAGTAAAAGTAGGGAAGACCTAGAGCCTTTGGAATAGTGTTTGGAATGTAGACATATTCAATGTATTATATCTGGGGAAGGGGTGAAAGATGCATTTAACATTCAACTTTTAGGTAAATTTCAGTTGTTCCCTATATTCAGAACAGGCCAATTTTTACCATCAGAAATGAATTTTAAAATGGTACTTCTTGACCTTTTCTAGTAGCAAACATTATATACTTTTATTGTAGAAAATTTGGAAACATCTTTCTATTTATAAATACATAATTATAAAATGGGATTATAGTATATACTCTGATTTATACCTGCATGAATGTCATTTGGAAAGTAAACTGGAGCAATTTACTGGAGCTTCCAAATAATGACAACAGATTATAACTCTAGGGAGGCAAAAGTCTACCTCTCCAAAATAAGTCTTTTTGGCAAAAGATTAATTTAGTGAGAGAGGCTCTGAAGGCAGAGTGGTGGTTGGCTTCTAAAAAAAAATTTACTTGTAAACACTGTAAGGGTGTGTACCCAGAAGACCTACTCCCTTTATTTCTTTTCAATAGAGAAAGCAGAACTTAATCTACATATCTTTTGTCTATTGTGCCTTCTCCTGAACACCCTAAGTAACTTTTCTTTTCTCCTCTCACCCCTTCCCATAAACCCCTTCTTAGTTAAAATATTTGAGAAGCACTGTTGAGAAGTCATGTTGGGTCTCTCCCATGTATACAGGAGGTATACATGGTTATAGAATTCTTTTTGGCTTCTCTTATCAGTCTAGTTGATGCTTGTTTATTTGCCAGCCTAGAAGAACCCCAAAGAGTACTTGTGCCCTCCCATAACCCATAGGATAATATAAGAATCTCTGAGATAACACTAATATGAATCTGAAGGAAATGTTTCTTTTTTTTTTTTTTTTTTAAGGATTTATTTATTTATGTGTACAAGAACTGGGGTACAGGCCAGAGGTGCGGAGGTGAGAGGATTCACCAGAGACAGAGTGGGAAACAGAACAGGCAGATCGACTGAAATACACTGCTGAGGGGAGCAGTGGGCAAGTCAGGAGAGGTCTGCTGTGCCATGTGGGTAGCTCCCTGGCAGGGGATTGAACTCTTGCTGCAGTGGCTGCAGATAGCTTCATAGGTTGCGTCTTAACCCCTTTGCACCACGAAGGAGGCCCTGAAGGGAATGTTTTTCCTTACAGTACACTGCAAAATAACAGAGAAGAATTGACAGAAATGGAAAATCAAGGCCTTCCTTGGTCTTGCTGGGGTTAAAGTATGGCAGTATCAAGCTATCGCCAACCACTGCAACAGGAGTTCAATCACAGGCCTGGGAGCTGACTCATATGGCGCAGCAGACCTCTCCTGTCTGGTCTGCTCCTCCCCTCAGCCGTATATTTCAGTAGATCTGCCTGTTCTACTCCCCACTCTGTCTCTGGAGAATCCTCTCACCCCTCTCCCCACACACACCTCTGGCCTACACCCCAGTTCTTGTATGCATAAATGAATAATAAATCTTTAAAAAAAAAAAAGGAAATGGAAAATCACCATCTAGCAACCACTGCAGCAGTACAGGTATCAGATACGAATCAGGAATGGGTGCTGAAACAAGTAGGCAAAAGTTTGAAGAGAAATAAGATATTTATGTTGGCTGAAAGTGTCTCCTCACAAGATGCTATTAATTACAAAGTAAAAAAATCTTAAATTTACAGTGGGAAAACCTGGCAGATGCCACCTCCTCTGAGTGAAGACAGCTAACATCACCAGTAGTGGGAGACATTAACACCATCTCCCTTCTGCTAGGATGCACTGGGAAGGACACAATATCACTGCTGGTATATTCCTGCCAAAAAATTTAAAACCTGAAATTATGAGATAACATGATATAAACCCAGTTGAGGGATATTTACAAATTGAATGGCTTGTATTCTTCAAAAATGTCTAGGTTGTGAAAGATTAAAAAGATTGAGGAACTCTTCCAAATTGATGAGACTAAAGATACATAACAACCAAATGCAACATTTTGTTTTCTATAAAGGATAATAATAGTCTTACAAATAAGGAGATGTGAATAAGTCTACAGATTAGACTTTCTGTAATATTGTAATATTGTTTAGATAATATTGTTTAGTATTAATCCTGATTTTGAAAATCCACTACATTCTTATCTAAGAATGATCTTGTTTTATACATATATCTTAAGTAAATACTATGGGTGCTTAAGGATAAAGGGGCATCATGTCTACAACTTATTTTCAAAGGACTTTTTAAAATTGTGTGAGTGTGTGTAGAGAGTGAGCGAGAGAATGAATGAATAATACTGCAAGCATGGTAAATTGTTAACATTGGGGGATTCTGGTTAAAGGATAGACAGTCCTTTGTATAATTTTTGCAGTTTCTTTTTGTAAGTGACGTTTTGTCAAAATAAGCTAAAAAAGTGAGCCAGAGCTGCTGGATTAATCACCAGTGAGTCAGTGAATACTTTTTTTTTTTAAAGATTTATTTTTATTTATACAAGAAACGGGGTACAGGCCAGATGTGTGGGAGGGTGAGAGGATTCACCAGAGACAGAGCGGGAAACAGAACAGGCAGGCAGACCGAAAGCACTGCTGAGGAGAGCAGTGGGCAAGGCAGGAGAGGTCTGCTGTCCATGTGGGTTGCTCCGAAGCTGGTGGGGATCGAACCCGCGGTGGACAGCTTCACAGCGCTGCGCACAGCACTGCGCTCAACCCTGAACCACCAGGGAGGCCCAGTCAGTGAATACTTTTAATGTACATAGTGCTGTGTATGCAGTGGTTGTTGACTTCAGTGGTTACCATTCCTTTTTTTGTATCAACTTGTGTTAATATTTTTTTAAAGCATGGCATAAGAGAGCAAACACTGACTAGGCATCAAGAGATAGGCTATTTGCATAGATCTGCAGCTAATCTATTAGGGGAGGCCTTGAGAAAAATCACTGTCTCTGAGACCCAGGTTTTTGATCTGAAGTTCTTTTGTTATGGATGTTGGATGAGCTGCCATTGATGAAGAGGTTCCAGCAATCTGTAATGGGCTCTGAATTCTCTGACATAGTCAGAATTCAGAGAAATAACATCTTACTGTCAACTACCTGAAAAAGGCCCATGCCTTCTCATACAAGTCAATTGAAAAGCAATCAGAGCTTGAAGACATCTGTTACACTGTCTGATCTATCCCTCCACCAGCAGTACTCCCTTTGTCTGCAGTACACCCCCAAAATTGTTTTTACCAGTACTCCTTTCTAGCCTTTCCTTGTTTTTCCAGAGACTATGTGACAGAGGCATCTCCATAAAAGGAGGAGGTACCGGGCCTCCCCGGTGGCGCAGCGGTTGAGCACTGGGTTGCGAAGCTGCCCGCGGCCTCTGCAGCGCCGGCGGTTCGATCCCCGGCTGCTCCCCGGCCACGGGAGGAGGGTCCCGCATGGCGCACAGACCTCTCCTGCCGCCCGCTGCTCCCCTCAACAGTGTACTTCGGTCCTTCTGCCTGCTCTGCTCCCCGCTCTGGCTCTGGTGAATTCTCTCACCCTCCCGCGCTTCTGACTGTACCCAGTGCATGTATAAACAAAACAAACAAATAAATAAATAAAACATGCCTCTATTAATAAAAAAAAAATTTAAAAAAAAAAAAAAAGGAGGAGGTACCATGTTGCCTGCCTTTGTTTACATGCTGCTGCTTCGGATTAGTTACTGGGAACCTAGGGTATGGAACTGAGTGCCCAGGTGAAGCTATATAACAAGGAACGCAGATGGGCTGAAGAGGAGACAGGTGGAAAAGAGCTTGCTTGCTTCTTGGCTTTTGACTTTTACCAGAGACTTGGGGCACTTGGATGGAGACTCTTGTGGAGACAGTTGAAAGAGACACGTGGGTGAGGGACACGCGCAGAGTCCAGTGGCAGCCATTACCTTGATTCGTACTTTGATTTTGCTTCTTTTGTCCTAGACTCGCTTGGCAGTAACTTTTCCTAACTTAAAAAATTTTCAATTCTTTTGTAATTCTTTTATAATTAGAGTCTACTTTTGCAAACTAAAATTTGTGGTTATGGCAGAAGTAGTAGGCAAATGGACTGTTTTTTCTGTACAGGAATTTAGTTGTAAGCAGTTGAATGTCCAACAACAGTAATTACATGATCTGTGATGGGAACAGAAGTCAAATTTCAAAATGGAAAAAAATTTAAGTTTGTGCGTTAAAATTTAACTAGATTAGCAAATGTAACCAGAAAGTTGCTTTGTCCTTACTAACACTTTATGATATCCTAGGGTCTCCCCTGGTGGCGCAGCGGTAGAGCGCTGGGCTGCGAAGCTGCCTGCAGCCTCTGCAGCGCCGGTTCGATCCCCAGCCACCGGCGAGGGTCCCATGTGGCGCGACAGACCTCTCCTGCTGCACCCGCTGTTCCCCTCAGCAGTGTATTTCGTCACTCTGCCTGTTCTGTCCCCCACTCTGGCTCTGGTGAATTCTCACCCTCCCGCACTTCTGACTGTACCCAGTGCTTGTATAAATAAATAAATAAATCTTTAAAATAAATAAATAAATAAATATGATATCCTAAAAAAGAAAGAATGTAAGGACGTATATAGAAATAGACATTCTGATCTTCTGTTGGTGAGATTTTAAGTTAGTTTATTCTTTTTTGGAAGTAATTTAACAGTATCTAGTAAAAACAAGGGATCCTACATGAGAATTTCAATTTCACTTCTGGGGATTTGTCCTGTAGAAACACTCATTGCAGCATTGTTTATAAAAAGGAAAATGAGCAAAGTTCATTAAGAGATGACAATAACTTATGGCATCATGGGCCTCCCTGGTTTGGCGCAAGGGGTTAAGCACAGCACTGTGAAGCTATCCGCAGCCTCTGCAGCACAGGTTCTATCCCTGGTTGGCCAGGGAGCTACCCACATGACCAGCAGGCCTCTCCTGTCTCTCCTGCTGCTCCCTTCAGCAGTGTATTTCAGTCAGTCTGCCTGTTCTGTTTTCCCACTCTGTCTCTGGTGAATCCTCTCACATCCCCACCCCCACCCCCGGCACCTCTGGCCTGTACCCCAGTTCTTGTGTGCATAAATAAATCTTTTTTGGAAAAAAAAAAACCAACTTATGGCATCGTACAACAATTCTTATCAATCATCAAAGACAATGTAAGAGACAGTCAATGCTAGTTTTTAAAATGCAATAAAATATATAAAACGTAATATTTAACATTTTAACCATTTGTTAAGTATGCAATTCAGGGGCATTAAATACATTCACAAGATTGAGTAATCACCACTTTCTGTATCTAAACTTTTTAACATCCCAACAAATCTTTGTGTCCATTAAACAATAACTTTCCCTTCCCCTCTCTCAGGGATTTTATATATTAATGAATACTGTCCAAATACATAGTTAAGTGGTAAGGAAGGAAAATAATGTGAATACTATGATTCCACTGTGGTAAATCATAAGTGTAGGAAAATCAAGGGGACTATATATATATATAGAGAGAGAGAGAGAGAGAGAGAGAGTAAGCTCTTCGTGGAAGATATTTTGGAAATTTTTTTAATTTAGTATTATATTTAATATATTTTGGTAGTTTTTTGCTTTAAGCAATGGTATATGAAACTTTTCTAAGCAGAAAATGTATACTTTAATTATTATACTAAAACTTTATAATTTGGATGCCTCTATAGACTTTGCTATGTAGTTGAATTTTCAGCTAATATAGACCCTGAACATTTTATTAAAGTGATCTTTTTCTTCCCCCTCCACAGCTAGAGTTGGGAAGACATCACTGATTATGTCTCTGGTCAGTGAAGAATTCCCAGAAGAGGTAAACATTTTGATCTTTTGTTTTCTTTAAAAAATTATCAAATTGTGTTAAATTCTTCCCTTTTTTGCATGTTTTCCTTTCTGATAATTATGACTTTCTAAAAGTTTAGTTTATATAATATATCAGTTTGTATAAATACAGTGTAGGAGACTCAAAATAGATGAGTTCACCTGCCTACTTTGCATTTTCTACTTTTGAACTTTGTCATCTTTATACCTTAGTTGTCTCACCTGTGAAATGAAAATTGAAAGGGCTATTAGCTATCATGTAAGCTGTATAATTCTTTTTATAAAACAAAATTTTACTTATCAGCCAAAAATTCAAAACAGATGATCCTCTCAATAAAGTTAGGGTGAAAGGTTTAGATCTCATTTGCCTTCCATCTGACACATCCAAGTCTTCGAGGGATTAGAACCACTAGGATTGTGACACACATATCTGAAAGTCTGCAGCCTACCCACCTCCATCATTTTACAGATGAAGACAATAATTCATTCCACCTTTGCTTACCTCAAAAGATTGTTGTAGATCTCAAATAAGATAAGCTTAATAATGGTAGAGTGCCTCCAAATGTAAGGTGGTTTTATTATTACTGGCAATATATTTATTTGCATTTTGGAAGTTACACCTGGTATGTTGGCTAACTTTATTTTTATTTTTTATATTTTTGCTAGCTAAGGTTTTATAAAGTTAAGATATTGTTGTGTAGAGTGGGATCAGTATAAATGTGATGAAAATTATCTTTTATTCTCTTCACATAGTAGATATTGCTAATTCCACATTTATCTCTTTACTCTTTTAGATAGGAATATCTATATAATTTCTTTATTCGCACAGGAATTTGATGTGTAATGAGCAGTTACAACTGCAATATGAGCATTCTTTGTTTTTCTTGCCTTTTTTTCCCTCTTAAATAAGATGGGTAAATAAGTAATTATTTTTGTGAAATGTGTATTTTCATGTGTGACTTGTGGAATCACTCAATATAATAATACCTAAAAGTTTTCTCTGATAGCTTAACTTGTTTTAAAATTGTCATTTTAGTACTGACCTCCTGAGTGTGGTTAGGGATTTTTCACTAACTTAAAAAATCATGCAGTGTTTCTTAAAAAAAAAGGAACTATTAAGCATAAGGCTTTATGTAGCTAACCAGTTAACATCTTTAAGAAATTAATATTAATAATTTATTTTTTTATTTGAGGGTTGTTTTGGATTAACATACTTCATTTGTAGAATGTCTTAAAGCCTTCAACAAAATAGAATGAAAACCACATATTTTAAAAATCTAGTGTTTGAAAAACCAAATTAACTTAAGGATTATTTTAGTTATTGTGAGATCTGAAGTGTCAATAATATTTCCTGTGCACATATAAGCAAAAATGTGTATTTAAAAAAAAAAAGATGTTAAAAAAAATTTAAAAATTAAAAAAGTAGATGTTTCATATCTTTGGTATATATTTGCATCTATGGTCAAGCACAAAAATAACCATTTGAAATCATCGGACCTTAAGGATAGGAATGGTTGAAAGGGGCTAACTTACAGATAAATTTACCTAAGCCATTAACAAGTTTGATTGATAAACATCTGAAGGTTTCTCCTTTTCTATGTTTGCAACAAAGGTTCCTCCCCGGGCAGAAGAAATCACCATTCCAGCTGATGTCACCCCTGAGAGAGTTCCGACACATATCGTAGATTACTCAGGTAATGTCCTCTTATAGGTAAAGCTGTAGGGTTAATTTACTAGTCCTCAAAAAAGGTATTAAGTTTTAAAAAAGTGATCCTTTTTATCTAGCAATTAATGATCAATTACTATTCTCGTCTCATATCTCTCTGCCAGCCCACACTCCACCTAAAAGATCCATCTTGCAGTTCTCTTCCCCTAGTTTACCAGGTTGGCTTCTGTAATAATGAAAAGGAAGAAGAAATGGTTAATGACTAGTAGAGAAATCATTACCCTCCTTGAACTGGCATTTTTGCAGAGAGAAGTTCTGAGTTAATTTTGCGCAGGCATGCTCTGATGATTTAGAAGGAGTTTTGAATTTGAGAATTTGTTGAGTTTAAAATTTGTTCTTTAATTTGTCAATCTTTTTCCCAAATAAAACACCAGCTTACATTATATGGTAATAAAAGCACATCTGTATTGCTTTTGCTAATTAAAAATTTTTTCTACACACTGCTTTTTAATCTTTGGATTATTTTGCTTTGTTCTCGGACTTCTATTAGAAAGGGATCATTTGTAATTGTAGTTGATATACCATGCTGATGATAAATGTTTCTAATGAAGGAAACTATGTGGGGGCAGGAGGTGTATGGGGAAACTGTATCTTTAGCTCAGTTTTGCTGCAAACCTAAAATTGCTCTAAAAAATAAAATCTGCTTTCCAAAATGGATTGAAATGCATTGGTAATACTTTGTTTTGCTACACTGGCATTATTCCTCCATATATTCTGAAAATGAAGTAGTAGAACAGTGCAGTCCAATATATGTAAGTGTATTACAGACTTAAAATGTGACTACTCTAAGTATAAAATACAAGAGGATTTAGACTTAGAATGAAAACAATTTTTAACTTTTTTGTTGAGTAAATGTTGAATTATTAATATTTTTGACGTATTGAATTTAAAAAGGGATTTTTATCTATTCCTTATTTCTTTTTTTAAGGTGATTTACAGAAAGTTTAAAATTATGTATATGGTTTGTATTATATTTCTACTGGACAGCACTGCACTAAAAGCTGAGGGGAGTAGATATGTTCTGCTACATCTCATAACAAGCTCTATTTAAAAAACTTCTTTTTTCAACATGTGTGACCACCTATTTAGATTCACTTCAGTATTATTGACGCCATTACCCATTGATTCCTCAACATATGAAAAGATATTAAAAATACAATTTAGCATAATAACTATTGGGTTGTTGGAAAAGTTATGATGCATATTATTTTTAAGATATTAAGATGCATATTTTGTTTATTTATGCATACAAGAACTGGGGTACAGGCCAGAAGTGTGGGGTGGTGAGAGGATTCGCCAGAGACAGAACAGGTGGATGTACTGAAATACACTGCTGAGGGGAGTAGTGGGTGAGGAGAGGTCTGCTGCGCCATGTGAGTAGCTCCCTGGCCAGGAATCGAACTCGTGCTGCAGTGGCTGGGGATAGCTTCAAAGGTTGTGTCTTAACCCCTTGCACTACCAGGGAGTCCCTGCATATTTTTTTAAAATAAAGATTTATTTTTTATTTATGCATACAAGAATTGGGGTACAGGCCCAATTCAGTGAGTGGATTCACCAGAAACAAGGTGGGAAGCAGAATAGGCGGATCTACTGAAACACACTGCTGAGGGGAGCAGCAGGCAAGACAGGAGAGGTCTGTTGTGCCATGTGGGTTAGGTCCCTGGCCGGGCATCAGACTCATGGGGCAGTGGCTGGAAAGCTGAGACTTTAACCTCTGCACCACCAGGGAGGCCCCATGATGCATTTTTGCTTGGAAAACAGAAAAATATGTCATGACTTTTCTGACAGCCCAACACCATTGTACTTATTTATGATAGTAATTTTTATGTCAGAAATAACAGGCACTTGTTTGAGAAACAGTTATTGTAAGGAATCTAAATTAATATGTCTATGTTTGCTTTGTTCTTTATTTTAGTTAAATATTTCCTGCACCTGTGGGACTTATAGTCCCATCCACCCACTGACATCCAGTTCTTGCCAGAGATATGTACTAAAGAGGGAATTCTATACTCTTCATTATCATGCTCCAGTTTTGCTTCTGGTGCCTGGTTAATGTTACTCGTATCTGCTATCTAGATCTTAAACTGTGTTGCTCAGTATCTCTCCTGACCTTTTGATCCTGTGTTTATAGATTCTGTGCAGGTCTTTGACTCTTCAACATCCAGTCTTCTCGCTTGGGTTTCTAATCTCTTTTGCCAGACCCTTTTCAACTCAGGATCAGATGCTAACCTAGATTTACCACACAATGCCTTCTGCTCTTCCAATCTTGAGTTATCCTCTTGTAGACTTTTCTTTCCATGCCAGCCACCTTCCTTATCATAGTTTCACATTTCCCTTCTCTTTGCTTGCCCTTGTCTCTGCCCTTTAGTTTAGCACTGCACCATGTAAATGACCAAGGAATATTTTAAGGGATATTAGGTGGTGGCCCTTAGTTTTTCTGGAACTGTTTAAAATGAAACCTTTTTTTGACTTTGTCATTTGTAGAAGCAGAACAGAGTGATGAACAGCTTCATCAAGAAATATCACAGGTGAGTTTAAAAATTGTGTTTTTTTGGTAGGAAAACAGTCCTGTGAATCTGCCGTTTTCATTCTCTCATAGGAACTTTTTCCCTTAGAGGCTCGCCAAGTTTTGTTTGTTTGTTTTCCAAATTTGTTCTTCCTTTGATCCAACTATATTGACTAGTTGGTAATAAAATATCACTGTTTACATTTTTATTATTTAAAAATAACATTAATTTGTTAATTTTTTTGTAGGCTAATGTTATCTGCATAGTATATGCTGTCAACAACAAGCACTCTATTGATAAGGTATGAATGTGTTACTTTTTTTCACTACAGTTAATTAAAATTCAATGTAGGCACTCTCAGAATTGATCCTTAATTTAGAATTTAGTGCTTCAACAGCAGTATTTTTCATAGAAGGTCCTTATCATGGCTTAGCTCTTGCTAATTTTCATTTTAGGTAACAAGTCGATGGATTCCTCTCATAAATGAAAGAACAGATAAAGACAGCAGGTACTTTTTTTCCTCTCAAATATTGGATGTTTAAAAATTTCAAACTTATAGAAGTGTTGCAGGAAATATAGTACAATGAACATCTGTGAACTTTTCATTTAGGTCTACCAGTTGTTAACATTTGCCACATTTGCTTTATCTGTAGTTTTATCTCTCTGTTTGTACATCTAACCCCTTTTTTGGAGGAATTATTTGAGGCAGCACATATATTTGAGAACAAAACAAATAATTTTATTTTGTGATCTATATACATGCATATAATCTAATAATTACATGTAATCTAATAATTACATGAACTTTGTGATGCATATTAACTCTTCAGGTTGATGATTCTTATTCCTGGGATAGATGACCAGAAGTAGGTTTCTGGATCATATGATAGTTCTGTTTTTAGATTTTTGAGGAGGATCTACTTCCAAAATGATTGCATCATTTACATTGCCATCAGCAGTATAAGGGTTTCTTTTTCTCCACATCCTCACCAGCACCTGTTGTTAGCAGGGTTTTTTTTTTTTTATGTAAACCATACTCACAAGTGTAAAATGATAGGTCATTGGGGTTTTGATTTGTGTTTTCCTAATAAGAAGTGACGGTGAACATTTTTTCATGTCTGTTGGCCACCTGTATGTCTGCCTTGGAAAAGTGTCTGTTCACACCTTCTAACCATTTTTATATTTGGTTTGTTTTTCTGTTGTTGCTAAACTGGATGAGATCGTTACAGATCTTGATTATTAACCCCTTATGGAATATGTGAGATGTAAATATCTTTTCCCATTCAGTAGGCTGTCCCTTTAATCTTCTGATATTTTATTTCCCTATGCAAAAACTTTTTAATTTGATGTATTTAATTTGTTTTTGCTTTCATGTCCCTTGCCCTTGGAATCAAATACCCCATTCCTCCTGTGTTTTCTTCAATGTATTTTATGGTTTTAGTTTTTACATTCTACACTTTAATCCATTTTGAATTTATGTTTGTATGCAGAGGTAGCAGGTGATCGGTTTCATTCTTTCATGTGTGGTGGCCCAGTTTTCCCAACACCAATTATTGAAGAGATTTTCTTTTCTCCAATGTATGGTTATGGCTCTTTTGTCATCAATTAGGTTGATATGTGTATGGATTTGTTTTTGGATTCTTGATTCTGTTCCATTGATTTGTGTGCTATTTTTATTCTAATAACATAGTGTTTTAATTACTGTTGCTTTCTAATACAGTTTAAATTCTGATAACATGATGCCTCCAGTTTTTTTTTTTTCCTGCAGAATTGCTTTAGCTATTCAGGATCTTTTGTGGTTCCATGTACACTCAGTTTTTTTGTTTGTTTTATTTTCTTCAAAAATATAGGAATTTTGATAGGGATTGCATTGACTCTCCATATTACTTTTCGCTGGATTTTTTTTTTTTTTTTTGACTAGATTAATTCTCCCTATCCAAGAACATGGGGTAGCTTTCCATCTCTTTGTGTGTTGTTCTGTATCTCTTAAGAGTGTCTTACAGTTTTCCTTGTGTAGCTCTTTCACCTTCTTTGTTAAATTTATTCCTAGGTATTTAATTCTTTTTCATACAATTGTAAATGGGATTGTTTTCTAATTTCTTTTACTTGTTATTTGTATATAGGAATGCAACAGATTTTTGTTTATTAATTTTGTAGCCTGCTAGTTTACTGAACTTACTTATTGTTCCTAGTTAGTGGAATCTTTAGGGTTTTCTATTTTTATCATTATATCATCTGCAGATTATAATAATTTCACTTCTTTTCCAATCTGAATTCGTTTTATTTCTTGTTGTCTCATTGCTAAGACCTCTAATGCTAAATTAAATAAAAGTGGTGAAAATGGACATCCTTGCTTTGTCCTGATCTTAAAGAGTTTTCAGTTTTTCACCATTGAGTCTGATGTTGACTCTGGGTTTCTAACATATGGCTTTTATAATCTTGAGCTATGTTATATACCCATTTTGTTAAGAATTTTTTTTATCCTAAATTGGGTACAATGTGTCAAATACTTTCTTTATATCTATTAATATGATAATGATTTTTGTCCTTTTGTCAATGTAATGTATGATAGTATTTGATTTGCATATATTAAAC
Organism: Talpa occidentalis; assembly: GCF_014898055.3. Taxonomy (NCBI): domain Eukaryota; kingdom Metazoa; phylum Chordata; class Mammalia; order Eulipotyphla; family Talpidae; genus Talpa; species Talpa occidentalis. The sequence continues at coordinate 81,046,610 of NW_023605083.1, read as the reverse complement.
TATCCTTGCATCCCTAGAATAAATCTCATTTGGTCACAGTGTGTGATTCTTTCAATGTGTTGTTGCGTTCTGTATGCTAGTACTTTGTTGAGAATTTTTACATCTATTTTCAGAAATATTAGTCTGTATTCTACTTTTTAAAATATAGTAACAAGAGACTACATTTAAAAATGACAATTAAATCATGTCATTCCCCTACTTACCATCTTTCTGTGACTTCCCATTTTAAACTTGCCTATATAATGTGGTTTTCTTACTCAGCTCTAAGTCCATGTGTGTTTGGCCTGTTTTCCCTTCTCCAGCCTCCTTTTCATACATCGTCCCCTTTGCTCAGTACTCTCTAACCACTCTGGCAAGAACACCAGAATGTTTTGTTCAAGGTGGGACCTTTCCACATGCTGTCCCTTCTCAGCCAGCTTTTTCCTGACTTTTCACATGGCGGATACCATTTCACCTTCATTCCAGAGTTCAAATGCCACCTTGTCAGAGATTTTTCTCTGATTACCATATTTAATTAGCCCATTCCAGTACTCTATCCCATACCCCCCTATTCATTTCCTTCATAGTACTTACAAAGTTGCAAATTGCTTTCTTTGTTTATTATTGTCTATTTTCTAACTTTCACTTTTGGGGGGAAAGGGGCAGGCATCTTCTGTACTTTGTTCTTAATTCTTAGAACATTACCAGGCTTCTAACAGCCAAATATTTGTTGAGTATGAACATGCTCTTAAGGGGGCTAAAACTAATTATAGTAGTTCATGTTGGGGAGATTAAGTTTGTTGGTTGGAATGGGTTATGATGTATACATTAAAATATAAATCTAACGAATTTTGCTTTCCTTACTGTTACAATGTGTCCCATTTTCTTCAGATTGCCTTTGATATTGGTTGGGAACAAATCTGATCTGGTGGAATATAGTAGTATGGAGACTATTCTTCCTATTATGAACCAGTACACAGAAATAGAAACCTGTGTGGAGGTATGTCTTATCATTTGGTTTTGAAGTTTAATCTTGGTGAAACCTCACTAAACTGAGGTTTAGAATAAGAGGTAGGAAGATGGGACAGAAAATAGTTTCTGTCATTTGTGAAATTATAGAAACTAGATAAAATAAGACTTGAAGTTAACATCTGAATTCTCTATAGACATTAGTATTGTGATATCCACTAAGAAAAATGCATTTTTCAGTTACTTCAGAGACTCTCACTACCTCAAATTGATCATTTAAAAATTGATTTTAGCTCTCATAATTGTTTTCAGAATATAAAAATTTTAACTTTTTTTTTCAGTGTTCAGCAAAAAACCTGAAGAACATATCAGAGCTCTTTTATTATGCACAGAAAGCTGTACTTCATCCTACAGGGCCACTGTACTGCCCAGAGGAGAAAGAGGTAAACTGTTTCTCTCCCCCCACCCCCAAAACTATGTTAATAGGAGTTGGATGTTTAGGTAGTAATTCCAGTATGGTAGTGATTTTTAATAACTCTTAAGTATTCTTGGGCCTCCCTGTAGGCGCAGGAGGTTGAGCGTAGTGCTGTGAAGCTGTTCACAGCCTCTGCAGCACCGGTTCAATCCCCGGCCGCTGGCGAGGGTCCCACATGGCGCACAGACCTATCCTGCAGTGCCCAGTGCTCCCCTCAGCAGTGTACTTCAGTCCTTCTGCCTGTTCTGCTCCCCGCTCTGGCTCTGGTGAATTCTCTCACCCTCCTGCGCTTCTGACTATATGCAGTGCTTGTATAAATAAATAAATCTTTAAAAAAAAAAACAAAAAACACACAGACAAAAACCTTGTATAGTTATTTGACGTGGGTACAACATGTGATATAATTTGTATGCTCCCTTTTGTTTCATAACTGAGGAACACAGTAATTCCTTAATGAAATAACTAAAATATAACACTTTTCCATACACTTGTAAAATTATTTTTTTATTGAGATATAACTCACATAACATGAAATTCACCCCTTTAAAGTGTACAGTTCAGGTCTTTAGTACATTCACAGAATTGTGCATCCATCACCACTGTCTAATTTCAGAATATCTGAATACCTCATCTCTCTAGAAAGAAAGTCTTGCACATTAGCAGTTACTCACTTTTGTGAACAACTTTTTTTTTTTAAGATTTATTTATTTATTTATACAAGAACCGGGGTACAGGGCCTCCCCCGTGGCACAGCGGTTGAGCGCTGGATTGCAAAGCTGCCCGCGGCCTCTGCGGCGCCGGTTCGGCCCCCGGCTGCTCCCCGGCCACTGGAGGAGGGTCCCACATGGCGCGCAGACCTCTCTTGCCACCCGCTGCTCCCCTCAGCAGTGTACTTCGGTCCTTCTGTCTGCCTGCTCTGCTCCCTGCTCTGGCTCTGGTGAATTCTCTCACCCTCCCGCGCTTCTGACTGTACCCAGTGCTTGTATAAATATAAATAAATAAATCTTTAAAAAAATGTTAACGTGTTGTTTAAAAAAAAAAAAAAGAACCGGGGTACAGGCCAGATGCACGGAGGGTAAGAGGATTCACCAGAGACAGAGCGGGGAACAGAACAGGCAGAAGGACCGAAGTACACTGCTGAGGGGAGCAGCGGGCACAACAGGAGAGGTCTGTTGTACCATGTGGGATCCTCGCCGGCCAGCTGGGATCGAACCGGTGCTGCAGAGGCTGCAGGCAGCTTCACAGCGCTGCGCTCAACCCCCTGCACCACCAGGGGAGGGCCTGTGAACCACTTTTGTGAACCACTAATTTTTTTTTTTCTTTCTGTTTCTATGGACTTGCCTATTCTGCATATTTTATTGTGTTAGAAAAATCATGACATATTCTTTCTGTTTTTCAAGCAAAAATGCATCATGACTTTTCTGACAACCCAATATATTTGGAATAATAATTTATATATGCTATTATCCAATATGTGGTTATGTGGTGTTTTGTGACTGGCATGTTTTCAAGGTACATTGGGTATTTTACTTCTTTTTATGGCCAAATAATACTGAATTACATGGCTAATACTACATTTGTTTATCTGTTTGCCTGTTGGTGAACATTTGGTTGCTTCTGCCTTTTTTTTTTTACTATTTTAGACAGTTCTCAATACAGTTTTTTTTTTAAAGATTTATTTATTTATACAAGAACTGGGGTATATGTCAGAGGCACAGGAGGATAAGAGGATTCACCAGACACAGAGCAGGGAGCAGAATAGGCACACGGACCGAAAGCACTGCTGAGGGGAGCAGCGGGCAAGACAGGAGAGGTCTGCCACGCCATGTGGGTATCTCCCTGGCCAGCCAGGAATTGAAACCACGCTGCAGAGGCTGCGGACAGCTTCACAGTGCTGCGCTCAACCCGCTGCGCCACCAAGGAGGCCCTGCTTCTGCTTTTTAACTGTTGCTAATAATGCTGCCATGAACAGTCACACACACTTGAACATTTGCTTTCAGTATTTTTTTTTTAATATTTATTTATGCATACAAGAACTGTGGCACAGGCCACAGGTGTATGTGTGGGGTGGGGTGAGGGAGGGAGTGAGAGGACTCACTAGAGACAGAGTGGGGAACAAAACAGATTGACAGAAATACACTGCTGAGGGGAGCAGCAGGTGAGACAGGAGAGGTCTGCTGTGCCATATGGGTAGCTCCCTGGCTGGGGATCGAACTCGTGCTGCAGAGGCTGCGGATTGCTTCACAGTGTGGTGCTTAACCCCTTGCGCCACCAGGGAGGCCTGAGATTTATTTTTACTTATTTATACATATGAGAACTGGGGTATAGCCCTGGGGTGGGCTGGGGTGAGAGGATTCACCAGAGACAGAGTAGGGAGTAGAACAGGTGGATTGACTGAAATACATTGCCGAGGGGAGCAGCAGGTGAGGCAGGAGAGGTCTGCTGCACCATGTGGGTTAGCTCCCTGGCCAGGGATCCAACTCATGCAGCAGTGGCTAGTGATAGCTTTATAGCGCTGAGACTTAACACCTTCGCCACCAGGGAGGCCCTTTTTTTGTCCATTTCTTAATTGAGTTTTTTGTCTTTCTATTGTGCTTTTAATAAGTGAAAAATAGATTTTTTTTTTTCAGAATTTTTTCTGAAATGTTTTTAGTGTAGGTGAGTGGTTTGCAAACTTTGACCCATAGGCCAGATTTGTCCTGCCACTTGTTTTTGTACAGCTTGTGAGCTCAGAATACATTTTTCCTTTTTTAGTGATTGCATAAAGTTTCAAAGAAAAAATATTTTATGATACGGGAAAATTAAGATAATCAGATTTCATTGTTCATAAGTAAAGTTATACTGTAGCACAGCCACTCTTATTCCTTTATTTGCATTGACTGCTTTTGCTCTACAAAGCAGAGCTGAGTAGTTGTAACAGCGCGTATGCACTGCTCTCATCTCTTTCACTGGTGTTATGTGCACAGCTGCATACACTGGCACAGTTTTTGGCAGCACTCCATCATATGTATTATTGTACTGTAACATTTAGTGGTTTTTTTTTTTTTTTTTTTTAATTTTCAGTACATTATCTATCATGTTGAAACAAGGAGGAGGCAAAATGGAAATTTTTTTTTTTTTTTTTTTTGGTGGGACCCTCACCAGCAGCCGTGGAACCAACCGGTGCTGCAGAGGCTGCGGGCAGCCTCGCAGCCCAGCGCTCAACCGTGCGTCACCAGGGGAGGCCCTAAAATGGATTTTTAGATGACAAAAACATGTATTTTTTGAGCTTAGATTACAGTTCTAGCATTTTTTTTTTTTTATCCTGATGCAGGTGCAAAAGAAATTTCATAATCTGTCTGACAGTGTATTTGAGGATCTTCTGCCTAACCTTCAGTTGAACTGTCATTACAACTGCAGTGTATTGACATGCTAGCAGGCCACATATCAAGAAAAGAATCTAATATAGTTCTGTAAATGCCTTATAAGCAAATGAGTGTGTTCAAATAAAAACATATGTTTATGTATTATGTATCAATATTGGTGGTATATGTATACAAAACGACATTTTCAAAGATGAAATGTATAAAATCTCACTAACAATAAGCCTTACAGATTAACTTTTGCTATCAGTTTTCATGATGGAGAACATTAACTTTGAACCCCAATTAAGCAAAATGTTACCTCTCTAAAGAGAATTCCATTCTTCAAATTAGTATATCTATATATGCTTTTAACGCAGTTATTACTATATTTTGAATTTTGTCAATAATTTGATTTTATGTAACTTTTTTGTGGAAATTTGATTCTCATTTCTGTTTACCTTCATATCCTGGATTTTACCTATTTGCTCACAGAAGCTAAAATATTTGCTATGTTCTCCTTTGCAGAAAAAGTGCTGACCCCACGTATAAGTTGACAATGTGTATTATCCCTTAATCTGATCCTCATTTACTCTTCCTTAATCATCCTGACTTACTGTTCTTTAACTGAAATGCTTCTTTCTAACTACTCTTCATCCAATATTTCCCAAACTTGCCTCATAATAGTTGCTATATGTACCTATTAAAAACATAGATTCTAATTTGACTCCTATATCTTATGATTAAGGAAATTTGGGAGCCAATCTCATAGAATTTGCCTCTGTCCTTAGCCTAGTGGTACATTAATTCCCCTTATTAGTTTATTCTTGATTCATCAATTGCTATTTTTTCCTTAGGTGTATTATTAGTTCTGCTCATCTGCTAATCACCCCCACCCCTTCTCCAATCCCATAAAGCATCTGCCACCAGCTGATATTTGTTTCTTAGATATACTTGCCTGAGGTAAAATCCATAACTTAAATTCTATGCCTTGCTTTAGACAAGTACAAATGTTGAGTCTAAGCTTAAACTGGATCTCTCATTTAAAAAAAAATTTTTTAATGCAGATATGGAGTGGAATCATCAAAAAGATCATATTAAAAGCTAAAGCTTGAACTGTAAATATGTTTCCAAGGAGGAAGTAAATGTTTCCAGTGATCCTTGGAGTTGTCTGACCTAATACTGAAAGAAATGTAACTCTTAGGTGATTATAATGTTTACTGTGTGAGGATTTAGATTGCTTACATTTGCACATTACTTACATTGGCTTATTACTATAAAATTTTTTTAAAGATTTATTTATTTATGTATACAAGAGCTGGGGTACAGGCCAGAGGTATGGGGGATGAGAGGATTCACCAGAGACAAAGTGGGGAACAGAACAGGCAGATTGACTGAAGTACGCTGCTGGAGGGGAGCAGCAGGCAAGGCAGGAGGGGTCTGCTGCACCATGTGGGTTTCTCCCTGGCTGGGATCGAACTTGTGCTGCAGAGGCTGCGGATAGCCTCAGGTTGCATCTTATAACCCCTTGCGTCACCAGGGAGGCCCCATTTATACTATAAAATTTATAGTTTTATTGCGGTATTTAAAAAGTAGTCATTTTTCATGTTGTATTTTGAGATGGTTAATATTTACATATCACATTGAACAAGTGCCTTAGAGCACTTTAGCTTTTGATGTACATCAACCCTTAATGAAAATGCATTACTTTATTTTTCTCCAAGTTACCTTTTTCATGTAACTTTTGTGATGTGAAGAAAACCACTTGCACAAGATATAAAGGCATTCTTCAATTCTGTTTTTTATTTAGTCTTTTGCTACATTTTGAAACACTTCGATTATTAAATAACAGATTTTTTTAAAGGAGGGTAAACAAATATAATCTTTATTCATCTTGAATATCTACTATTGGAATCACATTTGTCATTCTTTATATAAAAATAGCTTATAGTCCATTTAGTACTTTTTTATGAGGACATTCTGTCCAATGTTCTCTAAATGTTTGACTTACCTTTTGCACTTCTTTCTAATCTCTTTATATTTTAGATTTTATCTCTTTTTTTAAATGCCAGATTGCTCTCTTATAGACCCCACTTAACACAAAAAAAGAATGGATTGTCTGTATATTTTGGAAGGCAATGGTTTCCTGTTTTGAAAAGAATTTCTTTTCTCCATTTGAGTTTGATCAAAACTCATCATTACTAGATGCTCTGGAGGCCTGCTGATTAATGAGTACATATATCTAGACTTTGTCATCTCATTTTCCTGATTCGGATATGTCCATAAGAGATCTATCTCCAGATAATCATCCTGAAAGCTTTATTTTCTCAAAATTGTTAGCAGTGATTATCCTATCACAATTAGTTGAAGCATGTGAGCCTTATTTTTAAATAGTCAGATATTTGAAATATTTATTCTACCCATTATAAATACTAAAGCAAAAAAAAATTTTTTTAAAGATTTATTATTTATTTATACAAGTGTTGTGGTACAGGCCAGAGGCGCGGGAGGATGAGAGGATTCACCAGAGACAGAGTGGAGAGCAGAACAGGCAGACGGACTGAAAGCATTGCTGAGGGGAGCAGCGGGCGAGACAGGAGAGGTCTGCCACGACATGTGGATATCTCCCTGGCCGGCCGGGAATCAGACCCGCACTGCTGCGCTACCGGGGAGGCCCTAAAACAAAAATTTAAGGAAATTATCAAAGTACATTCCCTGCAACATTACTTATAAAAGTTTCAGTCACAGGCCAATTTTTTTTAATGTGGGAATTCTTCTTGTAATAAGAAGTTAGTAAAAAAAAAAGGGGACTTTTGCATTTGCAACCAGAACTGTTTTGACACATGTTTGGGAATAAGCATTTTATCAATATACCCCGCCTTTGACTAGTACACACATGGAGACAGATGAGGACATTTAGTCCCATTCTGCTACCAGAAGATGGATGGTCAAAATTCAGAAGTTGGGAAGGAAAGCCCAATTTAGCTTCAAGTTTATATGGAATGAGAGAGGGCATAAATAAATAATAATTCTTTGTGTGACTGTAAGAATGAATCATACCTGAAGATGAACTTCTCTTTTGCCCATCCTCTACGATGATGAAGGGAGACATCACATTCCAATAATCAGTCAAGTAAAATATTTTCTCTTTTACTTAAAAGTCTTGAGTTCATTTTTCATGTTGACTGTATTATTAGACAGTGAAAACAATGACAATTATTCTGAACATTACTTAGGAAAATCTTATTTTAGAATCCCAACAACTTTAATTGCAATAGTTGTTTTTTTCTCAATAATTTATAGATGAAACCAGCCTGCATAAAAGCCCTTACTCGTATATTTAAAATATCTGATCAAGATAATGACGGTACTCTCAATGATGCTGAACTCAACTTCTTTCAGGTAGCTCTGTTTTATATTAGATATTTGCATATCTTGGTCTTGTGTGTGAAAAAAGCTGTACAAAAATCTACTAGCCTAAGCAGTGATATGTTGATAATTGTGTCTCTGTCTTTCACATTAAGCTATTTAAGTCTTAGGTTATAACACTCTTATGCATAGAAATTGAGAGGACTCTCTGTTAATGTTATTTTATGGTCTACAGTGGGTATATTAAGAATGACTTGAAGTCTGAACTGTCAGTCTGAACTGAATTGTTTTTCTTTCTTGGTTTTGTATAATATAAGTACACAAAGAACTCAGTGTTTTAGGAACACAGTGGGGAAAGTTTATTCTAAGTATGACATGTTTTACTTAAATAATGCAAAGCAGAAACTGTCCTAATTTAGAATTTGTTCCTTTTGGTTGCAACTTGTTTATTTAATGTTGCCTTATAGAGTAATGTGTTATATTATTTGTGTTTTTAATGCTGATTTGTTTTTCATTTATTTATTTATTCATTCATTTATTTTGCTAGAGAATTTGTTTTAACACTCCATTAGCTCCTCAAGCTCTAGAAGATGTTAAGAATGTCGTCAGAAAACATATAAGTGATGGTGTAGCTGACAGTGGATTGACATTGAAAGGTGAGCGAATGAGGTTTTTCCTTGTTTGAGCTTAGTATTTTCAAAACTTGGCTGAAAGTGAAGTTCTTTTAACATTATTTATACTTTAAGGAAATGTTGATATTTACTAATATGCCTGAAATCTAACTAGATGTCTAAGAATTGAAAGAGACAGATCATTGATGAGGATAATAATTCTTACTGTGAACACAAATTAGAGGTAAGGAAATTGATTGGATCCCAGGAATTCAGAGATCCATCTAAGGAAAAGAGATTTCTGGAACAAACAGATTGATGTTAAAATTCTTCTTACTCATAAGCATTCTTTAAAAATAGAAATTATTTTTAGTGAAGACGTTTTGTCTACCAGTCAAATTTACCAAGTACAGAATGTTCCCTGTAGAATATGTTATAGAGCATAATGAAATAAAAAGTAAAATTGAAAAACAGAGTTTTTCTTTATAGAAATAAATGCAAAGATCTGTAAAACAATTTCATTTACTTTCATCATAACTCTGTGTTACTGTATTCCTTGAGGTGTGTTTTTGGCCTTTTCATCTGGTGCAATCTCTTTCTAATTTAAATATATAGGTGAAGTGATCCTGAAATTGGTTGTTTCATTGAGACACTTGTGAAGTTTGCTTTGGTTTAACCTTAGTATTCAGAACGAGTATACAGTATGTTCATGTATGTGACTCTTGCTGTTATGTGTTGCATGCTTTTCGTCCATTTTACTCTGTACCTTTTTCACACCAGTTGTATTTACTGAATAATTTTATTTCAGGTTTTCTTTTTTTACACACACTTTTTATCCAGAGAGGGAGACATGAAACTACTTGGACTGTGCTTCGACGATTTGGTTATGATGATGACCTGGATTTGACACCTGAATATTTATTCCCCTTGTATGTACCTTTGACTTCCTAACTGATTTCACTTGCCAAGCATTGTAAAATTTCATTAAGCACATTGGTAGGTAGGCTTTGAGCTGCTCAGGAAAAATACAGATTTATAGAGAAGTTTATAGTAGGGTTTCTCAACATCATTTTGGACAAGATAATTATTGTAGAGTCTGTCCCATTACAGGATGTTTCATATATCCTTACATGACAATAGCACCTCTCCCCTCTCGCCCCCATCCTGACTATTGAAAATGTCTCTGGATATTGCCGGATGTTTAGGAGCAAAATCATCCCCAGGTGAGTCACTGATTTATAGCATAGCTCAAACTTTCCCTCCTCCTCTTATGAAGAACACAAGTATCTTTTTAAATTTATTTTGCTGAGGAAGTGAATAGAAGATGTTAGACAAATTTGTTTTTTGAAGTTAAATTATAAAGAAAAAGAAAAAAGAAATAATAAATTTTTTTTTAAAGATTTATTTATTTATGCATACAAGAGCTGGGGTAGAGGCCAGAGGTGCGGGGGCATGAGAGGAATCACCAGAGACAGAGTGGGGAACAGAATAGGCAGACTGACTGAAGTACACTGCTGAGGGGAGCAGCGGGCAAGTCAGGAGAGGTCTGCTGTGCAATGTGGGTAGCTCCATAGCTGGGGATCGAACTCATGCTGCTACAGATAACTTCATAGGTTGTGTTTTAACCCTTTGCACTACCAGGGAGGCCCAGAAATTATAAATATATTGGTTCACACTTTTATTTTTATGAATTCTATATCCTGTTCTTACCCTTGGATAAAAAGCTTTTTTCCTAAATAACCAATCTATTTGTAGTTATTTTCCTTTAGATAATGCTGTTTAAGAACTGTTTAATATCAGATGGTGTCACTTACATGTATAATATAGAAAAACCAAACAAAGGGTCAGACAAAGACAAATTTTAAAATCAACCCTTAAAAACTGACCATAGATCTAAGATTTTCAAAGGGGGAGGGGTGAGGAAGGGGATGGTAGAATACAGTGGACTATGGTGGAGGAGTGCTCTGGTTACTACATCGAAGGAGGGAAATTCTGTACTCAAAATGCTAGCAAGGATGTCAAACAATGGTACTTCATTAATAATTTTTTTAAAAAGATGGCCCCAGTGTCAACCTGAAACAGCCTGCCTTGCCAGAGAATGAATCCACCCCAAGGAAGTGGGCTTTTCAGGGAAGTGACTTCCTGAGATCTGGCCTTTGAGGCTTCAACCTTTCTTTTTCACCCTTTTATTGGTATATTCTCTTCATGTTGTCCTTTTTTATTTTAGTATAGAACCTCAGTCTGTAAGGGTGCAGAATGACTTTGTTGTTTTTTTCTTCCCCATTATTCTTTTTTGCTTGGATTTTTTTTTTTAAACAAAGGCGGAAGGGATCTTTTTTTTTTTTTTTTTTTTTTTAAGATATATTTATTTATTTATTTATGCAAGCACTGGGTACAGTCAGAAGCACTGGAGGGTGAGAGAATTCGCCAGAGCGGAGAGTAGAACAGGCAGACCGACGAAGTACACTGCTGAGGGGAGCAGCGGGCGGCAGGAGAGGTCTGCAGGGCAGCTTTGCAACCCAGCACTCAACCACTGCGCCACCAGGGAGGCCCTTTGCTTGGATTCTTGACCCATTAATCACTTCTAAGTTGAAATGTACCTTGCCAAAGTTATTAAATTTTGGCTTGAGTAATTTCCCAGATTTTTCAGTAAATACATATTGAATGAATGGATTTTTCCCAGGACCTTATCATTGAATTTTCTCTTCTGTGCCATTTAGGCAGCTAAATAAATTTTATAGGAGGTTATTTTTATAGCCTACCAGTCATACATTATTTCCTCCTCCAGACTTTTGTCCATGTGTTTTCACTCTTCTCCCTACTTTTCCTGACTGAGCCTAATTGATGCCTCATATCCCTCAAGTCTCAGTTCAGGTAACAGTGTCCTCAGTAGTGCTGATACCCTTCTGCTACCAGGCCAGAGATGTTCCCTTTCATGTGGGTTCCCAGCATCCTTAGCGTACCCATGCTCAGCACTTGCCTCATTCTGTTGAGATAGCAAGGTTATCTGTTTGTGGTCAGTCTCCCATGTGGTTCCGTAGTGATAGAGAACGTCTCTTGGTTTTGCATCCCTAGTATACCTAACTCAGTGCATTTGATAAATGTTTATTGACCTGAATTTATGGTGGGTCAAAAAGATAAATCAGGCAGAAATAACATCTCTTCACGTAATTTTCAACTCATTACAATGTTGACATTGTGTAAAGCCCATAATTATGGCTTATGATTTGTAGAAAGAACACACCCATTATAATTTAATCAGTATTTGTAAAATTTTTGTTTTAGTCTGCCCTTCAGATATTTTTGAAAACTTTGTCACCTTGGAATGAGCATTATATTGACCCTTCAGAGTATGCCATACCACTCCAGTCTAATGGCACCAGTAAGGATATTCTATAAATCATGTCATCTAGCAAAAAGACTTTTTGCAGTTCTATATTCATTTCTTAAATGTTAATTTTTGATTAATGATTTATTTTACTCTTAAATTTTTTCATCAACAGACTGAAAATACCCCCTGATTGCACCACTGAATTAAATCATCATGCATATTTGTTTCTCCAAAGCACCTTTGACAAACATGACTTGGTAAGCTTTTAGTTGCAATTTTCTGTGACATATGGTGAAATGTTTTTCTGTGAATGTGTTAATTTCCTTTAGTGTTGGGGTGCTCATATCAAATAGTCAAAAATTGCTCAAACTCTCTTAAATTAGCAAAATAATTTATTTTTTAAATTTTTTCTCAAGTGAAAAAATAGTTTTTGATAGACTCAGGTTCTCTTATATAAATATAAGGAATTTTCTTGGTAAAATTTTGTTTTTAGAAACATGCTTTACTAGACTGTGGGCTTGTATGTTTAGGAATTATTTTTTTAGATATCTAAACATTATGTTTACTTCCTTGTGTATTTTCAGGATAGAGACTGTGCTTTGTCACCTGATGAACTTAAAGATTTGTTTAAAGTTTTTCCTTACATACCTTGGGGGCCTGATGTGAATAACACAGTTTGTACTAATGAGAGAGGCTGGATAACATACCAGGGGTTCCTTTCCCAGTGGACGTGAGTACAGAGTTCACCTCTTTCCTCTAGAGTTACAGCTGGTTTTAAAATTATGGTGCATTGTATTCATCATTTTACAAATTTGTCAGATCTTACAGAATGTTTCAGTCATCACTTACCTGTAAGCAGGATTTTTAGTCCTGCTGTTCTGTCTAAGATGAACTTTAGATATTCTATAAATTTGCCAGGAAGGGATGTGTTTAGTTTTGGATGATTTACAGGGAAACAGTAAAAAGTCTTACATCAAAACTGAATGAAATTTTAGTACTTTTTTGAGTAAAGGAGTTGGAATCATTGTTATTACATGTGATTCAGAATATGTGGAGGCATATTTTACTTGATACTGAGAACTTACTTTGAGATTTTCTGTATTGTCATTTTTAATACACTCTTAGATTTAGTGGGGGTTTATTCTACAGGTAGTTACAACATGATTGACATTGTATCTAGTCTGCTAAGGAAATCCTCTGGTCTTGCATAATGACATAATTACTTTGGTTTTGATGAGACTACCTTTCTCAACACTAAGATCTAGTGTTCTTTTAATCATAAGAATGACTAATTTCAAGTGCCTTTTAATTATCTTTGCACCTTTTGCAAACTTTTAAAGATTTAATTGTCATTAGATTCTCCAATAGCCAATGTTTGCAATACACTATGTAACTTGAGAAGCAAATAATACAATATTCCTGCTCTAGATTTTACCAACACTTACTGCTCATCTATATGGCCTTGCTCTCTCTGGGCAGATAGAGTAAATATAGGAATTTCCCTCCCACCGTATTGCATTTTTCTCCCTTTTGTCTCTGCTTCAAGAGTGGCACTGTAGGTCCAGACACTATGGAAAGCACTTTGGAGGTTCCTCAGAACACTAAAAATGGGTCTATCAGATGATCCAGTGATCCCACTCCTAGGAATATAACCACAGGACACAAAAACACTAATTCTAAAGAAAAACCTCCACTCCTATGTTTATTGCAGCACTGCTTACAATAGCCAAGATATGGAAACAACCCAAATGCCCCAAAATAGATGGATGGCTATGGAATATTACTCAGTGATCAAAAAGACAAACTCATGCCATTTGTGGCAATGTGGATGGAACTGGAAGTGATAATGCTAGCTGAAATTAGTGAGAAGGAAAAAGATAAATAACGGCTGGGCTCATTTACATGTAGAATATAGAGAAACCAAATGAAAGATCAAGAAAAAGTCAAAACTAGCAAGCTGTCTGAGCCTCCCCTGATGGCACAGCGGTTGAGCGCTGGGTTGCAAAGCTGCCCACAGCCTCTGTAGCGTCAGTTCAATACCCGGCGGCTGGGCGAGGGTTCCACATGGTGCACAGACCTCTCCTGCCGCCCGCTGCTCCCCTCAGCAGTGTACTTCGTCAGTCTGCCTGCTCTGCTCTCCCCTCTGGCTCTGGTGAATTCTCTCACCCTCCCGCGCTTTTGACTGTACCCAGTGCTTGTATAAATAAATAAATAAAGCCTTGTATTTAAAAAAAAGAGAAAAAAAACTAGCAAACTGTCATAGAACTGAGGCATACAGCAAAGGAAGGGGTGGGAAGGGGAGACAAAATGGGAGGGAAGAGCATAAGGGAATATGGTGATGGTTCACGGGTGATACGGTGGCAGAACTATGGGGACTACAATGATATAAGAAAAACATTTTAATTTAAAAAAGAATGGCAGTATAAGAGGAGAACCACAGTTGGATATTTGGGAAATTAAGTCTTTAAAAATGATCTGGGTCTTTTTGTGAAATTATTTAAACTTTTGGACTTTTTTTCGATAAATGTTTACTCAGGACATTCTCTTTTCCAGACTCACAACCTATTTAGATGTACAGCGGTGCCTGGAGTATCTGGGTTATCTAGGCTATTCAATACTGACTGAACAGGAGTCGCAAGCTTCAGCCATTACAGGTACAAATCTGAGTACTGTTCAGTTGATGATTAGAAATATTTTTTATGATTTCAGTTTCATGTATTAAAGAGTAAAAACAAATTCATCTTCATTAGTCTTCCATGTCTACACTTTTTATTTCCCTTTTGAGTTAAGATGCTCAATTTTGTTGTTTATCAAAAAAGAAAGTATGGGTTTACTTTTGTTTTACCCCTGAGTGTATCCTGCCAATGAAAGTCAGAAAGACTGTGGGTATTAAAAGCCTTTACTTTCTTTAGTTTAGCTTTCTTTAAATGTTAAAATAATGCCTACATTCTTTTCACAAATCTTTTCCCTTTGCAAAATAGGAGTGGCAGCTCTCCTGTCCACCTGTGACTATGCAGGTGCTCTCTTTTTCTTAATAAACCTGTCTTTTCAAAATGTAAAAAAATAAAACAATGCCTGTTAAACGTGATCCGGATATTGAACTAATTGTACATTTCTTGACTTTGTAACCATTTTCCACATTAATAAGTCTTTTGCAGATCTTGTAATAGTAACCAGGCTTTCTTGCCAAACAGTGTGCTCCCCTTCAAACCCATAGGTATAGGAATAACAAATTAGGGAACAATCGATTCAAAAGCTTCTTCCATCCTAATTGTGAGGGGAAATGCCATATCTTACAGGAAGCTTCAGGCAAGAAGGCCTATCTAAAATTCACAGAACAAGTACCCTTAAAGTGCTTATTAATCAATTATACAGCATTTAATTCAAATAATAAGAAACTAATGTACAAAGAATAAGAAACTAATTGCTAGACAGCTTGAGGTTCTTTCATACAGTACAATATTGTGGATATCCTTCTGTATAAATAAGTATACTTCTGTGTATCTTTAATATTAAATAATGTGTCATTATATAGATGTTCTATAACTTATTTAATTGTCCCATAATGATTGTATTTTTTGTCATCTTTTTAGCTTTTTTGCTACTATAAATCATGCCTCCAGTGAGCTTTGTTTGTTGTAGTCGAATCTTTGGGTCCAGCTTAAGGACTCTGTACCTCAGGAAGGGATAGATGCCCCACTGCTCTGCTGATACAGCTTTGTCTCCTGGCCTGCATCTTTTACTGATTTACATTTGAAAGGCCAGTTTACCACCAGAGTACAGATCCCTTTTCCATTTATAGATCCAAGAATAGCATCTTTTAGTTTGTAATTTGTTAGGGCAACTTATCACAGAGGGAAAAAAAACAAAAAACGGATATAATAGTTTATTATTCATTGTAATTTTCATTCACTTTTATCATTTTCCTTATGAAAATATGCTACTTATTTTTAGATGAAATAGTTATTTGGGTCCTAGAAGCTCACTTTACAGCCAACTTTCAACAGTGTATCTTTTCCACTGAGGCCTGTTGGTGTTATATCTAGTACTTTATTTATTTATTTATTTTAAAGATTTATTTATTATTTATACAAACACTGGGTACAGTCAGAAGCGCGGGAGGGTGAGAGAATTCACCAGAGCCAGAGCAGAGAGCAGAACAGGCAGAAGGACCGAAGTACACTGCTGAGGGGAGCAGCGGGCGGCAGGAGAGGTCTGCGCGCCTTGTGGGACCCTCCTCCGGTGGCCGGGGAGCAGCCGGGGATCGAACCGGTGCTGCAGAGGCTGCGGGCACATTCGCAACCCGGCACTCAACTGCTGTGCCACCGGGGAGGCCCTATATCTAGTACTTTAATTCACAAATCTCTTGTCATATAGTTTATCAAACACTTCATAAAAGTCATAAACAGCACCATCCTATTGTAAAAACAGTGAAACAGGCTGAGTGTGTCTAAGCGGTGCATAATTAGTTCTTTTTCTTTTTTCTTTTTTTTTTTTTAGTAACAAGAGATAAAAAGATAGACCTTCAGAAAAAACAAACTCAAAGAAATGTGTTCAGATGTAATGTAATAGGGATGAAAAACTGTGGAAAAAGTGGCGTTCTTCAGGCTCTTCTTGGAAGAAACTTAATGGTGAGAGTTCTCAGAAAATAGAACTTTAACAAATTTTTATAGTCACAAGTTACATAATTTTTCAGAGCTATCAACTATGATTATTAGAACTCTGATCTATGTATATTAGCAGAGTATTATTCAGGTATTGTTATATCTGAAGAATAACAATAATCTGTTGAATTGACTTTGTCTCATTGATATTAGCTAATATTTGTCCCTTTTTTTAAACTTTGTTTAGGTGGGGATTAAATGAATACACATTTGAAAGCACCTAATATAGATATTATCTTAAAGTAAATGTACAGTAAATATTTCAAATACTCAAATATTACTGATGCTCTAATTCTGACCACTTACTGCCTTGAGTAAGGAGATTGACTTATTACATAAGGAGAAAGGCTCCTTACAAGCCTCTTATCAGACCAAATTTTAGTATATTGAGAATTGCCAGTAGGTGGCTCTGGAATATGCCTTCAGCAATATTGTTTACTTCCTTTTCAGCTACTGCTTTCACTTTATGCAAAGCAAATGCATCTTTTCTCTTAGACCCTAAGAACTCGGAAACAAAAAAATAAGTATCCTCTTTGTACCAACAGAGAATACATAATATAGAGAGGAATACCCTTTTCGTTATGACATGCCCACTTATGTACACAAAGTATGTGCTTATGAAAACTGGTTGCTGTAATTTCTTATTGTAAATATTGAGATTTTTGGTTGTTTTCAGAGGCAGAAGAAAATTCGTGATGATCATAAATCCTACTATGCAATAAACACTGTTTATGTATATGGACAAGAGAAATACTTGTTGGTAAGAACTTCTCTGGCATATAAAGATTATAAATTTTTAGTACATTTTAAAATGGCTCTTTGAAAGCAGTTGCGTTTAATTTAATGGCTCTGTATAGAACTTTTGTGATTTTTTTTTCACTTGGTTTATTGATTGGGATTAATTGTAATTCTCTATCTCTGTGGTGATTACATGAGTATAGATAAAAAGTAA
This sequence comes from Talpa occidentalis, assembly GCF_014898055.3. NCBI lineage: Eukaryota > Metazoa > Chordata > Mammalia > Eulipotyphla > Talpidae > Talpa > Talpa occidentalis. The sequence goes on along the minus strand of NW_023605083.1, from coordinate 81,028,919 downwards.
AAATTTGTGTGCATAATTATATGTTTTATACCACAATAAGAAAGTAATATGAAAGATATAACTCCCCTTTATTCTTTTCTCCATTCTTAGTTTTAAAAATTATATCTCTTCTGTTGACTAGAAATTAATATAGGTAGTATAGGTAGTTTGTAATCTGCATCAAGTTTTACCTGTTTTAGCACAGAGGAATATCGTTAATAAAGGTGTTAATCTAAAAAACAAATGAATGAGAGAAGGGTGTGACTGAAAAGATAGATGTAGAGAATGTATGTAAAGACTTTCTTTTTATATGCATCATTACATGTTAGCTTCTGTAGAAATTTAGTCACCATTTTTAATCCACTAAATCAAAAATTACTTGCTTAACTACACTTTCTACTTCTGAAAATGGTCTCAAGAGTTATGCTTAACTAGTATTTTTTTATTACAAAGTTAGATAGGAAGACATCATGACTTTATATTCAATATTATACTTAAGTTTCTCATTCTGGTTTTCATTTTACAAGTTGCATGATATCTCAGAATCGGAATTTCTAACTGAAGCTGAGATCATTTGTGATGTTGTGTGCCTGGTGTATGACGTCAGTAATCCCAAATCCTTTGAATACTGTGCCAGGATTTTTAAGGTTTGTGCTCTTTTTGGTCTTTAAGTTTAAATTTCATGGCGTTTAATGAAATTGAAATGGTTTTTCTAACCAGGGAAATGCAAGAAAATCATTCGGGGAGCTTTTAAAGATGCATGCATTTGTGTCCTATCCCATTCTAAGATGGTAGACATCTGACATCTGTATTTTTTTAAATATTTTCCCTCCACATATGACTGATTTGCAGTCTTTTTTTTTTTAAAGATTTGTTTATTTATTTATACAAGCACTGGGCACAGTCAGAAGCGCGGGAGGGTGAGAGAATTCACCAGAGCCAGAACGGGGAGCAGAGCAGGCAGAGGGACAGAAGTACACTGCTGAGGGGAGCAGCGGGCGGCAGGAGAGGTCTGCGCGCCATGCGGGACCCTCCTCAGGTGGCCGGGGAGCAGCCGGGGATGGAACCGGCACCGCAGAGGCTGACGGGCAGCTTCGCAACCCAGCGCTCAACCGCTGCGCCACCGGGGAGGCCCTGATTTGCAGTCTTGATTGAGAACCTCTACATTGCTGGAATGTCTTCTTGACTCTTAGTAATATATATGGATTATATTTTGCCTGTTACACCAAAAATAGTAATAACCAGAGAAGGGTCTCAGTCAGAGTTGAATAGTTATCAGTCACTTTGAAATTATCAACAAGATTCAATGGAAGTAAAGGAATTTATTCTAGCATTGTTTTTCATACCAAACAGACTGTAAATAATCCATTTGTCTAAAAATAGGAGGATGATTGACCAAATTAAGATGAAATAATCCAGCCACCATTTAAAATAATGGTCTTGGGCCTCCCCTGGTGGCACAGAGGTTGAGTGCTGGGCTGCGAAGCTGCCCGCAGCCTCTGCAGTACTGGTTCGATCCCCGGCCGCCAGCGAGAGTCCCACATGGCGCGACAGACCTCTCCTGCCGCACCTGCTGCTCCCTTCATCAGTGTGTTTCGTCAGTCTACCTGTTCTGTTCCCCACTCTGGCTCTGGTGAATTCTCTCATCCTCCCACGATTCTGACTGTACCCAGTGCTTATATAAATAAATAAATAAATAAATAAATAAATCTTTTTTTTTTTTTAAAAAAAGGTCTTGAATTCTGAAAACATGGAAGATTCAGTATTATATTTTTTTTTTAAAAGAATTTTTTTTTTTTTTTAAAGATTTATTTATTTATTTATACAAGCACTGGGTATAGTCAGAAGCGCGGGAGAGTGAGAGAATTCACCAGAGCCCGAGCAGGGAGCAGAGCAGGCAGAAGGACCTAAGTACACTGCTGAAGGGAGCAGCGGGCGGCAGGAGAGGTCCGCGCGCCATGTGGGACCCTCCTCCGGTGACCGGGGAGCAGCCGGGGATCGAACCGGAGCTGAAAAGCTGCTGGCAGCTTCGCAACCCAGCGCTCAACTGCTGCGCCACTGTGGAGGCCCATTCAGTATTATATTTTGAAATGCTTATGACCTTCATAATTGCAACTGTATAAATAAACATGTAAATGCTTAGGCTTAAGAACTAAGGTAATGTGAGAAAGTGAAAATAGAAAAATAGTCTGCTGGGTCTCCATGGTGGCGGAGGGGGTTAGGCACTGCACTATGAAGTAGTCAACAGCATCTGCAGCATGAGTTCAATCTCCAGCCTGCCAGAGAGAAACCCACATGGCAAGGCAGACCTCTCCTGTCCTGCCCGCTTCTCCCCTCAGCAGTGTATTTCAGTCAGTCTGCCTGTTCTGTTCCCTACTCTGTCTCTGGTGAGTCCTCTCACCACCCCCAACGCCTCTGGCCTGTACCCCAGCTCTTGTATGCATAAGTAAATAAATCTTTTTTTTAAAAAATAGTGTGCTAGGATAGAGGAGTTTAAGTGGATTTCTCTTTATTTCAGGTATTATGTCTTTTAGTGAAAAATACATTATTTTTCAAATTGTAGTGAATCTGAAAAATCAGTTTGTGTTATTATCATTGTTAGGAAAGTAGGAAACTAATGCTCGTCTCATTATGAGACTGATCTGAACTATCGCCAATCTTTGCTGCTTTGTTCCGTTGCATTTTGAAGCTAATTTGATGCTTTGCCTATCCAGAGAAAATTTTTAGTGCACGTTTAATAAAATTTGAACTTGTCATATTATGATCTCATTTTTTATTCCACAGCAACACTTTATGGACAGCAGAATACCTTGCTTAATCATAGCTGCAAAGTCAGACCTGCATGAAGTTAAACAAGAGTATAGTATTTCACCTACTGATTTCTGCAGGAAACACAAAATGCCTCCACCACAAGCCTTCACTTGCAATACTGCTGATGCACCCAGTAAAGATATCTTTGTTAAATTGACGACAATGGCCATGTACCCGTAAGTACTTGCTCTGCCATCGTGTTTATGTTGCATGGTTCATAACCACATTGCATGCCATTATTAGCCATGAGGGTGGAATCTTTGTCACATATAAGTTGTTCAGCAACAGAAAGAGACTTTGTAATGAGAAGGAGCAAATTTGAGCTGATACAAGTTTGGTTGGGTGATAGAAAGAAATTATTTAAACAGTGCTTCTGACAATATTGGTATTTTTTTGAGCAGGTTATAATTGTCTTAATGAGACTAGTACAAAGGAACTCAGCCCCTCACCCAGCATTAAAAAAAGTCTTGCCGCAATAAAATGGGATTGGCATCATGTTATTTCATACTTACAGGGCATTTCCATATGAACAAAAAGTTCATTTTAACATTTTTTTGGTTGATTAATCGACCTTGAATATGTGAAGGATTCTAAAACCTTTTATTTAATTGACATTTAAATATAGGTATTTTGAGTTCAGCATATAATGTCTTTAAGTTCTTTAAAAGGTAGATGTAATTGGAATTCCTACTATGTAAATGTTTTACATTAAGTGTTATGAACCACAATTTTATGTACATTTATTATATATCTACACATACATTTGCACAAGCACATAACTGTGGATATATTCATAGTGTATTAACTGCCTTAAAATTGCATGGTTCTTAATGGCATTCTCAAATACTATGTTTGTATAAATGCTGTTTCGTAACAAGGTAGTTTTTCAGGCAGTGCGTTTCTTAGAACTTTATAGTTTATTATGTTATCAGGTTAGTCTATAAATTATTTTTATTATGAAAACTACAATATAAAACAGTAATAGACATTGCTATAAATTGAGGTTTTTCAGAAAAGTATTAATTTGTACAGGTTTTTCAAGTCAGAGCTAATTTTACTGCTATTCCATTGACAAACTTTTTTTTTAAAATGCAGCACACCCTTGAAATCCTGTTTTTATTAGAAGAGAAGTCATTCCTATTACAATAAGATAAGCAAAACCATATTTATGTTTTACCTTTGCTTTAAAACTCTCATGTATGTTATCTACAGAGAGGATCATTACAGAGACAGACTCTCCCGAGACATGGGCAACACTGATAGAATAGAGAATTTGAGAAAAATCTGGGTCTTTCTAAAAACTGCTTTGTAAGTTACTTTTTCTTTATGACTTCTGTGGGAATTTGTTGACATTTTCTTACAGGATGACCAAATCTCCTCTCTTGCCATAATTAATATTTCATAATTATCCAGAAACGCACTGCTTGGTCAGGCTTACTGCCTAACTGTATATTATGGTTTTTGTTTTTGGTTTTTTTATTATGTGAATGTACTGTTTTAATTTTATAAATAATGGCAATTGTGTTTTAGATTTGCACCTTTAAAACGCTGTACTGCAATTCTTGTGTGTGTGTATGTGTGTGTGTGTGTATATGATAAATGTACATACATGGACACTTGTTTATATAGTCAATCCCAAACTACTTCTCATGAAGCATCTCCCTGTTGCTAAGCATACTTTGCATCCCTCCTTTTTGGTGGGTGGAGCCTGTGTATGTTGAAGAGTCAGATTCAATTTATAAAATAACAGATGGATTCCAGTATGACAGCTGCAGTGACTTATGTGATATGTTTATCACAAGTCAAGTTTTAAAAAAGGAATGTCTTGAGCCAATATGATGAGTTTTTTTAAAAAATTAATCCTTGTTTTTCTTCATGTTGGGAATTAGGCCTTATTGGTATGCTGCTAATCTCCACAACCATGTCACCTTATGCTGTGGTGTCACCAGATCTCACAAGCTAAGCCAAGTCAGATTGGGTCACTTCTTTGAGAAGCCTCTAAAAAAATGTTCAGGTGTTAAAGGAAGTGATGGCATTGATTCATCAGGTGGCGCCCTTCTGAGTTGGTTCTGCGCTAGTAGCTCTTCAGGGGTGGTGTGATGGCTTTGTATATCTGAGTGGCTCTGACCACTGAGCAGTCATTGGAGACCCCCTATTTTTGTTGTTAGGGTGAAGGTGAGGTGGGTGGCCCCATGTGTCTTTAACAACTAGAACAACTCCACTCAACCAGAAAGGAGTCAGAAAGCCTCCCTAAATTTCTCACCTGATATCAATTGGATCCATTGTTGATGATTTTTACGTCCTTACCCAGAGCTTCCATACAATCATACTTAGCTGCTGTGTTTTAGTAGCAGATAAAATTGTATTTTGTTCCAGTGGAAATTTATGAAGCACTTTGATTTCCTTTGGGAGCCAGGGTGCTTGATGAATTAAAGACGATGTTGTTCATATCTTCTCAGGGTTGAATATACTCGTCTTTTATTCTTTTGTGTATTTGTCACTCTTCTCCTTCCTGGTTTTCAGGCATGTGTGTGTGCTGAGGGAGGAGGAGGGAATGGCATTTAAATGCTAGTAAACTTTGTCCTTTTGATGGGTGCTATGGCTTACTCAGTTTTTCTTTTTTATTAATTTAGATGAGGGTGCCATCTATTGCTGTGCATATTTATTCCACTAAAACTCTTGTGATGATAATTCCATCCCCCCTCCAAAAAAAAAAAAAAAAAAAGCAAAAGCGTTAGCTAATTTTCCTTAGATTTTCTATAGGGAGGGAGGAGGGAGCTATTGCTTTTTATTACATTTTTGGTAAATGTGGAATTCTGCACAACTTTAGCATGCCCCACAGTATCCTTTTCCTTAGTGTTGCTTATGCCTAAATCTTTTTTTTTAAGTTGGCACACCCTGACTTGTGCCATATTTGTAAGTAAGAACTCAACGCCTGTCCTTCTGTGTGTTTTCGCAGCCATGCCCGGTTACGCTGTATGTGCACCTGCAACAGGTGTACATTTTGCATCTGTCAGAACTTCCTCAACTCAGACTTGCTGCAATCTGTAAAGAACAAAATCTTCACTGCAGTTCTTAACAGGTTCTTAACTTTATTTACTGGGTACCAGGCATTCTGTTAAAATACAAAAGAAAAAAGTGGATAACTATTATACAGATACTATAAAGACAACAAGCTGACCAATACCCAACTAACTTCCACTAAAATTCTCACTATGGTGACAGTGTTTAGTTTTGGAATCATCCTAGAGTTTTTTAATTTAATAGATATATTTAGGGAACTATAAAATAACATTTTGGATCTTTTTCCTTAAGGAAGTTGAAGTACCTCATTTTAGAGAATAGTATGTGTTGGGAAGATTAAAATCTTTTGGCTGCGTTATAGAAATAAACAAGGATTTGTCATATAGTAAGGAAAAGACATTGATCCCAAATGTTATGTAGTACTCAACTTACATTTAAATCAACTTATGGAAACCATATTGATGTGAGCAATATTTTGGGTTTGAAATTTTCCTGTATTATTGGAATCCCCTTCTAATCATGATTTACTTTTATTTTTAAGTACCTGGAATGTTTTTTGAAGGAACATGGTTTCTAGAAATGAGTATAACAGCTACCTTTAAGGACTTAAAGAAATACATAAAAGAAAAGATCTGTTGTTCTAGTTTTTGAGGTCTTTATAATAGAGTCCAAAACATGAAATATCCCTAGAAAGTAGTAGGTTTTTCTAAAAAAGAAAGAAAAACAAAACAAAAAAAAAACCCTCAAAACAATGAACTCGGAAGGTTATGTTCTTATTCTGGTCATGCTTCCTTTGTTCAAATTGATTTTATATTTTGTGAGCACTTGATTTAATGTAAAATTCAATGTGTCTAAGGATGAATTGGGTTTTTTAAATCATTCAGATGTCAGTGGAAGCTGAGCTTGATTAAGACAAATGATCAGGTTCTGTAATAAATTTTGAGTACAGCTGGGTCAGTTATTTGGCTTGCTATTGGTCTGTCTCCAAGGGTGAGGCGCTGACTACCAAGTGAGTAGGATATTTTATGTTTACCAGATATATAGTAGAGAACGCTATAAAAAAATGAGACTCTTAGGTGAATCAGAAACTTTGAAGGCATTCCAGAAGAGTTTCAGTGATGTTTTGAGCAACATGCTCTGGAATAAGAATGCAGACATTTAAGGTGACTGCTTTGAAGGAATCACCATACTCACTTGGTGGTAAAGTTCTACCTCTATTCTTTGACCGACATTTTATAAAACAGGAACACAGACAGATATTCTCATGATGACTGCCTGAGAAAGTGCAAGACTAGTTTAAACTAAACAAGATTTAGGAGCTTTGGTATTGGAAATGTTAGAGCTGGGTGAGATCCTGGAATTCAGCCTGCTAACCTCCCATTAGAATGCCTTCCTGCAAGCCTTCCTGAAAGTGCTGTTTATCTGCTCATGGCTTTCCTCATTGGAGAGGGTTTTTGCTCTTGCTTTTTATTATTTTTTAACTAAAATGATTTCCCTATAACTTTCTCTCCTTTAGTTTTAGTTCTGCCCTTTAGAACAACACACGACTATTCTACTCCCTCTTCAACATAGCAATCCTTCAGACATTTGAAGACGGCCATCATGTCTTCCCTAATTTTCTCTTCTCCAGGTAGAACATCCCCATTTCTTTCAGCCTGTTCTTAAATTAGATGGTTTAGTAACCTCACCTTTCCTGGTTGTCCTCATCTGTTAGCCCCTTAGGGTTTCAGAGTACCTCTTTAAAGGTACCACTGATAATGGAGAACAGTGCTCCCAGGTGTGATCTGCCTAGTCCAGCACAGTGGGCTGTCATGTTCCACAGTTAGGGCAGCACCTGCCCACAGCATGTAAACTTTTTAGCAGCCCACTCCACTAATGATGCATATTAATCTTGGGGTTAATTGAAATCAGATATTTTTTATTTGCAGTCTGTTAAGGCAGTGACCCCTTCTCTCTAGTTGTGTATTTGACAGTTTAGTTGACTCTTTAATACAAATACTTATGTATCTTTTTCAATTGTCATATTCTTCCTTTTGATCCATTTGTTCTAGCTCAGTCATTTCAAACATTATTTCTGTCATTTGTCCCATTGGTATCTCTTTCAGCACAATGTTACTTGCAAATTTGGTAGATAGGTCTTTACCTTTCAAGTTAATTGATTAAAAAAAACGTTAATTTCCCTGAAATTAGAAAACGCTAAATAAAGTGAGTAAGCCCTTCATACTCCACTAGAGAACTCTTTCCCAGTGACACAGGTTCAGAATTCTTCAAGAAAGATTATTCTGTCAATTAAAAATATTTCATTACGCAGCCCATATTTTCTTATCTTACAGGAGATTTCATGGAGGGCTTTTTGAAATCAGTATATAACTTGTGCCACATTCCTCTGTTCTACCAACATAATAATTTTATCTAAATAGGAAGTGACATCTATTTGTTATCTTATTCATAGTGAATCTGCCTTGGCTACTAATATTGCTTATTATAAACCATCAGTTTTATTTATTCTGAAAGCTCTTGATTATCCATAAATTGTCTGCATCTTTAGTGACAGTTTTATTCTTAGGTTGGTTTAGTTGCTCTGTGCTCACTCATAGTAAATTAGTCTGTACAATAATCCTTGAAGAGAAATTACTACATGTTATCATATGTATAAGCTTGAAGTAATTTAATGGTAATGTCAGCATACATCACTGACATCTGGTAATCAAGAGTGGAAAGAATGAAAAAGATGAGGAAAACCAATGTGCCTTTCAAAGAGCTTCTTCCTCTTTCCTGTTAGTATTTTAATAATTTATTTTAAAGAAGTACAGTGGAAACAGAGGAATTTCTGATGAAGTTTCTTCTAGCTTATAAAAGGATGTGGATAAGAGAGGTGGGTGTAGGAGCCTAAAGCCTAAGTGCCTATGGGATCTGGAAGAATGAGGGTGACCAGATAAAAAATAAGAAGGGATTCTGACTGGCCCAGGCTTAAAGAAACAGCCACCATTCAGCTCTGGCCATTTGTTGTCCAGGCCTGGTATAGCCATGTCTTCCGGTTGATGAGCCACTAGAATTCATTGGTTTTATATGAAATTTCCTGTTATTTAAATAATGGCAATTAAATTTAAATAATTTTACATTTTAAGCTAATCAGAATAAATAGTGTGTTTACAGGCTACTAGTTTGCAACCTCAGTTGCAACCTCACAGCCTAGAGTTGTGAAAATGCAGGTGTGGGGAAATATAAGGAATGAAAATATCTTTTATTTATCCCCTACTCCCAAATTTACTCCTCATGAAAAATTTATAAAAGTTACAGGGTAACAGGCAAGAATGGAATCACCTTTCTTTACTCTTTCTCAGGTTTTGGCACCGTTGGTGGCTGGTCACTGCAGCTATATCTTAAGGTTATATAAGTAGAAAAGGAATTGGTTGAGCAAAAGTCATTTGAGAATTTTCACTCTAGTTTAGTAAGAGAGGAGTCTCACTCAGCACTATATCTGATGTTTTTAGAAATCTGCCTGGTATTTGATTTAGAACTGTGAAAGGGCAGTTTTAAATTTTTTATTTAAGCAAAAAGCTTCATTAAGTGTCTGCAAAGAAATTAATATACAAACATTGATACGTGTATGTTGGTCTCAAATTAGTGCATTGTTTAGTGTGCTTGTAAAACTTTTGGTCAAAGAAATTGAAATTACTTCCAGAAGTAATTCTGGTTTGAGGCTACATTCTCCCCTTTGCTCATTATACCCCTTACTTTGATGTATTCATTCAATTCCTTGATTTAAGTACCTGCTTTAGGTAGCATCCTCCAGTTAACTGGGGCAAAATAAGATGAAATGGATGTAGATCTTCCATTAAGTGTCTTTCTAAGTATTATGTTGTTAATTTTTTTTAAATGTTGGCTATAGTCTCAGTAACCTTAGTCCCTCATGCTCAAAAAGTACTATAATTTATGATCATAAGAGGATGGAAGCCTAGTGAATTAATTTGTAATAAGACAGTTTCAACATATTTCATTTTTGAAAAGGTCCTTTTCCTTAACTATCTGTTTTTAACCAGAAAAGATGTCTTTTTTAAGTTTATTTACAGACACTATATGTTTGAAGTAAAAAGTAGTGATAAATTTTTTTCTTTCCAATTGAATGTATATAGATTTCAACATAAGAGACTTACATATCTGACATGTAACACTGTTCTTTGGTAATTATGATCTCACTCTTCTGATCTGGACAGTTTTTGTTTTTCTTTAGAATAATTTACAAGTTACTATTTTAATTTAAATACATTTGGAAGATGATTAACTTGTGATCAGATGACTTTAACTTGGGGGGTTACTTTGATTTCAAATAGTGTAATGAAATAGTGTAGTGGTACTTGGGAAAAAATGCCACATGATTATATTTTAAATTTTAAGTATCTGTTTAAATCTGGAAGTGTTAAAATGATTAGAGAGGAGTGAGCTTGATTGTTGGTTTGAACTACCCAGGATTTTTATTAAATACTTAAATTTCTCACTTCAAAACACACTTTCTTTGCATAAGGATGCTGTAATACTGTAGTGTGGTATGAAATTTGTCCTTTCCTTCAGTTGTTCATTTTCATTTGTTTATCTGTGGCCCTTAGTCATTTTTTTAAATTCCTCTAAATCCCTTCCCATCTAGATTTCTGTGTATAATCTTCCCACTTCTCCTAACCTATAATTTAACCAGTTATTTATTTTACAATTTTATTATTTTGGTGTGATTTTCTTTGATGTAAATAATTTGATTTTAGGATTTCTTTCATCCTATTTTATTATTAGCATAAGACATATAAACTGTGTTGCTTCTTAAGTTGGTGCAGCATTTTACTTTAGCATGGTTCATATTGAGTATTTATAGGGACCCAAATATATGGTGGACAATCACAGAGCCATTGTTTTTTTTTTTACACTATTTTTATGTTTTTTTTACATTGGTTGTATGTGACGTTTCTTTTAGTCATTTGTTAATGACTTAACTTCATTCACTCATTTAGCCTTAATAGATCACATAAAATCCTCTTTTATATAGTTTAAAATCATGTTGCTTTTTTTAATATACTTAATAAAATCCTTGAGGGAGGATTTTATCATTGTCAGACCAAAATGAACTGCTTTTTCATAGGCTTGCCTTACAAAAAGGATAGTTTCCCAGATATCTTATTATTATAGAGATCCTGTAAGAATTCTACATATTCATAGGATATTATGTATTAGTTAAGTACTGTGTCAGAGGAAGTTCATCCTTTGTTTCATTTCATATGAAACTTGTGTTTGTTTGACTGAAGGTCCTTATAAGGCTTTTCTTTGAGTTTAAATACATAGTAATATACTTAAAATTACACAAGAGCTTGTGTTATACATTTTCATTAAGCTGATTATAATTTAAAAATGTTTTGGTTAGTATATTGAAGAACACAACAAGGTGGAATTTGTCTATTCTATTCCTTAAGTATTAGTCCTAACATATGGATAATGGAGTATTTCCCATGTATCTGCCATCATCTAAGTTTTGATTCTTTTAATGTTTGATGAAACTTGGTGACATTAATACACACCTTTGTCCTTTTCCAAAGTATGTCCTATTTAGGCATGCTCGGTTAACAGTGTTCTTATGATTTGTTTTGCATTCATCTTTTTTTTTTTTAAAGGTTTTTGTTTTTTTTTTTACATTTTATTTTATTTTATTTATTTATTTGTACAAGCACTGGGTACAGTCAGAAGCCTGGAGGGTGAAAGAATTCACCAGAGCCAGAGCGGGGAGCAGAGCAGGCAGACTGATGAAATACACTGCTGAGGGGAGCAGCGGGCGTGGCAGGAGAGGTCTGTGCACCATGTGGGACCCTCCTCCAGTGGCCGGGGAGCAGCCGGGGATCGAACCGGCGCCTCAGAGGCCGCAGGCAGCTTCGCAACCCAGCGCTCAACCACTGCGCCACCGGGGAGGCCCTTGCATTCATCTTTGTTGGACACTATGTTTTGATTTCTTAACCTATTTTGAGCAATATTTTACTAAAATATTCCCTACTTACTAGGTCAAATAGAATTGCCATTATTAAAATTGTTAGCAGTAACAGCATTATTATTAAAAATAATATTTTAAAATACTTCACCAGGCAGAAATATTGAAAGGATGAAAGCAGGGAGGTTTAGAAGACAAAGTAAATTTTTTTTTTAAGATTTATTTATTTATTTATTTATTTATTTATACAAGCACTGGGTACAGTCAGAAGCCGGGGAGGGTAAGAGAATTCACCAGAGCCAGAGCGGGGAGCAGAACAGGCAGAAGGACCGAAGTACACTGCTGAGGGGAGCAGCGGGCGGCAGGAGAGGTCTGCACGCCATGTGGGACCCTCGCTGTTGGCCGGGGATCGAACCAGTGCTGCAGAGGCTGCAGGCAGCTTCGCAGCCCAGCGCTCCACCACTGCGCCACCAGGGGAGGCCCCAAAGTAAAATATTTTTAAACAGAAAACTTAAATACAATTTTGATGACCTCAGTTTAATTTTCAACCTTAGATCTATGTTTGCAAATAGGAAAAAGCTATATGTGATATGAACACTAGTAACTTTAGGTATTTTATTATAGTTAAATAGGCTATTTCAAAATATTAACGTAAAAATTTATATCTGAAATACATATATGGATAGAATTGTAAAGCTATAAGCATTCATATTCATAATTTTGTATACCTGTGAGGTGTTTGGAAAGGATAAAATGGTGAAATGAGAAGAATAAAAAAAATAGGAATTTCAAATTTGTTTCAAAGAAGTTGTACAAGAGGAGTAATTGAATTGAGTGGAACTACTTTTCCTACAGTCTCTTAGCTTTGCTGCTTTTGATTATGTTCTACTGAACTTATCTTTCCTTTGTATAATAGGCTGTAATTTAAGCCAAGGTTAATTGATACTTGGACATTTCTGAATTCTCCCCCTTTCTCAAATCCTAATATTTACAAACTTTTAGGTCTCTGTAGTATAATTAATTTATCCCTGCTATAAAGCCCTATATAGGTTATGAACAGTAGTATTAAAAATACCCTATTTCGGATTAACTAGAATTTCAGTGAGTCCTTTAGAATTTGATTATTTTATGTTTCTAAATATTGTATTTGGTGATATTTCCTTTATTGATTATTGGGTAAATACACTGAATACATAAAAAGATTTTAGTTCATCTTTTTTAGAGTCATCATAAATTGCAGAGTTAATCAAAACCTTCCTAGAATGCCTTCTTTAAGGCATTCTGTGCAGAGATACATAGGAATTTTGTTAAAGGCCCTGTTACAGACCTTGCATGATTGTTTACACAAGTAGCTGTTAATTTAATTCTTTATTGCCTGAATTTGGGGACATTTCTTATTTTTACCTTATTAAGTAGCAGCCTTAATAAGACTCAAGTCCAAACATGTTGTTCAACTTCCACCTATATCAAGAAGCACTTGTCATCTGATAGATATATGGGCCCTCAGTACTTTTTAAGCCAAAAAGCCGGTATCCCACACTCATGAATTTTCTCCCTAAGAATGTAAAAGCACTGACAAGCTTCAAATGATTAATTAAGGTGATATTTCAGCATTTAGTCATTATTTCTTATGTTCTCAAAAGAATACTGCTGAGCTAAACTGTTTTAATCCACATAGATAAGAAAATGTGTTTCTAGTATAGCAGTTTATATTATTAAAAAGAACCTTTAGGGCCTCCCTGGTGGCGCAGGGGTTAAGACAGCACTATGAAGCTATCCGCAGGCACTGCAGCAGCCACTGCAGCAACCACTAAAGCACGAGTTCAATCCCTGACCAGGGAGCTGACCCACATGGTGTAGCAGACCTCTCCTGTCTTGCCTACTGCTCCCCTCAGCAGTGTATTTCAGTACATAAGCCTGTTCTGTCTCTGGTGAATCCTCTCACCCCCTGTACCTCTGGCCTGTACCCCAGTTCTTGTATGCATAAATAAATCTTAAAATAAATAAATAAATAGAACCTTTATACATGCATACACACACACACACATACACACAACACCATAAAATTCTCTATCTTTGAAAAACTATCTTAAATATAGAGAAAAGTCTTATATAATACAGAAAGATATTCATCACTTTAGTTATAGTCAGCACTAGAGATAGCCTTGTCTAAAAGACAAGAACCACATTTTTAATTAGTTACCTTATGTGATAGGACTGTAGGTGATTTTTTTTCTTCCTGTTTTTCTTTATTTTCCACATCTTAGTGTGCATATACTACCTTAATAGTCAAAAGAAAAACTTTAAGGAGAAAAAGTATGAAATAAGATTATAATTTATTCTGAAATGATATTTTATGAGTCAGTTTGAAAAATACATTTTTGAATTTGTAAAATAATTATTTTGCTTGAGTTTAGAAATGAGTTCGGAAGCAGCTTTATGAGACTGTTAGTCTGCTTCTTCTTGAGACCTGAAGTGACAAACATGGCTCAGTTCTTAATACTCAGGGAATACAATTAATATTGCACTTACTCGCTGTTTAGGTGTTGTGAGCTAACAAAGCAATGATGGATGAATGTGCCAACCATTATAAATGCATTCTCTTTTTTTAAATAGAGTCTGGTTAGTGCAGCTTTTTAAATGAACATGGTCAAAGCATAAAATAGTTCTCTAAATAGTTTCCACCAAAAAAAAAAAAAGTGTCTTAAACAACCTGTAACACTAATGGAGCCATTGAAATAAATTTTGAGTTAATAGTTACCATGTTTTTAATTAGCTATATTTTGAGCATGTTGTTTCTCATAAATATGAACTGTTTTACCTATTGAAGGCTATAGCTTGGGGAAAACAGTTAATAACTTAAAATGTAAAAGAAAACTAAGCAATAGAGTCAGCCAAAACGCATTTCATGAATGGTGGGACTTTCTTAAAATATAACAAAGGGAGCTATGTGGAAGATTCCATGGCTGAAGAATATGCAAAATAGTTTTGACTGATTTTAATATGGTTACAGCTAGCTTTAACCATAACCATTTTTCCCCATTGGAAAACTGAAATGTAAAAAAAAAAAAAAAAAAAAAAGGTATTCTCCATCAGTGAAGATGCATGAAACAGACTAAAATCGAAGCAAAAGCTCTAATGTACTTTTAGCCTGTGTTGGCACTTTAATTATATACATTTCTACTGACTTGGAGTTGTAAACTTGAAAACTCTCAACATATGTCCATGACCGTTTATGAGTTTGGGATGTTGGCCTCAATTTTTCACAGATGTATATTGTAGTTTTTAGTAGTTTTAAATTAGAAGCATCTGTAAACTTCATGACTAATAATTGTTAGCCTCCTATGGTCACCACATACTGTCAAGTACTGTTATGGTTTTGCTTTCAAGGGCTTCTGTTAGTGTTTTGGATATACCAAGACCAGCCTCTGCGGGATAGATAGAGAATTTTTGTAGCAGTCTTAGGTTTCCTTGCCTGGTACATGTGGCTTAAGAGTATATACTGATAGATTTTTTAAGTTTGGCAATTTGGTATAGAATATATTTGTTTTAAATAAAGAAAGCATGAGGTGCATCATATAGGGTAGCAACTCATAAATTATATGTGGGATATTTAATTGAGAGATGTTATTTTCAGTTCCCTTCTTTTTGTGAGCTCTGCTGTGAACTGCAAACTGTGTGCATGTGTATAAAAGGTTAAGAGCCCGGTTAGCTGAGTGGGGTGCCATGCTGTTAGCAGACGACGAAGGCAGTATTACTCACCAGGTGCACGCCGTCAGCTCTGTAGAAGATTCCATCTTCATGGAGTCATCCCATGGTCCACTTTTTCTTGAAGCCAGGTAACATTCCCCACAACTAGTGGGTTGACTTTGTTGGAGTTTTTCCAGTTGGAAAAACTAAAGCCACATATTCTCTCCCCTAACTCTAAAAAAAATAAAATTGCTTGTTGGAAGCACTAACTCACAAAGTGGGATGAACCTGTATTATCACTTTGCTTTGTAAAATAATAATTATGTAAGGAGTGATTAAAAAAAAAAGAACTGGGAAGGATAAGGATTCGGAGTGCTGTGTGTTGTTTGGACATAGTGATAAGCATGGAGCACTCTGGCTTTAGGAAACGTACAGATTGCATTTTCTGATAACTAATCTGACTGTTCACTCATTGACTATTACTGAGGCAAAGCAGTTTTGTACAGTTTACATTCTTGGCTCTTAACTCTTTTGCATATGTCAGTGTCTTGGTGTTTTAATGATGTCTAACTTGCTCCAGATCTGTTTGTTTAACTTAAGTCCTAAAATATTCTCTATAAGCTATGAATTCTGTAAGTTTTCTGTATCACTTCAATTGTGTTCACTTAACTAAAACTTCAGTGACACTTGAGTAAAATGTTCCAATCTTTGCTTTAAAGCTTTATCCTCTTCATGGTAAGCTGTCATACTTGAGACTCTTGAGGGTGCTTAGCAGTGTTATTAACTGAGCATGCTCACAAACTCAGTTTGTGGTACAGGCTGTCCCTGTTCTTGTCATGCATAATACAGCTTCTTTATGTCATTTACCTTCCAGTCCGTCATGTTCCATTATATCCTTTAGTTGATACCATTGTCACTGCTTGTCTGACTAACACCAAGGTTCGTTTTTTCATTTTGTTTCTTTCCTTGATCAGCAGTAACCAAATTAATACAAACTTGGTAAATCTTCCCCTATCCCTTTGGGCTTTTTTTGGTAAATTTTTATGGGACTCAGTATTTTCAAAGTTGACTTTAAGCGTTGCTCTTGGAAAAGTATTGTCACTTGTCACTTAACTGCTTACAAGATAGCTTTCAGTTCCTGGAGACAGGAGATTGTACATTAATTTCCATGATATTGACTCTCAAAATTGGGAGATCTCAGTCTTACTTCTCATTTTGAAGGACAGTGGTGGTATTTAAAAGTGGTAGGTTGATTTGTCTCTACTTCCCATATGAAGAAAATGCATAAAATTTTAGAGGTTGTTTACTCCCAAATACTAGCTAATCGTAAAGACATTTATCTTTATTAATGTCTGCATTATATCTGAAGCTAATGATTAAGCAGTGTATACTGATGGTTTTTAGTAACATTTCTGTATGCAATTAGCCTGACAAGTGTGCTAATACTTCCCTAAAAGTAGACTGTTATGTAACTGGTATTTTCATACAAATCATGTTTTAAACATTAATTATATTTTCTGACTACAGGCACGTGACACAAGCTGACCTCAAGAGCTCCACGTTTTGGCTTCGAGCAAGTTTTGGTGCTACTGTTTTTGCAGTTTTGGGCTTTGCTATGTACAAAGCATTATTGAAACAGCGATGATTAAAAAACCACTGGCCCTACCAAAAAACAAATACTTTTATGTACATTCTGAATGCTTTAAATTCTGCTAGAAATATTGAGATATTTATACATGCAGAGTTACTTTATTAATATTTGTAATTCATGCATAAGAGTATTTTAATGATAGTTATAACTGCAGTATTGGCTAGCATATGGAAAGAAAACAGCTTAACAGCCAAACTAAAATGGCTAAATTTCAGAGGCCAAAAGGGAACATTTTGTAAATAATGTACATATTCAGGCAAGATCTGGTCTCCCAAACTGAGTTCTAGAAATGTTTCTAGACGTTTCTACATGGTATTGTTAGTGCTCAGTTGGCTCACTCTCCTAGGTTTAAGTCAGCTCAGAGATTGTATTTACTCATGGATCACTTATTTATTTCACATTTACTCAGAATGATCCTTTGGGTTAAGTATGTGAGGCACAATTTGCCATTTTCTCTCCGTTTTTAAAAACAAATGAGTGTCAGCTTACCAACACAACTTTCTTTCAGTCATTTATGGTAGGCCAGCCTTTAAGCCATTGTATAGCTGAGTGTGAGGCTCTCTTTTAAGGGAGCAATAAGCTAAAGACAACTAGCAGAGGCATTACCTATGAGATTATGTTGCTTCCTTTGTCAATATGTTGAATTTTATAGCCCTTTCAATCAAATGAGAAAAATAATTTGTATATTATCAATGTTTAAATAAACTGTCACCATTACTACTATTGAAATTCTTCCCAAAGTGTAAATCATTCTATAATGACTGTGTCTATTATAGTCTATTACAATAAATGCATGTGTCATGAAGTATTCTATATCTGCCTAGGATAACCTAGAAGCAGCACTTTTTTTAATGGTAAAATAAATCTAATAATTATAAACTCATGATATACCTATTTTTTCCATCATCAACCTTTTCAAGTATTTAAATAAATAACTGCTGTGTACTGTGATCTTGAGTTTTTTTGTCTTACAAAGTAAATATTTCTGTATTGATGTGAATGAAATTCTCTGGTTTCTATCTTTTTTTTACCTTGTAAATTATTTTTTGTCTAAAAATATAATAGTACTTATTAGGAGAGAAGACAAGTACGATTTGTATGTATAAGAGGAAATCTATTCTTAGAAAAGATGAATTGTTTATCCCTTTACACCTAATTAATATAGTTTCTGCTATGATTCTCATTTGTTTTCTCCTTTAACATGAGTTGTTTTCCCCTTTTGCTCTTCTGAAGGGTCTTTTCTCTTAAGTTTGCACTCCTCGAGCAGCTAGTAGTGGCATAACTTACTAACTTGTAAAGTATTCTGTGTTATATTTGCTTGTGTGCTTTCCTGTTCCCCTCCCATTTTCATTCTGAATTTGAGGAAAAGGAAAAAGTAGCAAATATCTCAGCACTTCTCATTTTCTGAGTTTCCTATTTACCAAATAAATGTATCAGTTACACAGCTTCTAATGACAGTTAATTCTTTGCTTTCAAGTTCTTTCCTATTGAGACTAAAATATTTTAAATGAATATGCCCGATAGATTGTTGTTTTGTGAGAATTAGAAGAAAGAAGGTAGTTTGACAAGAATTTAAAGGTGGTGTGTTTATGTGTTTAGATTTTCTCTTACTCTTTTCATTTGAAGCTTGAGTTCTGTTTCACAAGTGGACAGAGCAGCAGTTGCCTTTTTTCTCGCTTGCTCTTCAGCATCGCCCTTGCCCAGCCTGGCAGTCTTCTCAGCTGCTGTCAGTCAGGGCAACCAGGTTAGCAAAGGGAAGGCTCATCTGTTTTCTTCTCTTTAACCTACAGGCATGCAGGGATGTTTTTCTTTATTTCACATCCAATTTAGGGAATAATAATGTGGGGAAATAGTGAATAAATACAATGCTCAACTTCTTCTGGCTTTTAGAATTTACTCAGAAGATGCAAGCTCTGCATATTGAGGAAAATGGGAACTTGAGGATTGAATGAAAACCTTTCCTTATGCACCAATTATATTTTCTTTTAAATGGACAATTCTGAGACTTTTTGCTACTCCGTTTTAATGAATAATGAGGCAGTCATGTGAGGAAACATCGCTTTAAGGGTTTGTGGTCTTGTGGCATAATAGTTTAGCCTTACTAATAATATCCATCAAGGATCTGTTGCTTTTTGCTACTCGCATATCTGTTTTTCACATGTGACCAAAAATGAGTGTCATTTCACTTTCTTACACTTACGAATGCTACTGGAGTAGGTTCTGGTGTTAGGAAATAGGAGAGCACATAACCGTCCTAGAATGGCCTATGAAAGAAGAGGTAGGAGGATTCTGGGTTTCTGTTTGTGCATTTCTACACCATCACCTGTCGGAAAGGCCCCAAAGAGGAAGTGTGTTGTTGAGCCAGTCCTGAATCAACTGAGAGCTTTTCTGCTGAGGCAAGGCAGTTGAATAGTGAATAGCAGGGAGTAAAAAGCAGTAAATGCTCTAGCCTTGTGTAGAGCATAAATCTTTGTTAAACATGCCTTCAGCATGCAACTAGTATTAGTTTTGATGCCCTGTTTGTCTGGACTATAGTAAAAGTCAATATAAATGTGTCTTTAAAATTTATGTGCATATCTTAAAAAATGGTATGTGACCTAGTTTTCATTAACACATTTATTTTCTTGACAACCTACTTGGTTTACTTGTCCGTGTGTTTTTAGGATACTGATTCAAGACTAGATTTTTTCTGAGAAACAGCACTCTTCAAGATTCTAAATTTATTTAATACTTAGAGTGTCGAAATTTTCCAGTTAGCCTGGCCTTTCAAAAACTCTTGCTCCCCAGAATCTCAGTCCAAGTAACCCACTGCTTAAACCTCTAAACTAGCAAGTCATTCATATCTTTTTAACTCTACTTATCAAGAGTTTCCATCAATGAGAGTGAATGTCTGTTAACCTGTTCAGCCCTTAGCTCTGTGGAATTCTGACCTCTGAGCAGCACAGTATATACCTCAGATTTCTCTGGTGAGTCCCAGACTCAAAACTGTCCCTTTGCTCCTGTAGCACACAGGAGCCACTAGTCAGACCATTTGTCCTAGTTATTTTTGGTCCATAAAATACAGGCATTCTACTATAAGGCTGGCTTTTTACATCATTAGGGAACATTTCCTGTAAAGGACTAGATAATAGATATTTGAGACTTCTGCAGTTACTGAACTCTGTCATAGCAAGAAAGTAGCCATAGGTGGCACGTAGACAAATGAACATGGCTGTATTCCCTTAAAATTTGATAGGCACTAATCTGAATTTCATATAACTTCTACGTATTGCAAATTATTTTTTAGTCATTTTAAAATGTGGACGTCTTTCTTTGTTCACAGGCTGTACAAAAACATACTGGGACAGATACAACTAGCTCCTCCTATAATGATAAAAGTGTCTGTGGTTAACAGTACGTGATTTGGAATTTGTAAAGATAGAATATTAGAAAGAACTTACAGCTAATTTCACTTCCTCTGAGCACTTTCCTGGAACTGTTTTTTTGATATTTATCTTTTTTTTTTATTTCTGTGTAGGAAAATCGGGGTGTGGGCCAGAGGTGTGTGAGGTAAGAGGATTCACCAGAGACAGAGTGGGGAGCAGAACAGGTAGATTTCTGTTAAGGGGAGCAGCAGGCAAGGCAGTGCCATATGTGGGTTAGCTTCCTGGCCAAGGATTGAACTCAGGCTATAGTGGTGATTGTGCTGAGGTTTAACCCCTAGGCTACCAAGAAGGTCCCTGTCTGTATTTCTTTTCAGTTTGCCCAGTTGTACATTTCAGCTTACCTAAATGGTGGAAGAATCCTACAGGATGTTTAGTTTGAAGTCTAATTACCTGGGGAATCTTCCCCTTTGTGCACAAGACACTGTGATAATGCTTATTATTTCTTTTTATTTTAGAGATTCAATAGACCACAACATTCATTTGTCCAACTCTTCTTTCATAGCCTCAACAGCACAAAAAATGGAGGTGACTTATCAAAAGCCTCGTGATGAGTCTGTGCCTGGAACCCAGGTATCTGACTCCCTATTTAGTACTCCTTCCTCTGTAGGAGCCAACTCTGAACAACTTGATGTCCTGCCCTTAGTGAGTCTGTAGTATGTTCAGTTAAAAATACCAGGTCTAAAAAAGAGTAAGAAAGAAAAAAACCACCAAAGAATTTTGACATTTTTGTTACTAAAAAGGGTTAAAGTTGGCCAAGCAAATTTTCTGGAAACCTTTCAGTTCCTCTGAGGCATTTTGCCTTCATTTCTGGTAGCTGTCACTAGGTAATTGATGGTGTCTATTTAGAGGCATGCAGGTTCGGTGGTTAGGTTTATTTCAGGTATAGATAATTGAGGGAAGTAGGGATATAACTACTCTTTTTAAAGCACTTTATGATTTTTCTTTAATTATTCTTAAATGGGGGGGAGCCATCTTTTCACTTGTTATTTATAAATAGCCCCTTGAAACGGGCTTTAACAGAGGAAAAAACTAAAATAAAATTTTGTCACATAACTATTTTTATCTCTACTTCTCTAATCTGCCTCTGGGATTTCTACAATTTCAGTCTTCTCCATTCCAGCCACTTCTATTATACTGTCTAGAGTATAAGTGGCTGAGTGTATCTTCACACATTCACTTACTCTCTTTACAGATCTCCCATCCTCACCTCCCCCTTCTTAAAATGTAGTCACAACACCTAGGAACGTGTAAGGAATACAATTTCAGGCCCCACCCCACTGCAGACCTACTGAATTAGAAACTTGGAGGTAAGAGTGGGTCTAGGGAAACCTGTGTTTATAGCCCGCCCCCGCCTCTCCAATCCCCCACCCAGGATTCTGATGCATGCTAAAATTCACTCTCAACGTTGAAGAGGTCAAAGTAGTTACACACAGTCTTTGCCCTTAGGGAAGTTACAATCTGGATAAGTTAACAGTAGTTAAATTTTTAAATCCAAATGATGCCTAAGTATAATTTTGATTAAAAAAATAGAACTCTTTACTTTTATGATACAGTTCAAACCTTAAGTGATTTACAAGGTTCTGCAGACTTATCCCCAGACCTTCTTTGAGGGCAAATCTGTGCTCTCCCCATCTTACTACACTCTAGCCAGAGCTCTTCCTTCAGTTCTAAGAATGTACCTTATGCACCCATTTTGTAGAGAGAGAAAGAAAGCAAGAAAAGTCATGTAATTTGCACACTGAACATGGCATAGTTGGGATTCAGATTCAGGTCTTAGCTCTTCGGTCCATGCTTTTCTACTCCATCTACAACCTAATGAATTTCTAATACCACTAGATCATTTTGTGAACAAGACAGCTAGTTAATATTTCCACAATAGCTCCAGTGACTGAGTCAAGTTACTACTCAAGAACAAGTTACACAGGGCCTCCCCTGGTGGTGCAGGTGGTTGAGCACCACGCTGTGAAGCTGTCTGCAGTCTCTGCAGCACCGGTTTGATCCCGGCCGGCCGGCGAGGGTCCCACATGGCTCTGCAGACCTCTCCTGTTTCGCCCGCTGATCCCCTTAGCAGTGTATTTCATCAGTCTGCCTGTTCTGTTCCCCGTTCTGTTTCTGGTAAATCCTCTCTCCCTCCCACTTATCTGGCCTGTCCCCCAGTTCTTGTATAAATAAATAAATAAATCTTAAAAAAAAAAAAAAAAAAAAAGAACAAGTTACACAAATCAAGGAAATTAAGTTAGACCCAACCACATTAATACATATCCCCCTGGGAGTAGGCAGGCATGTGGCGGGGGTGGGGGTGGGGTGTGTGTGCAAAGATCAGGGTCTCGATTCACTGCCAAAAAGATGCAGCTGGGCAGAACAGAGAACAGGTCAGCTACCCCAGGTTCAGTTTCTCAGGGACAGGGGAAGGCAACTTGCTACCACCTATACTTGGCTCCTCTGCCTAAGCCCTTTGATGGAATCTGAACACAGGTGAGGACAGACAGATGAAGAGTACAGATGCGGGCCTCCCCGGTGGCGCAGCGGTTGAGCGCTGGGTTGCGAAGCTGCGCGCGGCCTCTGCGGCGCCGGTTCGATCCCCGGCTGCTCCCCGGCCACCAGAGGAGGGTCCCACATGGCGCGCAGACCTCTCCTGCCGCCCGCTGCTCCCCTCAGCAGTGTGCTTCGGTCCTTCTGCCTGCTCTGCTCCCCGCTCTGGCTCTGGTGAATTCTCTCGCCCTCCCGCGCTTCTGACTGTACCCAGTGCATGTATAAACAAAACAAACAAACAAACCAGCAAACAAATAAATAAAGCATGCCTCTATAAAAAAAAAAAAAAAAAAAGAGTACAGATGCATGTTAAACAACACGACTGAGCTCCTGATCTTGAATCTTCTGAGACTAAAAAGTTGAGGAGCTGGGAGAACAGAGTTCTAGACAGACAGCATCTGCAAAGCTCCCACTGTGCAAATTCTGACATGTTAGTTCTGTTTCCCTCCACAAAAATGAAGATCAGTGTTGTGCATGTTCACTGAGGTCTGTCCCTGGTGGGTGTCGTTCCACCCTACTTCCCCAGTAGGTTAGGAGATCTGCATCCCCACAGTGAGCCCTGCAGGGTGGCAAGCCTCTGCCCTTCCTGCATTTGAACAGAGCTGAACCATTGCATCCGGGAAACTGGAGAGGCAGGAATGATAGTTGCTGCACCTTCCCCTGCAGTGACCTTTAGGGCTAACCGCCCCTAGGTCCGGCTGGGCAACCAGCGCGCAGGGGAAGAACAGCAAAACCCTACCTGCTGCACCTCCCCCCGCAGTGATCTTTAGGAATGGCTTTCGCCACGGTCCCTAGGTCCGGCTGGGCAACCAGCGCGCAGGGGGAGAACAGCCTGAAGCAGAGGAAGTGCAACGGAAGTTCCCTGAAAAGGCAGAAGCTTATCAATAGATAACGACCAAGAACCACTACAAGAATGCTAAAAATCTTATCCCTCTTCCTAGAACTACAAACTTTAATCCCTTATTTGTCTTTCTAAACTTCCTTCTTTCTTCTATAATGGTCATTGCTTGTTATGTAGATCACCTCCCTGATAGTGGTAGACTGAGCCCATGAGCAAGCTAATTTCCTTGATATTCATTCCTGTGCTTTTGGAAAACATATATATACTGGTCACAAATTTAAAGAAAATTACACTCAGATTTTCACTCTTGAAGTGTGTCTGTTTGTCATTTCTTTCGCCGACGCCCTGACCACCCTGCACGCTTCTCTCAACCCTGAGGTGGCCTCATCGTCTACTGCTGTGCTGGTCCGCGGCAGATAGTAAGTTTTTTTTCTACATATATCTGAGAAATGTCTTGATTAAGCTCTCTTGAGTTTTTTGGGTTTTTTTTTTTGTGGGACCCTCGCCGGCACGGCCGGGGAACGAACCGGGCAGCCTCACAGCCCAGCGCTCAACCGCTGCGCCACCAGGGGAGGCCCTCTCGAGTATTTTTTAAATTGTTTTTTACATCATTTTAAAACAATATTTGCTTCCCACCCCCCCTCAGGTGTAGTTCCCATAGAATTTCCTTCAGCAATGCACCCATGCACCATCACCAGTCCCCTGTGCTCCTCCCTCCCTCCCTCTGATCCTTGCAGTATGTCTCTGATTTATAATTTCTCTGGTTTTGCTTTGCTGTGTTTTGTACTGTTATTTTTTTACACTGATGTCTTATTTGGTTCCCCTATATTCCTGCTATCAGTGAAACCATCCGATATTTTTCTTTCTCCTTCTGGCTTATTTCACTGAGCATAATTCCAAGCTCCATTCACATTGCTGCGAATGGCGTGAGTTTTATCTTTTTTGATTGCTGAATAATATTCCATTGTGTATATATACCACATCTTCTTGATCCAGTCATCTATTTTTGGGCATTTGGGTTGTTTCCAGGTTTTATCTATTGTAAATAGAGCTGCAATAAACATAGGGGTACAGGTGCTCTTTTGAATCAATGTTTTTGTGTCCTTTGGGTAGATCCCTAGGAGTGGAATTGCTGGGTTGTATGGTAGCACCATTTTTAGTAGACTGAGGAACCTCCAGACAGCTTTCCATACCATAAGTGGTTGGACCAGTTTGCACTCCCACCAGCAATGCAGGAGAGTTCCTTTTTCATCTCTTGAGTATTTGGGCCAACAAAATGTCCCTTAGCCCTGTTGTCCTGGCAGGCAGCACAAAGAGCTGAGAAAATGCTGGCTACATTTTCTTCTTTATTCTGCTGGGTATTTGACCTCTGCTCAATCTCTAAAATGTTAGCATACCCAAAGGTTTCATTCTGTGTTGTGTTCATTATACTCTGTCTCTAGATGATCTCATTAAGAACCTTGATTTTATTTTTTTATCTTTTTACTTTGAAATAATTTGAAACACTTTTAAAGTTGCCAAAATGATAGTAGGATTTCCTAGAAATAGAATTTCATGTAAGTGGAATCATACATTAAGTGGTATTTTGTGATTGGCTTTTTTTTAAAGATTTATTTGTTTATGCATACAAGAACTGGGGTACAGACCAGAGGTGTGGGGGGGTGAGAGGATTCACCAGAGACAGAGTGGGAAACAGAACAGGCAGACTGACTGAAATACACTGCTGAGGGGAACAGCAGGCAAGGCAGGAGAGGTCTGCTGTGCCATGTGGCTTGCTCCCTAGCTGGCCAGGGATCAAACTTGTGCTGCAGTGGCTTCAGCAGCTTCATAGGTTGTATCATAACCCCTTGCACCACCAAGGAGGCCCATGATTGGCTTCTTTGACTTGGTATAATGTTTTCAAGTTTCATCCACATTGCAGCATGTACAGCATTTCATTACTTCTCTTTCTTGGCTGAATAATATCTGTTGTATGAACATACCACATTTTGTTTGTCCATCAGTTGATGGA
Organism: Talpa occidentalis; assembly: GCF_014898055.3. Taxonomy (NCBI): domain Eukaryota; kingdom Metazoa; phylum Chordata; class Mammalia; order Eulipotyphla; family Talpidae; genus Talpa; species Talpa occidentalis. The sequence continues at coordinate 81,002,993 of NW_023605083.1, read as the reverse complement.
CATTTGGATTGTTACTATTTCTTGACTAGTATGAATAGTGCTCCTATGAATGTTTATGTACAAGTTTTTGTGTGGACATTTGCTTTCATTTCCCTTGGGTATTTACCTGGGAGTAGGATTGGTGGATTATATGCTAACTCTTCAAGATTTTGAGGATCTGCCAAACTGGTTTCCAAAGTGACTGCTCCATTTTATATTCTCATTTGTTATATATGCAGGTTCTTATTTCTCTACATCTTTGCCAATGCTTGTTGTTATTGTCTTTTTCTTTTTTTATGTAATCATTCTTGTGAGCATGAAATAACTCATTGTGATTTTGACTGTCTTTCCCAGAATAGTTATTACTGTGATATTTGCCAAATGTTCTGCATTTATTAATTTGCATTGTACTGTAAGGAATTTCTTTTTTTTTTTTTTTTTTTTTATAGAGGCATGTTTTATTTATTTATTTGTTTGTTTGTTCGTTTGTTTTGTTTATACATGCACTGGGGACAGTCAGAAGCGCGGGAGGGTGAGAGAGTTCACCAGAGCCAGAGCGGGGAGCAGAGCAGGCAGAAGGACCGAAGCACACTGCTGAGGGGAGCAGCGGGCGGCAGGAGAGGTCTGCGCACCATGTGGGACCCTCCTCTGGTGGCCGGGGAGCAGCCGGGAATCGAACCGGCGCTGCAGAGGCTGCGGGCAGCTTCGCAACCCAGCGCTCAACCGCTGCGCCACCGGGGAGGCCCTGTACTGTAAGGAATTTCAATGCCCTTCCCATCTGTTTTGTTTTTTTTTTTTTTAAGATTTATTTATTTATTTATTTATTTATTTATTTATTTATACAAGCACTGGGTACAGTCAGAAGCACGGGAGGGCGAGAGAATTCACCAGAGCCAGAGCGGGGAGCAGAGCAGTCAGAAGGACCGAAGTACACTGCTGAGGGGAGCAGCAGGCGGCAGGAGAGGTCTGCGCGCCATCTGGGACCCTCCTCCGGTGGCCGGGAAGCATCCGGGGATCAAACCAGCGCTGCAGAGGCTGCGGGCAGCTTCGCAACCCAGCGCTCAACCGCTGCGCCACCGGGGAGGCCCACCCCCCCATCTATTTTTTCAGTTTATATCAGTGTGAACTCAGGAATTATTTTATTCTGTGGATCATAATCTATTACTGTCGTTGTATTTGTTTAATTGCTGCCCATCTGTTGTTATCCCAGATGTGGCCACGGGAGCTTCTTCAACATGGCCCTTTCCACATGTGCCCATTATTTTCTGAGTGCTCCATTTTTCCAACCCTAGAAAATGTCTTAGGTACCTTGTGTATATCCCAGGCTTCATTCTATCCTTTACCTGCCCTAGTCCTGACATCAGTCATTTCTCCATGGAACCCTAGTTCCTTCTATTAGAGATTGATATTTAGAAACCAGGATCTTAGCTCTAGGTACAGCTCCTTGCTACTTGCAGTCCCTTGGCTTTGAATTCAGTCTTTTTTTTTTTTTTTTTTTTTTTTTTTTTTTTTTTTTTTTTTTAATAGAGGCATGATTTATTTATTTGTTGCTGGTTTGTTTGTTTTTTGTTTATACATGCACTGGGTACAGTCAGAAGCGCGGGAGGGTGAGGGAATTCACCAGAGCCAGAGCGGGAGCAGAACAGGCAGAAGGACCGAAGTACACTGCTGAGGGAGCAGCGGGCGGCAGGAGAGTCTGCGCGCCATGTGGACCCTCCTCCGGTGGCCGGGGAACAGCTGGGGATCGAACCGGCGCTGCAGAGGCCGCGGGCAGCTTCGCAACCCAGCGCTCAACCGCTGCGCCACCGGGGAGGCCCTGAATTCAGTCTTAAGGGCCTCCCTGAATTCAGTCTTAAGGGCCTCAGCACTACCACCATGATGGCCCACCACAATGACCTGAGTTCAATCCCCAGCCAGGGAGCTACCCACATGGTGCAGCAGACCTCTCCTGTCTCGCCCACTGCTCCCCTCAGCAGTGTATTTCAGTCAGTCTGCCTGTTCTGTTCCCTGCTCTCTCTGGTGAATCCTCTCACCCCCCTCACCTCTGGCCTACACCCCAGTTCTTCTACACAAAAATAAATAAACTCTATGGGAAAAAAAAACCCAATAAATTCAGTCTTAAAACGACTCCCAAATTGATATTACCAATCCTGACCTCATTCTAGAAGGCTGCACTCAAGTTTCCTGCCAATTGTTTCCTCTTAGATAGCTGAGGCACCTTAACCAGGGCCTTTGGTACCCAACCCTTTCTCCCCTTTTCCTAATTTCCCATTTTAGCAGTGTGTGCCACCAACTATTTCATTGCTCAGAGCAAAAAATCTGAAAGTTATCTTCTGCTTTCTCCCACCCATGCAAATCATCAACTAGTCCTCTGATGTTACCTCCGAAACATGTATCTCTGTCCACTTACCTCCATCTGCATTGCTACGATGTAGGTCCAGGACACCATGACTTCCCACCCAGACTAAGTGCTAATTAACTTCACTATTGGTTTCCCACTTCCTTTGTTTTCTTTCTAAAATCCTTTTTTTTTACACCTGCCATCATGTCACTGCTATGCTTAAATTCTTTCAGTATTTTCTCATCACATTTAAATAAAACCCAGAGTCCTTGCCATGCCTATAAAGCCCACCTGAGATGCTCTTGACTGTTTTCTAGACCCATTAAGTACCTGCTTGAGAGCCTTTACAGTGACTGTTCTCTATTTGAAATGTTCTTTCCTTTTGCAAAAAAATGCAGGTTTTTATAAAACTGCCTCATTCTTGTCCACATCTTCATTTAAATGTCACTCCCAGAAAGGAAACTCCAGACCATCTCATCTAAAAAATCTTACAAAAACTCACTCTGAGGGGCCTCCCCGGTGGCGCAGCGGTTGAGCGCTGGGTTGCGAAGCTGCCCGCAGCCTCTGCGGTGCCGGTTTGATCCCCGGCTGCTCCCCGGCCACCAGAGGAGGGTCCCACATGGCGCGCAGACCTCTCCTGCCGCCCGCTGCTCCCCTCAGCAGTGTACTTCGGTCCTTCTGCCTGCTCTGCTCCCCGCTCTGGCTCTGGTGAATTCTCTCGCCCTCCCGCGCTTCTGACTGTACCCAGTGCTTGTATAAACAAACAAACAAACAAAATAAATAAATAAAGCATGCCTCTAAAAAAAAAAAAAAAAAAAAAAAAAAACTCACTCTGACATCACCCAGATACTCAGCTTCTCACCACCTGTGTTCCTTTTTCTTTTTTCCTCAGTCTGTTTTCATTTGCTGAGCCCTGCGGAATGTAAGATCTATGAGAGTAGGATCTTGTCTGTCTTGGCCACTACTTTATACTCAGGACCTAGATCAATATTTGGCATATGGTCTGTGCTCAAATATTTTTGAGTGAATGAAATGTCTGAGAAAATAAACAAATTTCAGGCACTTTGCCTTAAAACTCTAAAGCTTTACTCAGTGCAGCTTTCTGTACTGAGTGAGGAAATATTTTTTAAAGATTTATTTATTTATGCATGCAAGTACTGGGGTATAAGCCAGAGATGTGGGTGGTGAGAGGATTTACCAGAGACGGAGTGGGGAGCAGAACAGGCAGATCTACTGAAATACACTGCTGAGGGGAGCAGCATTCAAGACAGGAGAGGTCTGCTGGGCCATGTGGGTAGCTCCCTGGCTGGCTGGGGATTGAACTCATGCTGCAGTGACTGGCAATAGCTTGATAACACTGTGTCTTTAACCCCTGTGCCACCAGCGAGGCCCTGAATGAGGAAATAAACCTAAAGGGTAACCCAAATATTTCATGCTGAGATGACTCTGACAACTGAACTGTGATGAGGAACATAAGCAAAATCAACTATGGAATGGCAGATACTCAGGTAATTCAGGTCCAGAGGTAATAGGCTTCAGTATTAGGGTCTAAGCTTTTTCTTCAAGTTTGTTCAGTGAGACTCCGTGGCCTGTGCTCAATGATCTCTCTCCTATGCTCCAATCACCTTACTGGGGGGCGTCCATATTGCTAGGTCATTCATCATTCAGAAATACAGAGTCTCCTCTGTGTAAAGTGTTGGGCTTACGGCCTCCCTAGTGGCACAGGGGTTTAAGACACAGCACTATCAAGCTATCACCAGCCACTGCAACATGAGTTCAATACCCTGCCAGGGAGTTACCCACATGGTGCAGCAGACCTCTCATGACTTGCCTGCTCCTCCCCTCACCAGTGTATTTCAGATCCACCTGTTCTGCTCCCCACTCTGTCTCTGGTGAATCCTCTCACCCCCCACACTCTAATCTGTACCCCAGTTCTTGTATGCATAAATAAAAAAATCTTTAAAAAAATAAAGTATTGAGTTTAGGTATTGTGAGAAATAAAGATGAGATGGTTATATTCAGGCAAAGTGCTGTGTTTGAAGATAATCTTCCAAAGTAGAAGAGTGTTGACCTCACTGGTGGCGCAAGGGGTTAAACACTGCACTACGAAGCAATCTGCAGCCTCTGCAGCATGAGTTTGATCCCTGGTCAGGGAGCTACCCACATGGCACAGCAGACCTCTCCTGTCTCACCTACTGCTCCCCTCAGCATTGTATTTCAGTTAGTCTGCCTGTTCTATACGCCACTCTGTCTCTGGTGAATCCTCTCACCCTCTGCATCTCTGGCCTGTATCCCAGCTCTTGTATGCATAAATAATCTTTAAAAAAAAAAAGTAGAAAAGTGTTCGGAACCCAAAAAAATAAAACGAAATGCGATGTAAATTCAAGCAGAGGGGGGCTTCAACAATCCAGTTGAGGGGCTTCCAAAACACTGTGGAGAATGTCGTGAAGTATTTTAAGTTAGTTTCTTTCACTTATTTATTTTAATGAAGTACCATTGTTTTACACCCTTATTTGTATTTTGACAGTCTAGGATCTGCCCTTCAGGTGTGGTCACCATAGGCCTCCCACCACCACAGCACTCACAGTCTTCCACCATAGCCTATTTTAAGTTAGTTTCACTTGGACTGAAGGAGTATCACCTGTTTGAAGGAACTTCCTCCAGTATGGTATGTAAAAATTTAGACACACACTTCTATAAAAAAATGTCAAAGTAGGGCCTCCCCTGGTGGCGCAGCAGTTGAGCGCTGGGCTGTAGGGCTGCCCACAGCCTCTGCAGCACCGGTTCACCACCCGAACGTTGGCGAGGGTCCCACATGGCGCACAGACCTCTCCTGCCACGCCCCCTGCTCCCCTCAGCAGTGTGCTTCATCAGTCTGCCTGTTCTGCTCCCCGCTCTGGCTCTGGTGAATTCTCTCACCCTCCCGCACTTCTGACTGTACCTAGTGCTTGTATAAATAAATAAATCTTTTTTAAAAAAAAAAAAGTCAAAGTAGCTGCTGCATTTGAAAAATATACTGTGTGCTAAAATACTGGAAACGGGAGCCCATCTCAAGCAACACAGAAACTGTTCACCTGAAGGTACAAGCAGTCACTAAAACAGACCAGAGTACAAGCCAGGTGCAGAGGCAGCATCTTACACAGCACTCAGAATTCTGCCACATTTTAGGATTCACTTTTCGGGGGTGAGAGTTACTGTTTACCTGAAATGACCCTTGAAACCAAAGGAAGAAACCCTGTCTGTGTAGGAGTCAGAGTCAAAACAAGTTAGGAAAAGCATGTCCCCTGTTAGAGCCTTCTTCATGTGGTCAGGACTGTAACAATCCCAAAACCCAGGGACTAGGGGAGGTAGCCAAGGCAGCTGGCCTTTGGTGTCTCTTAGCCAGTGTCTCTATGCCAGTGGAGCCACTTAACTTTAGAGCTCCCTCTGCACTCTGCTGAACTTGTATTTATGCTAAATCAAAATATTTTTAACTAATTTACTCTTTGTGAGTCATAAATTTAAGGACAGAGAATGTGTGATTCTGGAGGTACGGGAGACAGCGTGGCTGTATGTGTTGCTTCACTGGGTGCTTGTTTAGAGTAGGAAGACACTGGTTGTTTTCCCAACCCAATATGATTTCTGTTCCATAAGCTTCACTCCTTTTAGGATTAACTCTACCTGCTACCTCCAAGTAACAGTTTAAGGGCTGTACATTGTACTTTAACTGAAGATCTCAAGAACAAAGAGGTTATCCCCAGATTTGGACACTCTAAGCAAACCTAGATCTGTGAGGAACTGACAGATAAGGACTCAGGCAAGCAGGCAATCCTTTGTTACCTTGTCTCTGCTTAGGCCGGTTCACATGTGCTAGGGTGTTTGGTGAAGTAGTATCCGTTTCTTTTTTCTTTTTTTGTGGGACCCTCACCAGTGGCCGGGGATCGAACCGGCGCTGCAGAGGCTGTGGGCAGCCTCGCAACCCAGCACTCAACTGCTGTGCCACCAGGGGAGGCCCAAGGTAGTATCCATTTCTTTCCCCTGTGTGTTATATTTAAGAGGTGCTTACATTAAAAGAACACCCAAGCTGCATATCTTTACCTGCTTAACCAACTAGCATGTTGTATTCCTATTCCTTTTCTAGTCAGGATGATTCTCTTGGGGAGCCACTTCTCAAAAAATAGAGACAACAGGGGCCTCCCTGGTGGTGCAAGGGGTTAAGCACAACACTATGAAGCAATCCGCAGCCTCTGCAGCATGAGTTTGATCCCCAGCCAGGGAGCTACCCATATGGCACAGCAGACCTCTCCTGTCTCGCCTGCTATTCCCCTCAGCAGTGTATTTCATCAGTCTGCCTGTTCTGTTCCCCACTCTGTCTCTGGTGAGTCCTCTCACCGCCCCCCCCACACCTCTGGCCTGTACCCCAGTTTTTGTATGCATAAATAAATAAATCTTTTTTAAAAATAGAGACAAAGAGGGCCTCCCCCGTGGCCCGGTGGCGCAGCGGTTGAGCGCTGGGTTGCGAAGCTGCCCGCGGCCTCTGCGGTGCCGGTTCGATCCCCGGCTGCTCCCCGGCCACCGGAGGAGGGTCCCACATGGCGCACAGACCTCTCCTGCCGCCCGCTGCTCCCCTCAGCAGTGTACTTCGGTCCTTCTGCCTGCTCTGCTCCCCGCTCTGGCTCTGGTGAATTCTCTCACCCTCCCGCGCTTCTGACTGTGCCCAGTGCTTGTATAAACAAAAAAAAAAAAAAAAAAAAAACAAATAAACAAACAAATAAATAAATAAAACATGCCTCTATTAAAAAAAAAAAAGATTTAAAAAAAAAATAGAGACAACGGGAAGGTAAAAAATCCTTATGAGACAGGGGGTGTGGCTGATGATAAATGTGTGTCACAAAGATAAGCTATTGTGTTCAATGAGTCATCTGACCTTTGACATCTCCAGAAACGAGAAAAACAGGAGCCTAACTGGGAGTGATCCGGGGAGACTCCTAATGTGCTTCAAGCAGTGGGTAGTTTAGGGTAAGGAAAAAGTAGTGGTCCCTTCTAGTTAAGAAATGATTCCTGAGCCCTTGTAAAGGGCTATACAGCATAGGACATGCTTTACAAGATAGAAATGTCTGTGTACCATGTGCTTCTGCCTCCAGGGTACAGTCTGAAGCCCTCCGGATGGAGAGATCGGGAGCACTTTGTCATCTTGCCAGGACAGAAATGGAGAAGTGTTTATAAGCATCTAGATTTGTTAAGTGTTCAGTTTTCCTCCCTCACTCCCTACCTCCTACACAAAGCTCAAGAAGGAGAGACCAATTTAGCCCCCTTACTTGCAATATTCTGTCACCCTACCCCAGTCACCTCAGCATCACCCACACCCTGCCTAAGGGGAACTGTTATCCTCAGGGAAAAACTGCTGACCTACAAACTACCCACCTCCTTCTAGAATGCAGCCAGGGCAATTTAAATTGAACTGATAAATTCTTTCTTTGATACCTGGTCTTCTAGCTTCATTTCCCTTCCCTTTTTCCCTTTATTTCTGGAATTCTGAGAGCTATACTGTTCATCTTTCTACCCATCATTATTAAGGGAGAGAGATGGAAGTATTCCCATGGTAACAGTTTCATCACAAAAATATCTGAACGCTATCTGCTGCCTTCCCACTCCCAGGAAAAGACTGGATTTTTTCCCCCAATCTTTGTTCTAAGAATACAGTTGACAGGTCCTCTCTTCACTGCAGGGAGGCCTGCCCAGATCAGGGCAGAGACAGGAAATCCCAGAGAGCCAGGTTTATTTCTTCATTGACTCTGCTTTCTGAACAAATTGAATTCATTTCAAATACTTAAAATTGTATGATTCACCCTGACCAGAACTGCTGGTGTAGCACCAATTAAAACATCATCTAGTCTGGGGAAAATCATCACCCGAGGACACATGCAATGGGCCAGCAAAGACTGATTCAAACCCCCACGTAGCAACGAGGTTGGAGCAAACTCAGATGTATGGTTTGACCATTGTTGGAGAGAAGGGGTAGCCAATGGGACAAGAAAGCCTTATACTCTTTGTTTGTGGTAGGCTTCATGGCTGGCAGGGGACTTTTCATATTGAAATGGGATGATGGAGAAGATGGAACACATTTGTTGTCCATATGTAAAGTGCTGCAGTAGTTGCAGATAGCTTCACAGTGCTGCATCTTAACCCCTTGCACCACCAGGGAGTCCCAGCTCTTGAAGGGGAAAGTATCACAAACTTTGAGGACATACCTTTAACCTTCACATCACAGTGGTTAGGAAAAGAGAATGAAGTGGTGCTGTATGTGTATGTATATGCTTGTTTATTTTCTTTGAAGCCAGTTTGCTTTCTTTGAAGACATGCATTGAGGTAGGAGACTATAAGCAATATTTAAGGAAAACACTGAGTTTTTTGAAGGAGGGCATTTGGAAAAGAACTTCTCAAACTTCTACACCATTTATACCCTCTTACCCGCATTTGTATCTATCTATTATATTTTCTCTCCTGTCACTACAGGATAAACTGTCCACTATTACCTAAGCACTGGATTCCTATCCTTGTCTACATCCTCAACAATATCTCATCACCTCCCCTCTCAGCTGCCCCCCACCCACCTCATTAACTTTTGTTCTTTCCATATCTTTCTACAGAAACATTTCTCACATCTGAAACCTCTTTTTCTATTCCTTTTTACAAAATTGCTTCAAAGGGCCTCCCCTGGTTGCACAGCGGTTGAGCACTGGGCTGTGAAGCTGCCCGCAGTCTGTACAGCGCCGGTTCGATCCCCGGCCGCTGGCGAGGGTCCCACATGGCGCGCAGACCTCTCCTGCCACGCCCGCAGCTCCCCTCAGCAGTGTATTTTGTCAGTCTGCCTGTTCTGTTCCCTGCTCTGGCTCTGGTGAATTTTCTCACCCTCCCACACTTCTGACTGTACCCAGTGCTTGTATAAATAAATAAATAAATCTAAAAAAAACCCACACACACAAAATTGCTTCAAAGAGCTTCTCCAGTGTTTTCCGTCTCTTTTAAAAACTAGAGACACTTTTTGGGGAGTGGGGGCGGGAGGGGAAGGATTGAGGTCAGAATGGGGCGTTTGCAATTGTATGGGGGAATATAAAAATAAAATTTATTATTTAAAAAAAAAAAAAAAAACTTGAGATACAAGGCCTCCCTGGTGACGCAAGGGGTTAAGACGCAGCACTATGAAGCAATCTGCAACTACTGCAGCACAAGTTCGATCCCTAGGTGACCCACATGGTACAGCAGACCTCTCCTGCCTCACCCGCTACTCCCCTCAGCAATGTATTTCAGTCAATCTCCTTGTTCTGCTCCCCACTCTCTCTGGTTAATCCTCTCACCCCCCTTCACCTCTGGCCTATACCCCAGTTCTTGTATGCATAAATAAATAAATCTTTAAAAAAAAAAAAGAGGGCCTCCCCTGGTGGTGCAGCGGTTGAGCGCTGGGCTGGGAAGCTGCCTGTGGCCTCTGCAGCGCCGGTTCATTCCCGGCTGCTCCCCGGCCACTGGAGGAGGGTCCCGCATGGCACGCAGACCTCTCCTGCCGCCCGCTGCTCCCCTCAGCAGTGTACTTCGTCGTTCTCCTTGTTCTGCAACCTGCTCTGACTCTTGTCAATTCTCTCACCCTCCTGTGCTTCTGACTGTACCCAGCGCTTGCATAAATAAATAAATAAATAAATAAATAAATAAATAAATAAATAAATCTTTACCAAAAAAAAAAACGAGATACAATTTACCCTTACAATTACACAATTTACCCTTTTAAAACATACTATTCAATGTTCTTTAATATTTCACCGAGTTGTGCAAATATCACCATTTTATTACCCTAAAAAGAAATTCCATACACATTAGCAGTCACTTCTTTCCAGTCCTGGCAACGACTAATCTACCTTTTATCTCTATTAATTTGCTTGTTCTTTCATATGTACATGAAATATGTGGTCTTTTCACATAATGTTTTCAAGGTTCACATAATGTCTTCAAGGTTCATTCATTTTATAACAAGTATTGGTACTGCATTCCTTTTTGTGGTTGAATAGTATTCTATATTGTATGGATATACCCCTTCTGTTTATTCAACTATCAATCAGTGGATATTTGAGTGGGTTCCAATCTTTGCTTACTATAAATAACACTCCTTTGAACATTTATATATAAGTTTTTGAGTGGACATACATTTTCAGTTTCACTTTTTTAAAAAATTTGCTTTTTATTTATTTATGCGTACAAGAACTGGGGTATAGGCCAGAGGTGCGGGGTGTGATAGGATTCACCAGAGACAGAGTGGGGAGCAGAACAGGAAGATCTACTGAAATACCTTGCTGAGGGGAGAAGTGGGTGAGACAGGAGAGTTCTGCTGTGCCATGTGGGTTAGCTCCCTTTTGGGGGATCGAGCTCATGCTGCAGTGGCTGGTGATAGCTTCATATCACTGAGACTTTAGCCCCTGCACCACCAAGGGGGCTCTATGTTTCATATTTTTAATAGCTACCTGACTTTTACTAAAGCAAATGCAACATTTTACATTCCTATCATCTTTTCCCACTATTATCACTTGTTATTGTCCATCTTTTTTTATTCTATCCATCCTGGAAAGTGCAATGGTATGTGGGTTTTTTTTTTAAAGATTTATTTTATTTATTTATGCATAGAAGAACTGGGGTGTAGCCCAGAGGTGCAGGGTGTGAGAGATTCACCAGAGACAGAGCGGATAGTAGACCAGGTGGATCTACTGAAATACACTGCTAAGGGGAGCAGTGGGTATGAAAGAAAAGGTCTGCTGTGCCATATGTGGGTTAGCTCCCTGGCCGGGGATGGAACTCAGGCCACAGCAGTAATAGTGTGATAGCACTAAGACTTAACCCCTATACCACCAGGGAGGCCCTCATTGTGGTTTTGATTTGCTTTCCATATGGACTAGTGATATTGAGCATCTTTTCATGTTCTTATTGGTTATTTGTATGTGCTTGTTACAGAAATGTCTATTCAAACCTTTGTCCATTTTCAAATTGGATGTTTTATATTGTTGAGTTGTAAGAGTTTGTTACATATAGGTTTCTGCTGCTATCTGAAAGCAGACTATTACTGTTTGGTGTGATTTTGTAGATTATTTTTTGAGTCTGGGATTGCTAATATTTTTTTCATATACATTACTGTTAATAGCATTCCCAGACTCAAAAAATATCTTACTGAATAGGAATATTCTACTTTCAGATAACAGGGGAAATTTGTAGTCTAAATATTAATCCTTTAGCAGAATATGATTTGCAAAGATAACTTCTTTGAGTTATCTTTTCATTTTCTTGATAGTGACCTTTGAAGTACGTAAGTTTTTAATCTTTTTTTTAAAGATTTATTTATTTATACAAGAACTAGAGTACAGGCCAGAGGGGCGGGAGGGTGAGAAAATTCACCAGAGACAGAGCGGCGAGCAGAACAGACAGGTGGACCAAAAACACTGCTGAGGAAAGCAGCGGGTGAGACAAGAAAGGTCTGCTGCGCCATGTGGGTAGCTCCCTGGCCAGCTGGGAATTGAACCCATGCTGCAGAGGCTGTGGACAGCTTCACAGCACTACACTCATCCCACTGCACCACCAGGGGGGCCCAGTTTTTAATCTTGATGAGGTCTAATTTATCTTTTTTCTTTTGTTGCTTGCTTACCTAAGAAACCATTGACTAATCCAGAGTTACTAAGATTTATGCTTGTGTTGCTTTTGAAAGTTTTAGCTCTTACATTTAGGTCTTTGGTTAATTTTAAGTTAATTTATATATTATGTGACCTACAGGGTCAGTTACATTCTTTTGCATGTGGATATTCACTTGTCCCAGCACCATTTCTTGGAAAGACTCTTCTTTTCCTGTTGAATAGATTTGGCACCCGTGTCAAAATCAACTGGCCATCAATGTAAAGATTTACAGCTCAATTATGTTCTATTGATCTATATATCTATGCTTATGCCTATTCTGTTGATCTATGTTTATTCTATGCTTGTTCTTTCTTTTTAAAAATATTTATTTATGCATACAAGAGCTGGGGTACAGACCATAGGTGTGGAGGGTGAGAGGATTCACCAGAGACAGAGTGGGAAACAGAACAGGCCGATTGACCGAAATACACTGCTGAGGGCAACAGCAGGTGAGGGTGAGTCAGGAGAGGTCTGCTGTGCCATATGGGTTGCTCCCTCGCGGGCCGGGGGATTGAACTCGTGTTTACAGTGGCTAGAGATAGCTTCATAGGTTGCATCTTAACCCCTTGTGCCACCAGGGAGGCCCCTATACTATGCTTATTCTATTGGTCTATATATCTATGCTATATATCTATGCTTATGATCTATATATTACATGCAGTCTGTACTGTACTATTGTTTTAGTTTTAGTAAGTTTTAGATTAGACATTGTGAGTCCTCCAATTTTGTTCTTTTTTTTTTTTTTTTTTTTTGTGGGATCCTCGCCATCGGCCGGGGAACGAACCGGCGCTGCAGAGGCTGTGGGCAGCCTCGCAGCCCAGCGCTCAACCACTGCGCCACCAGGAGAGGCCCAATTTTGTCCTTTTTTCCCCTCAAGATTGTTCTGGCTATTCTGCCTTTGCATTTTCATATGAATTCTAATTTCAGCTTGTCAGTTTCTACACACCCACAAAAAAAACTAACGAGGATTGTGGTAGGGATTGCATTGAATCTTATGATTTGGGAGTATTGCCTTCTCAACAATATTGTCTTCTAATCTGTGGACATAGAATATCTTTCCATTTGTCTTCTTTTCTCTCTTTAACAATGTTTTGTAGATGTCTTTTACCTCCTTGGCTAAATCTACTCCTAAATGCTTCATACATTTTTATACTATTGTAAATGGAAATATTGTCAGGTTATTCATTGTTAATGTATAGAAATGTAATAGATTTTTGTATATTAATCTTGTATTGTGCAACCATTAGCTCCAATAGTGAGTGTAAGTTACTTCGAATTTTCTAAATACAAGGTTGTTTTATCTGCAAATAGAGATAATTTTATGTCTTCCTGTCCAATATTTATGCCTTTTATTTATTTTTGTTTCTTAATTGCCCTGGGCAGAACCCCAGTACAATTGAATAGAAGTGGTGAGAACAGACGTTTTTGTTTTGTTTCTGGCCTTAGGAGGATAGCATTCAGTCCTTTCAACATTAAGTATGATGTTAGCTATCACTTAAATGAGGTTAAGTAAATTCCCTCTGTTCCTAGTTTGTTGAGTGTTTTTATCATGAAAGATTGTTGGGTTTTGCCAAATGCTTTCTCTGTGTCTATTAAAATGATCATTTGGTTTTTCTCCCTTATTCCTTCAATATGGTGTTTCACATTCTTATTTGTGTGTTGAACCAACCTTTCATTTCTGGGATAAATTCCACTGGTCATGGTGAAATTTGTATAGTATACATATTTTATACGCATATACACACAGATACATATTATAAATATTTATATATTGTTGGATTCAGTTTGCTAGTATTTTATTGAGGGTGTTTGCATCTATAGCATAAAAGAAACTGTTCTGTAGTTTTCTTGTGATACCTTCATCTGTTTCAGTATCAGAGTAATGCTAGACTTAGAATGATTTGGGAAGTGTTCCTCCTCTTTTGGAAGAGTTTGTGAAGGATTGGTGTTTCTATTTTTGTCTTGAACTTTCTCTAAGCAGACTTATGGAACTACTCTAATCAGCATTCTCTGCAGATGTTGCACTTGTCAGGACTCAAATCATCTCCCTATTGCCAAATTCAGTGGCTCGTTCTCAACCATCATCTTATACTCATATCAGCATTTGACACAACATTTTCTTCCTTCTTGTAACACTCCTTTTTCTTGGCCTCTGCACTCTCTGGTTTTCTTTCCACAACCATCTGGCCACTCTTTCCATTTTCTTTTGCTAGATTCTCTTACTCTATCAGATCTCTTAACAATGGAGGGCCCCAGGGCTGAGCTCTTGACATTTTCTTCTGTGTTTTCTCAGACTTTTGGTCATTTCATTTACTCTTCTGAATTTAAACACCAGCTATATATTGAAAACTCCCAAATTTGGAGTTCAGATTTGATCTGTTTCTCTTTATCTCTGGATTCATATGTCTATTGTTTCCTGGACGTCTTAACCTGGTTGTTGAATTATTTTCCTAATTTAATATATCCAAAATTTAACCTGATCTATCCCACCAAAACATGCTACTTCTGCTATCTTTGCCATCATTATTTTTTTAAGAGTTATTTATTTATGCCTACAAGAACTGGGGTATAGACCAGGTTGCGAGGAGTGAGAGGATTCACCAGAGACAGTGGGGAGCAGAACAGGCAGATCTACTGAAATACACTGCTGAGGGGAGCAGCAGGTGAGACAGGAGAGGTCTGCTGCTCCATGTGGGTTACTCCCTGGCTGGCTGGGGATCGAACTTGTGCTGCAGTGGCTGGTGATAGCTTGATAGTACTGTGTCTTTAATCCCTACACCACCAGGGAGACCGTCTTTGCCATCATTATTAACTGCAACTTTATCCTTCCAGTCACTCAAACCAGAAATCTTGGAGATATCTTTCTTGTCTTCTTTCTTTCTCTTACTCTACCTGTTCCCATCAGCAAATCCTGTTTGACATACCTTCAGAATAACCAATTTAACTACTTCTCACCACCTCCATGGTTAGATTGTTGTCCTGGTCTTTTTCCAGCTAAAATTGTTGTATAGGCTTCTAACTGGTCTTCCTGCTTCCTTCAGACTTTTCTCAACTCAGCAATTGCCTGAGAGTTTTTATCATGAATCGATGTCGAATTTTGTCAAATGACTTTCTGCATCTATTGAGATTAGCCTTAGTCTCCCTCCCTCCCTCTCTCCCTCTTCCCTTCCTTCAATGTGGAAATTACATTGATTTTTCACTTGTTAACTTTTATTTATTTATTTATTTATTTATACAAACACTGGGTACAGTCAGAAGCGCGGGAGGGTGAGAGAATTCACCAGAGCCAGAGCGGGGAGCAGAGCAGGCAGAAGGACCGAAGCACACTGCTGAGGGGAGCAGCGGGCGGCAGGAGAGGTCTGCGTGCCATGTGGGACCCTCCTCCAGTGGCCGGGGAGCAGCCAGGGATCGAACCGGTGCTGCAGAGGCTGCGGGCAGCTTCGCAAACCCAGCGCTCAACCGCTGCGCCACCGGGGAGGCCCTCACTTGTTAACTTTGTGCGTTCTTGGTGTTAACCCCATTTGGTGATGATATATTATCCTTTATAAAAATGGATTTGCCACAAATTTAAGAATGTTTGACTCTGTTCATGTAGGATATTGGTGTGTAGTTGTTTTTTTCTTCTAAGTTCTTTATGTCTTTTTCTGGTTTTGGTGTGAGAATAATGCTGGCCTCATCAGATTAGTTAAGAACTCCATCCTCTTTTTTATTATTATTTTATTTTATTTTATACGTTTTTACATCATTTTTCATTTTTGCACAATGTATGCATTTTCGTCTTGGTTATATTCCCCATACCATTCCCAACCCCCCTTATTTTGACCCTAATCCCTCCTCCCCTCCCCCACCTTCTGTGGTGTGTCTCTGGTTTATAGTTGCTTGTTGATTTTGATTTTTACTTTATTATAATTAGTTTTTTCCTCATCCCTTATTTCGGTTTTCTAAATTCCTGCTATGAGTGAGACCATCTGGTATTTTTCTTTTTCTTTCTGGCTTATTTCGCTGAGCATGATCCCTTCCAGCTCCATCCATGTTGCTGCAAATTGCATGAGTTTATCTTTTTTGATTACTAAGTAATATTCTATTGTGTATATGTACCACATCTTCTTGACCCAGTCATCTATTTTTGGGCATTTGGGTTGTTTTCATAGCTTAGCTATTGTAAATAGTGCTGCTATAAACATAGGGGTGCACATGCCCTTTTGAATTAATGGTTCTGTGTCCTTTGGGTAAATACCTAGAAGTGGAATTGCTGGATCATATGGAAGTTCCATCTTTAGCAGGTTGAGGAATCTCCACACAGCTTTCCATAGTGGTTGGACCAGTTTGCACTCCCACCAGCAGCTCAGGAGAGTTCCTTTTTCTCCACATCCTTGTCAACATTTGTTGTGGCTAGTTTTTTTAATATGTGCAATTCTCACTGGTGTAAGATGGTATCTCATTGTAATTTTGATTTGCATTTCCCTGATTACAAGTGATGCTGAACATTTTTTCATATTCCTGTTGGTCATTTGCATTTCCTCTTTGGAGAAGTTCCTTTTTAGCTCTTCTGCCCATTTTTTGACTGGATTATTTACTTTGTTTTTGTTGAGTCTCTTCAGCTCTTTGTAGATTTTTGTGATTGGTCCTTTATCGTGAGTGTTGTGTGCAAAAATTTTCTCCCAGTTGGTGGGTTGTCTTTTTGTTTTGGTTACTGTCTCTTTTGCTGTACAGAAGCTCTTTAATATGATGTAGTCCCAGCTGTTTATCTTTGCCTTTGTTATCACTGCTTTAGGTGATGAGTCTTGAAAGATGTTGCTGAGGTGTATGTCATGTAGTGTTTCGCCTATATTTCTTTCTATATATTTTATGGTTTTAGGTCTTATGTCTAGTTCTTTAATCCATTTTGAGTTGGTTTTTGTGCATGGTGTGAGGTAGTAGTCAAGCTTCATTGTTTGGCATGTAGTGACCCAGTTTTCCCAGCACCATTTATTGAACAAACTTTCTTTGCTCCAGTGCATATTCTTTGCTCCTTTGTCAAAGATTAGTTGTCTGTATCTGTGGGTTTATTTCTGGATTTCCAATTCAGTTCCATTGGTCCATGTGTCTGTTCTTGTTCCAATACCATGCAGTTTTGGTTATTATGGCTTTTTAGTATAGTGTGAAATCTGGGAGTGTGACGCTTCCATTCCCTTCTTTTTTTTTCCAGGAGAGCTTTGGCTATTTGGGGTTTATGGTGGCTCCATATGAATTTCATCAATATTGGTTCTATTTTTTTGAAGGATGTCATTGAAATTTTTATTGGAATAGCATTGAATCTGTAAATTGCTTTTGGTAGGATGGCCATTTTGATAATGTTAATTCTCCAATCCATGAGCAGGGGATATCTTTCCATTTCTTTATGTCTTCTTCTATTTCTTTTAACAGTGTTTTATAGTTTTCTTTTTATAGGTCCTTTACCTTTTGTTAGGTTTATTCCCAAGTATTTGATTTTTTTTGTTTCAATAATAAAAGGAATGGTTTTCTTGATTTCTTCTTCTTCAGATTTATTGTTTGTGTATAGGAAGGCCACTGATTTTTGTGTGTTGATTTTGTATCCTTCTACTTTTCTAAACTGATTCATTACTATAATTAGTTTTTCTGTGGAGTTTTTGGGATTCTCTATGTATATTATCATATCATCTGCAAATAGTGATGGTTTGACTTCTTCCTTCCCTGTTTGTATTCCTTGTATGTCTTTCTCTTGTCTTATTGTTCTGGCTAGGACTTCCAGTATTATATTGAAAAACAGTGGTGAGAGTGGACATTCTTGTATTGTTCCAGATCTTAATGGAAATGCTTTCTGCTTTTCACCATTGAGAATGGTATTGGCTATGGGCTTGTCATATATGGCCTTTATGACGTTGAGGTATGTTCCTTGTATCCTGAGATTTTCAAGCACCTTTATCATAAATGGGTGTTATACTTTGTCAAAAGCTTTCTCAGCATCTATTGATATTATCATAAGATTTTTATATTTCTTTTTGTTGATGTGTTGTATTACATTGATTTTCGGATGTTGAAACATCCTTGTGTCCCTGGAATAAATCCTACTTGGTTGTGGTAAATTATCTTATGGATGTATTGTTGGATTCTGATACCTAAAATTTTATTGAGGATTTTTGCCTCAGTGTTCATTAGAGAGATTGGCCTGTAGTTTCCCTTTTTTGTGTTGTCCTTGTTCGGGTTTGGTATTAGTGTAATGTTGGCTTCATAGAATGTGTTTGGTATTATCCCTTCCTTCTCAATTTTTTGAAATGGTTTATGAAGGATAGGCACTAATTCATTTCTGAATGTTTGGAATTCATTTGTAAATCTATCTGGTCCTGGGCTTTTGTTTTTGGGGAGGGTTTTTATGACCATTTCAATTTCACTGCTTGTAATTGGTCTGTTTAGATGTTCTATTTCTCTTTATCTAGCTTTAGTTGATTGTAGAGTTATAGGAATTTGTCCATCTCTTCTAGATTGTTGAGCTAGTTTGCATATAACTGTTCATAGTAGTTTCTGATTATTCTTTTTTTTTTTTTTTTTTTTATGATTTTTTTTTTTTTTTATAGACCCATGTTTATTTATTTATTTGGTTGTTTGTTTGTTTTGTTTATACATACACTGGGTACAGTCAGAAGCGCAGGAGGGTGAGAGAATTCACCAGAGCCAGGGCAGGGAGCAGAGCAGGCAGAAGGACTGAAGTACACTGCTGAGGGGAGCAGCGGGCGGCAGGAGAGGTCTGCGCGCCATGTGGGACCCTCCTCTGGTGCAGCCAGGGATCGAACCAGCACCGCAGAGGCCGCGGGCAGCTTCCCAACCCAGTGCTCAACCGCTGCGCCACCGGGGAGGCCCCTTTTTTTTTTTTTTTAAATCTCGTCTCCTTCAACTCTTTTTTTTTTTTTAAGAGATTTTTTTTTTTTTTTTAAATAGAGGCATGCTTTATTTATTTATTTATTTGTTTGTTTGTTTGTTTGTTTGTTTATACATGCACTGGGTACAGTCAGAAGCACATGGGAGGGTGAGAGAATTCACCAGAGCCAGAGCGGGGAGCAGAGCAGGCAGAAGGACCGAAGTACACTGCTGAGGGGAGCAGCGGGCGGCAGGAGAGGTCTGCGCGCCATGTGGGACCCTCCTCTGGTGGCCGGGGAGCAGCCGGGGATCGAACCGGCGCCGCAGAGGTCGCCGGCAGCTTCGCAACGCAGCGCTCAACAGCTGCGCCACCGGGGAGGCCCCTGATTATTCTTTTGATTTCGGCTGTGTCTGTTGTGATTGCTCCTCTTTCATTTGTGATCCTATTTATTTGTGCTTTCTCCCATTTTTCCTTTGTGAGCCTGGTTAGGGGTTTGTCTATTTTATTTATTTTTTTCGAAGAACCAACTTTTGGTTTCATTGACCTTTTGGATTGTTTTTTTAGTTTCTATTTCATTTATTTCTGCTTTGATTTTTATTATTTCTTTTCTACTGATTTTAGGGGTTGTTGTTGTTGTTGTTGTTGTTGTTGTTGTTCTTTTTCTAGTTCTTTGAGATGTGAGATTAGGTTTTTCTTTGAGTTCTTTCTTGTTTCTTGATGTGAGCCTATATTGCTATATATTTTCCTCTTATTGCTGCTTTTGCTGAATCCCATACATTTAGGAAATTGGTGTCCTCGTCATTCAATGCAAAATATTTTTTTAATTTCTTCTTTGATCTCCTCATTAGTCCAGTGGTCTTCCAGTAGTGTGGGTTTCAATTTCCATTAGGTAGGAGGGTTCCTTGCCTTCTTTTTATGGTTTATTTCTAGTTTGATGCCTTCATGGTCAGAGAAGATGGTTGGTATGATTTCAATCTTGGTGTATCTGTTGATATTTGTCTTGCATTCCAGTATGGGATGGATCCTGGAGAGTGATCTGTGTGCACTTGAGAAAAATTTGTCCTCATATTTTTTTGGGTTTAGTGTTCTATAGATGTCTGTTAAGCCCATGAGCTCTAGATACTTATTTAGAGCTTTAGTGTCCTTACTTATTTTTTGTCTCATTGATCTATCCATTGTTGATAGTGTGTGAAGTCTCCTACTACATACGTATTTTCTCTGATGTCTGTTTTCAGAAATGATAATAGTTGTCTGATATATTTTGGTTCTCCTTCATTTTATGAGTATATGTTAATGAGTGTTATTTCTTCTTGAAGTATTGTCCCCTTGATCATAATGTAGTGACTGGGTCTCTCTTTACCTTTTTGAGTTTGAAATCTGTTTGATCTGATATCAGTATAGCTGTTCCTGCCTTCTTTTTTGGTCCATTTGCTTGTAGGATTGTTTTCCATCCTTTTACTTTCAGTCTATTTTTATCTTTTGTAGTTAAATGTGTTTCCTGGAGACAGCAAAAGGTTGGGTTTTGTTTCTTAATCCAACCTGTGACTCTGTGTCTTTTTATTGAAGAGTTTAGTCCATTTACATTTAGAGTTAATATTGATATGTTAGTGTCTGTATTTGCCATTTTGTTTGTCTTTTCTCTGGTTTATTTTTATTTTTATTTTTTTTTTTTGGTCTTGTTTCGTTCTTATTCATCCCTCTGTTGGTTCTGGCTTTAGGACTCCTTGTAGTATTTTTTGGAGTGGGGCTTTAGTCGTAATGAAATTCTGGAGTTTCTGTTTGTCTGGGAAGGTCTTTATTCTTTCTTCATAGAAGAAGGAAAGCTTTGTGGGATAGAGTTTTCTTGGTTGGCATTTGTTGTCTTGGAGTTTGTTGACTATGTCCCTACCCTCTCTCTTTGCCTGTTTCTTCAGAGAAGTCTGATGTCAGCCTGATTGATTTTCCTTTGTATGTTACCTGTTTCTTCCCTCTTGTCAGCTTCATTATTTTTTCCTTGTCTTGGATTCTTGGGAGCTTTACTATTATGTGTCTTACTGTATTTTTCCTTTCATCATGGAAGTTTGGTGTTGTTCTTGCTTCTTATATGTCTATTTTTAGCTCCTTCTTCATGTTTGGGAAGTTCTCTTCAATTATTTCCTTGAATATTTTCTCTGTTCCTGTCTCTCTCCTCTCCTTCTGGGATTCCTATAACTCTTATATTTCCTTTCCTCATGGAGTCAGATAGTTCCAGAAGTCTTTCTTCATTCTTTTTCCTTTGTACTTCTCTTTCCTTTTCTGTTTTGGTTCTTTTTATTTGTGTCTTTGAGAGTACTTATTTGTTCTTCCATTTCATCTATTCTGTTTTCACTGCTTTTCCCAGAGTTCTTTAGCTCCTCCATTAATCCTTTGATCTCCTGCATTTCTTTTACTTCCCTCAATTTCATTCTTCTGATTGTCGATTATTTTTCCCTTATTGTGTCCTTTTATGAATTCTTTCAGTTTTTTAATCATGGCAATTTTAAATTCTCTATCTGGAAGGCTCAGAAGTCCTTGCTTGGTTGCTTGTAGTTTGTCTTCTCCCTGCTGCTTGTTTTCTAATTTGTCCTATGTGTTGGGACACTGTGTTGGCCAGCATCTTTTTGGTATGCTCTTTCTGGGATGTCAGAAACTGGTGGTCCAATCAAGTCAAAAACTGTTATGCCAGAAGTCCGGTAGGGCAGTGGTACTATGAATATGTTAGCGGTCGCTGTCACAGAAAATCTCCTCCTTCTGTATTTGTTTAATTCCAGAGGTGGGTCTTGCCATCCCACAGACTGCTCTGGCCGTGGCTGGATTGCCCACTGGGGTGCAAGTCACTGGATACCCCTCTGGACTCTGACTGGCAGCCAGACGGGGCCTGGCTTGTGGGGGCTTTCAGCTCACCTCTGGCTGTGGGGGCAGCCCTTTCCCAGTTCCAAGCAGTCTAGGTGGGTTCCGGATGCAAAGATACCTGATCTAAAACAGCGAGTCAGGCATTTTCCTGCACCCACAGTCTGCCTGGATGGTGGCTGGATCCCCCTCTGAGCTCAAACTGGCGGCCAGTAGGGACCTGGCTTGTGGGCGCTTATCAGTTCACCTCTGGCTGTGGGGGCAGCCCTTCCCAGTTCCTCGCAGTCTAGGTGGGTTCTGGACGCAAAGATACCTGTGCCCTGCAGAATTAGAGGACAAGGCTGTCAATCCATTTCCTGGGTGTTAGCCGAAGCACATTCTTCTGCTTTGTGATCACTCAATGGTGTCTGTTTTGCAACCATCCCAGGCTAAATAGACTCACCATCAGTTCTAGAAATTTGAAGGAGAATTTTAGAGCTCTTGGCATCCTTTTTTCAGGTTTTAGTGGTGAGCAGGGGAAACAACACAGAAGGGAGACAGCACCTTGAGCCTCCCCCTGCGAATCTCTTCATGCTCTTTCTCCCAGCCATTCCATAGTAGGCAAATCGCTCCATCCTCTTAATTATGTGGGAAAAAAATTATATAGAAATGGTATTTACGTTTAGGCTATCTTCATTTTTTTTTTAATAGAGGCGTGTTTTATTTATTTGTTTGTTTGTTTGTTTATACAAGCACTGGGTAGAATCAGAAGCGCGGGAGGGTGAGAGAATTCACCAGAGCCAGAGCAGGGAGCAGAGCAGGCAGAAGGACCGAAGTACACTGCTGAGGGGAGCAGCGGGTGGCAGGAGAGGTCTGCGCACCATGTGGGACCCTCCTCCGGTGGCCGGGGAGCAGCCGGGGATCCAACTGGCCCCGCAGAGGCTGCGGGCAGCTTCGCAACCCAGCGCTCAACCGCTGCGCCACCAGGGATGACCTAGGCTATCTTCATTTTTAACTAGGTTTTTTGTGAACAACATATTGTTGGGCCATGATTTTTTAAAAAGATTTATTTATTTATGCATACGAGAACTGGCGTGCAAGCCAGAGGCGTGGGGTGGAGGTAAGAGGATTTACCAGAAAGAGTGGGGAGCAGGGGCCTCCCTGGTGGCACAAGGAGTAAAGACACAACCTATGAAACTGTCAGCAGCTTCAGCACAAGTTCGATCCCCAGCCGGCCAGGGAGCAACCCATATGGCACAGCAGACCTCTCCTGACTTGCTCACTGCTCCCCTCAGCAGTGTATTTAGGTCAATCTGCCTGTTCTGTTCCTCACTCTGTCTCTGGTGAATCCTCTCACCCCCCACACCTCTGGCCTGTACCCCAGTTCTTGTATGCATAAATAAATCTTTAAAAAAAAAAGAGTGGGGCTCAGAACAGGCAGATTGACTGAAATACACTCCTGAGGGGAGCAGCAGGCAAGACAGGAGAGATCTGCTGTTCCATGTGGGTCAGCTCCCTAATTGGCCAGGTATTGAACTATTGCAATGGCTGGCAATAGCTTGACAGTGCAGTTTTTAACCCCTGCACCACCAGGGAGGCCCCTGATTTTTTAATCCTAACAATAACACTTTGCTTTATTTTACTGGTTGCTTTAGAATTTAGAATATGTATCTTTAGCTTATTGCCATCTACTTTCAACTGATACTATACCACTTTACATATTATATAAGAACCTTAAAACTGTATACTTCATTTCTCTCCTCCTGGCCTTTGGGTATTGCTGTTGTATGTTTTATTATCACATTAGTTATAAACCCCAGAAATCACTGTTATCTTCACTTTAAGAAATGGTTATCTTGGGCCTCCCCTCGTGGCTCAGCAGTTGATCGCTGGGCTGCGAAGCTGCCCGCAGCCTCTGCAGTGCCAGTTTGGTCCCCGATCACGGGTGAGGGTCCACATGGCGTGCAGACCTCTCCTGCCGTGCCCGCTGTTCCCCTCAGCAGTGTATTTCGTACGTCTGCCTGTTCTGTTCCCCACTCTGGCTCTGGTGAATTCTCTCACCCTCCCGAGCTTCTGACTGTACCCAGTGCTTGTATAAATAAATAAATAAATCTTTAAAAAAAAAAGAAAAAAGAAATGGCTATCTTGTGTTCACTTCAGCAGCCCATATACTAAAATTGAAATAATACAGAGAAGATAGTATGGTCCCTGAGCAAGGATGACACACAAATTCATGCAACGTTCCATGATTTTAGATAAATACCGGATGGTGTCACTGATATGTGGAATATAGAGTAACTAAGAGTCAAATAAGGACAAAGTTAAAAACTAACCCTTGAAAGCTGACCACTGAACTGAAGTATCCAGAGAAGGGAGAGGTGAAGAGGGGGTAAAGAACAAAGATGGAAAGAAACACCATAGACTGTGGTGAACTGTGGGTGATTTAGTGGTTGGTGCACTACAGTGGCAATGCCTGCTGGGGGTATCCAAACATTACCTCAATTAAAAATAAATTAATTTAAAAAGAGAAATTGCTTGTATTTTGACGGTATTTAAATAAAGGACAAGATACTTACTTAAGTACCCATCTGTTCTTTCTGATATTCTTTGTTCCTTTGTCTAGAGCCAGATTTCTATTTAATATCATCTTCCTTCTGTCCAGAGATCTTCTTTTAACATTAGCTATTGGGCAAGTCTGCTTCTGATGAATTAGTTCAGCTTTTTATATGTCTGAAAAGTTTTTTTTTTTAAAGATTTATTCATTTATGCATACAAGAACTGGGGCACAGGCCAGAGGTGTGGGGGGTGGGGTGAGAGGAGTCACCAGAGACAGAGTGGGGAACAGAACAGGCAGACTGACTGAAATATACTGCTGAGGGGAGCAGTGGGTGAAATAGGAGAGGTCTGCTACGCCATGTGGGTAGCTCCCTGCCTGGGGATCAAACTCATGCTGCAGTGGCTGCAGATAGCTACATAGGTTGCGTCTTAACTCCTTGCTCCACCAGGGAGGCCCTGAAAAGTCTTTATTTCACCTTCATTTAAAAAATACTTTCAGGGCCTCCCCGGTGGCACAGCGGTTGGGCGCTGGGTTGCGAGGCTGCCCGCAGCCTCTGCAGCGCCGGTTCGATCCCCGGCTGCTCCTCGGCCATCGGAGGAGGGTCCCACATGGCGCGCAGACCTCTCCTGCCGCCCGCTGCTCCCCTCAGCAGTGTACTTCGGTCCTTCTGCCTGCTCTGCTCCCCGCTCTGGCTCTGGTGAATTCTCTCACCCTCCCAAGCTTCTGACTGTACCCAGTGCTTGTATGTATAAATCAATCAATCAATCAATAAATAAATAAATCTTTAAAAAAAAAAAAAATAAAAAATAAAAAATACTTTCACTAGGTAAATAATTCTAGGGTCATCGTTTTTTCTTTCAGTGTTTTAAAGACCTTGCTCCACTGCCTTATGACTTGCATCATTTCTGGAGATAAATCTGCTGTCATCTTTGTTTTTCTGTACGTAACATGTGTGTCTTTTCCCTCAGGCTGTTTTTAGATTTTCCCTTTATCATTAGTTTTATTCGGTTTGATTATGAATTACCTTAATCATAGTTCTTGTTCTTGGGGTTCATCGAGGTACTGGTGTCTGTGCATTTAGGGTTTTCATCAAATTGAGGAAAATTTTGACCATTAAGTCCTTTGTTTCTTCAAATATTTTTTCTGCTCCCCATTTTTCCTGTCACTACACACACACACACACACACACACACACACGGCTGCTTGATGTTTTCCCACTACTCACTTATTAATTTTAGTCTTTCCTTCTCTCTATTTCAGTTTTGATAGCTCCTATTACTGTGTCTTAAAATTCACTAATCTGGGCCTCCATGGTGGCACAAGGGGTTAAGTCTCTGCACTATGAGGCTACCAGCAGCCACTGCAGCATGAGTTCTATCCCTGGCCAGGAAGCTACCCACCTGGCGCAGTAGACCTCTCCTGTCTCGCCCACTGCTCCCCTCAGCAATGTATTTCAGTCAATCTGCCTGTTCTGCTCCCCACTTTGACTCTGGTGATTCCTTGCGTCCCCCACACCTCTGGCCTACACCCCAGCTCTTGTATGCATAAATAAGGTAAATCTTTTAAAAAAATTCACTAAACTTTTCTTCTGTTAATCCTAGCCAATGTATGGCTCATGTAGACATTGTGTTTTTTTCATCTCTACAAATTCAATTTGGGTCTATCTTATATCTTCAAAACCTCCATGCTTCTACCATTGCCGTCTTTAGTCTTTTCTCATCACAATAGCCAGAGTAATTCCACTAAAATGTGTTTGTGGATCAGAATTTTCCAGTGGCTTCTCATCTTAAAAGCCAAAGTTTTATAAATGACTGACAAGGTCCTATATGACTCTGTCTAACTTCATCTCTTACCTCTCTGATTTTATCTCCTACTTTCAGTTCTCTAAGCTACTTTGATGTCCTTCTATTCCTAGGATATATGAGTTATGCTTCCACCCCAGGACTTTTGCACTTGCTTTTAGCTCTACCAGAAATGCTCATCTCCATATTCATATCCCTTAACCCTCACCTCCTTATTCAAATATCACCTTCTCAATAAGTTCTTCCTTTCTACCTATTTAAAACTTTAATCTCCACTTATACAGGCATTTTCTATTCTCAATCTTTGCTTTATTTTTCTCTATAGCTCTATCACCACCTTATATACTATACTTTTATAATTAATTTTATTAGTTGCTGGTCTCCCCAACACTAAAAATTCAGTAAGGGCAGAATCTTTGCCTTTTTTGATCAGCCTTACTTTCAACTCCTAGGACAGTACCTGGCACATAGCAAATACTCAGATATTTGTTGAGTGGATGTATAAATGAAAGCCTGATGGCACAAGGAAGTATTGGGAGAGTGTAATAAAAAAGGGGAGGTGGGCTATGCAGTTTATAGAGCTATTTCCAAAGCTTTTTTCACATATTTAATTCTCATAATTACCATCATCCTCATTATAAATATAACAGAACTGAGACTAAAAAGATTTGAACAACCAATTATAGACCCAGCTAAGTAACAGGACAGGGACATGAATCCACACCCTCTCTCTGCAGCTCTCTGCCATGACTGATGTTAGTAAAGCCCTTAAGGGACAGGCAGGAGCTTCTTTCAACTTTGAGTTTGCTTATGATCATTTCCCTAGGGAAGGCGTAGAAATTCTGCTGTGGACTTCGTATAAGCAATTCCACATATCTAAGTTACAGCATCCTAAGAAAACTCCATCATGGCAGAGTGAGCACACCACCTGCAGATGCCCAGGAGAACACAAGATTTATTTTTAGCCAGAATAAGGAAAGTGCCGAATATGTTCGAGGAGAGTTGGCAGCTGGCAGGCTGCTGATACAGCTGTGTTTATGTAAGCTGCTGGCAGAGGAGAGGCTCAGGGTTAGAAAGGAAGCAGGAGGTGCTGAGTCCACTATACACTTGCTGATGCTCTCATGTCCAGTGCCTTTTTGGGAGAAAGTTGTGGGTTAAGGAGTAATGCTGAGAAGATTGTGCAGATCATCTGCAGCTTGCAGAGAGCTTGGGAACAACTAGCTCCCTTGAGTCAGAGCATTTGCCAAAGTGCTCCCTTAATGGATCTGTCCACTACGCTTTTTCTTGCTTCATCTCACCCTGTTATGCAGGACTAAATGAAAGCACAGGACCTCCCTGGTGGCGCAGCAGGTTGAGCTCAGTGCTGTGAAGCTGTCCACAGCCTCTGCAGCCCAGGTTCGATTCCCAGCCGGCCACGGTGATACCCGCACGGCGCAGGAGACCTCTCCTGTCTTGCCCACTGCTCCCCTCAGCAATGTATTTCAGTCAGTCTGCCTGTTCTGTTCCCCACTCTGTCTCTGGTGAATCCTCTCACCCCCAACACCTCTGGCCTGTACCCCAGTTCTTGTATGCATAAATAAATAAATCTTAAAAAAAGACTTATAATGAATAAATAAATAAATAAGTGAATGAAAGCACAGATGCTCATTCATCTGGTGCAGCTGTTAAGCATAGCAGTTCATCTTAGTCTCAGATATGCCAGGTGAGAGCTGCCTCTAACACACTATCCTACAGAGGTTGTCTCGTCGTGGGCTCCTATTTCCTCATCGAGGAGTAGAATAAAGCTTTGAAAGGAGTCATCTGTGCGCTCTCAGGAGAATTGAGGTGGAACCTTTTCTAGTAGGGATTATTTTCCTTACCTTATGAAAATGTTCCAATACAAACAAACATGGAACAAATAGTATCATGAGCCCTCATGGCTCCATCATCCAACTTCAGCAATTATTGGCATGACCAGTCTTGTTTCATCTGTTGTTGCCCCACTCACTGTGAAATTATTTTGAACAGATCCTAGACAGCATATCATTTCATATGAAACTATTTCGGTGTATCTCTAAAATGTTGAGAACCTTTCAAAAGTAACTGCAATATCTTATTCATACTTTTTAAGTGTTCAGAGATCCCCAGTTGTCTAAACAATTTTTTCCCACTTTTTTTTAACTTTTATTTTTGTGTAGAACTGGGGTGTAGGCCAGAGGTACAGGGGGTTATTTACCAGAGACAGAGTGGGGAGCGGAATAGGCAAATTTACTGAAATACACTGCTGAGAGAAGCAGCAGGTGACATGGCCGTAGTGCTGATAGCTCTGAGACTTAACCCCGTAGGCCACCAGGGAGGCTCCTTCCACGTTCTTTAAATCCGGATCCAAAAAAAAGTTCATCTTTTCCCTCTCTCCTTTGCAATTTATTGCTTAAGAAACCAGGTCATCTGTCCTGTAGAGTTTTACACAGTGTGGATTTTTCTAAATGTATCCCTGTGGTTTCATTCAACACACTCCTCTCTAAACTCATGTATTTGTTAACTACCAATTTATTTCCTGTAAATTGCTGCTTAGATGTAGAGACTTGATCAGACTCAGGTTCAAATCAAAAGTATTTTGTAGGTGATGCTGTGTACTTCCATGAGAGGCAGCAAATGTCTGGTTTCTTTCTTAGAAGCCTGGCTTTTAGCAGCCTAGAATCACAGGCTAGACCCCTTTAGCCGACGGATGCCTAGGAATTTTAAGGAACAAATATGACAGCAGTGGCTGTTTCTGAGCAATACATTTGGGAAAGCATGTCCTAGGAAGTGTTTGGTTCCTTAGTTTGTTATTTCCAAGTCATGAGGAAGGTCTTGGTCACACTCTAGGCAACCTGAGAGTCCTGGGCTTCCTGTGTCTTGAACCGCAGTGCAGAGTGTTATGGCTGTTCATCCCCACTAGAGGACACTGTGGCTCCAGGACTCGACTCTTGCAATGCCAAGGCCTCAGACAAGGCCAGCCCTGAGTACATTTATTAGGTTACAACTGTGTCTCTTGTGTCAAGGGGAGAGACCAAAGAGGTAACACATGAAGTTCTATGGCATTGTTTGCCAGGGTAGCTTTTTTTTTTTTTTTTTTTTTTTTATATATATATAGAGGCATGTTTTCTTTCTTTCTTTCTTTCTTTTTGTTTATACATGCACTGGGTACAGTCAGAAGCGCGGGAGGGTGAGAGAATTCACCAGAGCCAGAGCGGAGAGCAGAGCAGGCAGAAGGACCGAAGTACACTGCTGAGGGGAGCAGCGGGCGGCAGGAGAGGTCTGTGCGCCATGCGGGACCCTCCTCCGGTGGCCGGGGAGCAGCCGGGGATCGAACCGGCGCTGCAGAGGCCGCGGGCAGCTTCGCAACCCAGTGCTCAACCGCTGCGCCACCGGGGAGGCCCCAGGGTAACTTTTTTGACATTTCTTTTAAAAAATGAAGATAGGTGCTTTCGTTGGAAACCACTTTAGCCACCTCCAATGTGTCTGCTCTTCGGGAAATTGCAAATTGGTTTACTTAGTTGAATTTTTTTTTTAAATCTGCAATATATGGACTTTTTGGAATATGAATGTATCAAAGAAAGATGCCAAAGTGTATTCATCTCTGAAATAATTTATTCATTTATTCAACACCATGCATTGGGTATCTAACAGGAAGAGGGAAGGGAACTGACGCTTACTGAGAGCTACTCTGTGCCAAGCACCTTCCCATCATCTTTACCTACATCTGAACAAGATGTGCCATATTCGTCTCATTCAAACGAAGGAAACTGAGGTTTCTTGAACCTACATGAACTAACTGAAGCTTATCCTGCCAGATGCAAATAGAGGCCCATATGAATAAATATGTATGTTTTCCACTAAACCCCTAGACACCATGCTGACAGCACGGTACTGAGAGATAGTGAAAGGCAGTTACAAAATTATGTCCTCATGGAGGTCATGATACAGCATGGAAGTTTCAACAAAGGAACAGATGATTAGTGGTCCCCTAATAAGTGGGCACCATCACAACATGCAGCCTGCTGCTGCTGCTGCTGCTGCTGCTGCTGCTGTTGCATTAATGCCATCCTGGGTGGGGGGCGGGGAAAGGCCACTGACCACTAGTAAAAGGGCATCACTGGGGCTTTGTGATGCCTTTGTGTGGTCTATTTGCTTTCACTACGTCTGCCCGCCGCCAAGTCTTTTGGGATATCTGCATGACTCAGGCTATGACCACCAATACACCTGGACTATGTAGCAAGGCCAGGATAGACATAGTCCCCACTGTTGTCTGTAATTTCATGGAGGAAGGTAAAGATAAACAGATGGGTAATCAGGCAAAAGCAGTGAGTTCTTAAAATTTCTGTGCTAATTAATGTAGCAAATAATTTCAGATACCCTTTCAGTTACTCATATTTTCAAACACACTAACCCACCCCCGGTCGCATCCCTATTGTCTCATAGTTCAGCCTTGACAGCACAACTGAGCTCACACTATAAGAGGCCAAGCTGTGTAATTAACTAAATGTGGTCAGTTACATTAAGGAGAGAGAATGACAGCTGGTGGTGGGAGAATGGACTAACTGGCTTCAGCTGGGAAAGAAGATACAGGTGGAAGGTATCTAAAGAAGCAGAACTAGGCATGCTTGGAGAGACCCAGTCCCGAATGGCACTTCAAACTCAGGCAATCACATCTTCAAGGTTCTGGGAAGAAAGGACGAGCGTGGGTGTGCTTCAAGCCACCACTCTCCTCCAGACAAGCCCTAGGATAATGAATGAGCCATCAGCCAGCGCCTTTGCTCTCCAATGAAGGGACCTCCCCCTGCAGACAGTCCCTCTGCAAATATAATTGTGCCACAGGAACCATCTGGCAAATGTGCCCTTTCCTTCAGCGTTTCTGGTATTTCCCTGACTTGCCGCTTCTTTTTCTTGAATAAAAATTGTTGCTGCAAGCCAAACCAGCAGAATGCTTACCAGTGCTTCACAGGCTTTCCCTGAGCCTGGTTAACCCCATGGCTCGCAGCCTAGGAGGCTACTCACAGCTAATGGATCTTGGATGCATGCATTCCTCCTCTCTGCTGTTCTGGTATATTTTGGAGTAGCAGAGCAGGCGTGTGAGCTGCAGACCAGAAGTGCAGCCACCAGATAGAGAGACTGAGGGGTGGGGGGCGGTGAGGGGGGTGGAGCATTTCCGTTGCAGGATGTCCTTCACGGAGAAGGGACAGGTTAACTCCATCTCTCTGCAGAGGACTTGGACAGCTCCCCAAGGAGCCACAATGGGCCTCCACAGCTGTAGGACAGATCACGTGCTCCAGCCACACACGGAAGGATGCCCTGCAAACCCAGACTGCCCACATCAGCCAGCCAGCCTCTGGGCCTGGTTTTGCACAAGCCACATTCTTCCTCTGACCCAGCCTGATGGTGTGCAAGGCTGGAAAATTGTGGGTCACCTTGGGACCACTTGAGTCAGCCCTCTATTTCCAGCCTGCTTCACGGGTTCTAATTCAAAAAAATACATAAAGGCAGGAGAGAGAAAGAGACTCTTGTTAGTCTCTCATCTCCTTGATAATGTGCTTCATGGACAGGGAGACCAAGCAGACCCATCAATATAAGCTCTCTCACCCGTACTGTGTTGTTCCAGATGGATAGGGAAGGAAGCAGTCAATGTAAAGACTCCCATAATGTCACCATCACCCTAACAACAGGCAGGCAGTTTCTATGCAGATTCACACCTTCCTGCCTTAGTACGAGCAGTTCCTTCTGTCTCAAACATATCAAGCCTCATCCACCTGGTGAACCCCTACTTGCTCTTTTAAGATTCAGCTCCAGAATCATCCACTTGGCCCTTTTTCTGCTACCACCTGCTTTGCATGCATCTCTACTTCTCTGCTGAGGACCTATCACATTGTACCTGCAGGGTTTTGTTTGTTTGTTTGTGTTTTTTAGGATGTATGTTCCACCTGTCTTAGAACTTGTTGAGGGCAGAGACTATATCTCTTCAATTTCTGCATCTGGAGTCTCAGTCTGCAAAAGATGTTTATTGGTGGTATTTTATTTTTTTTTTTAATTATAAGAAAGGTCTTGTTTATTTTTTTTAAAGATTTATTTATTTATTTATTTATTTATTTATTTATGGATGCAAGAACTCCCACAGAGGTGTGGGAGGTGAGAGGGTTCACCAGAGACAGAGTGGGGAACAGAACAGACTGACTGAAATACAGTGCTGAGGGGAGTAGTGGGTGAGGCAAGAGAGGTCTGCTGCGCCATGTGGGTTGCTCCCTGGCCGGGGATCGAACTTTTGCTGCAGTAGCTGCAGATAGCTTCATAGGTTGCATCTTAATCCCTTGTGCCACCAGGGAGGCCCTATTGGTGGTATTTTAGAAGGAAAATTGAAGGTAGAGTTGGATTCTCCTACTGAAGTCTCATAGTCCCACCTTCTTGTTTCACAAAAGACAAAATTAAAACTGAGCTTAGGAAGCTACCGTCCCAAAGGTCACATGGCTAAATAGTGACAATTTAGACAGGCCTGTGGGTCTGCTGACTTCTTGGTCACTAAGAAATCACAATCTGACATGTCTCCACTGTCTGGCCGGGGTAGGAGTGCTGATGGGTAATGGACACGCTTCTGGGTCAGTGGCAGGAGAAGTGTTAGAGCAACACCAGCTGAATTTTTTTAACAATTTATTTTTATGCATACAAGAACTGGCCTGTAGGCCAGAGGTACAGGGGGTGAGAGGATTCACCAGAGGCAGAGTGGGGAGCAGAACAGATAGATTGAATAAAATACACTGCTGTGGGGAGCAGTGGGTGAGACAGGAGAGGTCTGCTGTGCCATGTGGGTCACCTCCCTGGCCAGGGATCGAACTCATGCTGTCGTGGCTGATGGTAGTTTGATAGCACTGTCTTTAACACCTGCACCACCAGGGAGGCCCCCCAGTTGAATTTTAGAGCTGGACAAGATGTCACAAGTTCTCTCATATGATCTCTGCACTTTCAGAGGAGAAAATGCAAGTCCACAGGATTGAGGTGCTTTGCCCAAGGTCACACAGCTAGCTGGAAGCAGAAATAGGACAAGAATGCAGGCTAATTCCCAGGCTCTTGCCCGACTGCCATGCTCGGGAAGGGTGAGAGTTAACCTCCCACCCCAGAAAGACGAT
The DNA here is from genome assembly GCF_014898055.3 of Talpa occidentalis. Taxonomy (NCBI): domain Eukaryota; kingdom Metazoa; phylum Chordata; class Mammalia; order Eulipotyphla; family Talpidae; genus Talpa; species Talpa occidentalis. Next base: position 80,969,812 of record NW_023605083.1, on the reverse strand, counting down.
GGCCAAGCCCCCCCCCTCCAACCAGCTGCTATCTGAGGGGCAAGTCCCTGGAGTCATTGACTCCTCTAGGCTTTTCTTTCCCTCTCCTGGTGGCACAGCACTTAAGTAGGGTGTGTTCTGCATAAATAATAAAGAATGCTTCCCTTCCAGGGAGGAAGACCGCGTCTGGGCAGGCAGTGTGACAGATGGTATTTACAATGTGCTGAGAAGTTCTCACACAGCCTCACTTGGGCTGTGTGGCTGAGATGGAGGAAACAGATTTGAGTGCCCACCGTCTCACTCCTCTGCCTGGTGTTCCCAGGCAGCTGCCGCTGCTGTTACCACAGTGGCCACATTTCTGTTCAGGGCTGTTTTCACAGCTAATGGATGTCATGGATGATGCGTTCCTCTTGCATGTTGTTTGCCTCTTGCCAAGCTGGCTCTGGAGCTCTAGGATGTTTTGCTGCAATTGCTGTAGCCTCATTGTCAAAAAACCTTCTTGTGGACCCCAAGGCATTCTTCACAGTAGCCTCTCACTGGAGTAGGTACTAGATTTGTTGACATTCTTCCCAAAGAAGACCAAGGAAATCCTGTGAGGCCAGATGCTGGACAGGCTTTCCCGGGATCCTGACCTCTAGGAGACCTACCCTAAACCTGGAGAAGTATGAAGGGGACAGATTTGTTCATGGAGCAAGCATATTTACATGATGAGAATCATCGTAGGAGTAGACGACACTGCTGTGAAGAAACAAAACCAAATCCTTGTCCTGACGGAGTGTCCACTCTACTGAGAAGATCTAGCATTGGCCTGGTGGCTACTTGCCCGTGACCCTTGCAGACTCTCACCATTCCTTTCACTTTTTTAAAAAGATTTATTTATTTATGCATACAAGAGCTGGGGTACAGTCCAGAGGTGTGGGGGGTGAGAGGATTCACCAGAGACAGAGTGGGGAACAGAACAGACAGACTGACTGAAATACACTGCTGAGGGGAGTGGCAGATGAGGCAGGAGAGGTCTGCTGTGCCATGTGGGTCAGCTCCATGGCCAGGGATCGAACTCATAGCTTCATAGTGCTGAGACTTAACCCCTTGCACCACCAGGGAGGCCCTTCTTTCACTCTTAATGAGTCTGAATGAAAGCGTACCATTCGCCCTCCTTCTGGGGACACTGATTGTATGTGCAGCTAAAGAGAAACGTAGATAAACAAACTACTGGCTTTTGCTCCAAAGCCAAAGACAGACATCCCCAAAAGTTTCTGATCTATACTCGCCAGCCGCTGGACCAGTCCTGCTTGAATGCCCTGATTGAGCCCCACCCGGTTGACCTGGGAGAAGTCACTGCTGGCAATGATCAGGGCCAGGGACACTCCCCCCACCATCAGGGGCTTTTATTTTTCACTCTGAAATAAGAAATTTGGTCAAAGGAATGAGGAATCACTCCTTTGAGTCCAGGGATTTTCATGTTCCCTTTTGTAAAGTAGAGGCAATTGTACCTGATCTGCTTACATCAGAAGTCTGGCTTTTTGAGGATAAAATGAAATGACAAATTGAAAGTGCTTTTAAATAAAGACAGAGGATGTACAGTTATATCTTTATTATGCAGAAGAATCTTTTCTCCATAACATGAAGCTTGTTTCCTGTTGGGGGCTGAGAGTAACAACTATGTCATTAGACTTGTGTCATATCAAGAGATAATGCTCTGTTTCTCATTAAATGGACTCGTTCAGCTTTATGGTGTATGATGTGTGTTGGGTGGGTGCAAAATTGAATAAGCTATATCCTCTCCTTCAAGGGATATGCGTTCTGGTATGAGGAAGATAAAACTTCAATAATACCACGCAAGATGGAAAGGAACAAGTGATTCTGAGGAAAGAGTGATCCATTTGGGTTGGAGGTTTGAGGAAAGCCTTGGTGGGAGAAAAGCTTCAGCAGAGATGTGCATTCCTGATTGAACAGGCTGGGGTGTTTTTTTTTTTGAAAGATTTATTTATTTATGCATACAAGAACTGGGGTCCAGGCCAGAGATGTGGGGGTGAGAGGATTCACCAGAGACAGAGTGGGGAACAGAACAGGCGGATCTATTGAAATACACTGCTGAGGGGAGCAGCGGGCCAGGCAGGAGAGGTCTGCTGCGCCATGTGGGTTGCTCCCTGGCTGGGGACCGAGCTCGTGCTTCAGTGGCTGCAGACAGCTTCATGGGTTGCGTCTTAACCCCTGGCGCCACCAGAGAGGCCCCAGGCTGTTTACTGAGGAGACAGGACCTGCCTATAGCCTAGCCAGAGGTCACACAGAGCCCTGGTGGCCCAAAGAAAATCCAGAAATGGGTCCTTGGGTACCAGCCAAGCCCCAAGGAGATGGCGGAGAGGAAGACGAGACCCAACAAAGCAGCTGGTAGTTTCCCTGTATGTGTGATTGGCCTAATCTTTCAACTGGGAATGTCTCCTCTGTGCTTTTCTGAGCTTAACTTTTGGGTGCCCATGCCTTTCTTTGAAAGGGTTGGGTGTCTGTGAACCTAGACGTCTTTCAGCAATGATTCAAGTTACTCAGAAAATTGGGGAGCCTGCAGTGAGAACGGAAGAGACGAAAGCAAAGGGGAAAAAGCCTTTTAGCAATCTGGCTCTGTTTGATCTCAGACAGCGGGCCATGAGAGGAGAACACCGGAGCAGGAGCAGGATGGAGGGTGGTTGGATTCCAAGTGGCAGTCTCCTCCCTGAGCTGTGTCCGCTGTTCGGACTTGCAGACTTCAAACATAACTGGGGGATTCCTGGAAGACAAAAGAATTCAGGGCCTGGGCTTGGATCTCAGTCAAAAATAACTCATGTCTTCATCTCAGGCAGGCAGCCGGCGGCAGCTCAGCAGCTTGGGGCTGTTTGCAGACTCCTCAGAAGATGGGAGCTCCCCATGGGGAGAGGAGACTGTAAGGGTCAGTTTAGGTCCCCTTTAGGGAGAGAAAGGCCCTTGAAGGGTGTGGGCCTGGGAAAACTCAGAATTGGAAACTGTTGCTGAAGAAGAGGCCCAAGTGGGAGACGTTCTGGAGAAAAAGTCACCCCATTTACCCCCCCTTCTCAGTGCTGCCATTTGCTTTGAGCCGTAATTACAGCCCTTAATGTTTCTTCCCTAGCTTCTCATTAGCTCACGTTGTCCACAAACAAACTCGGCTCCCCACACCCCTCCTCTCCCAGTGGTTCCTCCTGGTTTTCCTGGCTCACCAATGGCAGCCCTGTGCCCCTTTTATCAGCCTCCCTACCTCCATGGTTCAGAACATCAGATCCTTTAAAAAAAAAACAAGCGTAGGCCTCCCTGGTGGCGCAGGGGTTAAAGTCAGCACTATCAAGCTATTGGCAGCCACTGCGGCATCAGTTCTATCCCAGCCAGGGAGCTGACCCACCGGCATGGCAGACCTCTCCTGTCTGGCTCACTGCTCCCCTCAGCTATGAATTTCGGCAGATCTGCCTGTTCTGCTCCCCACTTTGTCCCTGGTGAATCCTCTCATCCCCTCTACCTCTGGCCTATACACCAGTCTTGTATGCATAAATAAATAAAAATAAATCTTTAAAAAATAAAAACAAACCCTCTCTCTCTCAGTGGGTTCATCTTAGAAGCTCAGTCCCCAAACTGCTCTTCCCACCTCCTTTATCCCACTGAGCTGTAATGAGAGGATTATCTAATTTTCTCCCAGGAGGCCAGGGACTGGGTCTTATTCCCTTTGTATTCTCAGCACCTAGGTCAGGGTCTGGCAAATAATGGACACTCCAATGAATTAGTTGAATTGCACTCTTGAGCTGCTGCCAACTTCATCTTCCTAAAATGCTGCTCCAGTTAGAAGCCTTCACAGCTTCTCCCTCTCCCACTGATCAAGACCCAACCTCCTCAGACTGACAGGCAAGGACCTTTGTGACTCGGGGACGCAGTTCTCACCCACCTGGATGTCCATCCCCACATTGTGTTCACCCACTTGGCTGTTCTGTTCCCAGCACGGGTCTGACTTTCCTGTCTGTCTTTGCTACAGTAGCCCCCTCCTCCCAGAAACCCCTGTATATGCTCTACCCCTAAGCTGCCTATGTTCAAGGCACATCCCAGTAGCAGGCTGCTGCCCCTCTGAACTGAGAGTTTGACCTTTGGAGTTTGAACTCCTCTCTCATGCTCTTCTGCTTTGACTTAGAGTGTCTCATTAGGAGCTTTACAGAGGTTGTGGATGTGGTGTGCTTATAAAATGAAGAATAAGGATATATATAGGTGCCAGTTAGTCATGGTTTGCTGTCCTGGGAGCTCCCACTAGTCCTGGGAGCTCTGAAGGCAGCTCAAGGCCTCTACATGTACCTGACCCATGGCAGCCATTCAGTGAACGTGAGTAGGCACCAGGCCCAGTCCCTCCTCTGTCCTCAACATAGCGCAGAGCATGCCAGTCTTTAGGTGGTCTTAGGTTGGAGTAGGACAACAGCTATTCGATAGCCTGGTCACTCCCATCCCTTAGAGGCTTCCAGGTCTCGGGCTCCAGGCCCCACAGCCTGCTGGAGAATGGACTATACCTATAATTTTTTAAGATTTATTTTTATTTATGCATACAAGAACTGGGGTGGAGGCCAGAGGTGCTGGGGGTAAGACAATTCACCAGAGACAGAATGGAGAGCAGAACAGGCAAATGTACTGAAATACACTGCTGAGGGGAGCAGCGGGCCAGGCAGGAGAGGTCTGCTGCGCCATGTGGGTTAGTACCCTGGCCAGGAATCGAACTAGTGCTACAGTGGCTGCTGATAGCTTCATAGTGCTGAGACTTAACCCCTGTGCCACCAGGGAGGCCCTGGACTATACCTATTTGCAGATTCACCTGGGGCTGGCATCACGAGGCAACACTGAGGGCAAAAGGTGAGAGTGTGGCATCAGGTTCAGAAGGATGTTGATGTCACAACTCATCCTAACAATCTCCAAGTCCAGATGGCTATACTTTAAGCGGGGGTCAGGAAAAGGGAGACTGTCTCCTGAAGGGAGGATCATTAGAGGCTGGAATTTTTTCCTAGAAGACTTTTGGTCACCCCATCTGTGAGGGTGGGGTGAAATGTTCCTAGGACAGAAAGAGGAACAAGATGCTTTGGGATATTTTTCAGATCCTCCCTCTGGCTGCTGCTGCTTTGGCCCACAACTCCCTGTGCGCAGGCCAACCTCCCTTCCTTCTATCTTGTAAACTAAAGACTATTAAAATATTAATTTTAAATATTACTGTGTGGCACACAATTCTTCAATGACTCCCCCATTGTCCTCAGGGGAAAGTGCAACCTCTTTTCTCATGAAACTCACAGCCCCTGAAACCCTCCTCTCTAGGTTGTATTCTTTAAAAAAAAAAAAAAAAAAAAAAATATTTATGCATACAAGAGCTGTGGTGTAGGCCAGAGGTGTTGGGGGTGGCGGTGTGAGGATTTATAAGAGACAGAGTGGGGAGCAAAACAGGTGAATCTACTGAAATATACTGCTGAGGGGAGCAGCTGTACCATGTGGGTCAGCTCCCTGGTGCTGTAGGGGCTGCTGATAGCTTCAGAGTGCTGAGACATAACCCCTTGTGCCACCACTGGGGAGGCCCCTCCAGGTTATATTCTTTAGATTGAGTTCCTTGCTCTGATTTCCAGCCTTGCCAAACTGCCTGTAGTTCCCCCTCCTATACCCTACTGTTTCACAAACTCCTACTGGAGTTTGTCCATGCTGTTCCCACTGGCTGGAATGAACCCCCTTCAACTTCCCCAGTTTGCCTGGTTCTGGGGCCATATCCTTCGGGAAATCTTTTTGGACTCACAACAACCCCCTCCTTTTCATTTCTATACCCCCTTGGATAGCTGTCACCTCCAAATAAACAGTTTCTGGAGGGCATCTTGACAAAGTGGTTAACCTTCTGGAGTGCCCCCTCCTGCCACCTGATTCCCCTGGGACTACCCTCTTCCTGGCCACTCTTTCAATCCCAAACATCTAAGGGTAACACAGCCAGCACCCAGGAGGGTCACTTAAATGATGTTGGGGGAGGGGAGGCGATAATGATCTCAGGGGCCCCAGCAGCCTCTTCTTATCCTTCTGGGCTTTCCACAAAGAAATCAGCCTCTCCTCTGTCCCCTGAAGGCTGTTTTCAAAATCACACCCTATGCAGACAGTTTTATTTACAAGGAAATCTTGGCAGATTCTTGACTTGTTAGTAGAGTAGGGGAGGCGGGGGGAGATGGTGATGAGAAACAAAAATAGTTGAAATGATCACACATTCTGAAAGGAAGATGAAAATTGGTGTCTGTAGCAAACTCACCTAATTAGAACTGAGTTAATTTCCTTCTCTGTGTTTCAAGGGAGCTGTCTGTCGGATGAGATGGTCACAGGTCGGATGGGGGCTAAGGGTAGGTGTTTGCTTTATAAAGATTTTATCAACACATCTATCCCTCTTACTAACTGCAGCTTTCACCAGGGGAAAAGAGCCGCAGTTTCTGATAGGGAGAAGGGGGCAAAAAGGCAAGTGAGTGAGCTGGTAGCTGGTGGGGAGAGGAGTGAAAGGGGACCACCTTGGTGTGGGCTGGAGACTGCCTGCAGGACGTGGTCACGGAGTCCCCGAGTTGCCTGGGGGAGCCGGGCAGCTGACCCAGCCCATCACAGCCATCATTTTAAAGGCAGAGCCTCCTCTTGGGAGACAGTTTCTTAGGTAGACAGATCTCCAGGGGAGGGGCTTTCCTGCTGGGAAACAGCACTGGGGTTTGGTTTTTCTCTATTCCTTTGCTTTAACTTCATTCCTACTTGTTTTACCGCCTCTCTCCCAGTTGGGGCACTTCCCTGGGCTTTGTCAACCTGCTCAGATGAAGCCAGGGCGCTCACTACCATGATAGCTCTGGGTGCAGAGGGGAAAGATGCAGGATTGGGGGTCCGAGGTTTCGCTAGCTGATTTCTCCAGTTTCTAAATTGCCAAGGGTGGGGGAATCGCGTCCTCCTGCCAGCATCTCGCCCCCAATTCACCCCCAGTCAGTTAACCCCCACGTGGCCAACTTAGTGAAACCTCACCCCAGCCTCCAGGCATCTGCCGCCTCCGAGTGGTCGTACCCCGGCGGCTCGGGGAAGTGGGCTGTGCACCCCGGGCCTGCACGGAGAGGCGGACCCGGGCGCGGGGCGCAGGCCGGTGGTGACAGGGCCGGGGACGGAGCGGCTCTGCCCGCCGGCCCCGCCGCAGCCCTCCCCCTCCTCGCGCCGCGCCGCTCTGGCCGCTCCGGCCCGGGGGGAGGCGCCCGGAGTGGGGGGGGGCCGGCGGTCCCCGGGAGCAGCCCCGCCCCCGCCTGCGCGCCGCCCCCGAGGAGTCCGCGGGGAGGAGGAGACGCCGGCGCAGAGCGGGGGCCGCGGGAAGCGGGAAGGGAGCGCGGGGAGCGGCGGGGTCGGGGCGGCCCAAGGGCGCCTCGCCTCGGAGCCGGGCGCGGGGCCGGGGTGCAGGCGGCGGCCGGCCGGGCCGCGGGCGCGGAGAAGTTTGGCTGCCGAGGGGCCGGGCGTCCCGGGGTCGCGAGGCGGGGGCCGGGGCCATGGGGGCGAGCGCGGGCGGCCGGGCTGGCGCGGAGGCGGCGCGGCGCTCTCAGAGCCCCCCGAGCGGTGCGGCCGCCGCGGCGCAAAGTTAGCCCGGCGCCCCGGGACGAGCCCCGCAGCCGCCGGCCCCCCCGGCCCCTTCCTCGACATGGGCGAGCACCCCAGCCCGGGTCCCGCAGTGGCCGCCTGCGCCGAGGCGGAGCGCATCGAGGAGCTGGAGCCCGAGGCCGAGGAGCGGCCGCCGCCGGCGCCGGAGGACGTGAGTGCCCCCTCCCCCGCCTGGGCAAACTTTCTGGGGGGCACTGTGGGGAGAGCTGCCCCCGCCCGCCCCCCGTGGGGCCACTTGGAGGTTTCAAGGTGACGCGGGAGCACCCCGGATTGGCCGTGTCCCGGGAGAAGGCGGAGGGACTGGTCTCCCCGAAACGCGCGCGCGCCACCCCCCGCCCGGGCTCCCGCGGCTTCCCTGCGGGACGCAGCTCCAGCCGCTGCGCCGGGGACCCGTCGGCCGCCAGAGCCCCCTCCCCGCGGCTGGTGCAGTGCCCGGGACACGGCGTTTTCCCGCAGAGGCGGCCGCGTCACGGCAGTGACTCCCCCTCCCCTCCCACTCGCGACCTGCGGGCTCCCCAAGCCCGGGGAGCAGCGGGCGCCGCAGAGTCCACGCGAGCCGGCGCGCAGACCGGTGCGGCGACCCCCTTCTCCGCTCCGGGGTCGGCTCCCGCCCGGCACCTGCTCTGTCGCGACGCTGATTGAGATTCAAGCTGGCCCCTGCGCCCCAGCCCGGCCGTGGGGGCGAGGGGAGTGCTGGGGGAGGCTTTGCCCCCAGAAGGGGGCTCTGGAGTCCCAGACAGCGTCGGTGCCAGCGACGGTGCCTGGGCAAGGAAGGGAGGAGTTGCCCCACAGGGCTTCCCTGCCATCTGCTGCTCCAGTCTCCTCCCTCCCTCTCGTCCTGGGAGCCTTCGGCGGAGCCGGCGCTGGGCGGTCCTGGGAACTGGAGTTTCTTAAGCTGCTCGCTCCCGAGTTAACCTGCAAATAGAGGTTAAAATTTAGGCCCTGCCCTGTCCCTCTCTTAGGGTGGTGAGTGGAAACGGTGCCAGGCCCCTCAACCCACCAAACCTAAATCTGAAAGCCTGTAGGAGGCTGGGGTGGGGGGAGCATAACGTCTCCCCACCCCTTTACCTCCTGTGGTTCTGGCCCCAAAGCCCCAGCGCTTAGATTCAGCCAGGGGAGAGACTGGGTGCCTTTCAGTGCCTTTGGAAGCCCCTTCCTCCCAAATTTCTGGCAAAATGTTAGTGCTTATTGCAAGGGGGTGCTTTCATGAATAGAGGGTCTCTGACCCCCTGCAGGTTGATACCACTGCAGCAGATCTGTTGAAAATGCACCTGGCCATGCTTTCCCAGGCCTGGGAGTAGACACAGATGTGAACTTTAGGCAGCAGACATTATCAGAGACCCGGAACAGAGCTGGACACCTTTATTTATTAATTGTTGAAAATCACCTTGTTCTGCTCATCCCTCCCTCTGCCTGGCCCAAAAAGAAAGGTACCCCTTCTTCTGAATTCCCTCCCTTCACTGGGCACACAGTCATGACCAGCTCTTTCCAGGTTTTTCCTGGTCTCCTGGTGGGTCCCTGATCTGGGGCAGCAGCTGGGAGATATGTTAGGAACTTGAGGGGACTGTAGAGGCCTGTGATAAGTGTGTTTCTTTCTTTCTCTCCTCATCCTCCTCTCCTGCATGGTCTCCCTCTCTACCAGCACTGGAAAGTCCTGTTTGATCAGGTATGTGAGCAGTTAAATCCCCCTTCCTTCCAGCCCTCCCTGCACTCAGTCTCCCTGCTTGCGTGGGCTTCCCTAGCTCTGCACTCCTGAGACTGTGACGTGGGGTGGAGGCGTGGCTTAGTGCATCTGAGACTGAAAGACACTGTTCTCCGCTGCTCTCCAGGTTTCAGAAGGAGGCAGTGGGCTCCCCTGAGAGAGCCTCCTCTCCTCCTCCTCCCAACTTCGTTTCACCAGAGTCAGGTGTATGCCGTGTAGAAAATGGACAATACATATTGAAAGCCTGGAACCTTCTTTCTATGACAGGAGATCTCCATTGGCCTGGGGGTGGGTTAATATCCCCTCTTCTCTTTCTGCCTCCACCATCAAAGATCCGTGGCTACCCCTGAAGTCAAATCTCTGCCCTTTTTGCAGGGTGACTCACAATACACTCTTTTGAAAGCTCACTCTAATTTAATTTTGCAGCAAGGGATGGAGACATTATAGATGGAAAATAGTATGTGATTGCTTGTAATGCTAGAGTTAGGTGTGCGGAATAGAATGGAGAATGCCAACTTTTGAATCTGGAGATGGCCATTTGACCTTCAGCAAGGAAATTATTCTCTCTTTTGCTTGGTACTCAGGTTGTGTGCTGTCAAGTAGTTTCTTTTCCCTTTTTGTTACATGAAGCAGAAGAGGCAAGAGAAGTCCCAGTGTTGGGGAGTAGTGAGTACTTTGATCCTGGGATAAGTGATTGTGCCATGAAGTCTGTACAACTTTGAGAGACCCATTTGATTGGACCAGAGGGAATGTGTTGGTTTGGAGAGGGAGATAAAGCTGAAAAAGTGACTTGGACCAGACAGTGTCATGTTGAATGCCGGTGAAGACTTTGAAAGTTTTTTTTAGCAGGTTTGTTACAGGAGCCAAGCAATGCATTGGGAAGCTCTGTGTGATGGTGGGATAGGGGTGAGCTGGACTTCAGGGATGAGAGAAACTAGCCAGGATCCTGCTACGGTGAATGAACACAGGCATTTTGACTTGGAAGATGACAAAAAGAATGGAAAGGAAGAGAGGGACCTGGCGATGGATCTTACTAGACCTGAATAGATGCAGTGAACTATGTGTATGGCTCTGAGATTCTGAATCGAGGAAGAAAAGTCAGGGTGAGGATGTGGTATTGGTTTTATTTCCTTTTTTTTTTAAATTTTTTTTAAGATTTATTTTATTTTATGCATGGCTGGGGTGCAGGCCAGACATGCAGAGGGTGAGAGGATCCACCAGAGACAGAACAGGCAGAACAGGCAGATGTACTGAAATACACTGCTGAGGGGAGCAGTGGGCGAGTCAGGAGAGGTCTGCTGTGCCATGTGGGTTACCTCCCGGCTGGGGATCAAACTTTGCTGCAGTGGCTGAGGCTAGCTTCATAGTACTGCATCTTAATCCCTTGCGCCATGAAGGAAGCCCGTGGTTTTGTTTTTAGACAGGTTTTTTTTTTTTGAAAGATTTATTTATTTATGCATACAAGAGCTGGGGTACAGGCCAGGATGTGGGGTTGAGAGGATTCACCAGAGACAGAGTAGGGGGCAGAACAGGCAGATTGACTGATATATACTGCTGAGGGGAGCAGCGGGTGAGTCAGGAGAGGTCTGCTGTGCCATGTGGGTTGCTCCCTGGCAGGCAGGGGATTGAACTCGGATGCTGCAGAGGGTGCGGATTGCTTCATAACCCCTTGCACCACTAGGGAGGCCCTGGTTTTAGACAGGTTTAATCAGAGGAGTCATATCAATTCAGATGCCCACGTGGGATGGAAGACGTGGAATTGCAGCCTCAAAGACATGTGGGCTTGGAGTAGTGGTTTGGCATCTTGTCCGCATTAACCTAAGGCCTAGTGGAGGTTTCGGGAATATCCACCAGCGCCTGTCCTGGTGGGATAGCGCATCTCTTCCTCAGCTCCTGAGTGCCACCCACTCTCCTTCCAGCTCCTAAGAGTACAGCAGCTGCCGGCCTGATGCTCGAAGGCAGGCGGGAGCTGCCTGCTGCCACTGATACCACTACCAACAAGCTGCCAGCCCTTCACACCTTCTGCCAGATTTAAAATCAGAACCTAGAACAAAGTGCATCATTCTTTTTTCTCTGTCTGTGTCTATCTTTCTCATTTGATTAATTTCCTTTGCGAGTTCCTTGAGAGTCCACATTTTAAGACAACTCATTGGTTGAATGGGGGAAAGCTCCTAGGAATAATTTGGAACTTGAGGGAGCAGAGAGAATGCTTAGCACCACAAGTCCATGAAATCCAATTTCTCCTACCAGGTCCTGGGTGGCACAGAGCATCCCCCAGCTTCTGAGAAGGCCCACCCAGAACCTTTCTGGACAGACACAATTAATTCCAGGAATGGAAGTCCCAAAGCTTACTCTGATCAAACGCACTCTCTCAGAAAGTTCTGCCTTATGTCTCCTCCCACCCCTCCTGCAGCATCAGATGCCCATTTCTGCTGTTTCCTTTCCTATTGGTGCTTTGTGTTTGAGGAGAGCTGCTCACCGCCCTTGTGTTTGTTCTACTTTGTGTCACCAGCCTGGGCCATTCCCCTAACAGGGCTAAATGAAAAGTAGGTATGAGACCTCTCGATTGGACACACAGCTTCGGAAGGATGCCTTGTTATTCAGAAGTAGACGTGTTTTATCCTTTCTTCCTCTCTCTGGACCTCCTTAAAGGTAGGATTTGGAGATTGGTGAACTTAGTGCTATTAAGGCCAGAATGTTTGGCTGGAGCCTGCAGGCACCCTCCCCATCATTTCATACAGAAATGTGCCTTGATGGCTCACACTGTGGGAGATGGGGTGAGAGTCACAGGACACCTGCCAGAGTCCTGCAAGCTGGTATGGCGCCGGAGTTCACATTCTGGAGGTCATTAGATGGAAGAATGGTCAGTCCTCCTTCCCTTTCTAGGACACAGGGACATCAGTGGTCACTCAGTTTCTGCTGGGACCTTTTTCCAGATGTTAGGGATGGAGTTGGACCAGCCCTTCCTTGCTGTCTGATTCTTCAGTATATAGAGTAATTTCCACTCAGCATGAAGCTAGTTGGACCCCCAAGGGCTAGCAGTTATGACCTTGGCCTTTTGGTTCTATGCAGTCACCCCTCAACCAAATGGCCAGGATACCTTTTGTGGGAGTTGGAGGTGGAGGAAACAGGTGACCCCAGTCCTGTGGTCACCCCAATCACTTTCGGGCATATTCTGGTCTGCTTATGCAGGGGACTAGCGTGTCATCCCTCAGTTTTTCCCCATGAGTCCCAGAAGACACAGCAGGCAAGAAACATGAAGGTCATGACCTCAATGCCGATATTCTGTGTGTGTTTTTCCTATTTTAACTTCTCCTTGAAGGAATTGTCTTTTTCTACCTTTGTGATCTTAATGATTTTCCTCAACATTAGATTTAAACTTACCACAATTATCAATCTGTTATTATAGTGTAATATCTTGGTAAAAATGTCTTGTTTTTCTACAGTTGAATCTGTTGGGCTTTACCTTCATGATTCCTTCTATTGCTTCAGACCTGGGACAGTTTCCATCCTTCTTCAGATCTCATAAACATGCATCTCTTTCTTACTACTTTTTGATGATTTAAAAAGATCATCTAACCCTTTACTCCATCCAGATTTTATTCCTATCCAGTTATACCAGCATCACTTCTTAAGAAACCCCTTATACAGTGTTTGAGAAGTATGATAATTTGGTAAATCTTTATACATGGTTATATATTTTTTGATTTATAATTTTGTGCAGGTAAGGTAAAGTACCTTTTAGTTTTCTCTCTCTCTCTCTCTCCCCTCCATATGTATATACATGTATATATGTTACATAACATATATTTTACATAATATACATATATTTATATTTCATAGCCTTCCTACAAGCTCCTCTTTTTCAGGTTATGCTTTGATCATCCCATTCTCAGTACCTTCCTGAATTTCAGGGAGGTGCCCTCAAGGACCTAAGGTCAAATGGCAGGTCAATGGCAAATGTGAGCCTGGAGCCCACTTAGCCCAGAAAGAGCTGCCAGGGTGGGAAAAACCTTTTCCAGTTTCACCTTAAAAGTGCCTTCTATGAAAAAAAATGCTTTCAATGTCTGTGAATGCTTAATGAGCAAAAGAGTTTAGAGCAGAATTCTGTTCGTACAACAAAGCACAATTGCTTCTGAGCTCAAATGAACAAGAGGAAAAAGGAAGAATTAAAAGTAACTTGATTGTATTTATCTTTTTTTCCTTTCAAACTGGAAGTAAACATTTCCCAGATCCCAAAGAGACCCCCAACTTTGCTAATCTCTAAGAAGGAAAGCACACTATCTTGACTGTCCCACTGAAGTTATAAATGTACCATGGGCAGAATACAAGGCAACTTAGGTGTCTGCTCAGGACAGCACCCTAGATCTGGGGGCAAGTGACTTGCTCTCTGAGCCTCAATTTCCTCATCTATAAAATGGAGATGATCATCTGTAACACAAGGACCACTGAAGGAATCAAGTGGAGGTGGAAACTCCCTTCCCGATGTCTGATACCCAGTGGACATTTGATAGCTCACTCTTGACCGGGGATCAGAATTTGCTGGAATGAAGCCCAGGGCCGCCCAGGAAGATGGCAGCCTCTCTAAACCAGCTCATCCCCTGTACTGGCTCCTGGGGATAGAGCTATTTCTGAGCCCAGAGGATTTTCCTGCCTCTTTCACCAAATATCTCCACTACCCAGCCTCTTTCCCTCCAGCCTGGTCTAGCTGGCTTAAGGGGGTTCTGGAAGTTGAAGAGAGATTCAGACATCACCACCAAGTGGATTAATTAAAGAGCCATAGAAGAAACAGCTTCCCAGAGATAGTGACCTTAGCAGTGGCCCCCAGAACACATGATCAGCAGAGAGGGGTTCCCGGAAAGGGACAAAGCTATGGGCTTAACTGGACCCCTTGCCTGGACTCTGCACCTCCAACGCTTGAGGCCGTGGGTATCCCTCCATCACAAAGCCAGCTTCCTGACCCTGCTTCTGCCCCCGTGACCCCAGCAGTCATGCCCAATTAGCCCTTTGTTCTCTGACCACTGTCAAAAAGGGACTTGGTAGCCATTGAGCAGTGGAGCCTAGGGATCTGAGACTATGCTGCCTGGCCCCTGCCTGACATCTAACAGGTACACACACATGTTTGAACAAATGGCAAGCTGAGCTCCAGCCCTGCATGTGTTGTCTTGGGTTCAGCTGTCCTCTTCAGGAGCAGCTCATGGGCCTGTCTCAGGCCCTCCGAGGCTTCTCCTACCTCCAGGACATGGATTATTAGAATGTCGTTGGCAGCATCTTTTCCAGTCTGCTCATTTTACAGATGAAGTTGTCTGAGGTCACTCGGTCCACTGGTGCCAGAGCTGGGACAGGAACCCATCCCCACTCTGTCTGACCCATGTTCCTGCCACGAGGCTTTGAAGACTTCCTTGGCTTACTTGGTGCCCTTAGTGACTAAGGCACTAAAAAGAAGAAACGCATCCGGCTCACATCACAGTTTGCTCTTCCTACGTGGGTGACAGTGGGTTAGCCAGGTGCCCGCTCCAAGCCTCCGGTTTCTCATCTGCAAGCTGCCCCAGAATAGTACCTTCCCCTCAGGGTGGTTGTGAGGCCTAAGGAGGTGGGCCTGGGCAGCACATTGCACAGTGCGTGGTGAGCTCCTGATAAACATGGCCGCACTTCCGGTGTCACTGGGCTGTCCCAACACTGCAGAATAACCTCTGATGCAGAATAGTTCTAGGTCTTGGATCACAGTGTCTAGATCCCCAGTCTGGGGTTCCTTGCTTGCTGTCAAATTGACTTCTGTAGGGCAGGAGCTGGAAAGCTGAAATTTCCAGAAAGAATGAAAAGTTTCTGGACATAGGCTGCCTGGGGGGGTGTTGACACCCCATTACCCTTCTGCTCACTGATAGTCCCGCTCTCAGTCCCTTCCTGAAGTCCAAGGAGGTGCCCTGCAGAGAAGAAGGTGAAAGGTGAGAACCAGGTGCCCATCCTCAGGTGACCCAAGCAGACCTCCTCTGGCTGGTTCCCATGTGGCAGCTGGACCCAGGCACTGCCACCGGGAGCATCTTGCCCAGTCTGCTCATTTTGCAGAAGAGGAAACAGGTCACTGACCTTCTGGGGTGGTTATGGAAATGCGTCAGTGTGTATCTTGAATTGTGAATAACTAGAGGTAACTATGTAAACCCCCCATCCCATCCCATCACCTTTTTTTTTTTTTTTTTTTTTTTTTAGAGGCATGTTTTTTTTATTTATTTATTTTATTTGTTTGTTTGTTTTGTTTTTACATGCACTGGGTACAGTCAGAAGCGCGGGAGGGCGAGAGAATTCACCAGAGCCAGAGTGGGGAGCAGAGCAGGCAGAAGGAGCGAAGTACACTGCTGAGGGGAGCAGCGGGCGGCAGGAGAGGTCTGCGCGCCATGTGGGACCCTCCTCAGGTGGCCGGGGAGCAGCCGGGGATCGAACCGGCGCCGCAGAGGCCGCGGGCAGCTTCGCAACCCAGCGCTCAACCGCTGTGCCACCGGGGAGGCCCCCCATCACCTTTTTTGAAGCAAGGTGCAGATTTGAGCTGGAATATATTTCTGTGAGGTGGTAAACACTGAGTGCCCGATGTGTATGCAAGAATCCATTATCTTTTGATCTTTTAGCAGTTCTGTGAAGTGAGTGGTGCTGTCCTCTCTTTACAGAGGAAACTAAGGGTCAAGGAGCAGGTCTTTCCCAAAGACAGAGCAAATGAGGTCCCTCTGCAGAGGGTGTGTGTGTGTGTGTATACACACAGGCTCCTGGTGGCTTCTGAAACAGCAGAGGGCCACAGCAGGAGAAGCAGCAGCTCAGTGACCTTTGTTGTCTTTTCCCTGCTCCCCTCCTGGATCTTGTAGCACTCTCTTCTAGAAAACCAGAGGGACCCTTTGGTGGCTTCTAGGAGAAACATCAGAAGGAAACAGGTTTAGAGACTGAAGGGGAGGGACATGCAGATGTGAGGCCCCCTCCCTACTGAACCCCTCCCACCTCTCCTTGTCTGCTGCTCCTGTGGAACTCGTGGCTTTATGACTGTGACTCGGCCTCAGTCCCCAGGCGGCTGTGACGGCTGGGCCTGCATGAGTCAGCACTGGCATTGCATCTGCTCCCCTCTCCTCTCCTCCTCTCCTTTCCTCTTGGGGGCCCAAGGGGCCGGCCTCTGAGTCACAGCCCCCTGCATCCCCTTTAGAGTCTGTGTGTTTCTGAGGCCTTGGGGAGGCACTGAAGGGGATGAAGCAGGGTCTTCCAGTGGGCCCCCTCTCAGGGTGGGGAGAGACAGGGCTGTTGAAAAGAGACTGCCCCCACCCTTCACTGCCCACCCAACCCAGCTTCTTGTGTTGCAGGAAAAGTCTAAGAGCTCTCCTCCTTGAGAGAGCTGGGTAGTTTTCTGGAAATGTGTTGATTGTCCATTGGCTCAGCCTGGATTCGGCCCTGGATTCAGGCCTGGAGGCCCTCTTCTCTGCTGAGGGAAGAGTATTCTAGTTCCCTACTCATCCTGCCAGCTCCAGATCCTGGGGGTTGGCTATTTGACTGAGGGGAGGCGGGGATGCTCAGGAGCTTGGTTTGAGGCTTCTGGAAGAAGCTCCCTGAGATATGAACTGCCTGCCTCACCCCAGGCCCCTGGTGGTGGCAACTGAAAGAGATAATATAATTGTGAAGCCTGGAATCACTGAAACTTCTCCAGGTGTCAGAGCCTGGCCTGGTCAGGGGAGCACAAGCCTCCCACCCCTATTATGCCTCTATCTTGTTAGACCCAAGGACAGAAGGGGTCAGTACCTGGTTTTTAGGAGCCACTTTCTGTCCTTCCCAGGGACGCCTGAAGTCTTTGAAAATCTCTCAGCTTCCATTTGCAACAGACCAGATGTACTCTGTCTGCTCACTCAAACTACCTCTGGGCAGGCTGCTTATGTCTGTGTGCCTCAGTTCCTTATCTGTAAAATGGGACTAATCACACTCCCAGATTGGTATGAGACTAAAACGATGAAATACTTGTGAAAAATCAATATTTTTGAATCAGAGGGGAAAGTCAGGGCATGGGTCTGGAGGTGGCTTTCTCTATGGAGTGAATTAGTATCCTCATTTGCAAGGAAGGAGAATTGGAAGAGAAAGCGCCACTCCCATAACCTCACCTCCTGACCCTAGCAGCTGCGGGCCTGGACCTAATTTATGGAGCTGTAAATATCTATGAATGGGCCAGAGTTCCCTGGTGGGCCCTGACTGCTGGATGGGGACAGCTCTGCTGAGCTATAAGCCCCTGGACAGCCTTGTTAATTCTGCTCTGCTCAGAAGCTGGGTAATGATGCAAAGAATCAGCAGATGAGCTGTGGTAACCCCCAAGGAGAGAGGGACAGCTGCCAACACCTTCCTCCAGCCCCACACACGTCCTGAGGTCATTTCCCAGGGCTCATTCTATCTTGGTGGACAGAGAGACAGTGGGCTGGGAATGGAAGCCTTCCTTAGATTTCAGACCTAAGGTATCCTCACCAGGATGGCAACCCAGGTGCAGCCTTCGGAGTCCTTGAAAGTGCCACCCCCCTCACTAAGGTCCTGGGTCTCTCCAGATCAAGGTTAGGGAGAGGATCCTTCAGGGAGAAAGAGGGAAATTCGAGTGTAGAGAGCAGGCACGAGAAGTGTAATTGTCCGGAAAATGTAGTTGTGCAGATCACACATACATAATAGATATAAAATAAATGTGTTCCTTGCGTTGCCGCTGCTGGATAAATTCTGAAGCCTTGGCCCTGCTTGCTGGCCTGAGGCTGGGAGGAGAGCAGTGGCGCCGCTGTCCCGGGTGCTGAGCAGGCAGATCCAGCTCCCTCGGGGTTTGTTCCCTGAGATGAAGGCTCAGTGGCCCATTAAGCCAGTCACTGATTCCAGGCTCTCCTGGGACCTGTCATTCCCCACTCAACCCTCTGGCTGGGGCTCCAATCCCAAAGAGTCTAGCTTTGCTGGTGGATTCCAGGCAGTGTCAGCTGCTCTGAGGCCCTGTGCCACCCACGAGATGGAGGTGAGAGGCTGGTTTGGAACCATCAGCAAAGGGTCTGGGTTTCACAGAAGGGAAAAATGACTCTACCCTGAACTTACACATTTTTCCCAGAGTGTTCCTTAGAGTGTTGGCGGGGCGGGGGGGGGGGGGATGTTGAGGAACACAATCATCAAAGGTCAAGTAAATTTAGGGAATGTCGGACTGAACAAATCCAGACAGGCCTCTCCACTGTAAGGCCGTGCAGATCCCTTAAGATGGTTTTATGTATCACCCCTTACAAAAGGGTCCCAAACTGTGGGATCATCATAAACCAGGGACTATAATTCATTTAACTGAACAGGACAGAGAAAAACAAAGACGAGCAAGGCTGGGTCCAGGCCACCCCAATGGAGGAACTTCAAACTCTTCCCATCTTGACCATTGCCTCACTCCTTGACCTTGAGCTTGTCTTTTTTGTTCTCTAACTCTCTTTCCCCAGCCATAAAATGATGACGACGTCTGGCATATGGTTGAATGAGAGAATCAAACTGCCTCTTTCAAACTCTCTTTAGCCACAACATCCTAAGAATGGGAGCAAGAGGCTCTGGGCCCCTCCACCCAGATGTGAGTCCGTGGGTGCCAATTACCAGCTGTTCAGACTTGAGCAACTCAGCTCTCCATGCCTTAGTTTTCTCCACTGAAAAATGGAATTCATGATAGTATCCACCTCATAGGGTTATTGTGAGGTTTCAATAGGGGGACCATATAACATTGTCCAAGTTGGTTAGTTAAAAAAGAGACACTGTTGGGCCTCCCTGGTGGTGCAAGATTAAGATGCAACCTATGAAGCTGTCCGCAGCCACTGCAGCACGACTTCTATCCCTGGGCAGGGAGCTACCCACATGGCACAGCAGACCTCTTCTGACTCGCCCACTGCTCCCCTCAGCTGTGTATTTCAGTAAATCTGCTTGTTCTGTTCCCCACTCTGTCTCTGGTGAATCTTCTCAACCCCCGCACCTCTGGCCTATACCCCAGTTCTTGTATGCATAAATAAATCTTTTTTCAAAAAATAAAGAGATACAATAATTGTGCTCAGACAGAGGAATAGACTTCTTGATCTCCAGGCACACTGGAGACGCAGGGTGACCTGAGGTTTCAGTGAAGTGGTGCCTGATATCTAGCAGGCTTTGTACACACTTCACACCCACTGTTGTCCAGTCAAGGGCTGTGCAAAAGGCCAGTACATTACACAGCTCAGAGTGGAGCTAGTCTGGCTGAAGAGGGGTGGGGGGCCTGCTCACAACCCTCCCCACCTTTCTGGGCTCTGCTACTCTGCAGAGCTGTTAGAAAACCACTGAGTTTGGGACTGTGGTTAATGACCTCTTGCCTTGCTGCTCCTCTCCCCAAGTGTCACTGGGCCCCGCTGACAGCACAAATCGAGCTGTCTCCACCCTAACCCACCCCCAATGTGGACCTCCCTCATACTGATACTGATTTTCCCATCCACCCTTTTTTTTTAAAGATTTATTTATCCATACAAGAACTGGGGTACAGGCCAGAGATGTGGGGGGTGAGAGGGTTTACCAGAGACAGAGTGGGGAACAGAACAGGCAGATTGACTGAAATACACTGCTGAGGGGAGCAGCGGGCGAGACAGGAGAGGTCTGCTGTGCCATGTGGGTAGCTCCCTGGCCGGGAATCGAACTTGTGCTGCAGTGGCTGCGGATAGCTTCAAAGGTTGCATCTTAACCCCTTGTGCCACTGGGGAGGCTCTCCCATCCACCCTTTGATGGAGCAAAGAGGTAGAAAGATCAGTTGCCCTCTTGTATGCATGAAAGATTTCTCTTTCCCCATCCCCCATATGCATTGATGCACAGGGGTGGGTATGGACCCCAGAAGGGACAGTTCTTGCCATATCATTAGTGAAGAAACTGAGGCAGTTTGGTTAGTATCTGCCTAAGTTGCCAGCAGCTGGCACAGGATTCCTTCTGGAACTCTTCCCTGACTTCTTGCCCCAGAGAGGGAAAGGGAACCCTTAGGTGACAACAATACAGAAAAAAACCTGGTGAGTCCTTGTCCCAGCCTAGGCCACAAGTCCCCAGGAAGGGGCCGAGGGTGGGAGGTGGGATATGTGGCAGAAGACGTGTGGGGTCCTTGGCTGGGAAAAGCTAGAGGATTAAGGGGCGGGAGGGCTGGATGACAGTGGGATTCAGCGTCCCTTCCCCACAGAGCCACAGTTCTCTTCAAGGCCAGACAGGTGGGGGCGGCGATAACTGTGGGAGGTTCAGCGCCTCGCTTTGTGCATTCCCTACCCTCTCCCACCAGTTCTTCCACTCAGATGGAACATGGACTTGAAGGTGGCCTCCCTCTCCTGCGCAGTGCAGGGCCTGTGCTGGAGGCAGCTGTGAGAATGCCAGCCTGACTCCTGCCTCTTATATACCCCTGCCTGCGGCCGCTCATGCCACATTCCTCTGGCTGCCACGACCACCCACAACTAGAATCAGTCTTCCTTCATCCTACTCTTCCTGGACGTTACTCCAAGAGCTCCCTGTTTTCAAAAATGGGTGAATCCAAGGCATGGAGTACTTGGGAGTGGGAGCATGGGGAACGCCAACATATTAATTACAAGGAAATTGCATTTGTGGGGTTTGTTTCCCCAAAAGCTCCAAGCTGTGGTACTAATGTGAGCTCCTAGTGTGATCGCATCCCCCGTCACTGACCTTGAAGGAGACCAGAGGCGGGAAGTGTGCCCAGGAGGGTCAGCCAAGCCTCCATGAACACTCCGCACCCTGCGTTGCTTTGAATGAGGCCAGTGGAGCTGCTCACGGGGCCTGTGGCCATGGAGAGCAGCTACTCGGCACTGGCTCATCCCGCAAGGTTTTATAGACGCGGCCCTCATGGCTCCAGGTGTTTACCCTAAATTACACCAACTGGTTGGTGGCCCAGACAGGAATGGGATTGACCTGGTTCCTTGCCGCCTCCTTCAGAAACTCTTCCTTCTGGGCAACGGACCTACCTCTCCCTGCCTCCTGCAGCATCGTCTCTCTGGTTCTCTGTTCTTTCTCCCTTTGTCTCCCCTTCCCACCCTGCCTGCCCTGTGCCCCATGCCCACTCTTACCCTTTGCTCTTAAGTTCATATTCCGTGATGTTGGGGTGGAAGTTGGATCATGTCTTGTATACATCTGTGAGCCCAGGCAACCAACCCCTTTCCTGCCTCTCCTCCCCCTAGTCATCCTCCTTCATCCCCGAGGCCTCATTATTAGGGTAGCCGTGACCCCCCATTGTCTGGCCTGTCTGGCCCTGGCATGAAAGGTAGAGTTTTGGCAGAGGAGGAAGGCTCGGCCTGATTCCAGCTCATTCTCTGCAGTCTGGAGTCTGTAATATGCTCGGGGCAGGACTGGCAGGCCATGGTGGGGGTGGGGGCTCCAGGAGCCACAGGGCAGCCCCTGTCACTAGGACAACAGCAGGGAGCCCTGGAGGGGGAGGGGCGGGAGGGGAGCAGGTGGTTCTTTGTCTGGAGCCAGAATGAGGGAGAGAGGCCCTTGCCTGATCCCAGCCCCTCCACCCCACTGTCCTCCCAAGCCTCCGAGGCAGCCCCTGGGAGGGAATTGGTGTCCCTGCTCCCAGGGACTGCAAGGCCATTGGCCTTCCTCCACAGGCTCAGGCAGGAGGGATTCATCCTGCAACAGACCACTGCCCCCCTGCAGTGCACACTGGGGATTTTCCCAGGACTCAGGCTGCTTCAGAGCCTCCTCCCCTCTGCCCCAGCCCCACACCCCTTCATTAGCCCACCCAGCATGAGAACCAGGCTGGTGAACCACCCCCTACCCACCCCCGCGGCCCTACCCCCCCAACCCCCCCCCCCATAGAGTCAGGTTTGGTGCAGGTGCCCAGCATTCGAGGAGACCCTCCCTGACTGCCCCTGCCCCTCCCCTCCAGGCTTCACTTTCCTCTCTGAAAGGGGAGGGCTGAACTGTTGCTTTGGGGGGCTCTTTCCTGCTTTCAAAATACCGGTTTCGGGCGAATCCATGAGACTCCTAGAGCCCCCTATTCTCTGGGTCCGGACTCACCTCTTTGATCCATAAATTTTGCTTCTGAGAAGCTGAGCAGCCCCTGGAGGCTGAAGGTCAGTGGCAACGGGAAGTGATGAGGAGCCGGCGCCAGGCTGCCAGGCTCGGCACTTAACCTCTCCGTGCTCATTTCCCCATCCTCTCTTTCTTCATCTGTACTATGGGGGTAATAATAGGACCAGCTTTGTAAAGTGGTTGTAGGAGGTCCAGGAAAAACACATAAAGTGCTGAGAACAGTACTTGGCCCCAGGAACAAACTCAGCAAGTATTAGGTGTTTTTTTTCTTAAAGATCTTAAAGGAGTGGGTGTAGGTGAGTTTCCTGAAATACTCAAGGGTGTGAACAACATAGGTGTCATCCCGGAAACCTGGTGTTGGGCTTGAGGGTGGGGCCACATGCAGATTTTAAAATAGGTCTCGCTAGAGATGCCCTTGTGGAGTTTTAGGGAGAATTGAAGCAGCCCATGACTTGTGACTCTTGGCTATTTCTTTGGATTGTCTTAGAAACGCTGCACACAGAATCAGCCTTCCTAAAATAGTCTTCATTGACCTGATGTGGAAAAGGGTGGAAATGTGGGTTTGGTTTCCCCAGTTCCCTCATGTACACAGACATCCACGATGTGTTTGCCTTGTAAATCCTAAGCCACCCACCGCCGAGTCCAGCGTCGCGCAGTCAGCAGGGAAGCACGTGTGGCCAGGAACACCCCTGGCTCCCAGGAGAGGCAGTCAGGGTGATTTTCTAGCAGGGATTTCCCGCAGGGGGCAGCGGATGGGTTCTGTGAGGTGAGAGGGGCTGTTAAACAGGCACAGAAAGGGGCCCTCCCTGGTGGTGCAATGGGTTAAGCACCGCACTATGAAGCAATCTGCAGCCTCTGCAACACGAGTTCAATCCCCAGCCAGCCAGGGAGCAACCCACATGGCCCAGCAGACCTCTCCTGACTGGCCCGCTGCTCCCCTTAGCAGTGTACTTCAGCCAATCTGCCTGTTCTGTTCCCCACTCTGTCTCTGGGGAATCTTCTCACCCCCTGCATCTCTGGCCTGTTTCCCAGCTCTTGTATGCGTAAATAAATAAATCTTAAAAAAAAAAAAAAAAAAGGCACAGAAAGGGTCCAGTCTTCTCTGAGAGATAAATAAGATGCTTCTCTAACTGAGCCGGTGAGACTTCCCCTGGAACATTCATTCCCGTCTGTTCCTCCCAGCATGCACTAGTTATTCACACAGCAAATCCCGACTGAGTGACGGTAATGCCGGGCTCTATGCTAAGCAGCGGGTATAAGTTGTGATGCTGACCGTAGAGGAACCGGCCATCTCCGGTGAGGAGGCGGAAGTGGACATTGGACAACAGTGTGGGTTAGAAGTCCCAGGTCTGTCCAGAGTGCAGGGTGAGCGGCAAAGGTGCCTTCCGGGAAATGAAACATTTGAGTTGTTGGCAAGGGTGAGTCGGAGACTCCCAGCGAGATGAGGGGCAAAGGGAATCTTAGCTAGAGGGACTCCTGTGTGCAAAGTGCTGGGGCAGCAGGACATAGTTAAGAAATAACACAAGATAGAGCATGGTGCCCAGAGCAGGGAGCCCTGTGCAGCCCTCGTGTGGGGTGGGGTGGTTTGGGGGTGCATGAGTGTGGGCATGGAAGGGGGCGGCAACCTGATACAAAGGATTTGCAAGGCTGTGTCCCTGCTCCCCTGCCTTGATTCTTCCCACAAAAGCCCCTCCTCTTGGAGGAACTCTCTGCTTTTTCACTGCTGCTTTCCTCTTGTCTAAAGTCAAGAGTAAGGGAGAGGAGGGAAGTAAACCTTTCTGAGACTCCAGTTTTTTATCCATGATGCGACAGTTGGAGTGGGTGATCTCGAAGATCTCCAGGGCTTCTAGGATTTAAGTGGTTGTCCATGCCCTTATTTGGATGTTTCCCATGGGGGACTTGGACACATCCCAGACACAGCCTGGGCCTCTGTTGGCAGAGGACTGGAGACAAGAGCTGTTGAGTGGTGGAAGAGGGGGCACCTGTCCCAGAGCTGAGAGGGGGGCCAAGCCCCACTGACCCTACTTCTGTCTGTGCTTCTCCCTCAGTTTGACCCTGGGAACACGGGCTACATCAGCACAGGCAAGTTCCGGAGCCTCCTGGAGAGCCACAGCTCCAAGTTGGATCCCCACAAAAGGGAGGTGCTTCTGGCTCTGGCCGACAGCCATGCAGATGGGCAGATCTGCTACCAGGACTTTGTCAACCTGGTGAGAGCTCTGGGGCCCTCGCTTCTGGGAGAGACCTGTTTGGGGGTTGCCACTTAGAGGATCGTTAGGTACGACTAAAGAGATCTGTTGACCCACAGCACTGAAAAAGGCCAGACTTCAGCAGGTAAAAGGATACCACCAAAGACCTAGTCTCTCTTTGTCTCAGTTCTGCCTTCTACAGTGTCACCCCCTCTCAAGAAGCCCCTGGCAATTCCAGACCTTCCAATTGTGGAGGTAAAGTGGCTGCAGCTGCTCCAGCCCTCACACCCTTGGGTCTTACCATACAGGAGAGGAAAGGGACACTTCTTGTAGCAGCACTCTCACAAAGCCTGGGATTTCTTCCTTCTTATTAGCCTAGAATGAATCATGCATTGATTGACTCAAGTCAGTCACTGCCCACCCCTGGAACTGGGAGTGGGGTCAGTTCCTTTGAAAGGAAGAGCTGGGAATGGAAAGTTATTTATTGTTAGCAGGAGACAGAACTGAGGATTGGGTGTTCGTTGTTCAACCCAGACCTCCTGGGGAGCAATGGGTCATGTAGGTTAAGGCTCATCAGTCCTGCTGGCAGATGTCCTGGGTTGTTGGAGGGGCTGGAGGCAGTTCATGAATCCTGCCCAGCACTCTGGGTTCTGAAAGTAGGGACTTCCTCCTCACTGGGAATTACTGCTATGCTGTTAGGGGAGCTACTGTGGTAAGAACTGGAGTGGGGTTCAGTGGGGTTAAGCAGGCAGCATTTTACCCACCGTGGCTGGATGGGGCATCAGTAGAAGTTGTATTAACTAGCAGGACAAACACAAGGCTAGTAGTCACCCCTTGGTTTCCCTTTTGGTGAAATGGAGACTACCGCCTCCCTTCTTATGACCCTTGGAGGGGAGGAGAGTGAAATGACTGGTGAAGTTCCCCAGACTTCTAGAATTCAAGACATTAGTGATGGAGGAGCCAGTACCCACCACGCCTGTCATTGTGCCAGGTGAGCTTTCTGATATGGATGCCCCTGAGCTTTGAACTTAATTTAATTGCCTCTTAGCTAGAGCCCACCTTTGTCCAAAGGTTAACATTTGCAGAAAGGAGCTAGAAGGGCAAAGGAATCTACTGCTGTTCAGGGTAGACTCAGGGGGCTGCCTCCTAGAGGGTAGGTACAGAGCTGAGTTGGGGACAGCTGGGATCCATGGAGTCAGTGGTGGAGGTGAGCCCTGTGACTTGGAGCCCAGCAGTGCCACCAAAACCCAGGCCATGGGTTTGAGCCAGTATAGACTCATCCATAATCCCAGCACCAGCATATTAGTTGCACCGTGGAGCCCTGCTCAATCTCTGGCAGAGCAAGGACGTAGCCAAAGCAGTGAAATGCTCTCTCCCGCTGGGGGACTGGGTGACGTTACAACAGCAGGTTACTTGTTACTCTCAGGATTTCTCCAGTCAAGTTCTGAGCCAGAGCATGTGACCAGGACTAAGAAGGGGCTCCTGGGATGGGAGCTAGAGGACAGGGGAAACTTGCATTGGATGGAGAGCTCGTGGCCTGGGATCAGATGGAGCTGGATCCTTCTCCGGTACACTGAAGTCAGGCAGATTGGGATTGAATCCTGACTGTGAAGAACTAACTATGGATCCTTGAGAAAATTACCTATCTTCTCTAGGCTTTTGTCTCATCTATAACTGAGGATAATGTTATGCACCAAATAACTAAGATGACATCCTCTTTTGCTGCTGTTTACATGTCCATCTTTCCTTTTAAGCTCTCAGAGGCCCGAGGTCGTGGTTACTACTGTGCCCAGCACAGATCTAGGCATGGGTGCAGGTGAAAGGTGAGGGTGTTTGCACACACACTGCTTCTCCTATACGCATGCGGAGTCTGTTCCCATCGTAGGTCTTCAGGGTGTGGCCACGAATGTGTTTGTAAGTGTATAGCCCATACCCATGTGCATGTGCGCACCTGGGCATTGGGAGAAAGGATGGTAAGAGTGGCTACAGAATAATGTGACGATGTGCTCCTCTCTTGGGCTTGCAGTGTGCATGCAGCCCCAATCCCTGCCACATTTACTAAACTCGCAAGCCACTAAGAAGTGTCAGTTTTCAGCATTATAGGCATGAGAACAGGGAATTGTTGGAAGGAATACATCCTGCCTGTAAAACAAACTTTAAGCCAAATTTTGAAGGTTAGAAATTGTACACTCAGATGTAGGGAAGGGGCACTCAGGTAGAGGCTCATTCCACCTGGCCTGATCTGAACCTCAGTACTCCCAGCTACCTTCCCCTGACAGGGCTTCTAGATCTGTACCTTGGTCTGGCCTGGTGCACCTTGCCAGCCCTTTCTGAGCTCCCGCCTTCAAGTTTACCCTACTATCCACACCTAGGTCTACAGTCCCACTCCAGCTACCATAGAACAGCCACCCAGGCAGCATTGTGGACTCTGGAGTTGGGAGAGGTATGTCTCCAGCACATCTTTCCATAAGAAGAATCTACAGGGCCTTCCTGGTGGCGCAAGGGGTTAAGATGCAATCTATGAAGCTGTTCACAGCCACTGCAGCACGAGTTTGATCCCTGGCCAGGGAGCAACCCATATGGCAAGGCAGACCTCTCCTGACTCACCCTCTGCTCCCCTAGGCAGTGTATTTCAGTCGATCTGCCTTTTCTGTTCCCCACTCTGTCTCTGGTGAACCCTATTACCCCCCACAACTCTAGCCTGTACCCTAGTTCTTGTATGCATAAATAAATAAAATCTTAAAAAAAAAAAGGATCTACAATGTGGTCATGGAGTGCAGGTGGGCAGCCACAGAGGCCTCAAGCTGGAAGCCAGCAAGGCCACCGTTGGTCTCTGGGAGTCAGGCCCCTACTAAGGATATGTCAGGGCAGCTGCAGGCCATAGAAGAAAGAAAAAAGTGGGATTAGGCCTGGTTGGTCTAAGGAGTGTGCTGGCCAAGAAATGGGGTCAGGGCTCCCCTGAGACCTTGGTTTTGACGCTCTCCCTCACTATGTTTCCCATGCAGATGAGCAACAAGCGATCCAACAGCTTCCGCCAGGCCATCCTGCAGGGGAACCGCAGGCTCTGCAGCAAGGCGCTGCTGGAGGAGAAGGGGCTAAACCTCTCCCAGCGGCTGATCCGCCACGTGGCCTATGAAACCCTGCCGCGGGAGATTGACCGCAAGTGGTACTACGACAGTTACACCTGCTGCCCCCCGCCCTGGTTCATGATCACAGTCACACTACTAGAGGCAAGGACAAGAGGGAGGGAGGATGGTGGTGGCTCAGACTTAGAGGGAGAACAGCCAAGAGGGTATCTGAGATCTTGAGGAAAAGGGCAACATCTTCCCCACCAAATGGTGATGGTGGAAGATCCAGTGGTCATTGCAAGTCATGCCCTGTTGCAGTGCATACAAATGTGGCTATAACCCCTAGAACTCAAAAATAGTCCAAAGTGGTTATTTCAGCAATATTTGCTGCACCAAAATCTCCATGTGACCACCTCACCAAAAATAGCCACTGAAAAATGTAGTAAGTTCCTTGGTTTGGGGGTTTTAAGCCATGCTAACTCATTAAAAACAATTTATTTTAGCTTTTCCCCATTGAGTAATGTGGAAAAGTCATTTACTCCCCTGGGACTCCATCTTTTGCCTATAAAGCAGGAATAACCAGGCCTGCCCTGCTTCTCCCTTCAGACTCCTCTATTTAGGGCGAAAGGATGGCCATTGGTGCTTTCTGAACACAAGCATCACCAGTACTTAGGGTAGGGCATGCTTATGAACAGGTAAATGTGGGCTTAACATATTGTGAAAGAACAGTCTCCCCATAGGGAATCATCCATGCCTATTGTTATTCTATAAGTCTCTAGCTTATGCAACAGAATCCTAAGGTACCACTTTCTAAATCTATGCTCATGTATGAAGAACTCTGAATTCTTTTGGCTGTTCAGCTCAAGAACCTGTGGACCCCCAACCCCAGCTCTTGAATGGAAGCTTGGCTTCCCTTGGCGTTTTATAATCTCCACCATTTCTCTTCCAGAGCCATAGGCCTAATTACCGCCCCCTGCATATGTTCTTGTAAAGTTCCTGCCTAATCAAACGGCAGGATTGTTAAGCTTCATGCATCTTTCCTTTTTTATTTTTTAAATCAGAATATGTGGTCTGCAGGCCAGAGCTCCTGCATTTGTTATTATGGCTTCATCCAAGTACATCTTGAAGTTGTGATTTTTCTGAGATATTCTTGGACTTGTTCTCGAAGCGCTTACTGTGTTGGTCTATTTATTAACTTCTATTTGAGGACCAATAATAATGAGCTGCCTTGGAAGCTGTATTTTCAGCCAGGCCACCTGCATTGTCTTAGGTGGACAGAAGGGCTTCCAGAGAGCCGAGGAGCTTCCGAGGCTGCCAGGAGGTCTGAGCTGTTTCCAGGTTCAGTCCAGGAGGTCTTAACCCAACGCTGATTAGAGCTGAGTGAGACTGGCTCTTTTTTTTTTTTAAATAGAGGCATGTTTTATTTATTTATTTATTTGCTTGTTTGTTTGTTTTGTTTATACATGCACTGGGTACAGTCAGAAGCGCGGGAGGGTGAGAGAATTCACCAGAGCCAGAGTGGGGAGCAGAGCAGGCAGAAGGACCGAAGTACACTGCTGAGGGGAGCAGCGGGCGGCAGGAGAGGTCTGCACGCCATGTGGGACCCTCCTCCGGTGGCCGGGGAGCAGCCGGGGATTGAACCGGCGCCGCAGAGGCCTCGGGCAGCTTTGCAACCCAGCACTCAACCGCTGCGCCACCGGGGAGGCCCGAGACTGGCTCTTTAAAACCTCATCACCACCCTGGAACTAGAGGCTTTGATATACCCATTTCCAGACTGGGAAATTGAGGACCCAGGAATTCAAATAATTTGCCAAGGTCTTCCAGAGTGTTTTGTGTTTTGTGGCCAGAGTGTTTTCCATGTTCCAGGAACCTCAGCTATGTAAACTTGAACCCTCAATCTAGAAGAAATGGGAAAATGCTGTTTCAAATTCCTTGTACTAAAAACCCAAGGCTTTTCTTTTACATACAGTTCTAGTAACCTGGTTTTCCATCTCTCTAACAGAAAAAAAATAGAAGGAAAGCAATAGAAGCTACCACCCAGCAATAGAAAGTAGCAGTCTGGCTGTACTACCTGCTTAACAACCTATTGATAATATGGCAATATGGGAGAGAACAAAAGAAATTTAAAAACCAACTTGAGTCATAAAGAAACAGGAATTTGGGGCCATTTAGTGTAGGAGCATAAGCCCCATCAATTCCTGGAGAAGATATCACTACTATGGCCTAGTCAATACCTGAAAGCAGCCATAAAATGTTATATGTGAATGTGTAAAGGACAAAGGGGCAAAGGACACAGGGCTGAGTAATCAAAAAAAAAAAGAAGAAGTAAAATAAATACCCTTTTCAGATTTAAATAAGTGTGTTTCACTTTAAGTGGAATGGTATTGAGGAGGTAGAGAAATTGGAACCCATGTGCACTGTTGGTGGGAAGGTAAAATGGTGCAGCTGATACAGGAAACAATATGGCAGGTCCTCAAAAAATTAAGCATAGAATGACCATATGATCCATAAATTCCTTTCTATATATTGATCCAAAAGAACTGAAAGCAGGGACTCAAATATTTGTGCACCCATCTCTATAGCAATGTTATTCTCAAGGGTCTACCAATGGATGAGTAGAGAAAAGAAATGTGGTATATACATACAATGGAATATTATTCAGCCTTAAAAGGGAAGGGAATTTTTATGCATGCTACAATGTGGATAAACTTTGTGACATAGCAAGGTAAATAAACCAGTCTCAGGAACTCAAATGCTCTATAATTCTTCCAGTTCTGTGAGGTATCAAGAGTAGTCAAATTCATAGAGAAAGAAAGTAGAATAACAATCGCCAGGGGGGTGGGCCTCCCTGGTGGTCTAGGGTCAAGTCTCAGCGCTGTCAATGGGATGGCCTGAGTTTGATCCCCCACCAGGGAGCTAACCCACATGGCAGAGCAGGCCTCTCCTGTCTCGCCTACTCACTGCTCCCCTCAGCAGTGTATTACAGTACATCTGCATCTGCCTTTCTGCTCTCCTCTGTCTCTGGTGAGTCCTCTCAACTCCTGCACCTCTGGCCTACGCTCCAGTTCTTCTGTGCAAAAATAAATAAAATCTTTAAAAATAATAATTGTGGGCCTCCCTGGTGGCACAGGCGGTTGAGCGCAGCGCTGTGAAGCTGTCTGCAGCCTCTGCAGTGCCGATTCAATCCCCGCTGGCCTCAGAGCAACCCATATGGCTAGCAGACCTCTCCTGCCACGCCCGCTGCTCCCCTCAGCAGTGTATTTCCTCAGTCTGCCTGTTCCATTCCCCACTCTGTCTCTGGTGAATCCTCTCACCCTCCCGCGCCTCTGGCCTGTACCCCAGTTCTTGTATAAAAATAAATAAATCTTTAAAAAATAATAATAATTGTTAGGGTCTAGGGGAAAGTAGAATACAGTTTGTGTTTAATGGGTACAGGGTTTCAGCGTTGCAAGATGAGAAAGTTCTGGAGGGGCATGGTAGTGGTGGCTACAATAGTGTAAGTGTAGTTGCCACCACTGACCTGTACAACCAACAACTGATTAAGATGATAAATTTATGTCGTATGTATTTACCACAATTTTTTTTTTTTTTTTTTTAAAAACTACATTATTTTATTTTATTTTTTTTTTTTTTTATAAATTTTATTGTTATATTCCCCATACAATTGCCGCCCCCCATTCTGACCCCAATCCCTCCCCTCCCGCCCCGCCCCCTAAAAGTGTCTCTGGTTCATAGTTTTTTGTTGATTTTGATTTTCACTTTCTTATAGTTTTTCATTTTCCTGGTCCCTTATTTAAGTTTTCTAGATTCCTGCTATGAGTGAGACCATCCGGTATTTTTCTTTTTCTTTTTGGCTTATTTCGCTGAGCATGATCCCTTCCAGCGCCATCCATGTTGCAGCAAATTGCATGTGTTTATCTTTTTTGAATGCTGAGTAATATTCCATGGTATATATGTACCACATCTTCTTGATCCAGTCATCTATTTTTGGGCATTTGGGTTGTTTCCAAAGCTTAGCTATTGTAAACAGTGCTGCTATAAACATAGGGGTGCAGGTGTTCTTTGGAGTTGATGTTTCTGTGTCCTTTGGGTATTTTACCACAATTTTTAAAAAAATATGTGGAATTGCTTCATCCCCCAAGTGAATATGTGAGATATTACTAGAAGTTCAAAGTCCTCCAAACTCTCCTGCTTTTCACAGAAGTATGGGCCAAGAGATCATGTGATCATCGTGTGAATACTTCATACAGACAGAAGTGGGGTGAGCAGTGATTGAAAGCTAGATTGAGTGTTGGATTTCCACGTTATTGGAGAAGGAAAGATGACAGGTTCCAGAGGGAGGACTTATGTTAGCACAAAGGGGGCTCCTGGGCAATTTGCACCTGGTAACAGGTCCTCTCCATTTCTCACTCTCATCCAGGTTGCCTTTTTCCTCTACAATGGGGTGTCACTGGATCAATTTGTGCTGCAGGTAACCCACCCACGGTACCTGAAGAATTCATTGGTGTACCACCCACAGCTCCGAGCCCAGGCATGGCGCTACCTGACATACATCTTCATGCATGCAGGGTGAGTGCCTGTCATCTTCAGTACTACCAGGAGTCCCTATGGGGGGGAAAAGTGTGTCAGAGAGTCTGGATTGAAATATATTCCTTAGTTTATTTCTCTCTACGTGGACATAAGATTTGAGGTGGCTCTTTAAAACTCGTCTAATACCAAATTCCATGAGTAAATTGTTGAGAGAGGATGGGAATGGAAACAACAGAGGAAAATGTCAAAAATGTCAATGAGATCAACATGTGAGTCTATATATTTGCTGAAGGAAGTTTACAAAATTTATTCTGAGCTTCCTAGTGGCCAAAGGGAAGAGAGAAATGTAGTCAGTCACTAGGTTCATTGTCCATAAGTTGTGTGTGTGTGTGTGTGTGTGTGTGCCCTGTAAGTGAAAAAAGCATAGATATATTGTCTTCCACGCTGGGTTTCCCTTGTAGTGTAGTGCTATTGCCGCGACAGCCCGAGTTCAATCCTCAGCCAGGGAGCTACCCACATGGTGCAGCAGACCTCTCCTGTCTCGCCCACTGCTCCCCTCAGCAGTGTATTTCAGTGGATCTGCCTGTTCTGTTCCCCGCTCTGTCTCTGGTGAATCCTCTCACCACCACCACCCGCCCCCCTACACCTCTGGCCTATACTCCAGCTCTTGTATGCATAAATAAATAAAAATAAAAGTTAAAAAAAAAAAAAGAAACTGTCTTCCTCCCTAGAATCTTCTTGAAGAGCTGGCAGTAGTCTCTGTTTAAAGAGTTTATGGCCTCTTTTGGGTTTTGCAGCTAGAGTGCAGTCAGTTCTTGCTGCACCTCCCCCTGCAGTGACCTTTAGGGCTAATGGCTTTATATACTGGTCACCAACTCAAAGAAAATTACACTCAGATTTTCACTCTCTTGAAGTATGTCTGTTTGTCATTTCTTTCGCCAACTCCCTGACCACCCTGCGCAGTCTCTCAACCCTGAGATGGCCTCATCGTTCACTGCTGTGCTGGTCCGCGGCAAGTTCTCAGTGGTGCCTCCTACCCTAGCAAGGACCTCATGATAAACTGGCCCAATGACTACCTAGAATTCTTACAGCTGCAGTCAAGAGCTAGAATGACAGTGTGACCATAAGGTGGTCAGTACCCTTCTCTGAGCCTCAGCTTCTTATGTGCCAATCCATGGAGTTACTAAATCTTGACTGTGGTTAGTCCTTCTCGTTGTGACAAGTACAGACACTGCTTGTAACCCCTCAGGCCTTACACATGTATTCCTATCCCAAATGGCAGGAAAGGTATGGAAAAACACTCTTTTTTTAAAGATTTATTCTATTTATTTATGCATACAAGAACTAGGGTACAGGCCAGAGGTGAGGGGAGTGAGAGGAATCACCAGAGACAGAGTGGGAGCAGAACAGACAGATCTACTGAAATACACTGTGGAGGGGAGCAGCAGGTGAGACAGGAGAGGTCTCCTGGCCAGGCATCAGTTCCTGATAGCTTCATAGAGCTGAGACTTAACCCCTTGCACCACCAGGGAGGCCTGAAAAACACTCTTTCCAAGATGATCTGTCTGCATTGTAATTCCTCCCCCTACCAGACCAGGAACCCCTGAAAGACAGGTAGAGTATCTTGGCATACAGAATTGATTGAAAGAATGAATGGATGAGTGAATGAATGAATGATGAATGAGTGTGGTCTCTCCCTACAGGATAGAACACCTGGGACTCAACGTGGTGCTGCAGCTCCTGGTGGGGGTGCCCCTGGAGATGGTGCATGGAGCAACCCGCATTGGGCTGGTGTACGTGGCCGGTGTTGTAGCAGGTAGGCAGGTGGACCCCATGTCCACTGGAATAAATCTCCTGAGGGTGTCTGGGAGACTCCATAAGGTCATTTAAGCCTCAGGCTTTCAGGGGACACAGAGAGCCCTCATCACCAAGGCGCCTGATTTGCCTGTGGTCCTCCAGGCAAATCTCCCCACTTCCCTGGGAGACTGGAAAGGGGACTGCCACCCAGAGAGGGAGGCCTGTGATGGCAAAGGAGTGGAGACTGTCCAGGAGACTGGACTTTCTGTCTTTATACCACCATTTGTATCTGTGTGAGTTTGGGAAAATTCCTTAACCTCTCTTGGCCCTGTTAAGCTTAAAGAGGAAAACAGTAGCATCTGCCTGTAGGATGTTAGGAGTGAGTGAGATGAGTGGAATAAGAGTGCTATGTCAACTGCAAAGGCACAGTGTTTGCAAGGTGTGGATGGAGCCAGGTACCTCCCCTGGCCAGTCCAGCTTCCGAACCCAAAGGGAGCGATTGCTCTGCCCAGGCCACCCACCGTCCCCTCGAATGACTCACTGCTGACAAAAGGAAGTCTGGCTAGGAGGTGCTGAGTGCTTGGCCAGCTAGAGGCACTTGGGCATCGGCTTACTCGGGGCGGCAACCACAGCTTCTCGGTGGCCAGCATGACTCCCACCTCCCTCCCATGGGCAGGTGAGGCAGACGGGGGTGAGCCATGGAGAGCAGAGCAGATTTCTGCAGGGAAAGTCTGCACAAACTGGACTTCTGAGCAGAGAGATCTCCTTCGTGATGTTTCCAACTTTATGGCTGGATTTTTTTTTTTTAAACATGGTTTGCTGCCTCAGCTCTTCACCTTGACAGCCATAAGATAAATAAGTGTGTATGTTTAAATAAGATCTTAATCCTTTCTGAGTGGCATTAAAGTTGTCATCAGGAGAGAGGGTAGCAGCGTCAGCCTTGTAAACAATGGGCAGGTAGGGGCCCTGGAAGTAACTGAAATCGTTTCAGGAGTAGAGGAGGGAAGGCCCTACCCTATTCTCCCCTAGTTAGTGAACCCTCCGCATCAACCCAGCGAGATCAACCCAGCACCATCTCCTTCACTCTGTGTGCTGAGGTCAAAAACTTGGCCACCTTGGACAGCAGCCACTGAACATCTCCCAGAATCCAGCACCTCCCACATCCTTGAACAGAGGTTTCCTGAGCATCTATGTGTGCCAGGCTTACACTCAGACACACACACACCCTAGTCCTGACATCTGGGAATTTATAGCCACATTTTCTGTAGCAGATACCCAGAGACCCAGATGGTTAATGGCAAGGAACAGGAAAGGCACTCGTAACACTCGCAGTTTGTAGTCAATTAGGTGGGTGTGCCAATAACCCGGAAGACAGAAATAAGATTCAAAATGACTCAGGCCTCCCTAAAACCAGATGACACGCAGCCAGGAGACAGCTCAGGTATCACTTCCTGGGGGGTGGTACACAGGCGGAAGGGGGGTTCGCCCGCTAAATGAGAGGACTGTGCTATTCTGTCTGAGTCATTGATTCAGACCGGAGGGCACTCCGGTCGACACATATCATATCATTGATCTCCAGGATTGAGTTGATTGCTCTGCCTGCGCTGCCCACCTCTTCCTCCCTTTCCACTCCATATACACCCCTCGTCATGGGGGATGGGGGCTTTAACAGAGTGCAAGACCCTGACTGGGTAGCCAGTGACTATCAAGTGCCTGCTGTGTTGGGGAGTATCAAATCCTCACAACCCCATGAGGCAGGTCCCCTCACTCTCCACCTGTTACAGAAGCCCAGGCTTAAATAAGCAAGTGACCTGTTCAAGAAAACACAGATGTCAGTGGTGGAGCTGGGCTCAACCCTGACTGTCTGACACTACAAGTCATACTCTAAATCACTCCCTTAGTGTTATGAGAGCTGAAAGGTGGACCTTACTGTTGTGCAGTTTATCGCCAGAAACCAAGGGAGATCTTTTTTTTTAAGATTTATTTATTTATGCGTACAAGAACTAGGATACAGGCCAGAGGTGTGGGGAGGTGAAAGGATTCACCAGAGACAAAGTGGGGAGCAGAACAGGCAAACTGATGAAATACACTGCTGAGGGGAGCAGCGGGCGCGACAGGAGAGGTCTGCTGCACCATGTGAGTCACCTCCCTGGCCGGGGATCAAACTCGAACTGGTGCTGCAAGTAGCTACAGGTAGCTTCATAGTGCTGCATCTTAACCCCTTGTACCACCAGGGAGGCCCCTACGGAGGTCTTAATAGACTTCTGGCCCTGCCCTCTAATTCTTGCCCAGTGAAAATATTCCAAATCCAAGGCCATCACATGTTTTGTAACAATGGTCACTCACCTCTGCTGAGCACATCAGTACCCCAGAACATGTGATAAAGGCACATGAATTTATTATCTCCTGTGTTCATTACGACAGTCTTATGAGGGGGGCGTTGTCCCCCACTGTTTCATAAGAAGTTGAGAGTAGTGAAATGACTTGCTCAATTTGCTCAGCTGAGAAGTACTAGAACTGGGGTGGACACCCTCCCTCCTGTCTGTGCTTCTAATCAATGCTTGAGGCCAATAAGTATCTCACTTCTGGCTAACAATTTCAATCCTTTAAGAGCCAGCATTTTAGGGCCTCCCTTGATGGCGCAAGCGGTTGAGCTCTGCGCTTTGAAGCTGTCCGCAGCTTCTGCAGTTTGGGTTCAATCCCAGCCGGCCGGCAAGAATCCCACTTGGCTCAGCAGACCTCTCCTGCCTCGCCCGCTGCTCCCCTCAGCAGCATATTTCAGTCAGTCTGTCTGTTCCCCACTCTGTCTCTGGTGAATCCTCTCACCCTCTCGCGCCTTTGACCTGTATCCCAGTTCTTGTATGCATGAATAAATAAACCTTAAAAAAAAAATCCAGAATTCTAATAGTTCCACCAAGCCTTGAGTATAGATTATAAGCCATGAGTACACCCCAGGAGTCTAGTGCAGGGTATGACACATGTTAAACACATATTTGTAGAACAAATGAAAGAATATATATGTAAATAAAATTATGCTGCCTAAAGATAGATATTCTGCCAATTTGCATTTGAATTTTTTTTTTTAACCGGCCAAGGGAGATGTTAGAGAACACCTGCTTTAAATTCTACAGGCTAAAATTATCACAGCCGAGCATTATGGCAAAGTCGCCAATTTACCCGCATGCTGGCGTGGACCCAGAATTTTGGGGGAAAATTCATAACCCTGATGAGAAGTGGTCATTGGCCTGCTGCTGTGCAGAAGTGACGTGTCACCCCAGCTTGCCATTCCCTCTCCGTCCTCTAACCTTACCACCTTCATGGAATTCATACTGACCTTATTGTACTGTTACCGTTAGGTTCAGAACAGCTTGTCAGGAATTCTGCCTTTATTAATTAATCCTTTCAGGCATGACCTTTATTACCGTGTTCATATACATACATGCCTCTGCTTGGATTTGATCTCTTCCAGGCACCCTGGTCCAGGGCTAATTAGAGTCCTGTCAGGAAAGAATTTATGCCACAAATGGAGGATAGATGAATTACCTCCAGATTGTTCCCTTCACAATTCTAGAACCAGGATCAGAGTCTTAGACTCTGGATCTTAGGCCAAAATTCGGATTATTGGATATCTATGTCATCTGGAAGGAACCTTCACGGTCCCTTCTATGAGTGAAGAGTGTTGCTCCCCACACCCCTCCCCCTTCAGCCAGAGTAGCTCTCTGTGCCCTGCTCCATGGGGTAGGGGTTTGGATAAGGTTTCCTTTGAAAAAAGGGTTTCACTACTCAAATGTTGGAAAGCTTTAGACCTCCTTGTTTCACAGATGTGAAAATTGAAGCCCAAAGAATCCAGGGGCTGTGCTCAAGGTCACACAACTAGCCAGCCACACCCCCATTTCATATTCCTGCCACAATCCGAGACTGACCCCTAGCCCTGGGGTCAGGCCTCCCATCCACGGGTGAGGTGAAGGAAAGGTCACTGTATGGAGGCCAGGCCCCTGCCGAGGCTTCCCTGACTCCTCTCCCCTGCTGCGCTGAGGAGGCCTAGGGAGCAGAGTCTGGACTGGCATGTAGGGATGTAAGCTGAAAAAAAGGCCAGTCCCTAGAGGCTGTGGGGCTTCTTCTGTCCAAACGGTAATTAATGAGGAGTGGCTTGGGCATCCAGCCCTCTGCAGCCCTGCACTGCAGCCTTCCTAGCCAGCCCGCCAGGAGAGCGTGGGAATCCTTTGTCATGCAGATCCCCCTGCCTATCTGGTTGCCACCCTGGGATTTTTTTTTTTTTTTTCTGTTATACATAGCTGACCCTGTGGCTAGGCAGTTTAAAAAAAAAAAGTTATCTGACAATAGATCAATACCTAATTAAAGCCAGAGGGAAAGCATGAAAGGCGAGAAGAAAGATTTATAGTTGCTCTGGGAGGGGAGACGGACTTGGGAGTTCTCAATTCATGACAGTTTGTTTTTTCCTGAGAGATTACATCCCCCTTGAGACCAAGAATCTGTTGTGAGGATCACTTCCTTGAAGGATCCCGTGAGCTGAGAGAAAGGCAGGGCAGGGGTGGGCAAGAGAGACATGGGGCTGTCACAGGGGCTCTCTGCTGCCTGAGCCCAGTCTCTCCAAGTAGCAGGCACTCCATCCTGTAGAGCCTGCAGAGTGTGGCAGGCTGTGCCCCCTCTCTCCACCCAGGCAGCAGCTAATTGGCTCATGAGCCTGCGGGTATTTTCCAGCGGTGATTTCTGCACACTCACCCAGACCAGTCACCTCTCATCCTCCGAGCCTTGGGCTCTACCTCCTAGTTATTTTTAGTCTCCCATGTCCTTCCCTGGAAGCCAAAGCATTGATCACACTTAAATGAGACCAAAACAATACATTTCCCATCTCCTCTCTGCCCAGCTTCCCTCCCAAGACAAAAGTTTGTCATCCCCCTGACCAAGAGTCTATACCCTTCCCAGAGGGAATGACATCATCTCTCTTTCTGGGGATTTTTCAAGGACATTTTTTCCTCCAAAGAAGCCCCTGCTCAGGAGAGCCTGTTGGCCTGTTGTGCTTTCACTCTGCAAGAGGCAGGTTGGAGGTAAGGCTAAGCAGGTTTCTGGAGCTATGGAGCAGAGAGTGCTGTCATGGAGGGTGGTGGTTGACCTATCTGTTTGGGGAGAGAGACACTCTCCTGCTGGAGAGACCAGGAGCACAGGCTTTGTGTCAGGCAGACCTGGCCTCAGATCCTGGTTCCAGCCCTTCCTACCAGGTGACTCTGGGCTCAGTCTCCTCATTTCTGCAATGAGACTGTCAGCACCTGCCTCAAAGGACTGCCTTGAGGGTGAGAGAGGAGAGCTCTGTAAAATGCCTGGCCAGCGTCTAGTGCAGGGTGCCCCATCCATAGTAGCTGTTTCTGCAATAACTACTGTTCTATTTCTGTTCTTGCTCCAGAACCCTGAGATAGCACAATGTGAGGCAGAGGCTGGAGTGAGAGACAGACTATCACTTCCGTCTGCTGAGTCTTTGTTTCCCATGTGTAAAAATAGAGGTTTAAGGGCCTCCCTGTTGGCACAAGGGGTTAAGTCTCAGCACTATGAAGCTATTCACAGCCACTGCAGCATGAGTTCAATTTCCGGCCAGGGAGCTACCCACATGGCGCAGCAGACCTCTTCCGTCTTGCCCATTGCTCCCCTCAGCAGTGTACTTCAGTAGATCCTCCTGTTCTGCTCCCCACTCTCTCTGGTGAATCCTCTCAACCCCCGCCCCCCCATACCTCTGGCCTGAACCCCAGCTCTTAAATGCATAAATAAATAAATCTTTGGGGAAAAAAGGTGTTTTTTTAAAAGATTTTATTTATACATACGAGAGCCGGGGTACAGGCCAGAGATGCGGGGTGGTGAGAGGAGTCACCAGAGACAGAGTAGGGAGCAGAACGGGCAGACTGACTGAAATACACTCTGAGGGGAGGAGTAAGCGAGATAGGAGAGGTCTGCAGCACCATGTAGGTTGCTCCCTGGCCGACCAGGGATGGAATTCATGCTGCAGAGGCTGCTGATTGCTTCATAATGCAGTGCGTAACCCCTTGCGCCACCAGGGAGGCCCCAGGGGAAAAAAGAGAGGTTTGAGTGAAATGGTTCTTTTCACTGTAAGTTAATGCCCTAGGAGGTTCCCAGATGACATAGGACCATAGGAGGAAGAGAGCCTTTAGCTTTGGGGTCTTTTTTTTTTTTTTACTATTTATTTATTTTTATTTTTTAAAGATTTATCCATTTATGCATACAAGAACTAGGGTACAGGGCCTCCCCTGGTGGCGCAGCAGTTGAGCGCTGGGCTGCAAAGCTGCCTGCAGCCTCTGAAGCGCTGGTTTGATCCCCGGCCACCGGCAAGGGTCCCACATGGCGCGCAGACCTCTCTTTCCGCGCCTGCTACTCCCCTCAGCAGTGTATTTTTTCGTCAGTCTGCCTGCTCTGCTCCCCGCTCTGGCTCTGGTGAATTCTCTCACCCTCCCGCGCTTCTGACTATACCCAGTGCTTGTATAAATAAATAAATAAATAAATCTTCTTTAAAAAAAAGAAGAACTGGGGTACAGGCCAGAGATGCGGGAGGCGAGAGGATTCACCAGAGATGGAGTGGGGAACAGAACAGATAGATTGACTGAAATACACTGCTGAGGGGAGCAGCGGGTGAGTCAGGAGAGGTCTGCTGTGCCATGTGGGTTGCTCCCTGGCCGGCCGGGGGATTGAACTCCTGCTGCAGAGGCTTCGGACTGCTTTTATAGTGCGGTGCTTAACCCCTTGCGCCACCAGGGAGGCCCAAGCAATACTATTTAAGTGACTTATGTCCCTTCTCCCTCATTCTTACCCTTCTTGTCCTGAAGGGCAAGTCACTGCTATGACTCTTGACACATCTCAGTGAGCGTTGGGTCGGGTTCCACAGGCTTCCTCTGATCGCCAAAGTTGCAGCACCGCCTCCTCTACCACTGGGTCAGTTATGGCCCTGGTTTGCGTTGCTAGGCTATAAGAAATGGGGGCAGGGTCCAAATGAATGACGCAAGCTCGCCCCCAAGCAACAGATCAGCAAAACCTTCTTACCAACTCGACGGTCCCGCCCCTCAGCTTTGGGGTCTTACCCTCAGGTTGCAGCCTCCAAGAGCCTGGGGTTGGGGTGAGGACCCTACTGCAGAGTTCTTAAATCCGCACTTTCTCTCTGTACCAGGGTCCCTGGCAGTGTCCGTGGCTGACATGACTGCGCCGGTCGTGGGCTCCTCTGGAGGGGTCTATGCACTCGTCTCTGCCCATCTGGCCAACATTGTGATGGTGAGCACCTCCTGTCTCAACTCGCCTTTCTTGGTCTGCCCTCTGACTCACTCAGCCCAGGCGTTCATCTGCTAGAGCTGGGCTTTGGGTCCTCACCCACGCTGCAGCCTGGCCCATCAAGCAGTAGCCAGACCCGCCCAGTAACAGAATTTAGATGCTTCTCCCCGCTGCAGGCCCGTTCCACGGGGCCCTTTCCGATCAATTCCTGTTTTCTCCAGCCATGACCTTGCCTGTGACTCTGCCCATCTCCCTACCTCCCACTTCCTTTTTCCCACTCGGTGACTTTAAAAAGTGCTAAAATTCTTCACCACTGAAATGAATAATTGTAATTTGTTGTTTGTCATAGATGGTATGAGCTATGAGATGATCTTAGATATGATCTCATCACATTTCTCAAACTGGAAAGGAGACTCTGGGAGGTTTAATGATTTGTCCAAAGTCACTGTAAAGTTTGTGGCCAAATGGGGACTTGAACCTACAGCTCCTGACAACAGTTAAAGTGTTGTCCCCCTACACCCGTCCCTCACAGTGGCAGGACGTGACCAATCCATTTCTCACGCTCCCTCTTCTCTGCCTTTTCTTGGAAGGCAGTCTAGGGAAATTGTTCAGCGTGTAGGCCATGAACTCAGTCAGTCTAGGTCTGAGTCCCAACTACCCGCTTCCTAAGGTGTGGCCATCAAAAGATTACTTAACTGCATTGTGTCTTTGTTTCTTCATCTGTGAAAAGAGATGATATGCGATAACCACTCAGTATAATTTTTTTTTGTTTTTTAAAGATTTATTTATTTATGCATACGAGAACTGGGGTACAGGCCAGAGGTGTGGGGGGTAAGTGGATTCACCAGAGACAGAGCGGGGAACAGAACAGGAGGATTGACTGAAATACACTGCTGAGGGGAGCAGCAGGCGAGACAGGAGAGGTCTGCTTCACCATGTAGGTTGCTCCCTGGCTGGCCAGGGATAGAACTCATGCTGCAGTGACTGCGGATAGCTTCATAGTGCTGCATCTTAACCCCTTGCATCACCAGAGGGGCCCCACACTCAGTATAAATGTTAACTTAATTCCCTAGTGCCCCCAGAAGAGGCCAGGTGACCTCAGGTTAGAGATGGGATCTCTGGCTGTGCTTGGCCACCTCTGCCTCACACCCCTGCTGTCCTGGGGAGCTTTCAGGTAGGGCCCAGGTCTCACTCACCTGGTTCCCCAGTGCCTGGCGTGGGGCAGAGTACCTGGTTGATGGAGCCTACTAAATGTTGGCGAAGGAGGAATGAACAATGTCCAGAAAAGGCTTTTCGGACTTCTTTTCAGGGTCCCCCTGCTCTCACCTCCGTCCTCCATCACTGTCTTCGCTCACTCAGTCGCTGTGTGAAGCTCAGTTGCAACTGTTTTTGGAGTTCCTCGGTTCTCCATTTCTTTTTATTATTGCCATTCTCACCTGCCCCACTCCTCAATACCATGCCTCTTCTTTTCACCAGAGAAATCCTTTTTCTTTGCAGGGAGAGAGAGTTGAGAAAGGGGGAAAGCCAGGAGATACTCACTGTACTTGCTACTTGCCTGAATTTTGGCAACTTGAGATGAGCACTTGGAAAGATACAGCAGGTGTGGGAAAGCCTGCGTGAATGTGGGAGTCTGGGTGTGTGCTCATGCGTGTGTGTTTACTCACACACGTGCACGCACACACGTACCTCGCACATGCACGCCGCTCAGTCTGCTGAGAACCTGGGCGCGCAGCTGCCTCACATGGCCCTTTTAAATGGGTCATTCTGTATCAGTGCCACAGCTTTCCCCAGACACAGCTTTTCCTCGGATTTCTGCCTCCTCCACTGCCTCCTCCCCCTGCCCCAATTCCTCTCTGTAGTAGAAGGAAATGCTAACCTTCCCTCCCTGTTCCCCCAAGACGTGTATATGTGTAAGGGGATGAGCAAGCACAGCCAAGTGAATGTGGGAAAGAAGAAGCAAACAGTTGTTCATAAAGATGCCCCCATTTCTACCTCCTTCCCCAGTACATGGGAAACAGCCCTGATGCCCCAGAAGTTCCTGTGGTGAGGGCTGATCTCCCCAAGACCAGGGAGTGGGCGTGGGAGTTGAGGAGGGAGGTGTGAAAGCAGTTTTGTTCCAGCTGGCTGGCAAGTATCCTGTGGCTGTGGTGATGACCGGTCCATCTGAGAGCCCTTCCAGAAGCACATGGCTTTAGACCTGGCACTGAGCACTTCATAGGCCCCAGAGCATGATAACGTAGGCCTTCTCAAGAAGTTGTGTGGTGCTTATTTGACAGCAACAAATGCCTGAGGATAAAAAAAAAAAAAAAAGGCAAACTGTTTAAAAATGAACAATGATGAAAAATATATATAAATATTTTTTTTAAAAAAAAGGAAGGTTGGCTTCCTTTCATTAAGAAGCTGCCTTTACTCAAATTAGCTCAGTGCCCAGCAATTCAGAGAGATGTTGGACAGAACCTATGAAATTGCATCTCCGTAGATCAGAAGCACTTAGACTATGGCGATTTCACACACGGTTCAACCTAATGGATATACTATTTTTAACTCCAAAATGAAGATGAAGATTTTCTCTGTGTATATACATAATAAAGCACTTCGCTGGAATGAAAAGGAGGGAAAGCATGGCCTGGGCAGTCAAATTTCAGTGTGGTGTCACTGTCGGAATAGCTGTGAGTGCCTTCATGCCTCAGGGCTGTTCTCGTCTGTACTCTCTTCTTCACAAGGTAGTTATAAGAAAGTCATGGAATAACTGGACATGGAAATGCTTTCCATGTGACAGATAGCCTCACAGTACCGAGACCCTGAGTGTGTGCATGTATGTGTGTCTGTACTTATAGACATGTAATTGTTCTAATCTTTATACATTTTACCTGATCTCTGTACAGAGAACAATCAAGAAACATGTCGTTTTTTTCATGCACTGGGTACAGTCAGAAGCGCGGGAGGGTGACATACACTGCTGA
This sequence comes from Talpa occidentalis, assembly GCF_014898055.3. Taxonomy (NCBI): domain Eukaryota; kingdom Metazoa; phylum Chordata; class Mammalia; order Eulipotyphla; family Talpidae; genus Talpa; species Talpa occidentalis. Next base: position 80,925,630 of record NW_023605083.1, on the reverse strand, counting down.
GGGGAGCAAGGAGATGCGCGCCATATAGCAGCAGCTCCGTGCTCAACCGCTGCTCAGGCTTATCCTTTTTTTTTCCTTTTTATTTATATATTTTTACATCACTGTTCATTTTTGTAGTGTTTGATCTCTCAGGTGTTGTCTCAGGCTTATCTATCTAAATGAGAGATTACTGTCTTGAATGAAATTATGTCTTATTTTTCATGAAAACATACTGTGTTCCAAAATGTTTGCAATTTACATCAAGGGATTAAATTCTGAAAGTATTGCAGCAAAAGATCTGGTTGACATAAAATACCTGCAGTCATTGGCCTCCCTGGTGGCATAGGGGTTAAGTCTCAGTGCTATCACTGCTACGGCCTGAGTTCCATCCCCGGCCAGGGAGCTGACCCACATGGCACAGCAGACCTCTCCTGTCTCACCTGCTGCTCCCCTCAGCAGTGTATTTCAGTCAGTCTGCCTGTTCTGCTCCCCACTCTGTCTCTGGTGAATCCTCTCACCACCCCCTGCACCTCTGACCTACACCCCAGTTCTTCTATGCAAAAATAAATAAAATTGGAAAAAAAACACCTATAGTCAAAACTTCTTATTGTAAATACTAGAGGTATAAAGATATACATAATTTATTAATTGTCTTTTGCTGGAACCAGCTGGCCAGTGTTCCACTTTTTTTTTCACTTTTTTTTTTTAAGATTTATTTATTTGTACAAGCACTGGGTACAGTCAGAAGCGTGGGAGGGTGAGAGAATTCACCAGAGCCAGAAGGGAGAGCAGAGCAGACAGACTGACAAGTACACTACTGAGGGGAGCAGCGGGCGGCAGGAGAGGTCTATGCGCCATGTGGGACTCTCACCGGTGGCCCGGGATCAAACCAGTGCTGCCGAGGCTGCGGGCAGCTTTGCAACCCAGCTGTCAACCGCTGCACCACCGGGGAGGCCCTCCAGGGTTCCACTTTTAAATATATAATTATTTACTTATATTTTGCTCCATGTCAGAGATGTTTTCCTAAAATGTTTTGAGATCTGAATTTTGCAAACTAATCATGTTGTCAAAGCACAAGGAAAAATCATCTAAAAGATACGAAAGATCTGTTACAAGGTTCATTTTAAGTAAAAATCCTTCCGTAGAACAAATAATGGATCCCTAATTTATGTTATACTTTCCCTTTTCCTGTGTTGGGTTTTCTTGAAGTCACTTGATAAGAAACTGTTTCTACTGGGTATATGTAAAGCTGTATTGGAATGGAAGCTCCAGGCCTGGGTTTCAGCCTCTGAGCTCTTAACTCCTTGGGTGAGCAAGAAGCGGAGGGGACGCGCTACTGCCTGGTTTGCTGTGGGTGAGTTACTGTCTCACCCTGCGAGGCTCTGGAAGAGAATGAAATTAAAAGGCCTGCAAAAGGTTTATATTCCCCAGGGGCCCACAGGCTTTCAACATTGATAGTTCAGCGGTGCTGCTATGGGTGAGCTTTTTTCCTTTTCTCCTGTTGTTTCACTGTTCTCATTTTATTGGAAGGAATAATGGACTGGAGAAATGAGGCAGCAGGTGGGAAAGGGTGACTTCAGTTTAACCCCTCAGGTGCTGATTTTTGCTCGGCTTTGGGGGCAGCTGGGGCAGCCGCCAGGGACAGACAGAGGTGTGGGTGGACAGAGCCCTAGACTGGGAACCCTATCAAAGTCATCAACTCATGGTAACCCGAAAGTGGTATTTCTGGATCCTCAGTTTCTTCTTCCTTAAAGTGCAGAAAGCATGTGAGGCTGGATTTTCTTGACAAAGTCCATTGTCTTCAGGGCCCAGGCAGGTATTGTGAATACAGCTGATCTGGGGAGTGCTGTGGCAAAACTGGAGCTCCCGGACTCTATCCACGGCCACTGACATGCAGACGTCACAAAGCCTCTCTGCATGGCAAGCCCACCATCTTTGCTTCATGTATAGATGCTAATATCAGACACTTAAGATGACGCTTACCGCATGCCAGGCAGCATTCTTGGTGCTCTCTGCGTATTAATTCATTTTACCTTCACAACAACCCAGTGAGGTAGGTAATTGAGATAGGCACTATCATGATCTCAAATTAACAAATGGAGATACTAGAGAGAAAGAAATTCCGAGCCATCCCACTGATGCTCTTGCCAGACCAAAAAGACGATGGTACTTTCTAAAATGAAACCCAGGTAGGGCCCGGGATGGGTGGAACCTCGGCTAAAGTACATTCTGGACCTGCTTGGCCAAATCATCACTCAGAACTGTGAGAGACGATGTCTTCAGGTAAGGTGTTTTTCTGAAGAAAAGGGGTAGTGGGAGTGTTCTGTATCACTCTTGGTGTCTGTTTTTCATTATCAAATATGCATGGCTTGGGGCCTCCCTGGTGGCGCAAGGGGTTAAGACGTAGCACTATGAAGCTATCCACAGCCACTGCAATGTGAGATCAATCCCCGGCCAGGGAGCTACCCACATGGCGCAGCAGACCTCTCCTGACTCAGCCGCTGCTCCCCTCAGCAGTGTACTTCAGTCAGTCTGCCTGTTCTGCTCCCCACTCTGTCTCTGATGAATCCTCTCACCACCCCCCATCTCTGGCCTGCACCCCAGCTCTTGTAATCAAAATAAATAAATCTTTAAAAAAATATATGCATGGGGCCTCCCCGGTGGCGCAGCGGTTGAGCGCTGGGTTGCGAAGCTGCCCGCGGCCTCTGCGGCGCCGGTTCGATCCCCGGCTGCTCCCTGGCCACCGGAGGAGGGTCCCACATGGCGCGCAGACCTCTCCTGCCGCCCGCTGCTCCCCTCAGCAGTGTACTTCGGTCCTTCTGCCTGTTCTGCTCCCTGCTCTGGCTCTGGTGAATTCTCTCACCCTCCTGCGCTTCTGACTGTACCCAGTGCATGTATAAACAAAACAAATAAATAAATAAATAAAACATGCCTCTATTTAAAAAAAAAAAAAAAAATATATGCATGGCCTAAAATTTACCATCTGGACCACTTTTCAGTGTACTGTTCACTAGTGTTAAGTGTGTTCTTATGGTCGTCCAGTCATCACCACCATCTGCCCACAGAAGGTTTTTTACCTTGCAGAATTTAAATTCTACTCACTAACAACGGCTCCCCACCCTACCCACTGCAACCATCTGTTGCTAAGAATTTGACTACTCTTTAAGTACCTCATGTAAATAGAATTCTACAGTGTAATATGTGTCCCTTTGTGACACTCTTATTTCACTTAGCATAATGTCTTCAAAGTTCACTGAAGTATGTGTCAAACACCCTTCTTTTTTAAGACTGAATAATATTCCCTCATCTGTAATGGAGTATATACTTGACTTGTATATCTGTGGATGGACACTGGGTAGCTTCTGCTTCTTGCCTGTTGTAAATGGTATTCTATCAACATATGTGTCACTTTTTTTTAAGATTTATTTATTTATGCATACAAGAACTGGGGTGTAAGATAGAGGTGGGGGGTGAGAAGACTCACCAGAGACAGAGTGGGGAGCAGAACAGGTGGATTGACTGAAATACACTGCTGAGGGGAGCAGCGGGCGAGACAAGAAAGGCCTGCACCGTGTGGGTAGCTCTCTGACCCACAGGGGCTGGCAATAGATTGATAGTGCTGTGTCTTTAACTCTTGTGCCACCAGGGAGGCCCCAACATAGGTGTCACTTTTAAGGGAGAATTAAGACCAGTGGGTGGACCTGAGAAAGAGGCAAATCCTGGCAGAAAGAACTTGCAGAGATTGGAGCCCCTTCACAGGTTTGCTGTGGGACATAGTGAGCTCCCTGTTGCAGGGGCGGGAGGGCCCTTTGTATGTCACTGTGGGAGGAGATGGTCCATCAGGTGACTCCAAGGACCCACCCATCTTAGCGGTTCAACCTACACCCACCATCAGTGAATGAACCAAGCTGGGTGGGTTGGGGTGCTAGAGAGATTAGGGGACTCCAACTCTCATTTTTTTCGTCTCCTGGCAGGGTTCCCCTGTGGGCAGATGTCAACAGGTGACAACGACGTCCTGCCGTCTGCTCCTTAGCACAGACTCCTGTGAGCAAGCCGAGATCAGACGTTTCCCACCTAGAGGGGCCATGTGTCACCCACCTTGCCTTTGTGAAGAAGTTGCCAGTCAGAGGAATAATCGGAGAAAGGGAGGGAGGGAACAAGACGCCCAATGCTACAGGATTTCTCCCTCTTTTGGCAGTTTCCCTGCATAATGCTTGCTCAACTCAAGCTTCTGTAGCATTATTGTACGTGCCAGTGTTCAGGGCCCTCACGAAGTCTCACGTGTGTCCCCTCAATGTCAAAGGAGTGTGAGACATGCCCCCCAGATGGGCCTGGGCCAGGAGGCAAAGGCAGAAAGGGTGTGTGGGAGGGAACAGAAGCCCCTGGCTGTACACAGTTGCCTCCTTCCCTTGAGCTGATGTGTTCCAGGAAGATTCCAGGCTGGCTTCTGGTCCAGGCTGGCTTCTGTGCGCGCGCCCGCATCTGCTTAAAGGGAGTGGTGCTTTGAATGCACTGCAGGAGTGCCCTGCAAAGGAGTCCTGTGGTGAAGTCTTTTGTAGAGTGAAAAATCCTTTTATAAGATGAATAATTGTACTCTGTTTATCTGCTTTGGGGGTTCAGAGTATTCAGAGATTCTCAGGGGAAAGAGGGATTTGTCTGAAGGCCATCTGGTCCCCCCCTTTCCAGTGCCCAATTCTCTAGAGCATCCCCTCCAAGCCATGTGGACCCCTCAATCATGGAAAACTCACAATCCCCCAAGATGGGGGATTCCGTCTTTGGACAGCTCTCCTTGTTCGAAGTACTTATCCTGAGCTAAAAACAAACAAACAAACAAAAACCTCTGAAGGTTTCATCCTTTTCGTCTCCTACTTGCTGGTCACACAGCGTATGCCATTTCCCGTGTTGGCTCACTAGATAACTTGGCCGCCTGAACTTGACCCCTGAGTCTTCTCTTCATTCGACCCTCACACACAGGGTTTTGAGTTCTTTCATCATCCTGTCGTGTCTGCTTGGACTTTGCTTTGCTGTCCTGCACCCCTTTGTGAGCATGAGCCCCAGCAACTGTTGCAACTCTCAGCGCCTTCTGTCCGTGCAGGGGAGAGGGGCTTCCTCTCTGGATCCAGACTCTTCTGTTAGTGCAGCCCAAGAGCTTTTATGGCAACAATAAATTGACCATTGTCTCAAGTCTCAAAGCCAAGCTAGTGTGATCCGCAGCTAAGCCATAACCCCCTAAGGCAATACTTAATGGAGATTATTTATTTAAACATCAAGTTTTCTTGCTCACCTGCCTCCCTCTCTTTGCTTTTTATACTTTTCCTTAATAAACTTGCCATGTGGCCCTCCCTGCTGGTGCAGGGGTTAAGTCTCAGTGCTCTCAAGCTATTGGCAGCCACTGCAGCATGAGTTCTATCCCCAGCCAGGGAACTACCCACATGGCGCAACAGACCTCTCCTGTCTTGCCCGCTGCTCCCCTCAGCAGTGTATTTCAGTAGATCTGCCTGTTCTGCTCCCCGCTCTGTCTCTGGTGAATCCTCTCATCCCCTGCACCACTGGCCTAGACCCCAGTTCTTGTATACATGAATAAAAATAAATCTTCTAAAAATAAATAAACTTGCTGTGTGCTGGAAGGGAAAAAAGTCTTCTACGCTGGCCTGATCTGGAACTGACGGAACTCTCTCCTTTTCCCCTAGAACTGGTCAGGCATGAAGTGCCAGTTCAAGCTGCTGCGGATGGCTGTGGCCTTGATCTGTAGTAAGTACCTCAGGGGTGCGTGGGGCAGATTGGGGAAAGGGAGCCCTGCAGCAGGCCTGGGACGTAAAGATGGCATGTCCCTGCCCTCAAGGGGCTCCCGGGCAAGGAAACAAGAGCAGACAAGTCAGTAATACAGCGAGAGGAGTCCTGCTCTACTACCACTTCGGCTCTCAGCAACTTTCTGTGGACATAGAATGTGCCAACGGAAAAGTACACACAGGACAAACTCAAGTACCCAGATCAGGAAAAAGAACTTCTTAATAACCCTTTGGGTCATGACACCGATGTTTTGAGATCCCCTGATAGAAACTAGGATCCTTCTCCCCAGAAAAATGCACATATGTGCACCTGTGTGCCTACACGCACACAGTCTTGCAGTTTTAGCAAGTTCACAAATTATAACCAAGGCCCCTGTGAAAACTGGGGGAGGGCCCTAGTTGGGAAGAAGTCAGGGCCACCTGCAGAGACTATTTTGAGTGTTAAAGACAGACAGACAGGGTCACCGTGTAGACTAAGTCCAAAGGCATTTCCAGCAAAGGTGCCGCATGAACAAAGACACGGGCGGATGAAGGGCCATCACCAGCAAGCGATGTTAGCAAAACTGACATGTGATTTGGGTCTGTGCATGATTGTGATGAGAGATAATAGGAGTGAGGTCATGAAAGGCTTTAGATGCAAGGAGAAACGTGTGACTTCATCCTGAACGCACGGAGAGGTCACTGAGGGCTTCCCACAAGAGAGTTACTGACAGATTGGAGTTGCAGGACATTGGTGGGGCTGCAGTGTGGAGAATGAGTTGACTGTGGGGGATGAGACCAGAGGCCAAGAGGCTCTCTCTGTGATAGAAAAAGCTGAGTTGGAACAGAAGCAACAGAGGGAGGAAGAGACAAGAGGGAGCACAGATTCTGTCATCCAGTCCTCAGAAGACCACGCCATGAGGGCTTTTTATTAGCAGGCTTGCTTTACAGTAGATACTCGAGGCTCAGAGTGAAGTTCCTTGTCCAAGGCCACTCAGCTAGAGGTGGTAAAGCCAGAATTCGCTGCCAGCCTGTCCCATTTCTAGTGCCCACACTTTAGCCAAGCTAAGCAGCGGCACTTTGACTGTCTCTGCCTGGGTGTGCCACCTCCTGCGTGCGGAAGAGGAAGAAGGATCCTGAGCCAACCTGGAAGGGAGGAAGCACCAGCACAGGCTCCACTTTGACCCCCACCCCCCACTTCCCTAGCCCATGACTTGCAGGGCTCTCTGGTTTCATTCATTCCATTAGCACATTCTATGTCTGCATGGGGTTGGAGGACCAATCCCATTTAATGCCAGAGAGGACCTTCCAGCCCTGGATCCCATGAACCAGAACAGAGGGCTGCAGTGGATGGGCATAGCTTTCCCTGTCTGCTCTGTCTGAGTTTGTTTTCAAAGAAGAGGAAAAAAAAAAAAAAGCATGAATCTTGTTGTTTAATGAAACCCAACTCTAAGCAGCCTAAAAACTAGGCAGTTTAGGATGGCATGCCAATGTCTTTCAGACCTCCCAAGTGAAACCCAGGGAGGGCCTATTAAGCTGTTAGAAAGATGCCTCAGGGCCTAGGGAGGAGGTGTGGGTGGTGGGGTGGCGGGAGGCTCTGTGTCCGTCCCTGGCTGTTGCTTTCCCGCCATCTATCGGCCATCCTTGGAGTTGCAGGTCGCAAGTCCAGAAGGTCAGGCAGTCCCAAGGGGAATGAGTGTTCCAGGAGGTGCTGGCACCCGGGAGTGGGCACTGGTTAATTAAATAGTAATTGAGCAAGTGTGAAATTCCCTCCAAAGGACTTTCAAAAATATATCAAATTTTCCTTCGTTTCCCCATCTGTAAAATGGGGGTCAGAAACCCACCCTTGGTATTCGTTTGGTGGTGGGCCGTGCAGCGGCGGTGTCCCCCACCTGTCCTTTCTGAGGATACGCCCCCACCGGGTTGGCGGACCCAATAAGTTTACACAAGGAAGGGGAACTGAAGAGCAGGCTGGGAGCGTTTTAGAATCTGTTATGATTTCCAACACTTGTGGGATTCTTTACTTCCATTCCTTCTTTGGCCTTCTTCCCTTCCACTCCTTCCTTCCCACCACAAAAACATTGATTCTGAGAGTTTTCTAAGGGTTTTGAGATAATGCGTGAAAACGTGAAAACTATTAAAAGTTCTAGCATGTACTGAAGTTGTTATTCATGTCCCATTAGTGCAACCTGGCCCGCTGGGGCTGAGAATTTACCCTGAAGGGGACACTGAGTTTCCAGAACTCATGACTGTAGAGCCTTTGGGCATCAGTGAGAGCCTTTCCCCTCTGCCTAGGACGCTCTTCTTAGGGGCTTCTCTCGATGATCACATCTCAGCTCTTTTGGGAGATCTTGCCAGACTCCCCAAAGCAAAGAATCTCCTGCCTTATGCCTGGCTTTGTTTTTAAATCACCTGTTTTTCCCTATGCCTTTTCTCTTCCTGAGATTACCTTGTGTAGGTGCTTGCATGCTGGCTTAGGTCCCAACCTTCGAAACTCTGGGGGAACAGAGATCTGCCTTCTACACTACATCTGCAGGGCATAGAACAGTGCTTGGCTTACTAGACAGTGAATGAATGAATGAATGGGTGGGAGGATGGGTGGATGGCTCCAAGGCCTCTCTGCCTCAGTCCCTGCCCAGGGGCCCTCCTGTGACTCTCTGTGCTTCCTCCCCCTTGCAGTGAGCATGGAGTTTGGGCGGGCCGTGTGGCTCCGGTTCCACCCGTCGGCCTATCCCCCGTGCCCTCACCCAAGCTTTGTGGCGCACTTGGGTGGAGTGGCTGTGGGCATCACCCTGGGCGTGGTAGTCCTGAGGAACTACGAGCAGAGGCTGCAGGACCAATCGCTGTGGTGGATTTTTGTGGCCATGTACACCATCTTTGTGCTATTCGCCATCTTCTGGAACATCTTTGCCTACACCCTGCTGGACTTAAAGCTGCCACCACCCCCCTAAGAAGCTGGAGGATCCAAGGAGGGGAGGGAGGAGCAGCATCAGAAAGGTGCATCTGTGTTCTTTATCACATCACCAGCTCAGTGAGGCCGGAAGGAAAGGACAGGAGGTGCTGGGCAGCTGTGATGTTTGTCTTCAGACTTGGAGACACTGGAGACTTTTCTGAAAGGCACCTGCTGGAGGAGATGGATGTGGCCATTGTTTTTCTAAACTGTTTGAGTACATCAGTCCAGGGTGAAGGCCTGGGGTGGGGTGAGAGTGGCCTTCCCCTTGGGCTAGGCTTATTCTACATGTCCTGGGGTCCTTTCCCTTGTCACAGATTAAACAGCAGCTGTCTCCCTCATCATCCACCTTGAGAGACCCTAAGAGACATAAGAAAGACCTGAGGGTGCAGTAGCCAGGCAGGCCCTGTCCAGCCCAGAGCAAGTTACAAACCAGGAAGTGTTTCCCCTGCAGCTGTTGGGTCTGGAGCTCTAGAGCAGAGGACCTGGTAGTGGACATGTTGACTTTGGCCTGGGGGAGCCCAGGCTGCCCCCCTGTGCCTGTCGCTGGGCACTGAGGCATGACCTCTCATGCTCTGGTGGCAAAGAAGGAAGATGCTGTAATTCCACTCTCTCCCGTGCCTGGGAGGAACCCAGCAAGGTGAACCCAAGCAGGAGAGAATAAACTGCATGCTAAGTTCCGCCCTAGGGAAGGCCCGGGACCAACTTTAGACTGTTCTCTCCCTTTCTCCCAGAATACTGACACCACTGCCCCAGCCTCTCATGCCCTGCCTTGTTTATGGGGTCTTTTCTTACCCTTCCTTTGTCCTGACCCCACATCGTGCCTCTCCTTTGGTTATGGAGACAGTGTTCTGGCGTATTCATGCACATGTGTGTGCATGTGCGCATGTGTGTGTGTGTGTGTGTGTGTGTGTGTGTGTGGTTTAGTAAGCAGAGATGCCCATGTGGTGGGAAAGCTGATGTGAGGCTGGGGAGACTGCAGAGGAAGCCAGTGAGGGGCAGTGGGAGTATGTGAGGAGCATGAGAGGGGTCCTGAGCATCTTTGCATTTTTTAAGCAAAGCTTGCTTTCTCCTGTCCCATCCCCCATCCTTCCAAGCCTCTCCCTCAGAATCACTGATCAGGGATTGACCAAGAGAATTGTTGGAGATAGAGACTAAGGCCTTTCCAGAGGCCCTCAGGATGCTGAGGTTTTCCTCGCCTTTGCCGAGCTCTGTTATTGTTTCCCTCTGGGATGACTTTCATATGTGCAGATTCTGTTCTCTCTCCCTTTGGCGAGAAGGAGTTTTGGGGGTGCAAGGGAGACTGGGGAAGAACTATGGAGGCCATGTGTTGATTTGAGTTGGAGGCACAGGAGGAATTTCAAGTATGGAGGAAACTGCTTCTAGAGAAGAATTGTTGAGTGCTTGGGTGAGTGTCGGAAGTGGAGAGAGGGTGGCCCTGTACCCACGGAGGTGACAGCGGCTGTAGACTCAGATGCTCAGAGCGGTGGAGAACTTGGAGATTACCAAGTCCGCCCCACCCCCTTTTCACTAGTGAGAAAGGAGGAAGAACCCCAGGTCCGGGCTGCAGAGGTCCTGGGCTTATGCCTGTCAGAGCTTCAGAGTCACCAGCCCAGGCATTCAGGGGACTTAGATTGCTGTGGCTTCCTGAACCCAGTGATCACATGTAAATGAGCAGGGTCTTCCTACCCAAGGACTCCCCCGGTGAACCCCAAGCAATGCCAAGCCCTTTGCCCAATGCTAAATCAATTGTTCTGGCGCCCATATCTGGCTTCTAAACTGCTGCTGTCCTGTGCCAACACTGCTGAGCCACTGAGGTAGGATGGGCCCAGGTGGTGTGGACTGCATCAGTGTGGGGCATCTTGTCTGTGCTGCCAATGTCTGTCCCCCCTGAGAGAAAGATGTAGAAGGAAGAATCAGCTTCTTAGCAGAGGGGTCCTGGTCACAGGTTGCAGCTGCGGCTTAACCTGAGGGGTGCTGGCCTTTCTGGGGGGCAGAGACTGCCAGTGCCCTACTGAAAGGCAGGGCCTCCCCTTCAGATCTTGTCCTGGCACCAGGGGGCCCAGGCTTATGGGCAGTGGGAGCAGAGAGCCACCCTTGCCTTTGTCTGGTGCAACCTGGAGAAGAGCCTTTCTCTCTGAGGGGTGAGATGACTGTGAACTAGAAGACTCTAGAAAGCCCTCAGAGAAGCACCCAGTTCCCTCAGGGCTTGAAATGGAAGCTTGTTACCCAGAAGGACTGCGTGAGAGGGGATCCCACCTGCCATCCTGGAGGATTGGGACATACTAAGGGAGTCCCAGGTGCACACCTCTTGCCACCAGAACCAACTGCACTTCCCTCAGCAGAGTGTCCAAAAGTTCTTTTGGCTGCTTGACACATACACACCCCCCACCCCTTTACTTCCAAGCAAGGCCACCCAGTGCTGACAACAGCCAGTGCTAACAACCCAGGGCCCAAGACAGCTCTCTGGTAGGCTTTGCTTTATGGTGTCTGACTTTCTCCACAGCAGGTGCCTTTCCTCCCTAGCTCCCTGCACCCCAGCGCACAGCACCTCCCTATTACCCCTCCCCCCCTCTCCAGTGTGGCCCCGCCCAGCATGCCAGGAAGCTGAGGGTGGTATGACTCTTCAGGCTGTGGAAAGAGGGCGGCCCTGCACTCAAGGGATACAGAAATTGAAAGCTGGGGATTCCCCAAACAGCAGCCATAGACTCGCCCGCTGGTTAAACGGAAGAGGAATCACAGAACCTGGGGAAAGGAAAGCAAGCCTTCAAAGGAGAAATTTTGCTTTAATGACACCATTAATCATTCATTTTTTAATTAGGAAAAGCTCCCTAATGAGGCTCTTTGCAGCTAATAGGACTCTCAATTTCCATGAGAACCATTCTTGCCCTGAGACTTAGAGGAGTCACTGTTCACCAAGCCTGGATCTTTCCCCAGCATCCAATTTCATTTGCAAATAATGCAGATTCCCGGTGCAGCGGAAGCCTCTCCTGGCATGGTGGGTGCCGCTCCCAGCGCTGGCTGGAGAACACCCACACTCCTCTGCCTTAAAAACATACCCAGCTCTGAACTCGCCCCCAAAGACTTGAGTAAGTGGAAAAACAAAACACAAGCTGCAATGTTTGTTTCTAAATATTTTTGTATTGTGTACATTCTGTATATTTTTGTTGTAACATATTATTTGAGCACAGATTCCATTAAAGATTTTTTTTTAAGCCATCTGTTATTCAGGAAGTGACCTGAAGGTGGGCTTTAGAACCTGTTTCCTCTTGGGCTGGGACAGGGTAGTGGGAGGATGGACAGCAGGGGTGCTCGGTCTACAATTTATACAGTACAGCCCGGGCATCGGGTGGCCCAGGGGGTTCTAGATTGGTGGCTAAGAACTCAAATTGAGAGTTCTTGAAACACTGAACTCTTTTGAGTAGGTACGAAAGATATGAGTTCCCATATAAGAGCACAGACAACGTGTACATTTTGGGGTCTGGGGAAACATGAATAAGGAACTCATTCATGGCTTCAGGTCAAGAACCTCAGTGACACTGTCTTTTCACTCTTACATATCTTTCCCTGTGAGAGACTAATATTTTGACTTATTATTAGAAGAATCTTCGAAATACCTAGGTACTTCCTTCTTTGTCCCAATCTTAGTCTTTAGGTATTCCTAAGGGCTGTCAACACCTTGATCTTGAGGCGGTATAGGAAGGTTCTCAGGGGGAAAAGACATGGTCAGTTCATACACAGAAAAGGAAGGTAAGGGGGGGCATAAATGTAGTAAGAGAAGCATCAGGGCCTCTCTGGCAGTGCAAGGGGTTAAGACGCAGCACTATGAAGCTATCCACAGCCACTGCAGCACAAGTTCAATCACCGGCCAGGGAGCTACCCACATGGAGCATCAGACCTCTCCTGACTCGTCCGCTGCTCCCCTCAGCAGTATATTTCAGTGGATCCGCCTGTTCTCCCGATTCTGTCCCTGGTGAATCCTCTCCCCCCTACTCCCCCTCCCGCCCCACACCTCTGGCCTAAGTCCCAGTTCTTGTATGCATAAATAAATCTTTAAGAAGAGGGCCTCCCGGGTGGTGCAGCAGGTTGAGCGCAGCACTGTGAAGCCATCCGTAGCTTCTGCAGCGCAGGTTCGATTCCTGATTCCCGGCTGGCTGGGGAGATATCCACATAGCGCTGCAGACCTCTCCTGTCTCGCCCGTTGCTCCCCTCAGCAGTGTTTTCAGTCCATCTGCCTGTTCTGCCCCCCAGTCTGTCTCTGGTGAATTCTCTCACCCTCCCACGCCTCTGGCCTGTACCCCAGTTCTTGTATAAATAAATAAATCTTAAAAAATAAAAATAAAAAATAAAAATAAAGAGAAGAAGCATCAAAGGTAAGCCTGGTACTTGGTGAGTTTAACAATCAAATGGGCTTTGAATGGATAGAGGCTGAGAAAGTGAATTGTTTTTACCAGTTTTTCTGAGCCACTGGCAGTGTATATAGTTTTGTCACTCATAACTGTTAAATTTCCTTTGAGAATTAAATTATCCCATTAACTTCAGTGTGGGAGTTGTTTGCCATAATGTTCTTTCACATCAGTTTCCTGTGTATCATTTTCTAAACACTGCAGGAGTCATCCCAGAACAACTTTAGAGAACAGTTCAGAATGAAGGACAAAGACCCCACTTGTTTGGAATGTGGAGAACTGACCTCCCTACAGGAAAATTGGGGACCCTCTCTGAGCACTGACGTTCTCACTGGGCAGTTTTAGAATCTAACCCCTGAGCATTAAAGGTGAGCACTCTGACCAGCCAGAGACTGTGTAGTTAGCTTTGCCCTTGACCTAGCATTCCCTCTTTTCTGGTTCCTCCCTCCCACCAAATTGTCATTGATTTAATAAGTTTAAAAAAAAAAAAAAACCAAAAAACTTGATGTATGTTGATAAAGTAATTAGGAAATAGAGTTAATTTACTGAGCTCCTACTATGTGCCAGACACTGGGTGAGGCATTTCAATATATTACTCTCATTTAGTCACACCGCTATTTGGTGTGAAGTAGGTACAGATTAAAGAAAAGCTTAGAAAATTCTTTAATAATTTGCTGGAAGGACATGGCTCTGAATTCACTCCCCAGACTGCTGCCTGGTTCCAAAGCTCATGCTTTCAGTCTCAGGTTATTTGTATAGGACTTCAAGGACACTGTGTCAGGGTGCTGTTTAAAGTTCAGCCTCGGGCCTCCCCGGTGGCGCAGCGGTTGAGCGCTGGGTTGCGAAGCTGCCCGCGGCCTCTGAGGCGCCGGTTCGATCCCCAGCTGCTCCCCGGCCACTGGAGGAGGGTCCCACATGGTGCGCAGACCTCTCCTGCCGCCCGCTGCTCCTCTCAGCAGTGTACTTTGGTCCCTCTGCCTGCTCTGCTCCCCGCTCTGGCTCTGGTGAATTCTCTCACCCTCCTGCGCTTCTCACTGTACCCAGTGCTTGTATAAATAAATAAATAAATAAATAAAATCTTAAAAAAAAAAAAAAATAAAGTTCAGCCTCACTGAACTGTGTCGGGGGGGGGTGGGGCAGGGGGGTGCATCCAGTCATAGTAATTAACTTGGAATATTCACTTGGTGTTCACTCAAAAGGATCTCCACTTGGTCAGCCCTCCTAGAAGTATTTATAAGAAAATCTACAGCTATTATATATTACTACTTCCTATCAACCCTGATTCCAGAATCTAGAACTGCTAACTCAGATGTATCCATATGTTTTAAAGTCTGTGAAAGCACAGGTTGTTAGGAAATTTAGCAATTGTAGAACTGGAACTGCCTTCTTAGAACTCCAAGTGGAAAGAATTCATGCAAGCCAGGAGGATTTCCATTACTGAGAGGACACATGGTTAGGAAAGCGTGGTCCCAGTAACTGAATCTTACTTCCAAAAAGCCTGTAGTTTTTCCTAGCATCTGGCATAAGTGAGCCTCTAGTAAAGGACAGGCATTCTGGGCTTCCCTGGTGGTGCAAGGGGTTAAGTCTCAGCACTATGAAGCTATTGGCAGCCACTGCAGCATGAGCACCAGTTCGATCCCTGGCCAAGGAGGTGACCCACATGGCGCAGCAGACCTCTCCTGACTTGCCCACTGTGCCCCTCAGCAGTGTATTTCAGTAGACCCGCCTGTTCTGCTCCCCACTCTGTCTCTGGTGAATCCTCTCACCCTCCGCTCCACACACACACCTCTGGCCTGTACCCCAGCTCTTGTATGCATAAATAAATAAATCTTAAAAAAAAAAGACAGGCATTCTGTCATGGTCAATAATAAATAAGAGAAAGAGGATGACTTGGGTTATTGAGTTCTACGTGCAACTTTGCTAGACAATGAATAAAACATTGTGATGGAAATTGCTCTTATACCCTGCCTGATGCAGAAGGGTGTATCCCAGCAGGCAACTTGGTTTTCTTCAACAAATTCCTTAGCATAATAAGTATAATTTCCCCATAAACTTGTTGCAAATTAGTAAAAATGTTAGGCTTGAGAAGCAAGCTCATTAAATAAAAATGACTGCGTTGGTGAAAAACTAAGTTGCTATTATTATTATTATTATTATTACAAATGTAATTACAGATAAAATGAAACCATTTTTCCATGACATACATTTCGTCTGTATAGCATACAAAAAGTACACAAATGTATTCCACAGCTGAACAAATCCTTTTTAAAATTTTAAAAGTTAGTACATTAGCTTATCGAAATTTGAATACAGTACATGTTTCTGGTCATGAGCTCTGTGAGTTTCTTCTCATGGCCAACAAGGTAATTCCATGTCACCAGTTTCCTTATTGACAGCAGTGACATGCGGCCTGTCACAGACTTAAAATAAGATTGTATTGTATACAACTGTGTAATTTAGTGAGTCTACATTACAAAATATGTACATGTACATAAATACATGTAAAGAATATATTAAATATACGTTGCCTATAATCATAAAGTGATTTGAAGCATTTGCTTTAAATATCATTTACAACATGGACTCACGAATGAGCTGTGAATTTGAAAATGAAAAATAATTCCCAGGCTCAAAATGTCAACATTCTAATTATGCTTATTAAAAAAATGATTTCCAAGTGAGCAACAAGGTACATTAGAAAAACTCAGATTCAAACGTAGTGTCATAAAATTGCTGATTTCCCATAGTTCTGAATTTAATGCTATGAAGTGTTTAGATTTTTTTCTACACTGCCTACAATCCAAGTTATTAAAGTTTAAAACCATATGAAAGCCTTTATGAAGATCCTGAATTGTATTTCTCATTAAAGGAAAAGAAATGGCTTGATGAGTCATGTCCACAGACTTTTGTAAAGGAGAAAGGAGAAGGCCATTGTCAGTCATTTCAAAAGTTAAAACTCAGCACTTAATGTGAATTCAGATGAGTTTAAGAAAGGATTCCTCACTTTTATGGGCTTGTATTCCTCTGAGCATCCTGAGGGCAGTGAGAATACAAGACTTTTGATCTTCTAAACAAAAAAATCATTATCAAATGGACTTATTAAAGAGCTATGCAGAACAAACTGTAATGGTGTGTGTAGCTACAATCTGCTTCCATGGGAATTATAGATGGCTCTAGCTGAGAGTGCTTTCAACTGATTCAGAGTAAAACAATATGAGGCTTGTAACAGATGTACAAAAAACTAAAATCAATGAGTAACTCTGTTCTTTATATTACAGTTTGCTTATAAAATTTATGTCCTTTGTTTCTTTTTCTGGACATTGTTTAAAAACTCCAACATTTTCATCTAAAAGAAAATAACTGTGAATAAATGAAGATAGGGGCCAATCTGCAGGAGCTTTCTATCAGAAACAATGCTTTATATTTAAGTTCTTTTTAATTTCTTACAGACTCATGATTTGCACATTGACTTAAAGCTGGTTTCATTGTTCATGCCATTATCAACCAGACCAAAAAAAAAAATCTGTCAAGCACCCACAGGATGCACATATCTGTCTCTGAGATGGTGTGACTGTGCTAATCTGCCCTAAACTAGGAATTATTTTTTAAGGAAGCTGTAATTTATTGAGAAGTATTATGATTTTTCTGGGAGGAAAAATTTCTAAATACTACAGCAAACTTCTAGGAGAAGCCACAAAAATCACCCCTGGAGTTTTTTAACCAACAACTTTGTAAGTCTAAATTTATGGCACCAGAGATAATACCAAAATTCTACAACTCCAATATATATTTATCTATGACTCAGTGAAGCTGTTCCTCAGATTTTTATGTTTAATTAAGTTAAAATTTAAAAGTAAAAAATGAAGATACCTGGAATGCATTTCAGATAATCTTAAATAGCAATCTTCTGAACAATTACACCACCACCAAGGCTCCAATGTACAACTTCACAATATAATCATCTCAAAACTTATGATCAAAAACTTAGGGAGAGAGTTTCTTTCATAAATTCTTCCAGGACAGCTACCACATTTTTGGCTTCTGGCATTTCTTCATGCTCCACTTTAACAATCTTCAAAAGGATGTCTCCACTACCACAGTTCTTTAGGAACATGTAACATTTAAATAAAGCATAATGATTCATTTCTGCCTGTCGGATAAATCTCTTCAAATTATTTGTGTCTTGTATGGCCTAGAAAAGGATACCCAGTTAAAGATGTGTTCAGTAAGATAACAATGAAGCCTAAAATATACCTCCTACCGGGGCCTCCCTGGTGGCACAGGGGTTAAAGTCTCAGCACTATCAAGCAATCACCAACCACTGAGGCCTGAGTTTGATCTGATCCACAACCAGGGAGAAACCCACATGGTGTAGCAGACCTCTCCTGTCTCACCTGCTGTTCCCCTCAGCAGTGTATTTCAGTAGATCTGCCTGTTCTGCTCCCCACTCTGCCTCTGGTGAATCCTCTCACCCCTCGCCTACACCCCAGTTTCTTGTATGCATAAATAAAAGTAAAACTTTTTTAAAAAAAACCCTCCTATCTACCTGAGAACTCAGTATGTTGTGAGATGTTTGCTTTTTATTTTAAATATTTGTCATTTTCTATCACTAATGTGCTTTTTCAATATATAAGAACAAAATCTCTTATATAAAGTAAAATTACTTAAACTCTCCTAAGTAAGGTGATAACAGGCCACTTCCCACCAGAATTTTGAACCCTTAGGCACTGAACCACTTTTTATGTGCTTTCCAACTAAGACATGTCACAAATTATAAGACTGACGTCCCTAAGATATAAGCATTCAACCCAATTAATTAGAAATAAAATGATATGTATGCAGAAGCCAGTGAAAAATGCAAAAACTAATAGTCTTCTGAAGATACTAGGTTTGAGAATGTCCTACTTAATAGATATCACTGCTGTAAAGACTTGTTACTCTGCTACTGATACTAATTAAAATTCAAACAAAAATTAGGTGGTACTTGGCACACCGCCAACTACTTACCTTTAGTTTAAAGTTCTCCACTATTTGTCGAAAAAGAAAAGGGTTACCTCCTTCAGCACCATTTAAAAAAGCCTGCATCCAATCCTCACAAAACCGGTTGCTTCCTATATTATAGAAAAAGTAAATAAATAAAATGAAATCCTACAAAGTGGAAGATATTCTTTCTTTTTATAAATTATTTCTTTTTATAGTGAATTATTTAAGACATCTACAATGGTATAAAAAAGTACTGTACTCACCACTTGGTTAGGAAATAACACAATGGTTGACGTCCCTATGTGCCTCGTACCAACTTCAACCCCCTTCTTCCTTTTCATCAGATAGAGTTATCATTTCCATGAATTTCTTTAAACTTTTGCCACATACTGTTTTTATCTCTAAACCCTATGTAGTGTTATCTTGGGTATGTTAAACCCTTACGTATTTTTCCTAAATGTCTGTTTCACTAAATAGTGTATGTACAAGCTATACTGAGACACATAGCTCTAGTTCATTTATTTCACTGCTATACTGTATTTCACTATCTGAAAATAGTTTTCCTGTTGATTGACATTTAAGCTGCTTCGAATTTTTTGCTATTTCAAACAATGCCTTTATAAACATTTTTATATTTGTCTCTATGTACATAATAAGCGTTTCTCTATGTACACGGGAATGGAACTGCTAGGCATGATGTGATTTCCATGTTCCTACAATTAATATTGGTTTTGGTGAGTTTGGGATAAACATGTCAAATAGCAGATGGAAGGAAGGATAAGTCTGAATCACTGGTTCTGAGTGCAAAAAAGGAGACACATCAGAGCCCCAAGAAAGCTGTTTCAGAGATGCAGCTCACCTGCATTGTAGAACTGAGGCTGGGAGCTACTGCAGTCGATGACGACAGACTTGTGCTGCTCCTCCGACATGGCCATGCACAAAGATGTCATGGTGCCTTCATGAATAAGGCCTTGAAGACTGGCCACGCTCAGAAACCTGGACACACAAAGTCCTTTTCCATCAACAGTAATGAAGGACAGGATGGAGAAAGCAAATTCATTCTGCACTAAGGGGGCTTTAAAAACATAAAAAGTGGGGATTCCCTGGTGGCGCACCAGTTGAGCACTGGATTGCGAAGCTGCCTGCAGCCTCTGCAGCGCCGGTTCGATCGCCGGCTGCTCCCCGGCCACTGGAGGAGGGTCCCGCATGGCGCGCAGACCTCTCCTGCCGCCCGCTGCTCCCCTCAGCAGTGTACTTCAGTCCTTCTGCCTGCTCTGCTCCCCGCTCTGGCTCTAGTGAATTCACTCACCCTCCCGCGCTTCTGACTGTACCCAGTGCTTGTATAAATAAATAAATAAATCTTTAAAAAAAAAAAAAAACATAAAAAGTTCCTCTCTTTCCAAAAATGATGTTCATTACCTGTTAATGTCTCTCTTTGTTTTTTCATCTGATTCCTTAACCTCGACAGGAGTATAACTCAGGGCCTACAAGAGAATAAAAAGCTTCACAGATAACAGTTTTCCTGGTAGAGCAGCTACTCATGACTAAACATCACTTTCCTCAGAAGATGCTTGATGGGCACAACCCTGGAGCTCTCCCAAACCATGCTTAGCCTGAAACAATGCTGTGCCCCCTCCCTCAACGGACCATCCTGTCTCAGTTGCATTTACCCACCACATTTTTTTTAAGACTTATTTATTTATGTCTTATTTTAAGACATATTTACTTATACTTATTTATTTTAAGACTTATTAAGATTTATTTATTTATGTCTTTATTTATATCTTATTTTTAAAGACTTATTTATTTAAGACTTATTTATTTAGAAGAACTGGGGTGTAGGCCAGAGGTGCACGGGGTGAGAGAATTCACCAGAGACAGAGTGGAGAGCAGAACAGGCAGAACTACCGAAATACACTGTTGAGGGGAGCAGCGGGCAAGACAGGAGAGGCCTGCTGCGCCATGTGGGGTTGCTCCTTGCCCTGGATCGAACTCAGGCTATGGCGGTGATAGCGTTGCAACTTACCCTCTAGGCCAGCACAGTTGCCCTTACCTACTACATATTTATTTATTTAAATATTTATTTATTTTTATACAAGAGCTGGGGCACAGGCCAGAGGTGTGGGAGGGTGAGAGGAGTCACCAGAGACAGAGTGGGGAGCAGAACAGGCAGACGACTGAAATACACTGCTGAGAGGAGCAGCAGGTGCGGCAGGAGAAGTCTGCTGTGCTATGTGGGAATCTCTCTGGCCGGCCAGGAATCCAACCTGCGCTGCAGAGGCTGCGGACAGCTTTACAGCGCTGTGCTCCACTGGGGAGGCCCCCCAAATACATATTTAAATGAAAAACTGAGCCATTTATTGAAGACTTCCTTGTCTGGGAATTTTTCATTTTTTCATTTGGATACTTATATAGTAGAAACCATTTGGAATTTTTGTTTTCCTACTCCAATTTCCAATTTTTTGAAAAGTATACATCTCCCAGATTACTTCAAAAAGTAATTACTTAAAATTACTTACCAGGAAGACTCAGTATTTGCAATCCTACCATAGTAATGTAACTATGAGCAAATACAGTAAATACAAAAAAAAAAATCTTTTTTTTTTTTTTTTTAAACATGGAAGTGTACACTTTATTTTTTTTTTTATAGAGGCATGTTTTCTTTCTTTCTTTATTTGTTTGTTTGTTTTGTTTATACATGCACTGGGTACAGTCAGAAGCACGGGAGGGTGAGAGAATTCACCAGAGCCAGAGCGGGGAGCAGAGCAGGCAGAAGGACCGAAGTACACTGCTGAGGGGAGCAGCGGGCGGCAGGAGAGGTCTGCGCGCCATGTGGGACCCTCCTCCGGTGG
This sequence comes from Talpa occidentalis, assembly GCF_014898055.3. Lineage (NCBI taxonomy): Eukaryota > Metazoa > Chordata > Mammalia > Eulipotyphla > Talpidae > Talpa > Talpa occidentalis. The sequence continues at coordinate 80,904,692 of NW_023605083.1, read as the reverse complement.
CCGGGAAGCAGCCGGGGATGGAACCGGCGCCGCAGAGGCCGCGGGCAGCTTTGCAACCCAGCGCTCAACCGCTGCGCCACCGGGGAGGCCCAAAAAAAAATCTTAATAGCAAGCATAGTTTGTTTGTTTAAAGATTTACTTACTTATGTATACAAGAAATGGGGTGTGTGGGCCTCCCTGGTGGCCGAGAGGTTTAGTTTCAACACTATCAAGTTATCAGCAGCCACTGAAGCAGAAGTTTGATCCTCAGCCAGGGAGCTACCCACATGGTGCAGCAGACCTCTCCTGTCTCGCCCGCTGCTCCCCTCAACAGTGTATTTCTGTCAGTCTGTCTGTGCTACTCCCCACTCTGTCTCTGGTGAATCCTCTCACCACCCCCCTCCCCTGCCCCAGACCTCTGGCCTATACCCCAGCTCTTATATGCATAAATAAATAAAATAAATCTTAAAAAAAAAAGAAGTGGGGTATAGGCCAGAGGTGTGGCGGATGAGAGGATTCGCCAGAGACAGAGTGAGAAGCAAAATAGGCAGATCTACTGAAATACACTGCTGAGGGGAGCAGCAGGCAAGATAGGAGGTCTGCTGCACCATGTGGGTTAGCTCCCTGGCTGGGGATCAAACTCATATTGCAATGGCTGGCAATAGCTTGATAATGCTGTGTCTTTAACCCCTGTGCCACCAGAGAGGCCCTCCCTAGCAAGCATAGTTTGAATGGATACTAGGGGCTGGGGGGAGCAATGTTCAAAGATAATAATGTCTCTAAATAATCCAAACTCTGCCACAGTGATTCTTTTTTTTTTTTTTTAAGATTTATTTATTTATGCACACAAGAACTGGGGTACAGGCCAAAGGTGCAGGGAGTGAGAGGATTCATCAGAGACAAAGTGGGGACCAGCACAGGCAGACTGATGGAAATACACCGCTGAGGGGAACAGTGGGCGAGACAGGAGAGGTCTGCTGCGCCATGTGGGTTGCTCCCTGCCTGGCTGGGGAGCGAACTTGTGCTGCAGAGGCTGCAGGACAGCTTCACAGTGCTGTGCTTAACCCCTTGAGCCTCCAGGGAGGCTCCCATGCCACAGTGATTCTTGAGTAAGGAAATGCTTTTGTTTGGGGAATACTTACAGCATGTAGCAGAAAGGTGAGCTTCTCCTGAAAGAGAAGAACCACCCTTTGGATTGGACATACGACATCTTCAAACCAGCTGCTCAGGTAGGATTTTATGTGGTTTTCCAGACCCCTTTCCTAGATTAAGAGAGAATGTCATTTGCTTTAACAAAAGCAAATGGACTTAACACAGCTTAGAGGACTTCACATTTTCTTCTCCATACTTCTGTCAGTAAAAAGAACTGGCAACATACACCTCCTTTTTTAAGCTAACACTACGAACTCCAGAAAAAGGAATTAGGATACAACTTTCCTGGGCATGTCAGAAATTAAAGGATTGAGGATCAATTCTGTACTGAGTTTCTTAAAAGATCTACTAAGAAATGTTTACATAAATGGAAGAGACTGAACAGGGTCCCATGTTATTTCTTCACTGGCAAGAGCTGGGCATCCCCCCACCACACACCACACACACTACTCACTGGAGATACTTTCTTAGAAATCCTTGTCTCTCCAGCCCCTGCTGCAGGGTCTGAAATATCCGTGTATGAGCTTATTATATGCCTGGTGAATAAATGAGTGTAGACAGAGAATTCATTCACATTCCAAATGTGAATAAGGAAGAAAAGTTAACTTGTCAGAGCACTCAAGCCCACTCCAGTCGTCAGACATGCTGCCGTGCATGAGCATGCTTGGCTTTCCTGGCTGTACTACTCTCTGGGGACTAGTGTCAGCCAGGAATAGCTCCAGCTTGGGAGAGCTTCCTCTGGACACAGGTCCCTGGCTCATTCCTATGCTACCCTTTCCTCTTCTGCAGTAATATGTAAAAGGAATCATTACCACATGTAATGGGTCGCAAACTTATAAGAGACATGGCTTTAACAATTGCAACAAGTTGAATGCATAGTTCTTAAAAGGTATGGATAAATTAATGAATTAATTGATATGGATGTATGTAACTCATAAAAGACAAATTAATGAAAAATAGAATGTTTCCCCAAAGTCTTAAACATTGAAATGCAGATAGTCATAACACTGTGTATTATGTCCAGTGCCAGAAGCATAGTATCATGGATCATTGGTTCTAACCAGAATATAAAGCTTATGTTCCTAAAAATCAGGCAAAGAGCATCTTTTCCTCATTTGGTGTACTACCAGATGCCATGGAATTTAAAGAACTGAATTTTTCATGTATACAAAACATCAGGAGCATATATAGGACTACATTTCTGTTTCTTTTAACAATCATCTTTCTACTACCCACAAAGTAGCACTTTTTCAGAATTTAGGTGTCCACCTGTATGGTCTGATAACTATGTCATTACAGTATATTAAACATCTCTGTCTTAAAAAACTATTAAATGAGAGCCTCCCCGGTGGTGCAGCAGTTGAGCACTGGGTTGCGAAGCTGCCCACAGCCTCTGCAGCGCCGGTTTGATCCCCGGCCGCTGGGTGAGGGTCCCATATGGCGCAGACCTCTCCTGCCGCCCACTGCTCCCCTCAGCAGTGTACTTCGTCAGTCTGCCTGTTCTGCTCTCTGCTCTGGCTCTGGTGAATTCTCTTACCCTCCCACGCTTCTGACTGTACCCCAGTGCTTGCTTAAATAAATAAATAAATCTTTAAAAAAAAACCCTATTAAATGATTCACCTTACCTCGCAGTTCAGGTTATTTCTTAGCCCTTGAATATACTTGTCCAATTCAAGTCTGAAAGTGTGTTCTTAAGGAAGCAATAAAGGATACATCAAAGTACTGTTTTATCTCTCAATACACAATTCTCAAATGATGCAAACTGTGATTAAAATAAGCCAAGATAAACTGGTCATAGGAAGACAAAAAATTCAAGTAAATACAGAGGGGTAGAAAAGCTTTCTGGGGGCCTCCCTGGTGAACAAGGGGTTAAGCACCGCACTATGAAGCAATCGCAGCCTCTGCAGAGTTCGATCCCCAGCCAGCCAGGGAGCAACCCACACAGCGAAGCAGACCTCTTCTTTCTTGCCCACTGCTCCCATCAGCAGTGTATTTCAGTCAGTCTGCCTGTTCTGCACCCCACTCTGTCTCTGGTGAATCCACTCACCCCCCACACCTCTGGTCTGTACCCCAGCTCTTGTATGCATAAATTAAATCTTAAAAAAAAAAAGAAAAGAAAAGCTTTCTAGGGCCTCTGGTGCCCTAGGGGTTAAATCTCAGTCTCATGCTATCACCGCTAGAGACTGAGTTCGATCCCTGGCCAGGGAGCTGACACACATAACGTAGAAGACCTCTCCTGTCTTGCCTGCTGCTCCCCTCAGCAGTGTCTTTCAGTAGATCTGCCTGTTCTGCTCCCCACTGTCTCTGGTGAATTCTCTCAACCTTCCCCCAACCCTGCATCTTTGGCCTACACCCCAGTTCTTCTATTCATAAATAAATAAATCTTGTGCCCTCCCTGGTGGCGCAGCGGTTGAGCGCTGGGCTGTGAAGCTGCCCGCAGCCTCTGCAGCATCAGTTCGATCCCAGGCCTCCGGCAAGGGTCCCACATGGCGCACAGACCTCTCCTGCCGCCCGCTGCTCCCCTCAGCAGTGCACTTCAGTCCTTCTGCCTGTTCTGCTCCCCGCTCTGGCTCTGGTGAATTCTCTCACCCTCCCGCACTTCTGACTGTACCCAGTGCTTGTATAAATAAATAAATAAATCTTTTTAAAATATATTTAATTAATTAATTAATCTTGAAAGAAAGAAAGAAAGAAAGAAAGAAAGAAAGAAAGAAAGAAAGAAAGAAAGAAAGAAAGAAAGAAAGAAAGAAAGAAAGAAAGAAAGAAAGAAAGAAAGAAGGAAAGAAAAGCTTTCTAGAGGTTAGTAGTTAATCCACTGCCTTCCCAAAATTTCCTGATATTCTCAAAGACCAAAGAAAGGATATAGCTCAAGTCCTTTTTCAGAACCTCCTAAAAAACAGACCACATACTCTGAAGTGTTACTCTCAGAGTCCGTTGTTGCTGTTTCAGGAAGCGGTTTTTCTTGTTGGAAAAGGCAGTAATAACATCCGACCCGATAACCTGGGGTTCTAGAAAAGAAAAAGGTAAAATGTATTATTTTGATAACTGATACATCTAATTTGTGGCTTGCTCTAAAGCCTGGACATCTTGATTTGGCAATACTGTTAGACTGCCCACTAGCGAGAGCTTCCCAGACTTTTCCTTGGTTTCCTTGTAATAGCAGAGGAAATAAAACATATTCCATGATGGCCTTTAACTAAAGCAGCACCTGACAAACATGGAACTTGTTTGAATTCTCTCTCTCTTTTTTTTTTAAAGATTTATTTATTTATGCATACAAGAGCTGGGGTACAGGTCAGAGGTGTGGGGGAGTGAGAGGATTCACCAGAGACAGAGTGGGGAACAGAACAGGCAGACTGACTGAAATACACTGCTGAGGGGAGTAGTGGGCGAGTCAGGAGAGGTCTGCTGCGCCATGTGGGTTGCTCCCTGGCCAGCCGGGGATCAAACTCATGCTGTAGAGGCTGCGGATTGCTTCATAGGTTGCTTCTTAACCCCTTGCACCACGAGGGTAGGTAGCCCCTGTTTGAATTGTCTTGTCTTATGTGAAAAATTCACGTGAATTTCACTCACTCATAGTTTTTCCATGTTTACTTTAAGCATGTTCTCTCCCTCCACAAACCTTCACAAAGTATTGAAGCTCTAGGCAGATGCAACATATTTATCCAGTGGCCTTATCTTTGGGCTGTGGCCCATAATCCTTGATACCAACATCATGATCTGAAGTGAACTACCATCAAGTGATGTAATGAGCGCCTCCCTGGTGGCCTAGAGGTTGAGTCTCAGCACTATAACCACTGCGTCCTGGGGTCTTTCTCTGGTCAGGGAGATGGCCCACATATGGCGCAACAGACCTCTCCTGTCTTGCCCACTTGGCAGTGTGTTTCAGTGGATCTGCCTGTTCTGCTCCCCACTTTGTCTCTGGTGAATCCTTACCCCCCATACATCTGGCCTATACCCCAGTACTTCTATTCATAAATAAGTAAATCTTTTTTATTTTTTTTTTTTAAAGTGTTTTGCAAGTTTTTTTTTTTTTCTTTTATAGAGGCATGTTTTATTTATTTACTTGTTTGTTCGTTTTTCGTTTATACATGCACTGGGTACAGTCAGAAGTGCGGGAGGGTGAGAGAATTCACCAGAGCCAGAGCGGGGAGCAGAGCAGGCAGAAGGACCGAAGTACACTGCTGAGGGGAGCAGCGGGCGGCAGGAGAGGTCTGCGCACCATGTGGGACCCTCCTCTGGTGGCCGGGGAGCAGCCGGGAATCGAACCAGCGCTGCAGAGGCTGCGGGCAGCTTCGCAACCCAGCGCTCAACCGCTGCGCCACGGGGGAGGCCCAGTAAATCTTTTTTTAAAAAAGAGGTGTAATTGAAAGAGAGCTGGAATTCAACAGTGGATTCCTATGTTTAAGCCTGAATGCCACTGATGTAATCAGTGTTGTGACCTAACTTAAGAGTTTATTTCCTCAACTGAAACTGAAATTAAGAGTGTCTATCTGCTGCTTCCTTTTATAGGGAGAATGGCATCAAAATCTGTGAAAGCACCTTACAAATGCCAAGTATACAGTTTCAGTTTGGGTAATTAATTCATTTCTTCCAAGTACAAAATGAAATTAAGTACACCTGGAAGGTAGGGTCTCCGCTAGTCAATGAATTTCATCCATAAATGTTTAAGTGTGTGGCCTAGTGCTTTGGCTGCCAGAGGAAAGAGATGAACACTGCAGGTTTAATAAAGGTTGATCTTTTGGTGTTTCTCACCACTTCTCATATTTAACTCAGAAATAAAAACTCAAGACACAGCACATTTTACACTTACCTCAGCTCCACAGATGCAACATTACCCAGCCCTTCAAAGACTGCTCCCTTGGAAAGACGCTTAGCAATGAAACTGCGCAGCTCTGGCTCCATTTCAGATGGTAGATTAGTATCCACCAAGGAGAGGCTTGACAAAGAGAGACACACATTCCTTATCAGTGAACTACTGCATTCATACACCATAAATCAAACAGAATATTCCAAAGGCCAGAGTCTCTTTAAGGACTTTGAGGGAGTTTTCTCTCTAACTCAAGTTAGAGACACTTCTAGGAATTTACATCACCAAGCACCTCCTACCTCACTGAACAATGTAAAATAGTCCTTTCTCTGCACTACATCCTTCTCGTACTGTGACTCCACTGGGACCCCCAATCCTGGCATTCCCTCTTTTTCTTTTCTTTTTTTTTTTAAGTTTTATTTATTTATGCATATAAGAGCTGGGGTGCAGGCCAGAGATGCAGGGGGTGAGAGGCTTTACCAGAGACAGAGTAGGGAGTAGAACAGGCAGACTGACTGAAATACACTGCTAAGGAGAGCAGCGGGCCAGTCAGGAGAGGTCTGCCGCACCATGTGGGTCAGCTCCCTTGTCAGGAATTGAACTCGTGCTGCAGTGGCTGCATTTAGCTTAATACTGCTGCGTCTTAACCCTTTGCACCACCAGGGATGCCCCACTCTTTTTCATAGTCCCTCCAATTTCCCATTTTCCTCACTGCACCTCTCTATATTCAGCTTGAATTGCATGATCAGTCACTATAATCACACCCCTACACAAGTTCTCATTCACCCCCATTGTTGTTTTCACCTTACTATATTTGCTTAGAGAAACTTCAGCCTGGTTAGTCCAACTCTCTGTCTATGCTGCACCTGCACCTATGCGGTGGAATGTCGTGGGGCAAAAACTCACATCAACGATGTCTTATCTCATTTTAAATTAATGATCACTAGCCTCCAGTGGACCCTTCCTTCTTCTACCCATCACTACATTTATCACTTTACTAACTTCTGTACTCTCCTAGATCCTATTTCGTGCATCCTCCACTTTCTGCAATATTCTAACTACATCCCAGGAATAAACATACCACTTCGGTGATCATTTATGACTTTTTAATGATCACCAAAGTGATTTAAAATTTTATATAAATGATCACCAAAGTGATCATTTATATAAAATTTTAAATTTCAGTTTGATTTAGGTTAGAATATAAACAGAGACTATTATTTGAATATTCAGGAAGAAAAGGTCTCCCTTTTCAATCATCAAACTTCCCATTAAAAAATATGAACTCAGGGCCTCCCTGGTGGCGCAAGGGTTAAGACGCAAGCTATGAAGCAATCCGTAGCCACTGCAGCACGAGTTCGATTCCCGGCCCGCCAGAAAGAAACCCACATGGCAGGACAGAACTCTCCTGTCTCGCCCGCTGCTCCCCTCAGCAGTGTACTTCGGTCAGTCTGCCTGTTCTGTTCCTTGCTCTGTCTCTGGTGAATCCTCTCACCACCACCCTCCCCCCACCGCCCCGGCATCTCTGGCCTGTACCCCAATTCTTGTATAAAAATAAATAAATCTTTAAAAAATATATATGTATGAACTCAGGGCCTCCCTGGTGGCACAATGGGCTGAGAGCAGCACTATGAAGCTGTCTTTAGCCTCTGCAGCACGAGTTCAATCCCCCGGCCAACCAGGGAGCTACCCACATGGCGCAGCAGACCTCTCCTGCCTCACCTGCTGCTCCCCTCAGCAGTGTGTTTCAGTCAATCTGCCTGTTCTGTTCCCCACTCTGTCTCTGGTGAATCCTCTCACCCCACCCCACCCCGCACCTCTGACCTATACTCCAGTTCTTGTATACATAAAAAAGTAAAATCTTTAAAAAAAAAAGATGTATAAGTATGCAAATATAGCCATAATACTGTTAGGACTTCTGGAAAATTCCTTAAATCATCCATTATCCAATCAATGAACATAATATTTCTGTATTATATCCTACCTACTTTGTATCAAGTGTTAAGGATTATTCATTTATTCACTTAATGAATATGTATTAAATAACTACCATATGCTAGGTACCACCAAATCCCTGCTTTCCTGGGATTGTTATATTCTATTCTGTAGTAGAAGAGCATGAAAGTGTATTCAAACATGTGTGTGGACCGGGTTTTTAGATTTAAACTGCTTGATATCAGGGCCTCCCTGGTGGTGCAAGGGGTTAAGACACAGCACTATGAAGCTATCCACAGCCACTGAAGCACGAGTTTGATCCCAGGCCAGGGAAGTGACCCACATGACGCAGCAGACCTCTCCTGTCTCACGTGCTGCTCACCTCAGCAGTGTATTTCAGTCAATCCACCTGTTCTGTTTCTCTCTGTCTCTGGTGAATCCTCTCACCCCCCACTTGTATGCATACATAAAAGCAGCTTTTTAAAAAATGTCTTGATACCAATATGATATTGAATGTTTTACTGGAGTTCCAACCAAGAAACAGCATAATTGTCTCTGGGTAGTCACTTAGGGTCACTAAGTGATTAGGGTCACTTAGGGTCACTAGGTGATTAGTATTTGGATTTATCCCAGCCTTGAATGAGTAATAACAAAACAAAGATGAGGCTCATAGGGGTATAGGTGAGTTGGATGGGTTGATTTAGAGAAAGCAAAAAAATTACCACTGAACGTGGATATAGGGTACCGACTAACATCTACAGGGCAAAGAAGCACTGAAGATAAAAACACATACATAGGTCATGGTCAAGCTGTTTTTACCTGAAATCATCACCAGAGGGAGTTTCTGCACTTGTGCCACTTGGGCTTCCATCATCACTGTCCCCTCGTTGCTGTGTCAATCTGTACGCCACAAAAGCAATACAGGTATCAGATATGGGCTCAAACTCACACGAAGAATGGGGAGCCTGCAAGCAGGGTGGGGGTCAGCAGTCAACCAAAATGCTTCAAGTAAGAAGTGCATGGCTCAACCACTGCCTGGCCTCATAAAACCATAAAATAGGGATGACAATGTCCCTACTTTCTCCAGGTCATCTAAGGGGTGGAGAAAAGGTTAATTAAATATCCATAAGGGTACAGGAACTATCCCCTACAAAACAGACATGACAGTACCAATAGCGTCCCAGGGAAGTCGGGTGGGGAGGAGGAAAAACAGGCAGCAAGGACAGAGAGTAACCAAAGGGAGGGGGGGCGGGGAAAGGAAGGAAAGCGGGGAGATAATGACAGCAAGGTGGGGGGCTGGGAACTGACGCTACTGAGCGTGCGAGGCAGTGCGCTGAACAAAGGACAGGCAGGCGCTATGACAGGACAGCGAGGGAGGCAGAGGCTTGAGAGGGCCTGGCACAAAAGTCCGGGGCCTGGAACAACGGCACGGAGGCGAGGAAGCCCCTGAAGCCAGCGATCTCGGCCGGGAGGGGAGAAAACGGCGCTTGGGAGCGGCGGGAGGGGACGGGGATGGGCCGCGGGGCCGGGCGACCGGGACAGGGCAGGGACGCAGGGGCGGCCGGACCCTGTACCTGCTTCCGCGGTAGCCGTAGAGGCAGTAGTGGCTGCTAGGCGGCGGCTCCAGTCTCCGCTCCTCGGCCGAGCCACCCTCTTCGCTGCTCTCCAGCTCCTTTTCGTCCCCATCCAGGGACTCCTGCAGGGAGGGGAGCATCGCGGCCGTCTGCGAGCAGCCGGTGTTCCCACCAAACAGCTCCGCCGCGGCTGCACCGCCCTGGGGCACCGGCCCGCCCGGCTTCCGGGCTCGCGCTCCTGCGTTCCGCTGCCTCCCGGGTCCGCGAGCGGCGAAGCTGGCCTGGAAAGGCTGGGCTCCCCGCCCGGCTAGCGGACGACCTTTACGGAAAACCTTTCACCGTTTCTCTCTCTTTTTTTTTTTTTTTTTTTAAGTATTTTATTTTAAATTTATTTATTTAATACAAGCACTGGGTATAGTCAGAAGAGCGGGAGGGTGAAAATTCACCAGAGCGGGCAGGACCTAAGTACACTGCTGAGGGGAGCAGCGGGCGGCAGGAGAGGTCTGCGCGCCATGTGGGACCCTCCTCCGGTGACCAGGGAGCAGCCAGGGATCGAACCGGCGCCGCAGAGGCTGCGGGCAGCTTCTCAACCCAGTGCTCAACCGCTGCGCCACCAGGGAGGCCCTCACCATTTCTCTTTTAACTCCTTTTTCTCCTCGCTCTGTCATTTAAGAGATTTATGTGATAAAGCTGATACAACTAGCAGGTGGAGAAAAAAAAAAAAAAAGAAGAAGAAAAAAAAAAAGCTTGCTCTTCTACCTCCCTTGCATGCGCGTGAAGTTGAGTCTGCAGTTGAGTCTTATTATAAGTCCCTTTTAAGCATGCTGGTGAGGACCCACAATCAGGCAGCCCACTTCATATCGGGGTTGCCCTGTAGAATACGCTATTCACTGAATTGATTAAAGATTTAGGCATTTTATTTTTTTTAAGATTTATTTTTTTATGCATGCAAGAACTGGGGAATAGGCTAGAAGTGCAGGGGGTGAGAGGATCCACCAGAGACGGAGTGGGGAACAGAACAGGCAGATCCACTGAAATACACTGCTGAGGGGAGCAGCGGGAGAGACAGGAGAGGTCTGCTGCGCCACATAGGTTGCTCCCTGGCCTGCTGACAATCGAATTTGTACTGCAGAGACTGCGAATTGCTTCATAGTAAGGTGCTTAACCCTAGTGTTTAACCCCACCAGGGATGCCCCAAGATTTAAAAAAATTTTTTTTAATTAATTAATTAATTTATTTGTTTATACATGCACTGGGTACAGTCAGAAGCGCGGGAGGGTGAGAGAATTCACCAGAGCCAGAGCGGGGAGCAGAACAGGCAGAAGGACCTAAGCACACTGCTGAGGGGAGCAGCGGGCGGCAGGAGAGGTCTGTGCGCCACGTGGGACCCTCCTCCAGTCGCAGGGGAGCAGCCAGGGATCGAACCGGCGCTGCAGAGGCTGCGGGCAGCTTCACAACCCATCGCTCAACCTCTGCGCCACCGGGGAGGCCCTTAAGAATTTTAAATGAGGCTTCCTTTTCCCCTGGCCAGAAAGGAGGGGAAATATGGGAGAATTATTTTTTTTAATTCTTGGAGAAAGCTTTCTAAACCTAATCAAGCACTTTGAAGCCAAACAGGAAAAGATTAATAAAAAAGTAATATTTCTTTGTAACCCAAAGTCAAATTACAAACCGGGAAAAAATATTTGCAACATATTTAATAGATGAAGTGCTGTTACTTATCAATAAACAAACAAAAATTACGGTCAGTTTACAGAAGAAAGATGGATTGGGGAAGGGAGGTGTTGTTCCTTCCCTTCTTCATTCTTTTATTTTATTTTTTTTTTTTTATAGAGGCATGTTTATTTTTATTTGTTTGTTTGTTTTTGTTTATACATGCACTGGGTACAGTCAGAAGCGTGGGAGGGTGAGAGAATTCACCAGAGCCAGAGCGGGGAGCAGAGCAGGCAGAAGGACCGAAACACACTGCTGAGGGGAGCAGCGGGCGGCAGGGAGGACTGCTTGCCATGTGGGACCCTCCCCCGGTGGCCGGGGAGCAGCCGGGGATCGAACCGGCGCCCCAGAGGTCGCGGGCAGCTTCGCAACCCAGCGCTCAACCGCTGCGCCACCGGGGAGGCCCTTCTTCATTCTTTTAGATTGACAAAAGGAGAAAACAAAATATAAAGTTTAATAATAATTTGTATACTTGGGAGTTGATACCGAAATTGTAGGTTTGCAGGTCTAGTCTCCCAGCCAGTCCCAGCCACTAGACCACCACGGGTTGGTGTCTCACAAAGCCACAGCAAGAACTTCACAGACGCTCAGGCAAGCAAGCAAGAAGAGGCAGGTTTTTTTTTTTTTTTTTTTTTTTAGAGGCATGTTTTTATTTATTTTTATTTGTTTGTTTTTTGTTTATACATGCACTGGGTACAGTCAGAAGCGCGGGAGGGTGAGAGAATTCACCAGAGCCAGAGCGGGGAGCAGAGCAGGCAGAAGGACCGAAGTACACTGCTGAGGGGAGCAGCGGGCGGCAGGAGAGGTCTGCGCGCCATGCGGGACCCTCCTCTGGTGGCCGGAGAGCAGCCGGGGATCGAACCGTCACCGCAGAGGCCGCAGGCAGCTTCGCAACCCAGCGCTCAACCGCTGCGCCACCGGGGAGGCCCGAGGCAGGTTTATTTAGAGAAAGAAAAAGTTTGTTTTTTTTTTTTATTTTTATTTCTTTTATTTTTTCTCCTAAGATTTATTTATTTATGCATACAAGAGCTGGGGTACAGGCCAGAGATGCGGGGGTGAGAGTGTTGTAGAACAACCCCGATACAAAAAGGGGTGCCTGACTGTGGGTCCTCACCCGCGCGCTTAAAAGGACTTATCAATGCTCTACTGCAGGCACACGCAAAGGTTAATAAAAGGTTAATACAAGGAAAGGGGAAATGAGGAAATGTACAGCTCAGGGAGAAAAGTGGGAGACAAAGTTTTAAATGAGTCCTACCCGATCCGCCAATCGGGAATCCCAAATGGCACTCTGAGAGCTGGCCGCCAGCCAGGAGCAGTGAAGCCAGGAGGCGAGCAATAGCGAGCCAGCCCAAGGCCCACATGTTTGGTTTTTATATCCAACCTGGCTGCCCAACTCCACCCTCAGGTCCCAGCCACCTTCCCTTTGGTGGTGATGGGATTTGTCTTTCCCAATGTCTTGATGGCTTTAGTCTGGAGTGGGGGTGGGGTCCACAAAGCCTGTATGGGATTATCTCAGGACATCCTTTCCCCCTAACAAGAGGACCCACGGGAGACAGAGTGGGGAACAGAGCAGGCCGATTGACCGAAGTACACTGCTGAGGGGAGGAGCAGGCGAGTCAGGAGAGGTGTGCTGCACCATGTGGGTTGCTCCCTGGCTGGTCTGGGATTGAACTCCTGCTGCAGAGGCTGCGGATTGCTTCATAGTGCAGTGCTTAATCCCTTCAGCCACCAGGGAGGCCCAGAGAAAGAAAAGGTTTATTGAGGAGAAAAGGAACAGAAATAAAGTGGAACTCCCAGGCCATGGAACCAGGCCAGGGAGGGGCAAGGAAGCCAAAGTGGAGTCCAGTCTCAGGGAATATATACCTTCTTTCCTTAATTATTCTAAAGCTTCACCAGTCTCTTCGTGATTGGTTAGTTCTCAGTGGTCTCACTCACTGCCTAAATGTCTCTGTGCCGGGAACTAAGTCTCTGTGTACCAACCCTTATCTTTCTTCGTTGCCCTCTATTTGGAATGTCCTCTTGACCCTAAGGTCATAAAATAAGTCCCTAATGTCATTAAGTCCTGGGGTGTTTGATTTGTTGTCCTTATCTTTGGAGCCTTCCTTTTTTTTTTTTTTTTTTTTTTTTAAAGATTTATTTATTTATTATTTATACAGATTGATTGATTGATTGATTGATTAATTGATACAAGCACTGGGTACAGTCAGAAGCGCGGGAGGGTGAGAGAGAATTCACCAGAGCCAGAGCGGGGAGCAGAGCAGGCAGAAGGACTGAAGTACACTGCTGAGGGGAGCAGCGGGCGGCAGGAGACTTCTGCGCGCCATGTGGGACCCTCCTCCGGTGTCCGGGGAGCAGCCGGGGATCGAACTGGCGCTGCAGAGGCTGCAGGAAGCTTCGCAACCCAACGCTCAACCGCTGCGCCACCGGGGAGGCCCTGGAGCCTTCCTTAACTCTCCTGAAGTCCTTGCACTGTCCTTAAGGCTGCCTAATTCTTCGTAACTTGCCCTAGGATTCAGAGTGACTCAGTGAAACTGAGTAACTAGGGAAATGACTGGTCACTTCCTTAAATAACTTCTACTAAAAAGAAAGGATGGGGGTGGGGGAACCGGGATCAGTTAAAGATTACCTTTCCAGAGCCTCCCTGGTAGTGCAGGGGTTAAAGTTTCAGCGCTATCTAGCTAGCTGCAGCCTCTGCAGCATAAGTTCCATCCTTGGCCAGGGAGCTGCCCACATGGCCCAGCAGACCTCTCCTGACTCGCCTGCTGCTCCCCTCAGCAGTGTACTTCAATGGATCTGCCTGTTCTGCTCCCCACACTGTCTCTGGTGAATCCTCTCACTCCCTTCCCTTGTACCTCTTAGAATCCAAACAGGAAAGATTAATAAAAATGTAACATTTCTTTGTAACCCAAAGTCAAACACAAATGACAAATGCATAAATAAATAAATCTTTAAAAAGTATGGTAATACCCTGAACTGGAGTGTGTAAGAAAGCATTTGCATAAACGATTGATAGAAATAAGATTAATGCACATGCAATTGTTGGGGGGAAAGGATGCCCTGAAGGAACTCCACAAACACAGGTTTTATGGACTCCACCCCCCAAGACCAAAGAGATCCAAGACACCAAGAACCACAAATCCCACAATGTCATTATCACGGAAGGGAGGACTGCTGGGACCTGAGGGTTTAGCAGCCAAGCTTGGTATATAACCAGACCTGCGGGCCTTAGGGGTCTCTTGGCTTTTCCCTAGTTTTTAGCATGCTATTGGGGTTCCAGCTCAGAGCATCTGGTAGGACTCATTCACCAATTTTTTTCTCCCTTTATTTCTCCATGAGTTATTCATTTCTTCATTTCTCCTTCTTTTGTAAACAAACCCTTTATTAACCTTTTTGTGTGTGCCTGCAGTTGAGTCTTATTATAAGTCCCTTTTAAGCATGCTGGTGAGGACCCAGTCAGGCAGCCCATTTCATATCGGGGTTGCCCTGTAGCATTTTGGGAAGAAATTTAGACACACGAGTAAAATAAATATGTCCAAAGATAGTCCTTGCAGCATAGCTTGGAATAATGAAAAACTAGACATGATCTTGAGACAGGGCAAGCTAGGGTTATTAGGCAGTTTTAGGGACAGTGCAGGAGGGGACCTCTGAAGAATTTAGGGAGGCTTCAGAGATAAGGACAACCAAAGAAATATAACCAATTCCATTAGGAAAAACAAACATGCCAGGACCAAGGACAACATTGTTAATGCTGGTCCTGGTTTCCTTCAGGTGTTAAAGGGAGGCGGAGATTGGAGAAATGGAGAGTGGTTTAATTTATGGTCACATTAGAAGGGCAACTGTTTAACTTCAATGCAGGGATGCCCATCCAGAAGACTGGGCCATAAATTTAAAGATGCAACAAATGGAAAAAGAAAAAGCTGTTAGATAAGAAATGTAAAGATCCCCACTCAGTAGCAAATTAAGTGAGACAACCGAGAACTAACCAATCACAGAGAGACTGGTAAAGCTTTAGAATAATGAGGGAAAAAAGGTATATATTCCCTGAAACACAATTCCACTTTGGCTTCCTTGCCCCTCCCAGGCCTGGTTCCCTGGCCTGGGAGTCCCACTTTATTTCTGCTCTTTTCCTCCTCAATAAACTTTTTCTTTCTATAAACGAACCTGCCTCTTCTCGCTTGCTTGCCTGAGCTTCTGCGAAGTTCCTGCTGCGGCTTCGTGAGACACCAACCCTTGGGGGTCTAGTGGCTGGGGCTCAGCGCTGCCCCTGCAGCCTGAGATCCGTTCCTGGCTGGGAGACTAGACCTGACAATTCCGGTATCAATCTGAATGTTGGTCAGTAGGAGACTGATAAAATAAGTTATGGTATGGGTGGTAGGTAGAATAATGACATTCCACTCCCCCCCCAAAGAAATGTCTTTGTCCTAGTCCCTGCAACCTGAGTGTCATCTCACATAGCAAAAGGAGATTTGAATGTATGATTAAATTAAGACTCTCTTAATTAGATTATCCATGTGGGCCAATGCAATTGATGGAGGTTAAGAGTAGAAAACATGCGGGCCTCCCCGTGCCGCAAGGGGTTAAGCACAGCACTATGAAACTATCCGCAGCCTCTGCAGCATAAGTTCGATCCCTGGCCAGCCAGGAGCTACCCACATGGTGCAGCAGACCTCCTGACTTGCCTGCTGCTCCCCTCAGCAGTGTATTTCAGTATGTCTGCCTGTTCTGTTCCCCACTCTGTCTCTGGTGAATCCTCTCATTCTCTCGTCCCCCCCACCTCTGGCCTGTACCCCAGTTCTTGTTTGCATAAATAAATAAATCTTTAAAAAAAAAAAGTAGAAAACGTGCCTCCCCGGTGGCGCAGCGGTTGAGCGCTGGGTTGCGAAGCTGCCCACAGCCTCTGCAGCGCCATTTCAATCCCCGGCCACCTGGCGAGGGTCCCACATGGCGCGCAGACCTCTCCTGCTGCCCGCTGCTCCCCTCAGTGTTGTACTTCATCAGTCTGCCAGCTCTGCTCTCCCCTCTGGCCCTGGTGAATTCTTTCACCCTCCCACGCTTCTGACTGTATCTAGTGCTTGTATAAATAAATAAATCTTAAAAAAAAAAAAAAAAGTAGAAAACGTGGCAGGAGGCACCACAAGACCAGAAACCTGGGTCACTGAAGGCCAAAAGCTGCAGGTGGGTTTAGAATTGATTAACAGTCCTTAAGCCAGCTATAGAAATGAAAAAATCCTTAGGCACCAACTTCTATAGCAAGCATCAGAGGGCTATAGAAAGTATCCTGAGGCATAGACCAGAAGTGGGGATATGGAGATTGAGAGTCATTCTAGAGAATAACTGGTACTTACAAATCAACCTACTCACACCCTAGAAGTAATTAGGTTAACAAAGTTGATGACTCCATGAAGTAATGAACCCCTCCCAAAGAGAAGGCTATATGAGCGCAATTTCTCTATTTGGCAGCAGGCAGCAGCCCTCCTATCCACCCATGCCTGTACTGTGCTTGTCTTCTCTGACCTGCCTTTGCAAAACAGCAGCAGCAGCTCCTCCCAAGGCTGCCCCCCTGTGACCATGCAGGCCTCTCTTAGCAAACTTGTTCCTTTCAGGGGCATCTCATTCTGGCTACTTATGTCTATGCAAGTGTCCTTTATTCTTCTCCCCCTTTTTATGATAAATCTGCCCTTTTGGATATAACTAATGCTTCTGTCTCTTGGAGAAAATCACCTGGGAAATTTACTGCATGCTTCTGAAAGGGAGCTCTGGTGAAACTTTTTTTTAAAGCTTTATTTATTTATTTATTTATTTATGCATATAAGAGCAGGGGTGCAGGCCAGAGGCCCTGTGGGTGAGAGGATTCACCAGAAACAGGGTGGGGAGCATACCAGGCAGGCTGACTGAAATACACTGCTGAGGGGAGCAGCTGGTGAAACAGGAGAGGTCTGATGCGCTATGTGGGTCAGCTCTCTGGCCTCAGATAGCTTCATAGTGCTGCGATTTAACCCCTTGCGTCACCGGGGAAGCCCCTCTGGTGAAACTTCCCAGAGTTAATCGGAGAAAATCAGAGACAAGAAAGCAATTCTAACACCTGAGACAGAAACTGAAGTGAGGGCCTCCCCTTGTGGCGCAGTGGTTGAGCGCTGGGCTGCAAAGCTGCCCGCAGCCTTCGCAGTGGCGGTTCAATCCCCGGCCACCGGCGAGGGTCCCACATGGCGCGACAGACCTCTTCTGCCCTATCCACTGCTCCCCTCAGCAGTGTATTTCGTCAGTCTGCCTGTTCTGTCCCCCACTCTGGCTCTGGTGAACTCTCTCACCCTCCTGTGCTACTGACTGTACCCAGTGCTTGTATAAATAAACAAATAAATAAATAAATAAGTCTTTAAAAAAAAAAAAAAAGAAACTGACATGATTTGGACCACTAGTCAGGAAGTTTGGGCATCCTTTAGAAGCTAGGAAAGGTAATATATAGATTCTCCCCTCTGGCTCTCAGAAGGGATGCAGTCCTGCCAACCCTTTTCAGACTTGGCTCCAGGTGAATAATAGACAACAAGCTTAATATATAATTAATAATAAAATTGTGTTGTTTTGGGCCTCCCTGGTGGCCTAGGGGATAAGTCTCAGTGCTATCACCTCTACAGCCTGAGTTTGATTCCCAGGGAGCTTACCCAAATAAGTTGCAACAGACCTCTCCTGTCTCACCGGCTGCTCACCTAAGCAGTGTATCTCAGTAAATCTGCCTGTTCTGTTTGCCACTCTGTCTCTGGTGACTCCTCTCACCCCCTGCACCTCTGACCTTCATCCAACTTCTCCTATACAAAGACAAAATAAAACATTTTTTAAATGTTTGTTTTAGGGCCTCCCTGGTGGTACAAGGGGTTATGTCTCAGCACTTGAAGCTATCAGCAAACACTGCAGCATGAGTTCGATCCCTGGCCAGGGAACTAACTCACATGGCATAGCAGATCTCTCCTGTTTTGTCCACTGCTCCCCTCAGCAATGCATTTCAGTCAAAGTGTCTGTTCCACTCCCCACTCTGTGTCCGGTGAATTCTCTCACCCACCTCCACCCCGCACCTCTGGACTACACCCCAGCTCTTGTATGCATAAATAAAATAAATTTTTTAAAAATTGTGTTGTTTTAAACCATTCAATTTGTGATATTTTGTTAAATCAGCAATAGTAAATGTAGGAGTAGTTTAGTTAGGTTAAAAACTAAACCCCCACTCCTGACCCAGTAGACAGATTTGGAAGGCTGGAATAGATAGGGAATGGATATGACTGCCTTGCAGACAAGGCCATAAAACTGACCACCATGACCAGAAAAAACAGCCCAGCTCCAGGAATGCAGCAAAAGCCAGAACATGTTTCCGTGTCAAAGGCCAGTGCCTGAGAACAGATATCCCAGTGGGTAACTGGTGCAAACTGGTACCCCAAGTTAGAAAGCCCTTGAAAATGGGGCCTCCCCTGGTGGCACAGCGGTTGAGCGCTGGGCTGCGAAGCTGTCGGCAGCCTCTGCAGCGCCGGTTCGATCCCTGGTCGCCGGTGAGGGTCCCACATGGCTCGACAGACCTCTCCTGCTGTGCCCGCTGCTCCCCTCAGCAGTGTATTTCATCATCTGCCTGTCCTGCTTCCCACTCTGGCTCTGGTGAATTCTCTCACCCTCCCGTGCATCTGACTGTGCCCAGTGCTTGTATAAGTAAATAAATAAAATCTTTAAAAAAAAAAAAGCCCTTGAAAATAGAGTATAAAAGAGCCTCAAATCCTCCTTAGTGTGCACTGCTTGTCCTTAGTGTGCACTCCTTAGTGTGCACTGCTTGTCCTTAGTGTGCACTCCTTAGTGTCCACTGCTTCTCTTAGCAATGTCTTTTTTTTTTTTAAAAGATTCATTTATTTATTTATACAAGCACTGGGTACAGTCAGAAGCGCAGGAGGGCAAGAGAGAATTCACCAGAGCCAGAGCGGGGAACAGAGCAGGCAGAAGGACTGAAGTACACTGCTGAGGGGAGCAGTGGGCGCGACAGAGAGGTCTGTGTGCCATGTGGGACCCTCCAGTGGCCGGGGATAGAACCAGCGCTGCAGAGGCTAAGGACAGCTTCACAGCGCGGTGCTCAACCACCTGTGCCACCAGGGGAGGCCCAGCAGTGTCTTTTTTTTTTTTTAAAAGATTTATTTTTATTTATTTATACAAGCCCTGGGTACAGTCAGAAGCGCGGGAGGGTGAGAGAATTCACCAGAGCCAGAGCGGGGAGCAGAGCAGGCAGAAGGACCGAAGTACACTGCTGAGGGGAGCAGCGGGCGGCAGGAGAGGTCTGCGCGCCATGTGGGACCCTCTTCCGGTGGCCGGGGAGCAGCCGGGGATCGAGCCAGCGCTGCAGAGGCCGCGGGCAGCTTCGCAAGCCAGCGCTGCAGAGGCCGCGGGCAGCTTCGCAACCCAGCGCTCAACTGCTGCGCCACCGGGGAGGCCCCCAGCAGTGTCTTTTAATAAATCCATCTCCACTCTAGTAAATTCTTACATGCCCCATGCCTCTGGCCTCACCCCATCTTCTCCCCATAGCAGGAAACAAATGCACATAGGTAACAGAAGACTACGCAACTATTAAAGAGAATGAAGTAGAATACTTGTGAAACAATCTAAATGAACAAAATTGTGAGGCAATAGGATGTGTTGCCACCCAGTCCTGTTAGAACACGTGGACTAAATCATGGACTGGAGGCCTCTGTCCAAACAATTTCACTGTGAAGTACCATGCTACACAAAAAGCATTAGTTCCTGACTTATGATTTTCTCACAATTTTCATGGAGAAAAAAGGCCTAGATGTGAATGCACATTTGGAGTGTAACCATCTATACATGCTGAGGCATAGCCCAACCCAGAACAGTAATGACTGCTCTCCACCCCACCTCATGAACCTTCCCTTTAGGTCCTCCCTGGTGGCCTGCAAGTTAAGTCTCAGCACTATCACCCCTAATGGCCTGGGAGGGATGATCCTGGCCAGGGAGCTAATCCACATATGGTTCAGTAGACCTCTCCTGTCTCACCCACTGCTCCCCTCAGCAGTGTATTTCAGTAGGTCAGCCTGTTCTGCTCCCCACTCTGTCATTGGTGAATACACTCACCCCCTACAACTCTGGCCTGCACCCCAGCTCCTGTATGCATAAAGAAACCTTTTAAAAGAAAAATAAATCTGCTAATGGGGGTGAAGACAGGAGTGGATTAGAAATAGATTTATCATATGATGCAGCAGTCTCTCCCCTACGTGTTTAGCCAAATAATTCAAAACAATAATTTGGCAGATGTATGCATTCCTATGTTCATGACAGCACTATCCACACTAGCAAGCTATGGAAATAACCTAAGTTCCCAATGACAGATGAGTAGATAAAGAAGATGTGGCATATATACACAATGGAATACTACTCAGCTATAAAAAAAAAAAAAGGTGAAATCTTTTGTGGATTCCCCAGCCTCCCTTGTTCAGGATGTTGTCTTGTGCCCAAAGTTCCTGCTGGTCAAGCTAATATGTATAGTCAGGCAGGGGGCCTCTTGCCAGGACAAATGTCATAGTATGAGGAACAAACTGAAAAAAACAGTATCTGCCTAAAACAGCAGGCCGACATTATGGCCAGATTAGCATAACCAGCTAGACCACACCAGCTAGACCACACTGACAAAAAGTTAGGTGTAAACAGGAACTAGAGATAAAATGGTTTGATCAGCAGCAACAATGGAGCCCCCCAGGTAACAGCCCCTATTCACTCCCCCTACCTTGTGCCAGACAGTTATGCATCCCCAATACACATTCCCACCAGCACCGTCCTCCATTTACTTGCCCACCTTCCCTGAATCTGATTTCCAATAAATGTGAGACCTCCCTGGGAATAGGCCTGCATCTCCAGAGGCGCAAGTCCCTCTAGGTCTTGCTCTGTCTCCACTTAGAGTTGAGTTGTCTTCCCTCCATCCTGCACCACTCCACTCCCAATGCTGCTGCCCTGTGAGGTGACAATCTTTTCATTTTTAGTAAATTTTATTTACATACATACATTTAAAAAAAAGATTTATTTATTTGTGCACACAAGAACTGGAAGGTAGGCTGGGGGTGGTGGTGTGGGGAGGGCTGAGAGTATTCACCAGAGGCAGAGTGGGGCGCAAAACAGGTGGGATCTACTGAAATACACTGCTGAAGGTAGCAGTGAGCCAGACACGAGAGGTCTGCTGTGCCATGTGGGTTAGCTCCTTGGCAGGGGGGAAAGAACTTGTGCTGCAGTGGCTGCACTTAGCTTCAGAGTTCTGAGACTTAACCCCCTGCGCACCAGGGAGGCCCTAATTCAACACTCTTAAGCCTCTTCCCCCCCCTCCTTATGTATGTATTAACAAGGTGTTAATGGCATCGCCATCACAGGCTTGTCGAGACAAATAATATAAAACTTAAACTACAATGCCTGACACACAATAAACGCTCAAGGAGATGTTATTTTTTTTTTGTTTTTAATAGTAACATATAATTTACATCTAGTTATTTCTAGGTGCTAAACTCTAAGTGCTGCCAAATAAGTTTAAGTGATTTGTCCAAAGTAGGTCAGCAAGGGCACTGGTGGAAAAGGAAACCAAACACCGTGCTCCTAAGCATCTGTACGGTCTCTTATTTCCAGTATTCTCTAATTGTCTTCTTAAATCTCCTGTGTCTTCCCAGAGACTTAAAAGCACGGAGTCCAACTCCTCAGACTGCTCCTGGACGTCCAGAAGTTGCCTTTGCCGGCCTTTCTAGCACTATTTCTTGGCCAGGCTCTTTCACTATGAACATCTGCTTTTTTTTTTCAGGTGCTCAGCCTCGGAGACTTGACCCTTTCGCTCCCTCCACCTCTTCCGCGCCCACTGACCCTTAGAAAACCTCTCTCCATACCCACTGACTGCCAACACCCTGTGGGGTTCCGCGCCCCTGCGGTCCCGCAGCACTTTGTATTCCTCGCATCGCCGCGCTAAAACAAACACCGCGTTGTTGTACTCTGTCACCAAGTTGTGCACTATAAGGCAGAGACTGCGGCTTTTCTGACTTAGTATAGAGGAGGCAAATATCAAACAATTGCTACCAAAAGGATTTATCCAGGCAATGAACCAAATTTAACAATTGGGGGCTAGCTCAATTATCCTTTATTTGTAGTCTGCCCTTAATTGTCCTGGTGATGTTTTCGTTTTTTTTTTTTTCCTTTTCTTTTCAATTCGCGAGCGCCCAGGCGTACCTAGGTCCCCGCCTCCATTTACAGAAGAAATCGGTGGGATCAGAACGCACAGCCTGGAAGAGCCCGGATTGCTTAAACAGACAAAATGGCGGCCGGCCTTCAGCGGCCCTGAATCTCCACCCACTCAGGGCGGAGGTCGACGTCACGTGACCCTTTCCTGCCTGGCCCCGCCCTCAGCCGCATTGCCTGACGGGAGGCAGAGCACCGAACGAGGGCGTCGGCCATTTTGTGGCTGTTTCCTGTGGGACGCGGTGGTGGCGGTTGGGTCGGAAGAGTGAGCGGTTGTTCGCCTCGTTTTCCGTGTTTGTTTTCTTCTCCCTTTTACTTCGGCGGCAGAGCCCGGTTATGGGTCGCAAAAAGAAGAAGCAGCTGAAGCCGTGGTGCTGATATCCTTTGTCGGTTTGAAGTGGAAGCCGAGTGGTGGCGTGGGTTGTGGTGGTTGGGACTGGGAGGCCCGTCTTTGGCCTGTGGCGGAGAAGGTCTGGGATTTAGGCCCCAAACTGGTGACTTGCGACTAGAGTCGGATTTGGGAAGACTTAGCATTGGGTAGGCTTCTCGAGGAAGGGAACCCTTGGACGAGAGGCTTTTGCAGTTATGAGTCGTGTGACTCCGGTGACTCAGGAGGATCTTGCTGAGGTGCCCCTGGGAGGCGGCCTCGACCCCTCCAGCAAGGGTAGCGTTTGTTAGGGACTATTGTGCTACCCTTGTTTTGGTGACGAGCCAACAAAGGGACTTTCTGTGAGTATTTACGGAGGATTGGGGCAGAGCTTCCGGAGTCCGCCACCCGCTTTTCGCGTGGGTTTTTTTGTTGTTCGTTTTGTAAAATCGGTGATTTAGTCAAGGTTTATTGCAGTCGACCCTCATTTCAACACCACCCCCCTCCTCATTTTTTGGCGGGGGCGGAGGAAAGAACTAGCTTCCGCGTCTCACCATTGGCGCCTTAATCCTCTAGAAACGTTCTCTTTCAGGGTGGGGTCCTAGCGTTGTTGGACGGAGTGGGGGAGAGAAACGGCCCTTTTATTTTCTGAATAAAACGTGACGTTTTATAGAAGCATTGTCTTTACATAAACAGATTTTATTTGCTGCCTTATACTTTAAAATGATTTGTTAGAGAGCTGGATTTATCTAGAATGGAAAAAGTCACCAAATTTCTAGTGTGCTTCAGGAAATTGTGACCAGTGAGAGAATTCCCAGTTTTGTTAATTTAACTGAACTGTGAGTGTAAGTATATTCCTTGGCAACCGATTTATACGAACTGCAAACAACTTGAAGAATTACGAAATTGTGTATTCACTTCGAACTTATTCTTAGCTTCTCAGTAATAGCAATATTAGATTTTAAATATTAAATTCCTAACTCGAATGTTCTTATTGAATTTTGAAATTTTTTTGACTTAAAACCTTGAGTTTTTTTTAAATAAACAATATTGAGTCTTTGCAGTCCGTGGTTTATTTGTAAATATTGAAATATTTAACAATAGGAAAGTTAATTTCAAGTAAGTTTCTGTTAAACACGGGAATTGAACCAAGCTATGTAAGTCCGTGGGGTATTTGTAAATATTGAAATATTTAATAATAGGAAAGTTAATTTCAAGTAAGTTTCTGTTAAACACGGGAATTGGACCAAGTTAAGTAGTCTGTTTCGAGATATGTTGAGGGATGGTGAAGAGAGTTTATAGGCTTCTGGGAAATCAGGTATAATCCTATTATAGGGCAACCCAGACATCCTTTTCCCCCTAACAATCCTTGATTATAGGTTTAATAAATACCAAAACCAAATTTTCTCTAAAGTGCCTTCTTGGTTTTAACTGTTACTTTATTTTAGCGTTAACCCTGTTTTCTCATCTTTTAACAGATTTTTAAAATAGGCATTGCCACCATTGTGCTATTTTTGTACCTTAACAATACTGATCAGGTATTGTAATAGAGATTTTGATGATGAGAAGATCCTTATACAGCACCAAAAAGCAAAGCATTTTAAATGCCATATATGTCATAAGAAATTGTACACAGGTCCTGGCTTGGCTATTCACTGCATGCAGGTAATGGTTTTTCTTTTCTTGAGTTTAGCACTTCTGTAATTTGGAAAGAATGTGAAAAACTTTATTACACAAGGTTAGGTAAGGTGACCACACAGCTTAAGAAATAACAAACCTGTTCTTTAGCCCTCAAGAAAAACCTCTGTTCATGTTTAAAGAAAACTTGTATTGCCATTTACCTTTATATTATTGATAGCATCTTTGATCCTAGGTTAGATTAGTGAATAGTTGAAATCACAAAGTATCTCAGTATTTGGGTTAGAGAAGAAGGATCAGCGATATAAATTTTGTGACACCATTTCTAACTCTTAAGAATCAATGTATAATTAGCTGCCATTACTCATTGCTGTTGAGGGATTTGTTGTATCTGTAGCCTGGAGCTAGACTTATTTTAAGTTATTCCAAGGACCTCTTTTGGAATGGTATCTTTTCATATCATTCAGTGATTTCTAGAGTACATTCTAAGATTTATTATGCATACAAGAACTGGGGTACAGGCCCGAGGTGTGGGGGGAAGGTGAGAGGATTCACCAGAGACAGAGTGGGGAACAGAACAGGCAGACTGACTGAAACACACTGCTGAGGGGAGCAGCAGCAAGTCAGGAAGAGAGGTCTTCTGCACCATGTGGGTAGCTCCATGGGCAGGGATCAGACTTGTGCTGCGGTGGCTGGGCATAGTTTTACAGGTTGCATCTTTTTTTTTTTTTTTTTTTTTATTTTTTTATTTTTTTTATATAGAGGCATGCTTTATTTATTTGTTTGCTGGTTTCTTTGTTTGTTTTGTTTATACATGCACTGGGTACAGTCAGAAGCGCGGGAGGGCGAGAGAATTCACCAGAGCCAGAGCGGGGAGCAGAGCAGGCAGAAGGACCGAAGTACACTGCTGAGGGGAGCAGCGGGCGGCAGGAGAGGTCTGCGCGCCATGTGGGACCCTCCTCCGGTGGCCGGGGAGCAGCCGGGGATCAAACCGGCGCCGCAGAGGCCGCGCGCAGCTTCGCAACCCAGCGCTCAACCGCTGCGCCACCGGGGAGGCCCTACAGGTTGCATCTTAACCCCTTGTGCCACCAGGGAGGCCCAACATATTTTACCCATCCTAGAGCTGCCTACATTTTTGCTTAATTGGACCCTAGAGAGAAGAGATGAGCAGATCCCTATTTGTTGGAAACTACTGTTGACAGGAGGCAGGGAGGCAAATTAAAAAAACACTTTGATCCCTCAAATTTAAAAATAAGATTAGGGGCCTCCCCGGTGGCGCAGCGGTTGAGCGCTGGGTTGCGAAGCTGCCCGCGGCCTCTGCGGCACCAGCTCGATCCCCGGCTGCTTCCCGGCCACCGGAGGAGGGTCCCACATGGCGCGCAGACCTCTCCTGCCGCCCGCTGCTCCCCTCAGCAGTGTACTTCGTCATTCTGCCTGCTCTGCTCCCCGCTCTGGCTCTGGTGAATTCTCTCACCCTCCCGTGCTTGTACCCAGTGCATGTATAAAGAAAACAAGCAAACAAACAAATAAATAAATAAAACATGCCTCTATTTAAAAAAAAAAAAAAGTTTAAAAAAAAAATAAAAATAAGATTATAGGTTCTTTTAACTGTAACAGCAGTTTAATATCCATCAGAAATACTTAAGCGCCTCCGTTCTATATGCTGCACCCACAGCTTACTGCTATGGCAGTCACTATATGTTACATGTGGCTCTGTGAAAGAAAATTAATTAAAAACATTCAATTCGTCAGTCAAATTATTTCCACATTTCCGGTCAAAAACTGGCAGATAACTACTGTTTTGGTTAGTACAGATACAAAACATTGTTTATCACAGAAAGTCTGTGAGACAGCGCTGTGCTAAACACTTGGGTATACAGCTGTGAAGAAAACAAAATCACTATTTAGATCTGTACTGTGGAGGAAATACTTGATTTGCTTAAGGTGTTACCAGAGCTAACACTGGGTAAAGAGCATAGGGAGGACTTGAATGAAAAAGTGACATCTGACCAAAAATCTGCAAGGCTGCGAAGGAGAACTTCAAGGAAACAGCAGTTGAAATGCCTATCAGAAGAACTTTATTTTTTTTTAAAGATTTATTTATACAAGCACTGGGTACAGTCAGAAGCGCAGGAGGGTGAGAGAATTCACCAGAGCCAGAGCAGGGAACAGAACAGGCAGACTGGTGAAATACACTGCTGAGGGGAGCAGCAGGCTCCGCAGGAGAGGTTTTGCGAGCCATGTGGGACCCTCACTGGTGGCCAGGGATGGAACTGGCGGAAGCTGCGGGCAGCTTTGCAGCCCAGGGCTCAACTGCTGCGCCAGCAGGGGAGGTCCTCAGAAGAACTTTATATTAAAGGAAAGGGGAAGGGCAGTATTGTGCTCCTTTTATATAGGAGGACTTCAGTGTCTTGCGGGCCATTTTCTTTCATTCTGAATGAAATGGGAAGTTTGAGTAGAGCAGGAGGTTATGATGACAGACCAGAATTTGCTGATGGATTAAATGTGGGGCATGAGAGAAAGTGAGGTGTTACGGTTGGGTTTTAACTTTGAGAGGGGATATATTTTTGAGAAGGCCTTGCTGACTATCCGGGTGGAGATAGGTCAGTGAGATCTACAGTTTGGAGTTCAGAGATAATTGGAGCTAGAGATTTGGCAGGATTCATGTAAGGATTGCTATTTTAAGCCATGATACTAGATGTCCTTTCCTCCTAGAGTAGAATATAGATAGAAAAGAGGTTCAAGGGCTCAGCATTTACAGGTCAGAAGTTTAAAGAAAAACCACATAGGGAAATACAAGGGGGGGGGAATTAAGAGAGTATAGTGCCCTGGAAGGCTCATATGAAATGTTGACAGAATTGAGTTATTTAACTGAGTCTAGTCCTGGTGGTAGGTCAAAGAAGAATAGAACTTAGATTGACATTGGTATTAATCAGAGTGGAGGTTGTTGGTCACTTGCTAAGAGTGATTTCCTTGAATGATGAGGATGAAAGCCTGATTGGAATGCTTTGAAGAGAAAGTGAAAAAGTGGAGGCACTCATTCAAGGAGTTGTAATAGATAATCTTGAAATGAAGTGGAAGGAGATTAGTTGAGAAACTATTAATAACATTTTTAATTGGCTAAGTGCTTCTATTTATATAGCCCTACTCTTATTTTACAGTGACCAGTGAGATAGGCATGGCAGCTATATCACACACATTCCAGTTTTATGGATAATAAACCCTAGGGCATAAGTAACTTCAGACAGTTACATCAATATTCCTATCTTCTCAACCAATACCCTAGAAACAGCTAGGCAGGGTTTTAAGAAATCTAATTACTGGGCCTCCTTGATGGAGCAAGGGGTTAAGATGCAACCTATGAAGCTATCCCTTAGCCACTGCAGGACGCATTTGATCCCTGGCGAGGGAGCTGCCCACATAGCACAGCAGACCTCTCCTGACTTGCCTACTGCTCCCCTCAGCAGTGTTATTTCAGTCAGTCTGCCTGTTCTGCTCCCCGCTGTTTCTGGTGAATCCTCTCACCCCCTACACCTCTGGCCTTACCCCAGCTCTTGTATGCATAAATGGAATAAATATTTTTTTTTTAGAAAAGCAATCCTATTACTGTAATGTTTGGAGATTTTTAGGTGAAGTATGTTTTTTTCGCTTGTAAGCTTAATTTTGTCCCTGTCACATAGACCTGTAGTGAAGACTAGAGTGTATAAATGCATTAAAAAAACCAACTTAGGATATGAGTTACTTCGTCTGCATTTTAATCAAGAATAGCGGCTGTTAAAAACTTCAGCCTCCCAGCTGGTGCAGGGGTTAAACTCAGCTCTGTCACCAGCCACTGCAGCCTGAGTTCATCCCCAACCAGGGAGCTAACCCACATGGTGCAGCAGACCTCTTATTTCTCACCTGCTGCTCCCCTCAGCAGTATATTTCAGTAAATTGCCTGTTCTGCTCCCCACTCTGTCAGTGGTGAATCCTTTCTTGTGTGCATAAACAAATTCTTGTGTGCATAAACAAATAAATGAAATAAAACTTATTTAGAAAGTTAAAGAAACATTCAGTCACTTGTTTAGTGGCTTTATTAATGGATTGTTTAATCATAACAAGGACCAGCTTTTAAGTATTTGCATTTATGCATACCAGAGATGGGGTGGGTGGGAGGATTCACCAGAGACAGTGGAGAGCAAAACAGGCAGATCTGCTGAAATACACTGCTAAGGGGAGCAGTGGTCAAGACAGGAGAGGTCTGCTGCATCATGTGATTTAGCTCCTTGGCCCGGGATCGAACTCATGCTACACTGGCTGGTGATAGCTTGATACCTGTGAGACTTGAACCCCTGTACCACCAGGGAGGCCCCCAACTTTCAGTGATTAATCAGATGTAAAGGTTGTGTGAGTTGATTTGTAGGGCAATATTCTGAAATGCATCTTTTAAGAAAAAAACAACTTTTTCTATTCAGTGTCTTGAGAAGAAAAAATACTACTATCTTGGATAACTAGATCAAAGTCATTAGTTTAAATTAGTGGTTTTCTGGGCCTCCCTTGTGGTGCAGAAGTTAAATTCTCTGCGCTATCAAGCTGTATCGCCAGCCACTGTGGCATGGCCAGGGAGCTAACCCACATAACACAGCAGACCTGTCCTGTCTTGCCTGCTGCTCCCCTCAGCAGTGTATTTCAGTAGATCTGCCTGTTCTGCTCCCCACTCTGTCTCTGGTGAATCCGTTCACCCCTGCATCTCTTGCCTATACCCCAGTACTTGTATACATAAATAAATTAAAATAAAATCTTTTACAAACATAAATTAGTGGATATCAAACTTAAGCATGCATTGGAATTGTCTGGAAGATTTATTAAAATTGATGGCCCAAATCAAGAGTTTCTGACTTTGCAGGATTCAGTATAAGCAAAATAATTTTAAGATTTTTTTTTTAAGATTTTTATTTATTTACACAAAAACCGGGTACAGGCCAGATTCGTGGGAGGGTTAGAGGATTCACCAGAGACAAGAGTGGGGAACAGAACAGGCAGACTGACTGAAATACACTGCTGAGAGGAGCAGCGGGCGAGACAGTAGAGGTCTGCCATGCCTTATGGACCCTCGCCAGCCGGCTGGGATAAAACTGGTACTGCAGAGGGCTGGGGACAGCTTCACAGTGCTGTGTTCAACCGTCTGCGCCACCAGGGGAGGCCCAATTTTAAGATTCTTTAGCCTAAGTTAATGCCTTCACAGTTAACAACCAAGACTGATGAGGGTTTTACATGCTGGCAGAAGTTTCCACATTTGGGTGTTATAAAAATTTGATCTGATAAACACTATGTACTCCTACATTGTCAGTGTTCACAATATAAATAAAACCTCTTTATTTGTGACCTACCATATAAATTCAGAGGTAGGACAGTGACGAGATCACAACTGTGGCAGTGTTAAAGTGCCAGAAATAATGTTATGGATGATGGTAATTGTAAATGTAGCTGTGTAACTACTGGTTTGCTTAAAGATCATTCTTGGTATATTCTAAATTTTTTCCAAAGATTTTATTATTGCATAGAAGAACTGGGGTACAGGCCAGAGGTGTGGGGGTTAAAAGGATTCACCAAAGACGGTAAGGAGCAGAACAGGCATATGCACTGAAATACACTGCTGAGGGGAGCAGTGGCTGAAAAATGAGAGGTCAGCTGTGCCATATGTGGTTAGCTCCCTGGCTGGGTATTGAATTCAGGCCATAGAGGTGATAACTCTGAGACTTGACCCATAGGTCACCAGGGAGGCCTTGGAATAGTCTAATTTCTAATTCTAATATTCAAGACTTGTGTAAGCTTTACTTTTTTATTCAAAACTGAACCTTTCTGATTTGTGTAGGACTAATTCATTGCTATTATTCAAGCAAGATGACATGGTAAATTCAAAATAATGTTAGTTTGGCATTATTTCACATCCTTTTATATGCGCTACTACTAAAAATAACCCTAGAAGTTAGGTACTGTATGGGTGGAATAAAATGTGAGTGAGAGACCAAATGCTTTGCCCAATCTCAAAGAAGTAAGCAGCAAAACTGAAAATTGAATCCAGGTAGCCTTACTGTAGAACCAGTTATTAACCATTATTCTATAAGTGGTCTCTGAGGAATTTGTGAATAACTTTTGTCTAATGAGAGGTTTTCTGTTTTTTAATGTTAGGTACATAAAGAGACAATAGATGCTGTACCAAATGCAATACCTGGGAGAACAGACATTGAGTTGGAAATATATGGTATGGAGGGTATTCCAGAAAAAGACATGGATGAAAGAAGACGACTTCTTGAACAGAAAACCCAAGGTAAATATTGAACTTTTTAATTTTTTAAAGATTTATTTATTTATTTATTTATTTATTTATACAAGCACTGGGTACAGTCAGAAGCGCGGGAGGGTGAGGGAATTCACCAGAGCCAGAGCGGGGAGCAGAGCAGGCAGAAGGACCGAAGTACACTGCTGAGGGGAGCAGCGGGCGGCAGGAGAGGTCTGCGCGCCATGTGGGACCCTCCTCCGGTGGCCGGGGAGCAGCCGGGTATCGAACCGGCGTCGCAGAGGCTACGGGCAGCTTCGCAACCCAGCGCTCAACCGCTGCGCCACCAGGGGAAGCCCAATATTGAACTTTTTAAATACAGCCTCACTAGTAAGCTTGTTAGTACTACCAATAAAATTAATGGTAGATACTACATTTATTCATATTCCAATTTTGAGATTTACTTGTCTTCTGTTTGAAGTTATAAGTTTTCTTTGTATATCTGTGATAGCATTTGGATCATTCAAAAACATTTTATCTTTTTAACTCATAATGAATCCAAGAGGAATTAACAAAGTTTTGAGGTTTTAAAAGTGAAGGTAGCTTGCTTTGACTTATGTAACCACTAGTTGTAAGAAAAATTTACTATTTGATGTGGAAAATTTTTTTGAAGATTGATTTATTTATGCATGCAAGAACTGGGGTACAGGCTAGAGGTGCAGGGGTTGAGAGGATTCACCAGAGACAGAGTGGGGAGCAGAACAGGCAGGCAGACTGAAATACACTGCTAAGGGAAGCAGCGGACAAGACAGGAGAGGTTTGCTGCTCAGTGTGGGTAGCTCCCTAGCTGGCCTGGAATTGCTGCAGAGGCTTTGGATAGCTTCACAGTGCTGTGCTTAACCCCTTAACACCACCCGGGAGGCCCTGATGTGGAATTTGAAGTGATAAACTACTCATACGATAGAAACTGCTAACTCACCTGTAAACTTTTCTTTCTTAAAAGGCATAACAGGTCAAAGCTCTTTGTCATAGTTTTCCATTTGGTGTAATAGGAAGATGTAGGGTAATTACTTTTGTCTGTCTTAGAAGAGAGAAGAAGGAATATTAACTTTTTTACTTACTATAGATTAAAAACATGTGAAATGTAAAACAAAATGTATTGAAGTAACTAAAAAATCATTGCTGTCCTAAACTTGCTTAGGTTTTTCGTTTTTTACTCTGGGGAAAATTAATTAGAACTTTTTTAGCAGAGAGTCAAAAAAAGAAGCAACAAGATGATTCTGATGACTATGATGATGATGACTCTGCAGCTTCAACTTCATTTCAACCACAACCTGTTCAACCTCAACAAGGTTACATCCCACCGATGGCACAGCCAGGACTGCCACCAGTTCCTGGAGCACCAGGAATGCCTCCAGGTAACAATAAGATTTCTTAACTTGAATGTTCTTAGAATATTATTCATTGGGGGCATGGAGGGGGATATGCAGTATTAAAATTCCTTCTCCTAACCCTTTAATACTTGTGATTTTTTTTTTTTAATTCTTGTTTCAGGCATACCCCCATTAATGCCAGGTGTTCCTCCTTTGATGCCAGGAATGCCACCAGTAATGCCAGGCATGCCACCGGGGTAAGAAAACTTTTTAATTGATTTGTGGGCATATGCCTAGTAATGATCTTTTTCACCTTGGATATTAAATGAATTGCTTGGTACCTTTTTTTTTTTTTTTTTTTTTGCTTCTGAACAGTATGGGCTCTGTAAATATTAACTTTTCTAATAAAGGGGTCTACCAATAAGTTGTAAAGAATAAATTGGCCTCTGAAGAGAATTGACTTTTGGGTTTTAGAATATATGTAGGCATCCATCTACTTCAGTTGCATCTGATTAATTAAAGTACTTGGTTAGAGATTTGAGTTTCTGAGATTCAGAACTGTCCGTGACACTTTGTAGTTGTGACAAGAAGGAAACGCTGTAAAATGATTTGTCATCGAGAACTAAAATGAGGATGAGGTGCTCATGCCCATCACTTTTACTTAAATATTGTTGGATGTCAGAGGTATACAATACACTTTCCCACTGTATTTTGAAAATCACAGTTAGATTTTGATTTTGTCATACATTTTCACAGATTGCATCATCAGAGAAAATACACCCAGTCATTTTGCGGTGAAAACATGTAAGCATCTCATTCATAATGTAATTCAGGAGGTATAATCATAATGTCATTTTTTTGTGTGTGTTTAAATGGTATCTATTCAGTTGACTTCCGAAATTTTCTGACCTTTTCCACTAAAACTTTAAATGTGCAAGCTGATGACATAGGTCTTTTAATGGAGGGAAATAAAAACATCTGTGAGAAAATAGTAGAGACCTTTTTAAAGGTGCAGTTTTTTCCCTAAATTGCTAAAAGTAATGGGACTTAGTAAAAATGGTTGGTATTTAAGAAAAATACATTTCTTTTGCAAAATTATATGCTTTAATATTGCAGAAGGTAATTGAATTTTCTTTTAAAATATATATTAGAAATTTGATAGAAGTTACATAAATCAAGTGAATTGGACACAGATATTTGAAGGTGAGCTATTTTAGGGGAAATAAAATAATTACGGGTTATGTTTTTAAGTAATGGTTTAGTGTTAGGTAGCTGTTCTGAATAAAAGGTGATTTGGGTTTACTTTGGAATTAAGTATTGAGTTATTTTTCTTTAATTTTGGTGATAATTTTAATTTTTTAAAAAAACCTTCACAGTATATTTTCCCTTTGAAAAATTTGACAACTCTAAAATTTAAGTTGTGTGGATATTTTCCAAGTGAGAGAGAGTGGTTTGGCATTCTAATTACTGTATACATATTTTAGATGTAGTCTCTTATCTAAAGGAACATACAAGAATGCTCTCATTGATTTTAAATGTATTAAAATGTTTTCTCAATAAAAACTGGACCCTTTTACTGGTAAACCCAAGAGTTTGCTGGTTTTCAGAGGTGTTTTGATAGGATTATTCTAGTGTATTGTGTGTGCTTTTAGGTTGGTTGCTTTTCAATATTAGGGGTCTAGTTCAAGTCTTATTTATTGTTTCAGGCTTTAGCCGAAATATTTTCTAATAAGTCGTTAATTGCAGTTGTTTCTTGACATTTGCTTTCTAATAGAATGATGCCAATGGGTGGAATGATGCCACCTGGACCAGGAATACCACCTCTGATGCCTGGTATGCCACCAGGTATGAAATTTTAGGCAATTTCTTTTTTAATATGACTGAAATACTTTATTCTTGAGTATTTTAGTTAAGATATTGATTAGTGGGCATTAGTGCAGTGTAATTCCAAAGGTTGGTGACATTTTAAAATAAAGTTAGAAGTGCTATGATTTACCTTGTATTTTGAAATACAGTATAAACAATAGACATAAAAACAGCCGGAGTGATTAACAGACTTTTGTAGAAAGTAAAAAGAGAAATCCAATAAACTGTATGCAGCACCTGCATTATCATCAGCAGAAGGTAAAGTTGTAAATTCACTGGTTTGGTGATACCAAGAACCCATAACTTTTTTTTTTTTTTTTTTTTTTTAATAGAGGCATGCTTTATTTATTTGTTTGCTGGTTTCTTTGTTTGTTTTGTTTATACATGCACTGGGTACAGTCAGAAGCGCGGGAGGGTGAGAGAATTCACCAGAGCCAGAGCGGGGAGCAGAGCAGGCAGAAGGACCGAAGTACACTGCTGAGGGGAGCAGCGGGCGGCAGGAGAGGTCTGCGCGCCATGTGGGACCCTCCTCCGGTGGCCGGGGAGCAGCCGGGGATCAAACCGGCGCCGCAGAGGCCGCGCGCAGCTTCGCAACCCAGCGCTCAACCGCTGCGCCACCGGGGAGGCCCCAAGAACCCATAACTTTTAAATTTGCTTCATATCTAACCTTAGCTTTTTTTCCCTCAGATAGGTCATGCAGTAGTTTTCAAGGTTTCACTCAGGCAGGAAAGCGTGTCAACAGCAGTGTATTCTGTTCTTTTCCCTGTAGCTCCTTAGCCCCTTACAAATTATTTTTCAGTAGTAGGTCTAATGGACCATTTAACTATAAGGGAATTTGGGAAATGGAAGTGTCTTGACTTTACAGACTATGGGGAAAGAGATGTAATGGTTAGTCTAGAGTGTCTACTACGGAGGCCTTTATGAGTCTCTTGGTGGCTTTTTTTATTTTTTTTTTTAATCCTAGCAAGATTGGTTTGCAGTCTATGGTAGATTTTTTTTTTAAAAAAAACATCTATTTATTTATACAAGCATTGGGTACAGTCAGAAGCATGGGAGGGTGAGAGAATTCATCAGAGCCAGAGCGGGGAGCAGAACAGGCAGAAGGACCAAAGTACACTATTGAGAGGAGCAGCGGGCGCGGCAGGAGAGGTCTGTGCACCATGTGGCACCCTCGCCAGCGGCTGGGGATAGAACTGGCACAGCAGAGGCTGTGGGCAGCCCAACGCTCAACCGCTGCGCCACCAGGGGAGGCCCCAGTCCATGGTAGATTTAGAGAAGTAAATATTACATAATGTTTAGTGCAAAAGGATACAGGAAAAATCAAGCAGCAGTAAGATTTGAATAGTTGAAGTTAAGCTGAGTTAATTTAAAGACTCCTTCTAGTGATGCATTTTACAAAAAATGTATTTGAAGTAGTTTAGTAGAGGGCCTCCCTGGTGGGTTAAGCACAGTACCTTGACGCTGTCCTGCAGCCTCTGCAGCACGAGTTTGATCCCCAGCCGGCCAGGGAGTTACCCACACGGCACAGCAGACTTCCCGTCTCAACTAGTGCTCCTCTCAGCAGTGTATTTCCATCAGTCTTCCTGTTTGCTCCCCACTCTGTCTTCTGGTGAATCCTCTCACCCACACACCTCTGGCCTGTACCCCCGTTCTTTTTCTGTTTGTTTTTTTAAATACAAGAACGGGGATACAGGCCAGAAGTGCAGTAGGGTGAAAGGATGCAACAGAGACAGAGCGGGGAGCAGAACAGGAGAGGTCTGCTGCGCCATGTGCGTGGCTCCCCCCTGGCTGGCGGGAATCAAACCCACGCTGCAGAGGCTATGAACAGCTTCTCAGTGCTACGCTTGACCTCCACCACCAGGGAGGCCCTGTATCCCAGTACTTGTATGTATAAATAAATGAATCTTTAAAAATAAATAAAATCTCAGGGTTAGAATAACAGAGTGAGGCTTAAAAAAAAATAAAGTTGTAGAATTAGTCTTATGGAAACATTTTTGTGGGTATGACAACTAATTTGCATTACAGCTCAGAGAACATCTGTCATATTATTGAAATCTCAATTAGCTAGATTAGTAATAACAACTAAATTGCTGCTTTGTATATATGTACACAGTCTCTAGTAGTATCTTTCACTTCCCCAGATTCTGTGAATAGGTGTAAGGAATGGCAAGTTTGAGGCAAGAGTGTTTCCAAGAGTCAGATACCTATATTTCATAGACTTCATGGAGCTTTAGTAGTTAATTGTCAGTAACTTTATAGTATTGAAGCAGTTTTTTTTTTTTTAACATTTTATTTAAATATGCATAGAACTGGGGTGAAGGCCAGAGGCGCAGGGGGTGAGAGGATTCACCAGAGAAAGAGTAGGCAGCAGACTAGGCAGATGTACTGAAATACACTGCTGTGGGGAAGCAGTGGGTGATATAGGAGAGGTCTGCTGCACCATGTGGGTTAGCTCCCTGGCCGGAGATCAAACTAATGCTGCAGTGGCTGACGATATAGCTTGCTAACGCTGAGACTTTAACCTCTGCACCCACCTGGGAGACCCTTATTGAAGCAGTTTTGATATATTTGAATAGCAGTCTTGGGTAATAATCTTTTTTCTGTACTAAATAATTCAACAGTTGGGTACCTCCTCCCCCCAAACATTTTTTCTCTACAGGTATGCCCCCTCCTGTTCCACGTCCTGGAATTCCTCCAATGACTCAAGCACAGGCTGTGTCAGCGCCAGGTATACTTAATAGACCACCTGCACCAACAGCAGCAGTTCCTGCTCCACAGCCTCCAGTTACTAAACCTCTTTTCCCCAGTGCAGGACAGGTAAGGTGAAATTTCCGAGGAGTGCACTTCTGTTTGAAGGTATCATGCAGTTTTGACAGAAATCTTTGAAATCGTCACTGTCTTAATGTATAAACTATTTAGTATACTTACAAGTGGCCTATTTCATGTTTTCATGCATTAATTTTCTCACTGGAGCCAGAGAGAATGTAGTAAATTAATTTTTTCATAGCTGTAAACTCTGCTTATTCTTTGCTTTAGTTAAAAATGAAAATTTAATTTCTGGGGTCTTAATTATATGAAAAAAAGTCCTCCTTTACATGAAACCACAGTAAAAGAAAAAAGTCTTGCCAGGTCATTTAATGGCAGTTAACCTGGTCATACTTCTATTTCCAACTGTTTTTTTCTTCCAGAATTCACAAGTGAAAGGTGCTTCTTTTAAATGTATTATGTATACAGTAATTTGTTTTGATTTTTAAGTATTGCCTGTAAGTGCTCTAAGCACATTAACTTATGTTTGTGTGGTTATTTATTAAGAGGGAATAAAATCTCATTGGTAGAGAATTGAAGCGTCAAAATAATGCTTCCATATTCTCTGTTTAAGGTATCATTTGTGAAATACAGTACAGAAACACATTAGTTTTAGTTAACTAGATTATTGGTGTAGAATTAAAAAGTTTTGAGGCTCATACTGTCACTTGTTTATTGTAAATGCATTAGCTGCGTGCCTTTATAGAGATTTGATTGCATTATAATTTTGCATTTACAAAACATGCAATCTACTAAAAAAGTCTACCACCTGGCTTATTTTTACCCATTTGTTTGGAGACTTTTCATTGTTTCCTTTCTTTTATGCTACAGATGGGGACACCTGTAACAAGCTCAAGTACAGCTTCATCCAATTCAGAAAGTCTGTCTGCATCTTCTAAAGCTCTGTTTCCTAGCACAGCACAAGTACGCAGGAAGTTGCAGTATAAATTGTTAAAATGGCTTTATAACTTAACCCTTTGGACCCTACTTTAAACTAAATCTTTCCCTAAAATATGTTTAACTTATTACAAGTAAAACTAACGATAAATAAATCAATGTCATTTGAAAATTTGAACTGATATGAATAGAAAAAGAATATACCCCAAACACCTATGGTTCTAAAGGGTTAAAAAAGCATGTAAGCAGTAAAAGCATTATAGTGGCCAATGGTTAGCCTGATGCATGATTAAGCTATTATGATTTATGCTCTTTAATGCATCATGTATACAGTAAGGAAATTTAGTATTTTGCATTTCGTTCTTAAGTTGGCCTAGTCTACATGTTTTAGATAATTGGTATTATGAAAAGTAACACATTTATTGCTGATAACTTTTTACTTAAAAGATCCTACTAAACCCTTTGTCCATGACAGTCACCTAGCCATTTCTATTTGGGAGGGCATTGTATTAGTATTACTATACAAAGAACATTTCTCTGGAGGGCATATTCTTTAATCTGTCATCAATACTAATTTTTCATTCTATGCTAAGTAACTGAAATTTATCCAAATGTTTGTATTCTGTAATTCTTTTTTTTAGCTGCTTGGTAGATTAATCTAACTTAGAGTAGTAAAAAATATAATTTAAGCTGTTCCACTCTATACTACTTAATTTCATCAATCTGAAATAAATACAAAGCTTTATAATTTTGGTGAGGTAATAGATGACATTGGAGAAGTTCCTATGCAGTCTTTCTTGTTTCCACGGCTGTGTTTTGGGTGTGACTTTGACCCAGCATTTTTGACGTTCTCTTAGTCTTTTCTGGAATTCTGTGGAGCATTTCTCATGTTAGGTTTGTTACAATTTCATTTAAATTTTAGTCGTTTATAAATATATGTATGTCTTTTTAAGTTAAATTGGTAGATACGCTTGATAATTTTAGGTTTTAAAGTTTTGTTGATAAAAGATTGTGTTTTACAGGCTCAGGCAGCTGTCCAAGGACCTGTTGGTACAGATTTCAAGCCCTTGAATAGTACCCCTGCAACAACTACAGAACCCCCAAAGCCTACATTCCCTGCTTATACACAGTCTACGGCTTCTACCACTAGTACAACAAATAGCACTGCAGCTAAACCAGCAGCTTCAATAACAAGTAAGCCTGCTACACTTACAACAACCAGTGCAACCAGTAAGTTGATCCATCCAGATGAGGATATATCACTGGTAAGTTGTTCGTAATATTTCACTGTTGAGTTTGATTTGAATAGCATTGTAGCAACTAATTTGGATATTGTTGATTTTGTGTAACATCTTAGGCTCTCATTTAATACTCAGTGATTTTTACCATTCTTATTTTAAAACCACAAAATACAGTGAGCATTGCATTTTTGACCTGAGATATAAGACATTTCCTTCTCTCGACTCCACTGTTTCTTTAAGTTGGGTTGTTAATCATTTCGTTAGAAATAGGTTTGCATAAATTAACTGGAACAGTTAAATGTGGGGTAGAATCTGTAAATCCCCCCTGAAACATTCCTTGTTTACTTGACAGTTTTTCTTTTTTTTTTTTAAAAAAAAATATTTATTTATACAAGCACTGGGTACAGTCAGAAGTGCGGGAGGGTGAGAGAATTCACCAGAGCGGAGAGCAGAACAGGCAGACTGACAAGTACACTGGTGAGGGGAGCGGCAGGTGGCAGGAGAGGTCTGCGCGCCATGTGGGACCCTCGCCCAGTGGCCAGAGATAGAACTGGTGCTGCAGAGGCTGTGGGTAGCTTCGCAACCCACTGCACCACTGGGGAGGCCCACTAGACAGTTTCTTGCTGAAGTAACTGATAATTCCTAGAGAGTTGTTTGCTGTGCGTTAAATATTAATAAAGTAGGTGAGTTTTTCTTGCGGCATTGAGATTGTAAGATTGGACTGACTTGTGACACTTAAGTGGCAGATAAAAGAGTTGGCGACTTAAAATTTAAGATGTTGCCTTTATGCCTAATGAATCCGTGTTTAGTTGTTTAATATTGTACTTGCTTTTATTTTAGGAAGAGAGAAGGGCACAGTTACCTAAATATCAACGTAATCTTCCTCGACCAGGACAGCCTCCAATTGGTAATCCACCAGTTGGACCAATTGGAGGTATGATGCCACCACAGCCAGGCATCCCACAGCAACAAGGAATGAGACCCCCAATGCCGCCTCATGGTATTCCTCTTTACGTTTATTGTATTTAGTGAATTTTCAAATATACAGATAATTATTTTATCTGCAAAATATATTGTATTTAAGAGTACAGTGCATAGACTAACAATCTATTTTTTTGTGTGTGTGTGTTTTGAATGTGTTTTTTAGGTCAATATGGTGGTCATCATCAAGGCATGCCAGGTTATCTTCCTGGTGCCATGCCTCCATATGGGCAGGGACCGCCAATGGTACCCCCTTACCAAGGTGGGCCTCCTCGACCTCCGATGGGAATGAGACCTCCTGTAATGTCGCAAGGTGGCCGTTACTGATCTTACTTCATCCAATCTAATAGGTTTGGAGATTAAACCTTTTCTCAACTTGTGCTGTTTATATAGCCAAGCTTCCGTCAATAAGGCTTCATTGTGACTTTAACAAACATTATCTTCCCACATACCAGGAACTATTGGACATTTATTTTACATGGGAAAAATTATTTGGAATAATAAAGCAGGAACTTTTCCTGAAGTTGCAATTTATACTGTATGGCTTCTTTTTCATGTTTCATCTAGGTTTTTAGAAGTGAAGTATAGTAAATTTGGTTCGTTATATTGTGAAGGCGCTGGAAATACATGAACATACCACCTTAATAAAGGCAAGTTCTGTAAGCTTACATTGCTTTTTGTAAAGTTATGCCTTCACAGCATTTCAGATGCTGTTGGACTTCATGTCCCCAACCTAGCTTGGTGAGGGCTGTAACTGTTTCCAAGTACCTGTACATTGGAAGTCTGAATGTGTAACAATATTTAATGTATTTAGAGTTCCTCATGTTGCAGGGTTTAAGAAATCTGACCCACCAAGGTTATGTGACTTTTCTGTACTGTTAAACTTCATTGTAATAAAATGAGAGAAAAGTTTATGCCTTTTTATTCATAACCCAGCTGTGGACCACTGCCTGAAAGGTTTGTACAGATGCATGCCACAGTAGATGTCCACAAATAAAAATTCAGTTATCAATGCAGTTTTGATATATCTTTGAATTTTGTGTTTGAATTGTAGGTTGTTTCTTAGCTGCATGTTTTAAACAGAACAGTGTGTAGAGAATTGTATGTTAGTACTTCAGTTGACAGAAAAACTTAAGATACACGGGTCACCACATAATGGGTATGAAATCTTTATATGTGTCACGTTTCCACCTTCCTTGGTGTAAATACATGTTAGATGTTATAGACCATTTAAAATGTAAACCATAATATTCCCTCCTTCCTGCTGCTGTTTATGTTTAGAGCCTAGTGCCAGACCCATTTATTTCCTTCTGATTATTTTCGAAACTGCAGTACTGCTTGGACCTCAGAAGCTTTTCAGGTGCAAACTTCTAGAAGCTTAGGTGCATGCAGTAATAGTTTTTTTGCTGTTCATGGGAAAGTATGATGCCTAGAATGTGAATGAGCCTCTGTTAGGATGCTTAACAGATGCATTTGCAATTTTCAGTTTTAGGATTTTCTTGGAAGATAACATATTTGATCAGATGGCTAACTTCTGTTACGAAGCCTCAATAGCCTTACAGATAAACCTTTTCATTCTTGGAAATTTGTTACTGTGTTCCTATGGAGAACCTCTCTGAAGAAGTAACTGCTATTCACTATCTTGTATTTCAAATATAATAGTTCTCGGAGACGTTTCTGGGGGCATCTGGCTAACTGATATTTTTGTGGGGAATTTTATAATTGTTGATATGTACAAAGTATAATTATTAATATTATGAAATCAAGTTTTTCCTGAGTATAAAGTAGACTTTTGAGAAAAGGGTAATAACATTTCATTACCTTTATGTGTATAGATATTAGACATGGAATCTGAAGTTTTGTTTAGAAAGTACAGGATTTCACCTTAAAGGAAAATAAATTGAAAAATGTCTCAATAATCATAAAATTGTGTGCATAATTAGATAGCAAGTAGAAGTCACTTATTTAAAGAAAACATTGCAAGTATGATATAGATGAGTGCTATTTTAAATCTGATATTTTGCTCCAAATGGTTTTATAGCTCCTGTGCTGTGGTTACCATTGAGGTTCAAAAAATTCCATAGTTTAAAAGGCAACATCCACGTTATCACCAAGAATGCATTTTTTTCCCTTCTGCCAACAGCCAAGCCCCATGCCACTTCCCTCACCAAATGCCTGGGTTTTTAATTAATGTGCACTTCCTAGATTTGGCAGCATAATTGTCATAGTGCTAAAGAAAAACTTGAGTTGAAAATCTTTAAGGCAAAATGGAATGATTTAATAGAAGATGTTCTCCTAGACCTGATGTCTCAAGCATTTCATGTACAGACTTATCAACAAACTACAAATGGGTTAGTAGCTAGTTCCAGAAGTGATGAAAATATTTATTTGCATTAAAAGCAAAGAAAAGCAGTATTTTCTAAAGAGGTATGTTGTTTTTGAGGTTTGAAAGGAGATACTTTTATGTTTAAGTGATAAAATTACAGTTAAAAGTCAACTCTTAGTGTTATACAGGGTACTTCATAAGCTTGTGCACATCCTGCATTGATAGGTGTGTAGCTCAGTTGTGCCCATTTGGTATAAAGTGTAACTTGTGCATGCATCAGAGCATAATTAAGCTTCTAGAAAATACTTTTACCTGACTGCTTCTGGGGTCCATAATGTGGTTAAATCGCGAGTGGAACAAATTATGGTGAAATAGTTAACTTTGACTTATGCTTTCTTAAATAGTAAGATGAACTTGAGTTACTCACAGAAGACAACTTTTGGAACTTAATATACTTAGGCAGACATTGTGATTGCTGTAATTAAGGAAGTTGTAAGGTTAATGGAGCTGCCAGCCTTGGCTCTACTCCACGCCTGTATAACTTTTCCATGAAACTGTGGCTTAAATATTTTGTCTGGCACTAGTTTCTATTGTGTAGTTCTTACTGTGTGACAGTAAGAAGGACCAGAAAGTGATGCTCAGCTTTGAGGGGACTGTTGGAATTGACAATTTGATTAGAATACTTTGTATAGTAATCTCTCATGCACTTACTGTTAGGAGTGGAGAAAGCACTCATACTCCAGTTCCACTGATCAAGTTACATAATGAACTTAAACTCGGCTTAATTAAACTTAGCTATTTGGGGGTGATCACCAGTATAAATAAATATGGGCTCAGAATAGAATCATATTATTGGACAGGAGTTTGTAAAAGCAGAGCCGCTC
The DNA here is from genome assembly GCF_014898055.3 of Talpa occidentalis. Classification (NCBI taxonomy): domain Eukaryota; kingdom Metazoa; phylum Chordata; class Mammalia; order Eulipotyphla; family Talpidae; genus Talpa; species Talpa occidentalis. The sequence continues at coordinate 80,861,651 of NW_023605083.1, read as the reverse complement.
TTTTTTCCTTTGCTTGCTTGATCATTGGGGTTTTTTTTTTTTTTAAATTTTAATGCATGTCTTTTAAATTAATTGGGTAATGTTTTTCTAAAATTAAAATTTTCTTCTTCCTATAGCCCTGCCATAGGACAGGCTGAGGCTGAGTCTCAGTGTTGCCCTGTTCAGTCTGAGGCAAGTGGGATTTATTTTATTCCTTATAGGGGCTTTCACAGCTTTATGGCTGTTGGATATTTATGTCCCCAAACTTGCAGCAAGTTTGGTGAAGGCCCCTAAATTTAATTAAATTTAGGATTTTTATACTCTTTTGGCAGAGAAGGCTCTATATTAATATTTATGTTTGACTGTGGTGTTAATAAGCATAAGTAAAAAGTAATAGATGTGATTTTATGTGATTTACTTTGTGTTGCATAATTAACAGCCTCAGTAAAGTTGGTATTCCTGTATTTACCGTTTGTGAATTGACAAAATTTCATATACTTGATTTTGAGGCATGAGATGTTTCAAATTTTCCACTTAGATCTTAAGGAAAATTTTATTGGTTATTTCCTCCTAAACTACTAAATTTAACCTTAAGGATCCTTAAGTTTAATCTTTGGAAATGCTACTGGATACTGAAATCTGCACATTAAGGTTGAAAGGTCATTTGGAAATGCTTGTGATTTTTAAAGTTTTCAGACCTCACCACATTAGAGCTAATGTTAATGTAGAGCCCTGTGGACAGTGGGAAGATGGTGCTATATGTTTGTGGTATGTATGTATATACATTACACATTTGGCTGAAAAGTATAATAGAAAGTTTGTTACAGACCTTTCCTATTAGATTACTGATTTTAAGATAGCCAAACTGAAATTGGAATCATTTGATAAGGTAGTATATTAAACTATTTGGAACCATTTGAGATTTGTTTTCTGCCTTACTGAACACTAATTTATGCAGTATTCACACATGGAAAATACTTGTTTCCAACTAAAACTTCTTTCATTTTATGAGAAAAGTTGTGTGTGTGTTTGTATGTTTGTTGTAGAGGGTAAAGGAGGCTGTGGAGAGAGATCAAAACAAAAGCCTGGATTCTTTTGTCGTTCATGTATTTAAGCCACCTTTCTATCCAGACAGCATTTTCTTCTGAACAATAATATTTAACTTCCAAACTGGGATTGTATTTCTATGTGCTTTTAATTTTTGGAAGCATCAAATATATACATTAAGTGAATTTCAGATTTTTGCCTGTTAATCCACTTAATTAAAACATGCCTTTTTTCACTGTAACTGAATCTTGGGATAAAAGATCTTTATGACTGAAAAAAATTTGTGACAGCAAAAATAGTCCATTACAATATCTGATGCCCTGCTCAAGTTACATTTAAGACTCTGTAATTGGAGATGTTTTCTATTGCCCTCATTATCCCCCCATATACCGAAATAATTCAAGAGTAAAACTGCCTGTCCTGATCAGTAATAGTGATTAATTGAAGTCATTAAAAATGACCCTTGGTACTGAAGGTGGGTGGGTTTTCTTAGAGGTAGAATAATTTGTTGAAAGTATTAATACCTAATTTAAAATACAGTTTCTTTGTTGTCTCTGTAGTTCTGTGATGTAGAAAAAATGCGATTTTGGAAATTCTATAATTTTCAGTTGTTTATTTTGTCCACTGGTGAAATGTGGTAAATGAAATGTTGATATCACCTCTTCAGTGAGAAAATTTTTTTTGCATTAACTGATACTTGAATTGATGAGGGGATAAGAAATAAGGAATGTGTACCCTCCTTAAGTATTGTGTAAATCAGGTATGTCCTTTTTTCAAAGGTGAAATACTCCTTACAATATTTAATAACCTTTTGTGTCTTCTTCTGAAATGAAATTGCTTTTTTTATGGGAAAATGTTATAAATGGAAGATTCAGGGCAGGTTTTTTTAAGTAAACATTTCCCCAGTTTGACTTCTGCTAAATACCTCATGACTTGAAATTAGTGAAGGGTTTTTTTTTTAACCCTTACTCAGTATTTTGCTTTCTGTTATCTGAATCAACAAGTAATGTTTTGTTTTTATAGCATAGAAATCATCTAACACTTCTGTGTGATGTTTCTGGGCAAAATAAACTTTTTAATGATGTATGTCATGCACATAATGGATATTCACAATTTTGTAATGAATCTTCAGAACTACATATTTAATATCTCAGCATTTAGGCATTCCCTATAATGTTATAATTCAGTTATAGCTTCCTATTTTAAATAGATCCATATGTTTTAATGTTCTTACTTGACTTTTTTGTTGAGCAATCCGTTTGAAAAGAGACTTTTTAAAAAGCAGTTTCTTCAGTAAGGCTCAGAAGAGAATTGCTTTTAGAAACATTGTTTTTCCTGCTCTGGGATCTATACATTTTTGCATAGTAATTTGGCAATAAAAGGAAGAGCTTTTCGTTCTTCCCAACTCTAGAAAAACCTCTTTGAAGTTTTAGAATCTAAGTTTGTTGAGCTGATCTCATATTCTCAGGGGAAAGTATTTTTGTTTACTAAGCAGGACGTAAAAGTCATATTAAGCAAAAATTGGAGCCCCAAAGAGCTCACTGAAGCTTAATTTCAACTTTTTCTGAAGCAAATTATAAATCAAGACTGGTTGGTTCATGGTTAGGTTCTTTCATGTTAATCACCAGCTATTTTATGAGACTTAATTTTGATCATATTAATAACTACAGAGAAGAGCCATGTGAGTGAACTATTATAGTCAATTACTTGGACTCCACCCATTAATTCTAAATGCTATAGTGCTGTGTCTGAGGTTGTCATGGCACACCTATGTTAATAGCTGTGTGTTTGGTCAAGGGTTTATGTAGTACTGTGTTTGTAAAAAGATAGTCCTTTTTACAATTCTCCCAATCCTCTGGCATTCTCACTGTGTCTGGGGTTTTGTTTTTGTATTTCACCATGATGGATAATGAATTCTATTTTTCACCTTTCATTAAGTTTGAATAACTCAATGACAATGGATTCCCCATTTATTACAGTCAAAATAGTGATTATCTGAAAGAGGCCATTGTATATAATGTCAAAGTTAATGTAATGAAAGTTAACAGCACTCCTGTTTGCATGTTACAAGATTTTGCCAAATCATTTATTATAATTCAGTGCTCATTCTTAACATTTTCCAGTCTCTCTTAATGAAATGAGGTTGCTTAACCACCCAAGTAGACAAGGAGTTTAAAGTCCCTTTAAGTTTGATTTAGAACAGTTTCATTTTGGGCAAAGCCTTCCTTTTAGATATTGACTTGTTTAATGTGCTTCCAGTAGAATTTACTTTTCAGTCCATGTTTTTAAAATTGAAAATCTTTATTGAGATTAAGATTTTTGAAAATTAAAAGCTATTAAGAATTGCTTGCCTCAGATGTGTCTCTATATGTATATTTAAATATAGAAATTACAACATTTGAGAGGTTCCCCGCCCCCCAGATATATGGCCCTCCTCCCCGCTTTTTTAGAGTAACTGAAATTTTGCGGTAGTACAGTTTATTTTTCAAAATGAGATGTGTCCGAAATACACAGTGTTCTTAACTCTAAGGTCAGTTACTGTAATATTTTTAAGACTTAGGGAAAAATTTTCAGTGTATTAATGTCAGGCTCTGAGGAAATTAAATGCACATTGACTTTTAAGCTATGGATTGAACTCCTCAGTTTAATACAATTTGTGTTTTTGTTAACTAGCAGCAGAATTTCAGCATTTGCTACTTACTGGTAGAGAAGAAAAATCCCACAGCCCTGCCAGTACAGGTTAGTTTAATCTGTAAGTACCTGATGTTTGTATTTTTTTCAAACATATCCATATAACCCACACAAGGAAGAAAGCTATGCAGTTACTTAAATGTGAGTATAACTAATAGTAGATTCATTGGACACTTTTAAACACTGAGTGCTTGGGCCATAGTAATTCTAGGTTTGCTAATCTCAGTTGTAATAAAGCTCCTTTATTATTTGGTTGAGGTTGAACCTAAATAGAAACCTTTTTTCTTAAAGGAGAAGACAGTGAAAATTTCCATTGGCTATATGTGCCCATGATGGTATTTGATAAGGAGTGCAAGGTTTTTGAGTCCAGGATCTTAGATTTAAGCCACTCTTTGGTGTGGTACTCATTTGCCTTTCAACTTTTTACAGTATGAATCAACCTAAGAAAAAAGTCAAGTCTCTTCACTGGTGTGCAATCATAGGCTTGAAAATGTTTTTATACTCCTTTTTTTTCTTTAAATGTTAGTAATTCTTGCTGTAAATAATTTTTGTTACCTTTTTATTTTTTTGTAAACCACCTATTCTGTTGGTATACCACCACTGTGGGGTTTTACTTTGAACTAAGAATGACAAATCTTATTAATACGCAAATGAAAACAGACTTCCCATCAAGAAATCAATCTAGATGATATTCTTCATGTATTTCTTTTGAAGGGGATAGAGACAGTAATGTGTTGTGAAGGTTATATTAATGGTTTTATTTTCATTGGTTTTACCAGTTTATTATTGTCCTGACCCCACCCTGAGAGATTTCCTTTTAAGTATTTTTCTTTTAATGTTAAGCAAAGAAAATTAGATTAAAAAAATAAGCCACCAAGAAGAGAATAAAGCATACAAGTTTAGTTTTTATAAGCCTGAACCATCCTTCCAATCTGTGAGGTTGATTAGTATACATGACTTACTCCTTTTACCTAAGTGTAATGACTAATTTGAGACAACTAGTCATAAAACTGACTCCTCTTGTACTATCTAATTGGGGTGGTGGTTAGCCACTTAAAACGTTATTAAATGTTATTTTATGTAAAGGTCATGCATTTGGTTAAAATTTTTTGACATTAACTTATTAGCTGATAATATATATTTTATAAGATTCACTGGTTTCTTAGTATCAAATTACCTGAGGGCTTAAGTTTCATTGCATTTCACAGTTTATAAGAAATGGCATAGATACATCGAAATGGTTTTCCTTAAAACTAGCTCTTTAAAGCTTCTGGTGAGTACTCAAATTTTGCCTATCAAAATTTTTCCTTTAAAATTTCACTTAAATGGGATGCTTAGTTCACAAGAACTGAGAGAACTGAATTTTTATATTCATCAGGTAATGGTATCTTAATCAGGAATATTAGGAAGGTTAATTAGTAGGTAGGTACTTAGGATTTTTGGTAGTTCCAGGTTCACCTTTGCATTAATTTGACACAAATTATTTCCTTTTGGTGACATGAAAAGGTGTTTTTACTCACAACCAACAACCATTAAAGAAGTTTTAAAACTAGGTTTGCTTTTTCGTTGACAGTCAAAAGCTTTCTCATGCTTTGAGTTCCCAAGTTGCATAGGTGTAAAACTATCTAAATTTCTGTCCATTGTTCTATTCAGCTGTTAGAGATTTGTGAGCAATTAAGCTGAAGGTAGTGTTTGAAGGAACACCCAGTCTCATAATTGCTCAGTAGGATCTGTTTGAATGAGACTTGATAATTTGAAGTGTAATCTTAAATCTGTCAGAAACAATGATTTCTGGGATTTGTATGCCAGTGAAAACCTGAGGATATTTCCAATTAAATGTGTCCTGTTCCATATCTTGCGACAGTATGTTACACATGATTTTTAAATTTTTTTTTACCTATTTTTAGCCACATCCTTGCTTATGTCAGTAAGGCTAAATATGTTTTCACATATTTCCTGTTGGGATCTTTGTAAACCAATAATGAACAGTCAGTAAATGCTTTTTATTATGAACAATGATAGTGTCTAAAGTTGTCTGGAAATTGATGTCTGAGTATGTGATAATGGTGATGTATTCTTCTAGTTAAGCACTAAACAAAGTGTGGACCCTCAATTTATGTCTTTAAGATTTAAAGTGAAGTAAATTTCTAAGGAACTCTGTCCTTTCCTAGCAAGAATAAACAGACATTGAAAACTTGGTAAGTATGTAACTTTAAATGCATGTGATAGTCATGAGAGTAAGTAGCCAAGTTTCCTTAGTTTAAGATAATATTTAGACATGAAGAAGAATCCCTGAATCTCCTTTGCGACTCAGTATGTGTGTGGCTAGCATTTTTACAAATTTGTGCTTAATTATTAAATTGATACGTGCTTTACTCCTTTGTCTGGTTTGTTTTATTTTGTATCGTGTTTAAATACTAATTTTATATTTCAAGTTCTTTTCAGGGTAGACATCAGTGGCATACCCTTGCCATTTCCTTTATTGAACATGAAGGAAAATTTATCTTTGATAAGAATTGTTTAAATACACTATTTAAAGCAGTGATTTTGTTTTTCAGCTCCAGTTAAAACACAATAAATAGGCAACTAATCTAAAATGGCGGGGAGGGGGGAGTCGTGTTCTTTTCTGGATTATTTTGAGGAATCGTTGCATAATAGTAAAATGTTATTAAGCCAATACTTTAATTGCATGAAAGCAATGCTTTTTAAATTAAGAAGAAATGATGATAAGATGTTACTCCACCCTCACCCTTGTTCTGTGATAACCATGTATTAAATAAGATTAAAGTACAAACATTTTTACTTGTTACACTCAGGACGATGATTTATTTCTGAGAAGTAAATCGTTTTCTATGCATACTAGTACAGCATTAATTAAATTTGTGAACTGGTGTAAGATCCCAATAGGTTGTAGGAAAGAGTGGGGACCTTTCCCTCAATTCATTCTCCAGGCAAGGAGGGCAGCAAAGAGCAAAATCACACCAGGAACTTAGGTAAGGAGGACTTGAACTTAAAAGGATTAAATGGCCAGTTCACCTGTATGATTATGTGGTTTAGCCAAGCACATAATAGTGGCCTTTTTTATTTTTAAAGATTTATTTATTTTTTTAATTCAAGAATTGGGGTACAGGCCAGAGATGGGGGGTGGTGAGAGGATTCACCAGAGACAGAGCAGGGAACAGAACAGGCAGAAGGACCAAAGACACTGCTGAGGGAAGCAGCAGGCGAGACAGGAGAGGTCTGTCCTCCATGTGGGTTTCTCCCTGGCTGGCCTGGAATTGAACTCGTGCTGTAGTGGCTGTGGATTGCTTCATAGGTTGTGCCTTAATCCTTGCGCCACCAGGGAGGCCCAATTGTGGCCATTTTTAAATGTGATTAAATTCACTCAAGCTTGTAATTAAATAGCTTTAAAAATTTGCCAACATTAAATCTACTTAATTGCTAGGGTCATGCATACATATATATTTTTCCCCCCCATTTTTGACAGAAGCTTGTGCAAAAGAAAAGTGAAGTGGGTGACTCGGCATTTGTGATGTTTGATTATGTGGAATAATTCCAGTCTAATGGTAGGGTCTGTGGTAGAAGTACTCTTTAATGTATGAGCCATATAATAACTAAGACTTAGAATTCAGAAAAGACATTGATACTTTTCTCCTTTGAGGTGTTTCAGGGTTATTAGCATTAACAAAGCTAAAGTACCATTTGGAAAATGTTGCTTTATTTTTCTAACCTGAAGCAATTTTCAGTTTTGAAAGATTTGCCGGCCTCTTGTTTACAAAGGTGAATAAAAGTTTGCATATTTGAGCCCATGTCATTAAGTTGTTTACTGAATGATTTATATTGAGAATGGATAATGATAGGTATCAGTTGTCCCTGATTAGTTCTTGTGCTCTGGGAAATAGAAGACAGTCATTTTTGTTAAATATGGAATGTCTATACAGATAAAGGGGTAAAACAAAGATTCTCATTGTGGGTAACATGATAAAAGTTGTTTGAGAAGGTGGAATTAGTATTATGCTTTAGACTAAAATTAGAGCATGAAGTCAAATCTAGTTATGGTAATAATTCCCCAGGCCTGTGAGAAAGGTTACCATGTGAGAAAGCTTTCTTGCCAGCCAGTTCAAATGAGGGTGGGGTAAGGATAGGCAGTTAGTGAAAATCTAAACTATTAAAGTGTACATTAGGGCCTCCCCGGTGGCGCAGCAGTTGAGCGCTGGGTTGCGAAGCTGCCCGCAGCCTCTGCAGTGCCGGTTCGATCCCCAGCGGCTCCCCGGCCACCGGAGGAGAAGGGTCCCACATGGTGCGCAGACCTCTCCTGCCGCCCGCTGCTCACCTCAGCAGTGTACTTTGGTCCTTCTGCCTGTTCTGCTCCCCGCTCTGGTGAATTCTCTCACCCTCCCGCGCTTCTGACTGTACCCAGTGTATGCATAAACAAACAAACAAATAAATAAATAAAAAACCATGCCTCTATTTAAAAAGAAAAAAAAAATAAAGCGTACATTAATGGGTGTCCCTGGTGGTGCAGGCGGTTGAGTGCAGCGCTGTGAAGCTGTCTGCAACGTCTGCTGTGCTTGTTTGATCCCCTCTGGCCTCAGAGCAACCCACATGGCGAGCCAGACCGCTCCTGTCTCACCCGCTGCTCCCCTCAGCAGTGTATTTTATTAGTCTGCCTCTTTTGTAGCCTGCTCTGTCGCTGGTGAATCCTCTCATCCTCCCATGCATCTGGCCTGTACCCCGGTTCTTGTATAAATAAAAAATCTTTTTAAAAGTGTACATTAATGCATATTATATATTTTGATAATGTGTACAGGTAAGAAATTTATCTGAAAAGGGATCTTAGAATTGAGGATTTAATTAGTCAGCACTTTGGGTAACTATTGTAGGCAGAAGGAATGCTAGGCACAAAAACGGGTGTGAAAGCATAGAGTCCTGGAAAAGATTGTGAATTGTAGGTTGGTTGGTTGGTAGGTGTGTGCTTTGAGCTTGGAGTGAGAGATGGACCAAGTCACATGGGACCATACTTTCTATTGTCTGATGGAAGCTGCTGACAAGACTTTGAGCTGGTAAGGTTTGATTTTTTTTAAAGATGCTAATTTGGATGGTGGAATGAAGGAGGTGGTGGCAGTTTGTGGGCTGTGTAGGGTGTAGTTAAAAGACAATCTGGCTCAAAAGCTAGTGACTGGATGATCACGGAAAAAGTTGAAGTGGTGGTAGCCACTATTGATGTAAACAGCAAAGGAGAGCAGAGAGTGTTAAAGGTGAACATAGTACCCACTTCTGCTCTGTAAGATTCATTAAGGACTTGTTTTTGCTCTACTAAAACTGGTAAAAAGGTCTCTTGGACAAAGCTTCGTGAAAAACATGATTTGTGTTTTTCCAAGAAGATTAAAGGGATTTTTGAGAAATAACTTCCCATGAGATGTTAAAGTAAAAAGTTCCCGTTGTCAGCACAGTGAAAGATTAACTCCAGAATAGGTAGGCTAGATCAGCAATAACAAAAACATAAATAGCTACTGAAATCACCTACATCATATAGGTGATTAAAATAAATGAAAGAAGGGGTTAGGTCGGCACTATCAAGCTATTGGCAGCCACTGAAGCACCTTTTGATCCCTAACCCACATGGTGCTGCAGACCTCTTCTGTCTGCGTGCTGTCCGTCCCCCCCCTCCAGTAGTGTATTTCAGTCGATCCACCTGTTCTGCTCCCCATTCTGTCTGGTGAATGTTCCCCCCATCCCACACCTCTGCCTTATACCCCAGCTCTTGTATGCATAAATAAAAATACCTTTAGAAATAAACACACCCACTGGAGAGTAATAAACTCATGATCCCTCTAAATATGGCTCCTGCCTTGTGTTGTGTTTGGCCAGTATTGTTAGATTTCATTTATCTAGAAAAGTTTAAAAAATTTAGGGCAGCTCTCACTAGCAAGCAAACTAGATTGTCCCAAAGAGGAAGAAGGTCTGATAATGGAAGAGAGGCAAATGATTAGTCAGCATGGTGGAGCATGATATCAAGGGGGATAAGCTGCTGACTAGACTGATGTGGTTAAAGCAGTAACTGGCCAGTGGAATTCAATTGAATGTTGTAGGTGGGAATAAATACAAGAGTGTTCAACAGGACTTCAGTTCCTAGATTTTGGAACAATGAAGTACCACAGCGGGATTGAGATCACATACTTGGATAAAGAAAATACCTTAGAAATTGTCATCATAGGGGCCTCTATGGTGGTGCAAGGGGTTAAGATTCAACCTATGAAGTTCGATCTCCAGCCAGGGAGCTACCCACATGGCGCAGCAGACCTTTCCTGACTTGCCCTCTGCTCCCCTCAGCAGTGTATTTCAGTGGTTCTGCCTGTTCTGTTTCCTGCTTTGTCTCTGGTGATCCTGTCACCTCCTGTACCTCTGGCCTGTACCCCAGTTCTTGTTGAAAAGAGAATCAGTTAAGGGCTTCCCTGGTGGCGCAGTGGTTGAGCGCTGGGTTGCGAAGCTGCCCGCACCCTCTGCAGCACTGGTTCGATTCCTGGCTGCTCCCCGGCCACTGGAGGAGGATCCCACATGGCGTGCAGACCTCTCCTGCCACCCGCTGCTCCCCTCAGCAGTGTGCTTCGGTCCTTCTGCCTGCTCTGCTCCCCGCTCTGGCTCTGGTGAGTTCTCTCACCCTCCCGCGCTTCTGACTGTACCCATTGCTTGTATAAATAAATAAATCTTTAAAGAAAAAGAAAAGAGAATCAGTTAATTGGAAAGTAATGAGTTTTCCAGGATGGTAAGAGACAAGAATTACCTAGTGTTAGGCCTCCCTGGTGGAGCAAGGGGTTAAGCACAGCACTATGAAGCAATCCCCAGCCTCTGCAGGATGAGTTCTATTCCATGCTGGCCGGGGGCAACCCATATGGTATAGCAAACCTCTCCTGTTGAGCCTGCTGCTCCCGGCAGCAGTGTGTTTTAGTCAGTCTGTTTTGCTCCCCACTCTGTGTCTGGTGAATCCTCTCATACCTCCTCCCCATCACACCTATGGCCTGTACCCCAGCTCTTGTATAGATGAATCTTGGGAGGGGGAAAAAAAACATGCAACCTATGAAGTTGCCCGCAGCCTCTGCAGCAGAAGTTCAATTCTGGCAAGGGAGCAACCCACTTGGGGCAGCAGACCTGTCTTGCCTATTGCTCCCCTCAGAGTATTTCAGTCGATATGCCTGTTCCCCCACTGTCTTCTGGTGAGTCCTCTCACCCTCTGCACCTGTGGCCTGTACCCCAGTTATTGTATTCATAAATAAACCTTAAAATATCTAGTGTTAGTGTATGGTTACATGGTTTTTATACCTCATTGTTGACATTTTTGGCCAGGTAAGTCCTTATTGTGGGGATCTGCATCTGCTCTTTGCAGGGACACTGCATCATATACTAGGACCTCCTCCCGGTTGTGACCCACCCCTGACCAGGTGTGACAAACAAAAGTGTTCCCTAGATATTGCCAAATCATCCCCAGATTGAGAAGACTTGAGAAAAATTTGAATGACTTGAGTTCTCAAGAAATAGGTGGTGGGAATGGCAGACAATATTGGAGAAGAATGAAATATTTGTAGAATTAAAAAAACATGAATTTTCAGACTAGGTGGGCATCTTGAGGACCAGGCAGGATAAAGAAAAACCCACCACCAGACACATTATTGTAAAATTGTGGAACATCAGGAGAAAACATTATTTACAAAGAACCACCAATTACTGTCAATCACACTGACTTAGCTTGCCAGCAACAACAGGCCAGAAAACAAGCGATGTCTCTCAAAAGCTCGGAATTTTGTGGCCACGGCCCGCGCGGCGGGGCCTGGCCGGCCAGGAGCGGGCCGCCTCCACCCGGCACTCTGGAGCCGAGGCCGCCCGCGATCGCGCCTCGCCGGCCCCTCCCGCGGTCTCCTTGGCCGCCGTACCGCTGCTGCAGGCTAGCTAATGGCCAGGACAAACACTGGAAAATGCAAAACAACGAAATTATAAAACCTGCCAAATACTCAGAGTTGGAAAAGAGTATCCTGCTTGCTTTGGTAGAAAAGTACAAATATGTGCTGGAATGTAAGAAAAGTGATGCCCGAACTATTGCCCCCAAGCAGTGCACCTGGCAGGCGCTGGCCCACGAGTACAACTCTCAGCCCGGCGTGTCGCTGAGGGATTTCAAACAGCTGAAGAAGTGCTGGGAGAACAAGGCTCGGACCAAAAAAATTAAGGCCCATGGAAGGAGAGAGAAAGCGAAACTAAGCGTCAGCCCCCTCCTGAGCACCCACCTGCTGGGGAAGGAGAAGATCTCCAGCTGCCCGAGCAGCTCTACTTCTCCAGAGCTCTCTGGAAGAGGAGCCCCAGTTCCATCCGGGCCCCGCAGCCCAAGAATCATTTGCTGTTTCAAATAGAGAACTGTGCGATGATGAGAAAGAGTTCATACATTTTCCAGTATGTGAGGGGACCTCTCAACCTGAACCCACGTGTTCAGCTAATAACAGCCAATAAAAATAATAAGGAATAACAGCCAATAAAAACTACAGGAGCAAAACCTCTCAGGAAGGTGCTTTAAAAAGATGCATGAGAAAGAACACCATCAACAAATGTCCATCTTACAACTGCAGCTGATACAAACGAATGAGGTGCCTGTGGCCAAAATCCAGCAGATAGAGCAAGAGTGTGAGATGGCAGAGAAGGAACACAGAATAAAAATGGAAGTTCTCAGTAAAAGAAGATGTATTGGGAAAGAAAACTGCAAACTTTTACCAAGGAATGGCCCGTTTCCTCATTTAACCAGCCCTTTCCCAATTCACCCTAAGACTTTGGGGATGGCACCTTTGTGATTAAAGAAAGTCTGGAACACAAACTCACGGTCAATAATTTGTGACTGAGCTATATCTAGGAAAATTAGAGCAGTAGGAGTCACTTATTTAAGAATTCATTCAGGTAAACAGTTGCACCCTCTGTACCCTCTCTAAGTGGCAAAGAAGCTATTAGCATCTTCTGAAAATTATCACTGAGTGCTATAATTCTGAATGTAATGTCTCTTAATTAGAATTCATACAAGAACCATGTGTGAGTATTGTATTTTTTTTTAAAGATTTATTTATTTATACAAGCACTGGGTACAGTCAGAAGCACAGGAGGGTGAGAGAATTCACCAGAGCCAGAGCGGGGAGCAGAGCAGGCAGAAGGACCGAAGTACACTGCTGAGGGGAGCAGCGGGTGGCAGGAGAGGTCTGCGTGCCATGTGGGACCCTCCTCTGGTGGCCGGGGAGCAGCCGGGGATCGAACCGGCGCTGCAGAAGCTGTGGGCAGCTTTGCAATCCAGCGTTCAACCGCTGCGCCACCGGGGAGGCCCCTTGTATTTTTTAAATCGAAAGGAAGTGTGACTATAAAGGAGTGTGGCTGTTTGTGTGTGGAGTTTTTTTGTTTGTTTTTGTTTTTGTTTTGTTTTTAACAGGCAGCAGAACTTTTCTATCAAATGAATCCCTTTCCCACTGAAAGTGCCTGTCCTGGTGGCCACACATATGTCCTGGTGGAGCTGTTGCTCAGAACTTGCTGCACGTCTTGGGCCTCCCCTGGTGGTGCAGCGGTTGAGCTCTGGGCTGCGAAGCTGCCCGCGGCCTCTGCAGCGCCAATTCGATCCCCGGCTGCAGGCGAGGGTCCCACATGGCGCACAGACCTCTCCTGCCGCGTCTGCTGCTCCCCTCGGCAATGTATTTTGTCAGTCTGCCTGTTCCCCCTCTGGCTCTGGTGAATTCTATCACCCTCCCACTCTTTTGACTGTATCCAGTGCTTGTATAGATAAATCTTTAAAAAAAAAAAAAAAACTTGCTGGAGGTCTTCAGGGCACCTCTGTGAGAGCTACAACACATTTTTCATTTTTTAGTGTCATCTTTTGTGTGTGGATTTTCGGTTGTGAAACATACCAACATTTGTGTTTTTTTTTTTTTTTTAAGATTTATTTATGCATACAAGAACTGGGGTACAGGCCAGAGATGTCGGGGGATGAGAGGATTCACCAGAGACAGTGGGGAACAGAACAGGCGGATTGACTGAAACACTGCTGCTGAGGGGAGCAGCGCGTGAGACAGGAGAGGTCTGCTGCGCCATGTGGGTCACCTCCCTGGCCAGGAATCTAACTCGTGCTGCAGTGGCTCCTGATAGCTTTATAGTGCTGTATCTTAATCCCTTGCGCCACCAGGGAGGCCCCCCAACATACCAACGTTTGGAAGGATGTTTTCTATGTGGCCCATAAATAGCCTGTTAAGGCACCTCCCCAAAGAGGAATTCCAAATAGTTTTTCCAACAATCCTAGCTTTGTTGGAACTAAGGATATGTTCACTTAGATTTCTGTCATGTTTGTTTTATTAAAAGAAAAGACTTGGGTGGGGGGGGCTCCCTGGTGGTGCAGCGGTTGAGCGCTGGGTTGCAAAGCTGCCCGCAGCCTCTGCAGCGCCGGTTCTATCCATGGACACCCGGTGAAGGTCCCACATGGCGCGCAGACCTCTCCTGCCACCTGCTGCTCCCCTCAGCAGTGTACTTCGTCACTCTACCTGTTCTGCTCTCCGCTCTGGCTCTGGTGAATTCTCTCACCCCCCCCCCGCCCCCGGTGCTTCTGACTGTGCCCAGTGCTTGTATAAATAAATAAATCTTTTTAAAAAAGGAAAGAAAAGACTTGGGAAAAAAAACTCAGGAAAAAAATGTTAACCAAAACATTCACATGGCTGGGCCTCCCTGGTGGCACAAGGAGTGAAGATGCAGCCTATGAAGCTGTTCACAGCCACTGCAGCACAAGTTTGATCCCCGGCCAGGTAGCTACCCACATGGCACAGCATACTCCTCCTGACTTGCCCACTGCTCCCCTCAGCAGTGTATTTTGGTCAATCTTCCTGTTCTGTTACCCCACTCTGTCTCTGGTGAACCCTCTCACACACACACACACACACACCCGCCCCGTACCTCTGGCCTGTACCCCAGTTGTCGTATGCATAAATAAATAAATCTTTTAAAAAAAAGGACCTCCCTGGGCCTTGTGATGCAGCGGTTGAGCGCTGGGCTGCGAAGCTGCCCGCAGCCTCTGCAGCACTGGTTCGATCCCCAGCCACCGGCGAGGGTCCCACATGGCGCGCAGACCTCTCCTGCTGCCCGCTGCTCCCCTCAGCAGTGTATTTCCTCAGTCTGCCTGCTCTGTTCCCGGCTCTGGCTCTGGTGAATTCTCTCACCCTCCCGCGCTTCTGACTATACCCAGTGCTTGTATAAATAAATAAATAAACAAATCTTAAAAAAAATTAAAAAATAAAAAAAGGGCCTCCCCTGGTGGTGCAAGCTGTTGATCGCTGTGAAGCTGCCCGCAGCCTCTGTAGCGCCGATTTGATTCCCGGGGGCCGGCTAGGGTCCCACATGGCTCAGCAGATCCCTCCTGTTGCCTGGTGCTCCCCTCAGTAGTGTGTTTTGTCAGTTTGCCTGTTCTGTTCCCCGCTCTGTCTCTGGTGAATTCTCTCCTCCCGTGCAACACCGGTTCTTGTATAAATAAATAAATAAACAAATAAATAAATAAATAAATCTTTAAAATAAAAAATTTCACATGGCTAAACTAACATTCAAGAACAAGTGCAGGGCCTCCCTGTTGGCACAGAGGTTAAAGACAGCACTATCAAGCTATCACCAGCTACTGCAGCACAAGTTCAGTTCCCCAGTCCTGGCCTGGGGTCTAACCCACATGGTGCAGCAGACCTCTCCGGTCTTGCCCGCTGCTCCCCTCAGCAGTGTTTATCAGTAGATCAGCCTATTCTGCTACCCCACTCTCTCTGGTGAATCCTCTCACCGCCTGCACCTCTGCCTTACACCCTAGTTCTTGAGTTCATAAATATTTTCTAAAAAGTGCAAATTATAAACATTTTATACATTAATACAGGCCATCACTTTAAAATTAAAGATACACTTCTACAAGAAAGTGAATTCAGAGGGAAATGTTGGAATCAAGAAGTAAAAGTGTCTAATGATAGAGGTGAGAACTAAAAAAAAAAAATGAACATAGAAATTAGTTTTGCCAATCAATAAATTTAAATCAACTATTAACTATAAACAATGGTCTTGCTGGGCCTCCCCTGGTGGCGCAGCGGTTGAGAGCTGGGCTGCAAGGCTGCCTGCGGCCTCTGCGGCACCGGCTCGATCCCCGGCTGCCAGCGAGGGTCCCACATCGTATTCAGACTTCTCTTGCCGCCTGCTCCCCTCAGCAGTGTACTTCCGTCCTTCTGCCTGTTCTGCTCCCCGCTCTGGCTCTGGTGGATTCTCTCACCCTCCTGTGCTTCTGACTGTGACATTGCTTGTATAAATAAATAAATAAATCTTTTAAAAAAAAAAAAAATGGTCTTGCTAAAAGTCTGAAAATAAAAATTGAAATGAACAGTTCTATTATGATCCCTTTAATGCTCTTAAATAAAAATTGTTGCGGGTCCAATATTTACCTTTTGTTCTGTGGGTTATGTCAATATTTGCCATATTAGAAATTAACATTTAAAATTATTTCATTTAGAAATCATAAACCCAATATTGAAGAGCACATTTAAATATTTTCCAAGGTGAAAATTTAATAAGTGTCATTCTTATAATTTTTGCAAGATTTTCAATTGTTTAATAGGAGGCACCTGGGTTCTTATAGATGATTTAGATGATTCATGTATTCATCTTCATATATACATATATACTGTTAAATGTGAAGGAGTCACATTGATAAGAAATTCTAATTCCCAAATTGAAATATACAATTTAGCCTCACAGATATGTAGTTGGAAAAAGGTGTGTTTATAACCTTTTTACTTGAAAGCTTGAATTATTTTGTTACAACAAAAACTGAGTTGTTTACCTTGAAGTAACAGACTCATATCAAGGAAATGTCTGTCAAATACCCATGTCTGTAAAATCATGGTTAACCTATCAGTTGTTGTTTTGAATAAAAATGATGTCCTGTGAATAAAAGTGGCTAATCAAGCTCAATTCAATCACACAAGTGCTTTTCCAGGAGACAAACTTTGTATTTCAGGGTGCAACAGAAATGCTGTCTGCATCCCATATTACTTGGAATCTTAAAAGGACATGTAATCAAAGTCAAATTTTAATGGCATTAACAATTTTTACTGCTTCAAGTGCCTTTTTTTTTAAATGATACCATATATATTTTTTTAGATTTTTAAACATTTATTCATGCTTACAAGAACCAGGGTACAGGCCAGACATGTGGGAGGGTGAGAGAATTCACCAGAGACAGAGTGGGGAACAGAACAGGCAGACTGACTGAAATACACTGCTGAGGGGAGCACTGGGTGAGACAGGAGAGGTCTGCTGCACCATGTGGGTATCTCCCTGGCTGTCTGGGAATCTAACCTGCACTTCAGGGCCTGTGGACAGCTCCACAGCACTGCGCTCAACTTGCTGTACCACCGTGGAGGCGCTTTTTTTTTTTTTTTTTAAGATTTATTTATTTATGCATACAAGAACTGGGGTATAAGCCAGAGGGGTGGAGGGTGAAAGGATTCACCAGAGACAGAGCAGGGAATAGAACAGGCAGACTGACTGAAATATACTGCTGAGGGGAGCAGCGGGCAGGACAGGAGAGGTCCACTGCACCATGTGGGTTGCTCCCTGGCCAGCCAGGGATCGAACTCGAACTCGTACTTGGCTGCGGATAACTTCATAGTGCCATGGCTCACCCCCTTGTGCTACCAGGGAGGTCCCATAAAGTGCCTTTTTAAGCATAGATGGCTTTTTCCTTCCCTGTGACAATGAAGAATATAGTGACTGCTGGGGCAGTTGGTACCACTGCCTTCATTCATGCACAGACACCAGCTGCTTTCCCCATTGTTTTTGTATCTTCAATGCAAATATCAACAGAATGGCAAAAAGCAGCCTCTCAATTTTCTCGAAGTAGTTTTAACCTTGTAGATTCTTAAATGGGTTTTGGGGACACACTCTGAGACATGCAGCTCTAAATAGGAATAACAAGAAAGAGGACCTGTACAATGTTCAGGAGGAAGACAAACAGTGCAACATTCAGAATAAATGTAAACGTAAGTGTGTATCCTGTAACAATCTATAGTAAAGAGCTAGATACATGTAGTTTCCAAACAAGCATAATTATGAAAGAAAAATACAGAAATTGTTCAATTCAGTAAAAGGCAGGGAGGGAATAAAAAGGGAGAAATTTACAGAAAACACTTGATATGGGGAAAATAAGTCCAGCTATACCAGTAGTCAAGAAATGAATTGATTTAACTCCTCTGTGAAAGATTAGTTTGCTATATTCAATTTTTTAAAACCCTTCTATATGCTGCTTGAAAGAGACAGTCAAGGGGCCTCCCTGGAGGCCCAGGGCTTAAAGAGATAGCACTATCAAGCTGTTGCTAGCCACTGCAGCACCAGTTTGATCCCTGGCTGGCCAGGGAGCAATCCACATGGCACAGCAGATCTCTCCTGTCCCCCTACTGCTTCGCTCAGCAGTGTATGTCAGTCAGTCTGCCTGTTCTGTTCCCCACTCAGTCTCTGGTGAATCCTCTCTCCCCCCCCCCACAACCGCACACCTCTGTCCTGTACCCCAGTTCTTGTATGCATAACAAATCTTTTAAAAAAATAAATAAAAGTTACATTTCCACTTAATTATGCTATTGATACTCTGATCACTTCAACACCCCTGTGGAGTTAATAATGTTAATAATCACAGATTTTCTGTTCTTCATCTCAAGGGCTTTTGTTTTTGTGGTTTGATTTTTCATGTACTTCAATCGCTAGACGTCGTGTTTTTCTCTTCATCTTTTTCAGATCTAAAAATAACAAAAACCTACAAATCATTAATTTTCTAAAATATTTCTAATTAACAAAATTGCATCTTGGATGCAAGGGGCCAAATTATGTACATAGATTAATTACGCCTACCACAAATGCAGTATCAAGGTGGGTGTCCTAGGCTGAATGTTCTAACATCACTCATATTTTCCAGAGGAAAAAATTATAACTGCAGAAAATTTATATAATTTTCAAAAGGACATCAAATCAGGTTAAATTGTGAAACAATTTCAAAATGGACGAAATGTCAACTCTTCTTTGAAATAAAAACTATAACACATCAAGTTAGCACGCTGTACACCTCAAACTCACGCAATGTTATATGTCAATTATATCTCAATAAAGTTTGGGGGGAGAAAAAAGTATGTAACAGAGACAGACTATAAATGCCATCACCATCTACCATTACCACACATCCCAATAATCAGTCTCTTCCTATTCTATTCTTTCATACTTACACTTCTTTTTTAAAAAATATTTATTTATTTATGCATATAAGAACTGGGTACAGGTCAGAGGAACAGGGGGGTGAGAGGATTCACCAGAGACAGAGTGGGGAACAGAACAGGCAGACTGACTGAAATACACTGCTGAGGGGAGCAGCGAGTGAGACAGGAGAGGTCTGCTGTGCCATGTGTGTAGCCCCCTGGCCAGGGATCAAACTTGTGCTTCAGTGGCTGCGGATAGCTTCATAGTGCTGAGACTTAACCCCTTGCGCCACTAGGGAGGCCCCTCGTACTTACACTTCTAGTTGTATATCCCAACGTTGTCAGTCTTTTAGTTGAAGTCATGATCAATTTTGTCTTATCTTTGGTTCCTCAAGTTGTAGTACAAAACCTGGAACCAGACCTCCTCTATAAATGATCACTAAGTGAATAAACCTCCTTTACTATCTTTGAAGCCCAAATGAAATAAGGTATGGAAATGTACTTTTGGGGCCTCCCCAGTGGCCTAGGGGTCAAGTCTCAGAGTTATCACCTCTACAGCCTGAGTTCAGTCCCAGTCTTATGGGGAGCTAACCCACATGTGGTGCAGCAGACCTCTCCTGTCTTGCCCACTGCTCCCCTCATCAGTGTATTTCATTAAATCCATCTGTTCTGCTCCCCATTCTGTCTCTGGTGAACCCCCTCACCCCTGCATCGCTATGATTGCTTCATAGTGCCGTGCTTAACCCCTTGTACCACCAGGGAGATCTAAAGGAATAATTCTTAAAAAAAAAACAACAAAAAACCCAGGGCCTCTCTGGTGGCGCAAGGGGTTAAGAAGCAACCTATGAATTTCTCCGCAGCCACTGCAGCACAAGGTCCATCCCCGGCTGTCCAGGGAGAACCCACATGGCACAGCAGACCTCTCCTGACTTGTCCGCTGCTCCCTCAGCAGTGTATTTTAGTCAATCTGCCTGTTCTGTTCCCCACTCTGTCTTGGGTGAGTCCTCTCACCCCCTACACCTCTGGCCTGTACTCCAGCTCTTGTATGCATAAATAAATAAATCTTAAACAAAATAAAATAAAATGCTGCTAGTTCAATTGTGAAATCAAAATATCAGTCATGAAGTTAAAGTTACACCTAAAACAAAATACATACAAGTACAAAGGCCCTTGATACAGAACCTTATATTTTGCTGTTGGAAAATTTTGAACAGAGGAGTGATAGGTGATTCTTAGGTCTTAAAAGAATTTTTATTTTTATTTTTATTTTTATTTATTTATTTTTTTTTTTATAGAGGCATGCTTTATTTATTTGTTTGCTGGTTTGTTTGTTTGTTTTTTTTTGTTTATACATGCACTGGGTACAGTCAGAAGCGCGGGAGGGTGAGAGAATTCACCAGAGCCAGAGCGGGGAGCAGAGCAGGCAGAAGGACCGAAGTACACTGCTGAGGGGAGCAGCGGGCGGCAGGAGAGGTCTGCACGCCATGTGGGACCCTCCTCTGGTGGCCGGGGAGCAGCCGGGGATCGAACCGGCGCCGCAGAGGCCGCGGGCAGCTTCGCAACCCAGCGCTCAACCGCTGCGCCACCGGGGAGGCCCTATTTTTATTTTTTTTTTAAAGATTTATTTACTTTATTTATACAAGAACCGGGGTACAGGCCAGATGTGCGGAAGGGTGAGAGGATTCACCAGAGATAGAGCAGAGAACACAGCAGGCAGACTGAAGAAATATACTGCTGAGGGGAGCAGCGGGCACGACAGGAGAGGTCTGCAGTGCCATGTGGGACCCTCGCCAGCAGCCGGGGATCGAACCAGCACTGCAGAGGCTGTGGACAGCTTCACAGCGCAGCACTCAACCGCCTGCTCCACCAGAGGAGGCCCTTAAAAGAATTTTTTTTTAAAGATTTATTTATTTATTTATACAAGCACTGGGTACAGTCAGAAGTTGCGGGAGGGTGAGAGAATTCACCAGAGCCAGAGCGGGGAGGAGAGCAGGCAGACTGAAGAAATACACTGCTGAGGGGAGCAGCGGGCAGCAGGAGAGGTCTGCGTGCCATGTGGGACCCTCACCCAGAGGCCGGGGATCAAACCGGCGCTGCAGAGGCTGCGGGCAGCTTCGCAACCCAGCGCTCAACCGCTGCGCCACCGGGGAGGCCCTTAAAAGAATTTTTAATGCTTGCATTCCAGATTAAATCCTCCTTGTATGTTATGTATTATTTTAATAATTGCTAAATTTGTTAAAATCTTGTTTTTCTTTAATCTACACTCATGAGGCGGTTTGTGATTTTCTTTCTTGACCTGCCCTTATTCATTTTTTAAATTTATTTATGCATACATACAAGAACTGGGGTATAGGCTAGAGGTGTGGGGGTTAAGAGGATTCACAAGAAACAGAGTGGGGAGCAGATCTACTGAAATACACTGCTGAGAGGGGCAGCAGGTGAGACAGGAGAGGTCTGCTGCACCATGTGGGTCAGCTCCCTGGCCAGGGATATAACTCATGCTGCAGTGACTGCCAATAGCTTGATAGCACTGAGACTTAACCCCCTGTGCCACCAGGAAGGCCCAGGAAATGTACTTTTTAAATTTGAGAAGTAGAGAAGCTATTGTTTTCAGTCATATTTCTGAGGTACAGACAGGCTTGCTTTTTTTTAAAGTTATGTATCAACGATGAATACATAGTCCATTTATATTAATTACACTGGTACTAATCTATATGCCATCGAAAAACAGCCAATTTTTTGCAGTTTCTTTTGTGGATTGTGTAGAATTCTTTCTTATGAAAGTGACCTTGTAAACACTATAACAGAAGCTTTGTTAGGGGTTGGTTTTCTTTTGGAATGGAATTCTTTTATTCTGATTCTGAGCAGAAAGCCTGTACCCAATGGAATAGTGGAATTATTTTGAGCAGTGCTGCTATCTAATGCTACCCATCAGGGTGATCCTGAGGCTTCACTTGTCTCCTTACCTAGGCCAAATCCAATTTTCCCCTAGAACTGCCCTTTGTATGACAGATTTGCTCCATAACAATAGCTAGAAGGAGGAGTGTGATAAAATTGCCTAGTAAGCTTTGCTTTCTGCTTTTGTGGCGTTCAGATGCAGTTTGTCAGTGACTCCACACCTGGGGACACTCTGTATTGATAATTTTGGGGAAACATGTTGGTTCAATGACTTGACCTCTTTGTGCAGGATTTGGAGGAGAAAGGAACATTCTATAGTGGAAAGAACAGACGTTTTGTGTCAGAGTGATTTTGGTTTGAATTAGTGTGATTTTGTTTCAAGCACTGGCTCAGCCTGACTAGCAGTGTAATCTTGGGCAAGTAATACAATCTCTCTGAATCTCAATTTCTTCATTTGTAAAAAATACACTAGTAGTACTTTATAGACTCTTTTTTAAAAAAGATTTATTTTTTTTATTTATGCATAAGAGAGCTGGGGTGTAGGCCAGGTGTTGGGGTATGTGTGTGAGAGCATTCACCAAAGACAGAGTGGGGAGCAGAACAGGTGGATTGACTGAAATACACTGCTGAGGGGAGCAGTAGGCAAGACAGGAGGGGTTTGCTGTGCCATGTGGGTTAGCTCCCTGGCCAGGGGTCGAACTCATGCCACAGTGGCTGTGGATTGCTTCACAGCGTTGAGACTTAACCCCTTGTGCCACCAGGGAGTCCCTATATAGACTCCTATGAAAATTAAAACCTTAACACAATGCCCCACATATAAGTACAATTTTTCCATTATCAACAATACAAATGCCTGGGGCAATGTTTGGCATGTTTTATTTGCATCTCCAAGGTAGATAAACTCGGAAAAGTGAGGTTTCTCCTAATATTACTTTCGCAGTATAATAAAGAGAAATTTCAGTGAAAACATTGTGATATAAGTTATGAATTTGTATGTTGTTAACATTTGATCATCAAAGGAAATTAAGCATTACTGCATTTTTTTAGTTTTATTATTGAATTTTGTTATTCAGTTGATATTAGAGTTAAATAAGTTCATCCTTCTTTCTATTGCTTTTAGCTTTCAGACTATAGACTGTTACTGAGGAGGAGGAGAGACCAGACCACATTTACAGGGTTGTGAAAGAAAACTTAGAAAACATAAACTAAGGTCAGACAACATTAGGTAGGTAGAAATCAATCAGAATGCATGGAATGAGTACAATGCAAAGTGCTGTTGAAAAGTCTTGTGTCTTCTGTGAAGCTGTCTTTGGCCTCTGCAGCACAAGTTCTAGCCCTGGCCGGCCAGGGAGCTACCCACATGGTACAGCAGACCTCACCCGTCTCGCCCGCTGCTCCCCTCAGCAGTGTATTTCAGTCAGTCTGCCTGTTCTGTTCCCCGCTCTATCTCTGGTGAATCCTCTCACCCCCTGCACCTCAGGTCTGTACCACAGTTCTTATGTACATAAATAAATCTTTAAAAAAAAAATGTCTTGTGCCTTGAATTAATTGACTATTTTTAAACCAGGATAACTCTAGGTGTCCTGGAAAAAAGATATAAAGGAAAGCTTTGGCTTGCAGCATTTGCAGGTGAAATGGAGAAATGCTGAAGATGGGGGTTCCAAAGTACTGAAGAATTTTCAGAAGTATGAGAGTATGAGGACTAAGTGATCCTCCCTGTGAATCTACATGGGAAATTTACTTGATGACTGAATTTCAGGACCTGTTGACATTTTATTCATCCTTAAATACCTTTTTCAGTTTCCATATCTTCCCTAAGTCTTCCCTAGTCTTTCAACTAACTGATAAGAATTCTCTTTTTCCTTTATACTACTGATAGAGGGCCTCCTGGTGGCGCAACAGTTAAGCGCTGGGTTGCGAAGCTGCCCACAGCTTCTGCAGCGCCAGTTCGATCCCCAGCTGCTCCCCGGCCACCGGAGGATGGTCCCACGTGGCGCGCAGACCTCTCCTGCTGCCCGCTGCTCCCCTCAGCAGTGTACTTCAGTCCTTCTGCCTGCTCTGCTCCCCGCTCTGGCTCTGGTGAATTCTCTCACCCTCCCCGTGCTTCTGACTCTACCCAGTGCTTGTATAAATAAATAAGTAAATCTTTTTTAAAAAAAAACATTTATACTACTGACAGATAAAAGGGACTGTAGGTTTTGGGCAGCATTTTATCTATATAACTCTATATATTATATGACATAATATAACTATATATTTATAACTTAGAAGAAGTTGTTATAGTTTGTGTCACTGTTATATGAATGTGTTTCTCTTTAATCATGGTGTAGTGGGAAGAAAATTCTGATGTTGGAAGTAACTGAACTTTAATGCTAGCTTTGATCTTTTCTAGTGACACTTTTTTGGTTACATAATATCTATTTCCATTGGGTTGTTGGGAGAATTAAATGGAATAATACAAGTAAAGTAATTTTATTATCTGTTAACCTGCATACTACCTCCTGCATGCTACAACTGCCTAACTTTATTTAACAACCAGTGGTTAGTTCTCATCCACATTGACAGTAGATCTTTGAAAGTTGTGACAGGTACACAGATAACCAATGTATACAGTTTGGTGAATCTTCATCCTCATTACCTTTTCTGGACCACTGTACATGATATGGTATGGGACATTCCTTATTCTTTTGGCCCAGCCATTCCTAATTCCTTTTTTTTTTAATTTATTTATTTATTTATACAAGCACTGGGTACAGTCAGAAGCGCGGGAGGGTGAGAGAATTCACCAGAGCCAGAGCGGGGAGCAGAGCAGGGAGAAGGACCGAAGCACACTGCTGAGGGGAGCAGTGGGCGCGGCAGGAGAGGTCTGCGCGCCATGTGGGACCCTCACCCAGTGGCCAGGGATCGAACGGGCGCTGTGGAGGCTGTGGGCAGCTTCGCAACCCAGCGCTCAACCACTGCGCCACGGGGCAGGCTTCCTAATTCCTTTGTTGAGCCAAATGTTTCACTGTGCACATCTGGAGTGCCCAGTTCCTTCATCACAGACTTCCTGGTCTGTACGTGCTCTAGCAGCGCACTTCCTGAAACCCACTTGGTGGATGTGCCCTTGAGTGTTGCGGGGTGACTTTCTGGTAACTGGCCCCTTTGTGGTGTGAAGGCTCTTTTCGCCAGGCTTCTTTGTGGGAGCCATTCTGTGCCTTCTCTACCCCACCCCCCCAACGTGAAAGGAAAACCAAGATGTCTGTCTTGATCTGACTGATTAAACTATGAAGGAAGAGGAATTATGTGGTGTCAGGTAAAAGCACTATTAGTTACTGAGAATTATACATACTTCATACATGATATAATGAAAATGCCACGACTATTATACCAGAAACAATTTCTCCTAGGGAAATTCATTCTCACAACACAAAATTCTTGTTCAAAATTTGGGCAGATAGCTGTACTATTGAATTAACTAAATGAGAAACATTTGAAAAATGTGGCTTGTGACTTGCCTGACTTAATACTGATTACTTATTTGTAATCAGGGGCCTTCCTGATGGCACAAGGGGTGGAGATGCAGTCCTTTGAAGCTATCCACAGCCATTGCAGCAGGGGTTCGATCCCCTGCCAGGGAGCTACCCACATGGCACAGCAGGCCTCTCCTGTCTTGCCCATTAGCAGGCCATTTCAGTAGATCTGCCTTTTCTGCTCCCCACTGTCTCTGGTGGATCCTCTCACCTCCCACATCTCTGGCCTGCACCACAGCTCTAGTATGCATAAAAAAATCTGGGCCTCCCTGTGGAGCTCTCTGGAGCCTCTGTAGCATGAGTTCGATCCCTGCCAGGGAGCTACATATATTGCACAGCAGACCTCTCCTGACTAGCCTCCTGCTCCCCTCAGCAGTATATTTCAGTCAGTCTGCATGTTCTGTTCCCCACTCTGTCTCTGGGGGATCCTCTCACCCCCTGCACCTCTGGCCTGTACCCCAGTTCTTGTATGCATAAATAAATAAATCATTTTAAAAAATAAAATAAAAATCTCTTAAAAAAAAAGATTTTGCACAGAATATGTCTAAATCACCTATGCAGGATACCGGGTGGACTAGCAACGGGAATTTTGACTAGTAGCCAAAGGGACAGGGTGCGGTCTTAACAGATCTTGTCCTATATCTTGTTACTGTGACAAAGGCAATGATAAAATGTGAACTGACCAGAAGCCTGGCATACAATGAAACATTGCAATTGTGTATGTCAGGGGTGTGTGTGTGTGTGTGTGTGGAACATGAGTTATGGTTAAGACTGACTGATGCAGTAATCTCAAATATATTAAAA
The DNA here is from genome assembly GCF_014898055.3 of Talpa occidentalis. Taxonomy (NCBI): domain Eukaryota; kingdom Metazoa; phylum Chordata; class Mammalia; order Eulipotyphla; family Talpidae; genus Talpa; species Talpa occidentalis. The sequence goes on along the minus strand of NW_023605083.1, from coordinate 80,835,460 downwards.
AAAAATCAGCAGATTTCTGTAATTCCTCAAAATAAACATGGGTTTGAGAAATCCTTTCTGAGATCTATGAGATCCTCACCAGACCTCACAGAGCTAATGCTATAGTTATGTGTTGCTATGTCTGACAGAAATATTTGCTGAAAAGCAGAGATAGGGAAGTAATTCCTGCAATATACTAAATTACACCAGACTCTAGGGTAAAGCTGGAAAATTATTTAGTTGGGAAGTTTCCTCAAAAAGGACAGTGAAGTACTCTTGAGATGAATCCAGGTAATGAAAAGGTCAGGGGAAAAAAAAGTCTCTGAAAAAAGAGAAAGAGGGCCTCCCCGCTGGCGCAGTGGTTGAGCGCTGGGTTGCAAAGCTGCCCGCAGCCTCTGCAATTCCGGTTCGATCCCCGGCCACCGGGCGAGGGTCCCACATGGCACGCAGACCTCTCCTGCTGCCCGCTGCTCCACTCAGCAGTGTACTTTGTCAGTCTGCCTTCTCTGCTCTGCTCTCCGCTCTGCCTCTGGTGAAATCACTCGCCCTCCTGCACTTCTGACTGTACCCAGTGCTTGTATAAATAAATAAAAATAAAATATTAAAAAAAACTCACCTAATTTAAAAATAAAAAAAGAGAGAGAGAAAGAAACAACGAGAAATGGCAACTTCAAGAGAAGATAAAGCTACCAAATGCTCTGGTGTCAAGATGCCTGCCAAGAATATGGGCATTAAATGGTAATGTCCCAGTGACTGGCTCTGTTTGTTGGGATTGCCCTGTGGTGAATTAAATGTATTCTTTTCTCACCTTCCTGATCTTTGTGTAACTCCCTGGTGATTTATACTGACTACTGCTTCCTAATTGTGGGGGTTTGCTGGTTCTATACTTTCTCTAAGTCAGCCTCTATTTCCTCATCTGTAAAACACAAATTGTATAGTATTTTCTATCAGAAGTGCTTTTTTTTTTTAAAGATTTATTTATTTAGGGCCTCCCCTGGTGACGCAGCGGTTGAGCACTGGGTTGCGAAGCTGCCCGCAGCCTCTGCAGCACCAGTTTGATCCCCGGTTACTGGGGCGAGGGTCTCACATGGCACAACACACCTCTCCTGATGCTCCCGCTGCTCCCCTCAGCAGTGTATTTCTTTGTCAGTCTGCCTGCTCTGCTCCCCGCTCTGGCTCTGGTGAATTCTCTCACCCTCCCGCTCTTCTGACTGTACCCAGTGCTTGAATAAATAAATCTTAAAAAAAAAAGATTTATTTATTTATGCGTACAAGAGCTGGGGTACAGGCCAGAGGTGCGGGGGGTGTGTGTGTGAGAGAGAGAGGATTCACCAGAGACAGAGTGGGGAACAGAACAGGCAGACTGACTGAAATACACTGCTGAGGGGAGCAGCGGGCGAGGCAGGAGAGGTCTGCTGTGCCATGTGGGTTGCTCCCTAGCAGGCCGGAGATCGAACTTGTGCTGCAGAGGCTGCGGATTGCTTCATAGTGTTGTTCTTAACCCCTTGTGCCACCAGGGAGGCCCTATCAGAAGTGTTTTTAAGGATGAAGTGAAGTAACAGTTTCACTATCAGTTACTTGATTAGCTCCCTGGTGCTAAGGAGCTCCTACAATTGACAGGCAGAGCACTGTGTCACAGCCTCCAGCTGCAATGACACTAGCACTCCAAGTCCTCTTCTTATTTGTCATTATTATTTTTAACGATTTCAGTTCTACCTGGTGGAGGAAGAACAAATGGAACAAGTTGTGGACATCTGAAGCCCTTTTTAAATAGTTGGAATGCTAATAAAGCCTCAGTATTTGCACAAGATAGGTTTTCTTTTTTTTTTTTAAACCGCCCCCCCCCCCAAGATGGGTTTTCTAACAACCCCTTATAATTCAGAGTACAAGTCCAAGGAAAAACCTGAGTACTCCTCACAAAGAGGTGGGTATGTAAGAAAACAGCTCCTTCCTTTTTCAAAAAGATTTATTTTATTTATTTATGCATACAAGAACTGGGGTGTAGGCCAGTGGTGCGGGGAGTAAGAGGATTCACTAGAGACTGAGTGGGGAACAGAACAGGTGGATCTCCTGAATTACACTTAAAGGAGCAGTGGGTGATACAGGAGAGGTCTGCTGCACCATGTGGGTTTGCTCCTTGACTGGGGCTTGAACTCGTGCTGCAGTGGCTGGCACGGATAACTGGATAGCGCTGTGTCTTTAACCGCTATGCCATCAGGGAGGCCCCATCTTTCAACTTTTTTTACTAGCAGCAAAAATTCAGGTACACTTTTGAAATTAGGAAATGCATATAGGCAAAATGAAAAATTACCTGTGATCCCCACACTCTAAGACAATTTACCTTAACATGCTTTTAACAGTTACTTTATTTGTAAAAATTTACTCATATTTATTATAAATTCAGAAAATGCAGTAAAATAGAAATTAGAAAAGAAATCACTTCAAATAGTATTTTAATATTAAGGTAAAAGCATTCCACATATCTCTCCCCTTACGGTAGGTATACAAATAGAAGGACAGATGGATAATGGATGGAGAGACGTATAAATGAATGAACAGATTAAAATGAAATGGTTTGCATGGTGATTTTTAACAAAAATAACATTTCACTTGAATTTTACATCAGAGTTTCTGGCTCAAGATGGTGAACATATTGCACATATTGCAGTTTCTGACCTTTTCCCCAAACTTTAGAAATGATGGGAAAAAATATTTATTTAACATATTCATTAATGTGCTCTCAAACAAGATAAATTCTCAGGGATTGTGAGAAATTCCTGACTAAATCAGATGGGATTGAATTGAAGAGGGTGATGGCAGTCCATTGTGTATGTAAGAATTCAAAATTTAGTTCTGGGTCTCCCCTGGTAGCGCAGCGGATGAGCGCTGGGCTGCGAAGCTGCCCGCAGCCTCCGCAGTACCGGTTCGATCCCCGGCCACCGGCGAGGGTCCCACATGGCACGCAGACCTCTCCTGCCAGGCCCGCTGCTCCCCTCAGCAGTGTATTTCGTCAGTCTGCCTGTTCTGTTCCCCGCTCTGGCTCTGGTGAATTCTCTCACCCTCCTTCGCTTCTGACTGTACCCAGTGCTTGTTTAAATAAATAAATAAATATTTAAAAAAACAAAAACAAAATTCAGTTCTACCACAAGAAGAGAGAGCTTCATTTTCAGATGGGCGGAGGCAGGAAGAGATGGGCGATTGGGGCAGGAAGAGACTGCTTAGTGGGTAGTCCTGTGGTACCCTCCGGGACTGTTCCATTCTCCTTTCTTTTTCTTTTTTTAAAGATTATTTATGCATACACAACTGGGGTACAGACCAGAGGCACCAGGGGTGAGAAGAATCACCAGAGACAGAGTGAGGAGCAGAACAGGCAGACTGACTGAAATACACTGCTGAGGGGAGCAGCGGGCAAGTCAGGAGAGGTCTGCTGCACCATGTGTGTTGCTCCCTGGCCGGCCAGGGATCGAACTCATGCTCCAGAGGTTGTGGATAGCTTCACAGTGCTGTGCTTAACCCCTTGCGCCACCAGGGAGGCCCTCCATTCTCCTTTCTGTAGGTCGTGCAACTGCAACCACCCTCTCCAGATAGGAGCAGTACCTCAGATTGAGGACAGTGTCTCAAGTGGCTGGCAATATCAGGGAACAACAAGGAGCCCTTAAATCTGGACAACTAACTGCTGAGGCTTATGTCTTCATAGTATTTTCTTTTTTTCCCCCTCTTTCTATTACATTTTTTCCCTATATCATTGTAGTCCTCCCATCATAGTTCTCCCATCACCATATCGCCTGTGAGCTTTCCTTCCCCTGTTTTGTCCCACCCTTCCCTTGCTATATGCTTCATATCTATGGTCAGCTTACTAGTTATAACTTTGTTTTTAAAAAAATTTATTTATGCATACAAGAACTGGAGTGTAAGCCAGAGGTGTGGGGGGTGAGAGGATTCATCAGAGACAGAGTGGGAAACAGAACAGGAGGATTGACTGAAGCACACTGCTGAGGGGAGCAGCGGGCAAGACAGGAGAGGTCTGTAGCTCCCTGGCTAGCTGGGGATGGAACTCATGCTGTAGTGGCTGGCAGTAGCTTGATAGCGCTGTCTTTAATCCCTGCGCCACCAGGGAGGCCCCGCTAGTTACAGCTTTCTTGATCTTTTGTTTGTTTTCTCTGTATTCCACATATAAGTGAGGCTATACATATTTATCTTTTTCCTTCTGACTTATTTCGGTTAGCATAAGCCCTTCCAGCTCCATCCATGTTGCAGCCAATGGCAAGAGTTTGTCTATTTTGATCACTGAGTAATATTCCACTGTGTAAATATACCACCGCTTTTTGATCCATTTATTTATTTTGAGGCATTTGGGTTGTCTCCATATCTTAGCTATTGTAAACAGTGCTGCAATAAACATAAGAGCACAGGATTCTTTTGGAATTAATGTTTCCTTTGGAATTGGTGTCCTTTGGGTAAATTCCTGGGAGTGGAATCACTGGATCATATGGAAGATTCTATTTTTAGTGTTCAGTGGAAACTCCACACAGCTCATAGCATTTTTTACGCATCCTCCAGTCTCACTGAAGATCACATGGATGATAAACCCCAACAATCAAATCTGTACTGGGCCTCCCCTGGTGGCGCAGCGGTTGAGCGCTGGGCTGCGAAGCTGCCCATGGCCTCTGCATTGCCAGTTCGATCCCCGGTTGCTGGGCAAGGGTCCCACATGGCGCGACAGACCTCTCCTGCTGTGCCCACTGCTCTCCTCAGCAGTGTATTTCGTTGTTCTGCCTGTTCTGTTCCCTGCTCTGGCTCTGGTGAATTCTGTCACCCTCCCCCGCTTCTGACTGTACCCAGTGCTTGGGTAAATAAATAAATAAATGTTTGGGAAAAAAAAAATCTGTACCTCCCTCAGTTATACCCCAACACTGAAAGTCAACTGGCCAAGTAGAGGATGTTACAATCTAGTCAGAATCTCAGTGGAAAAAATGGATTTCTGGTAAAGAATGCCTAGATATGTGAGTATCTGAAATAGAGTCAAGAACCAAAAATTCACTTGATGAAACATAACTAATAGATTTGGAACAAACCTGGAACCTCCCTGGTGGTGCAGGGCTTAAAGTCTCAGCGCTATCAAGCTATCGCCAGCCACTGCTGCATGAGTTCAATACCCAGACAGAGAGCTACCCCACATGGCATAGCAGACCTCTCCTGACTCACCCGCTGCTCCCCTCAGCAGTGTATCTCAGTCAGTCCACCTGCTCTGCTCCCCACTCTGTCTCTGACGAATCCTCTCACCCCCCTGTACCTCTGGCCTAGACCCCAATTCTTGTATGCATAAATAAATAAAATAAATCTTCAAAATAGAGAAAGAATTGGGGTGCCTCCTGGTGGCGCAGCAGTTGAGCGCTGGGCTGCGAAGCTGCCCGCAGTCTTTGCAGCGCCAGTTCGATTCCCGGCCGCCGGTGAGGGTTCGACATGGCAAGCAGACCTCTCCTGCCGCGCCTGCTGCTCCCCTCAGCAGTGTATTTCGTCAGTCTGCCTGTTCTGCTCCCTGCTCTGGCTCTGGTGAATTCTCTCACCCTCCCGCGCTTCTGACTGTACCCAGTGCTTGTATAAATAAATAAATAAATAAATAAATAAATAAATAAATCTTTAAAAAAAAAATAAAGAAAGAATTGGGGGGCCTCCCTGGTGGCGCAGGTGGTTGAGTGCAGCACTGTGGAGCTGTCCACAGCCTCGACAGTGCTGGTTCGATCCCCACCGGAGCAACCCACATGGCGTGGCAGACCTCTCCTGTCTTGCCCACTGCTCCCCTCAGCAGTGTATTTCAGTCACTCTGCCTGTTCTGTTCCTCGCTCTGTCTCTGGTGAATCCTCTCACCCTCCCGCACCTCTGGCCTGTACCCCGGTTCTTGTATAAATAAATAAATAAATCTTAAAAAAAAAGAATTGGAACAAACCTGTAGAAAAAGCATAATTTTTTTTAAATAATAAATTTTATTTTTATATTCCCCATACAATTGCAACCCCCCCATTCTGACCCCAATCCCTCCCCTCCTGCCCCTCACCCCTCAAAAAGTGTCTCTGGTTCATAGCTTTTTGCTGATTTTGATTTTCGCTTTCTTATAGTTATTCATTTTTCTGGTCCCTTATTTAAGTTTTCTAGATTCCTGCTATGAGTGAGACCATCCGGTATTTTTCTTTTTCTTTTTGGCTTATTTCGCTGAGCATGATCCCTTCCAGCGCCATCCATGTTGCTGCAAATTGCATGTGTTTATCTTTTTTGAATGCTGAGTAATATTCCATGGTGTATATGTACCACATCTTCCTGATCCAGTCATCTATTTTTGGGCATTTGGGCTGTTTTCAAAGCTTAGCTATTGTAAACAGTGCTGCTATAAACATAGGGGTGCAGGTGTTCTTTGGAATTGATGTTTCTGTGTCCTTTGGGTAAATACCTAGGAGTGGAGTTGCTGGATCATATGGAAGCTCTATGTTTAGTAGGTCCAGAAATCTCCACACAGCTCTCCAAAGTGGTTGGACCAGTTTGCACTCCCACCAACAGTGCAGAAGAGTTCCTTTTTCTCCACACCCTCGCCAACACTTGTTGTTGCTAGTTTTTTTAATATGTGCCATTCTCACTGGTGTAAGATGGTATCTCATGGTAGTTTTGATTTGCATTTCCCTGATTACAAGTGATGTTGAACATTTTTTCATATGCCTGTTGGCCATTTGCATTTCCTCTTCAGAGAAGTTTCTTTTTAGCTCTTCTGCCCATTTTTTGACGGGATTATTTTCTTTGTTGTTGTTGAGTCTCATCAGCTCTTTGCAGATTTTTGTGATCAGTCCTTTATCATTAGTGTTGTGTGCAAAAATGTTCTCCCAGTTGGTGGGGTAGAAAAAGCATAATTAACACTGCCAGAGAGAGGCAAGGATGTTACATCCTTGAAGCAAGAACAGGTATTTAAAAAATGAACTATGTTGGAGATCTTGACAATGAGAAGTATTTTTTTTTTTAAGATTTACTTATTTATTTATACAAGCACTGGGTACAGTCAGAAGTGCAGGAGGGAGGGTGAGAGAATTCACCAGAGCTAGAGCAGGGAGCAGAGCAGGCAGGGGGACCGAGGCACACTGCTGAGGGGAGCAGCGGGTGGCAGGAGAGGTCTGTGCGCCATGTGGGGCCCTTCTCTGGTGGCTGGGGAGCAGCCGGGGATCGAACCGGCGCTGCAGAGGCTGCGGGTAGCTTCGCAACCCTGTGCTCAACCGCTGCGCCACCGGGGAGGCCCTTTTTATGCTTCTTTTTAAAGGTAATAGAAGCCAGGGGTCTTTCTCCTGCACACAAGACTTAAATTATTTATAACTTTCATTTTAAAAAATAAAAAGAAAAGATAAAAAAATCAACTTAAATTTTGTTTGTGATTTATAGATTTGGAGACGAGTATCAGAGAGAGAAATCAGACTACTGAGAAAAGAATAAGAGTCAGACTGGATGCTGATTTCACAGTAGCATCATCAGACACAAGGTTACAGAGGAGCATGTGGGCAAGACAGAGCTTCATGGTGTGTGTGTGTGTGTGTGTGTGTGTGTGTGTGTGTGTGTGTGTGTGTGAGTGTGCTATTGTTTGTTAAGAAACTTCATTATTTCCCTTGAGCACAGGCAACCAGGAAACTGAAACGCTTTCTCTACCCAGAAAGTTTATAAAATATCTATACTGGGGCTTTCCTAGTGGCACAGGGGTTAAAGACACAGCACTATCAAGCTATCGCCAGCCACTGCAGCAAGAGTTTGATCACTGGCCAGGGAGCTGACCCACATGGCATAGCAGACCTCTCCTGCCTCTCACTCTGCTCCCTCAGCAGTGTATTTCAGTAGATCTGCCTGTTCTGCTCCCCATTCTGTCTCTGGTGAATCCTCTCACCCCCGCACCTCTGGCCTGTACCCCATCTCTTGTATGCTTAAATAAATAAATCTTTAGGGCCTCCCCGGTGGCTCAGCGGTTGAGGGCTGGGTTGCGAAGCTGCCTGCAGCCTCTGCAGCGCCGGTTCGATCCCCGGCTACTCCCCGGCCACCGGAGGAGGGTCCCACATGGCGCGCAGACCTCTCCTGCCGCCCGCTGCTCCCCTCAGCAGTGTGCCTCGGTCCCCCTGCCTGCTCTGCTCCCCGCTCTGGCTCTGGTGAATTCTCTCACCCTCCCGTGCTTCTGACTATACCCAGTGCTTGTATAAATAATAAATAAATAAATCTTTAAAAAAAAAAAAAAGAATGGCAAGATGCCTCACAACTCCTCTTAAGCATTTCTAGATCTGGACTCAGTGCAGGTTCAGTTTTATCCAGAAGTGAAACATCTTCTTTCCCCTAGGGAGTGCTCCAACCTAGGTGCTGGCAAAGGATAGATCTAATGAGTATGTCATCTTTCAGTTGGCTTCTTTGTGAGGAGATGTGTTCCATGGGAAGAAAAGTGAAAATAGGAGGGCCTCCCTCGTGGTGCAAGGGGTTAATAACAGCACTGTGAAGCTATCCGCAGCCTCTGCAGCACGAGTTCGATTCCCCGGCCTGCCAGGGAGCTACCCACATGGCACAGCAGACCTCTCCTGTCTTGCCTGCTGCTTCCCTCAGCAGTGTATTTCAGTCAGTCTGCCTGTTCTGTTCCCCACTCTGTCTCTGGTGAATCCTCTCACCTCCCTCAGCCCTGCCCCTCGTACCTCTGACTTGTACCCCCAGCTGGGTCAAATTCAGGCCCTATAGTGACAGTGCTGAGACTTAACCCCTAGGCCACCAGGGCGGCCACTTATTTGATAATAATTTGAAAAGCTGCCATTTATTGAGCGTGTCTATGTGTCAGCCATCATGCTGATGTGTTCTAGTGTTTTTTAAAAATTTTACCTTCAAGCAATTCTGTGGAGAAGGTTTTTTTTGCTTTGTGGTAAAGTATATATAACATAAAAGTTCCCATTTCAACCATCTTAAAGTATACAATTTATTTATACACTTAATAAGGGTTTAGAACACATGGTAACTTTCAGAGCACACGTTTCCCATGTTATTAAGTACATTCACATTGTACAACCGTCAAGCAGATTTAAAAAATAATTTTCCTTGTGGCCTAGGGTTTTAGTCTCAGCACTGTCACCGCTAGGGCCTGAGTTTCATCCTGGGCAGGAAGCTAACCTACGTGGCGCAGCAGACCTCTCCTGTCTTGCCCACTGCTCCCCTCAGCAGTGTATTTCAGTCGATCTGCCTGTTCTGTTCCCCACTCCGTCTCTGGTGAATCCTCTCATCCCTCTCTTCCCCCTGCCGAGCCCTGCACCTCTGGCCTAAACCCCAGTTCTTCTAAAAAAATAATTTTACTAATGACCAAACTCAGTCTCAGAGTGAAGATTTGGGCTGTACTCCACACTCTTTGCTAAGCATGCAGTTCCTTTACCAGAAGTAACTGCAAGTTTAAGATTATAAATCTAGGGCAGGAACCCAAAGAGCTTGCTGGTCCTCCAATTAGAAATATGATTTTGGATAATTACCTGGCAGGGGAAATACCATGATCACGAAGGTGGTTTTCCCAGGGCGAGGCTTATCCGTTGCACTCTGGATGTGCTGACCCCTGCGATTTCCCCAAATATGGGAACCCTCGACTGCATAATTTGTGGTAGTGGGGGACTGCGTTCATGCTCTTCCCTGGGGGAAAAAAAGAAAAAGAAAAAGAAAAAAATATATGATTTTGGAATAAAAAGTATAAAGGGAGGTAGATGGCTGGCTACTCAGTGAAATCAAACCAGCGTTTGGTTTTCTGGACCTAAAAATGATTTCCTTATCTTATAGAATCCTGATTTTTTTTTTTCCATGTCCACATACTGTATGTATTATTTAAACTGACCCACTTTGCTTTTCTTTATAATTTGATATCTCTGCCTTTGGTGGAAAACCAGTTGTATTATTGACCATAGGTAGAATGTATCCATAAAAACAAAAACAAGGAGGGCCTCCCCGGTGGCGCAGCGGTTGAGCGCTGGGTTGCGAAGCTGCCCGCAGCCTCTGCAGCGCCGGTTCGATCTCCGGCTGCTCCCTGGCCACCGGCGGAGGGTCCCACATGGCGCGCAGACCTCTCCTGCCGCCCGCTGCTCCCCTCAGCAGTGTACTTCGGTCCTTCTGCCTGCTCTGCTCCCCACTCTGGCTCTGGTGAACTCTCTCACCCTCCCGCGCTTCTGACTGTACCCAGTGCTTGTATAAATAAATAAATAAATATTTAAAAAAAAAAAAAAAAAAAAAAAAAAAAAAAAAAAAAAACAAGGAGAGCCTTCCTGGTGGCGTAAGGGGTTAAGTCAGCACTATGGAGCTAACTGTAGCCACTGCAGCATGAGTTCGATCCCCCGGCCAGCCGGGGAGCGGCCCACATGGCACAGTAGACCTCTCCTGTCTTGCCCTCAGCAGTGTATTTCAGTAGATACACCTGTTCTGTTCTCTGTTTGATGAATCCTCTCACCCAACCCCCCAGCCCCCCATACCTCTGGCCTACACTCCAGCTCTTGTATGCATAAATAAATAAATAAAATAACTCTAAGCAAACAAAAACAAAAACAAGGAAACCTAAACTCCATCTTATATACTGTTGCCTCCTCTCACTTTGTTCAAATGAAAGAAAAGAATATTAAAGTGTCATTAAAAATATGAAGGACATTTCTTATTCATATCATAAGATATCTGGAGAGGGAACATGTTACAGTGTTCCAAGGCAATGGACTAAATAAAAGATTCAATTTCATAGCTACAGTTTGCCCCTCTCTCACTCTCAGGCAGTTGAAAATTTGTGTTTAGCCTATACTTATACTCCTTTTTCTCCTCCCTCTCTCATTCTGTTGTTTTTGGGTCTCTTATGGCACTAAGGGGTATGGGTATGAGGAGGGATTATAAGAAAAGAGGTAAGAGTCTCAGATAACTAATGTCACCAGTGGCAGAAACCAAGGTGTTGATTTTCTTTTGTTGGAATCATTTATGGCTTCTTTGTAGGCTCTACCTATGGACCTCAAGTTCCCCCTTCAGTGACTGTCTCCTGAAGTCCATCCTTCTGTTATAGACCTTGGGTCTCTTTTGCAGGTTCTCACTCCTTCTAAAAGAATTTAACAAGAAGGCCAGACAGATGACATCCAGAGAAGGTATATTCAGACTCATGCACAAGGGAGACAATCCTGGAAAGGAGTTTCTAGACTGGCTCCCTAAGGGAAGTTGGAAATGCATTTTTTAAAAGATTTATTTATTTATGCATACAAGAACTGGGGTGTAGGCCAGAGGTGCAGGAGGTGAGAGGACTCACCACAGACAGAATTGGGAGCAGAACAGACAGATCTACTGAAATACACTGCTGAGGGGAGTAGCGGGCAAGATGGGAGAGGTTTGCTGCGCCCTGTGAGTTACTCTCTGGCCAGGTGGGGATCGAACTTCTGTTGTAGTGTCTGGCAGTAGTGTCTGTCTTTAACCCCTGTGCCACCAGGGAGGCCCTAGAAAGTCATTTTTAAGGGTCTATTCACCAGAGTGGGTAGGGGGAGCAGTGCCATAGCATGTTTTGGGTAGGGTTACACTGGGGCACACACAGATGGTTTATATACTTCTTCATATGTTGTATGTTTCCACCCAGGGATGTACAATTTAAATTGCCACCCAGGAATGTACAATTTAGCATGCTGATGAGACTTCTCTGTCTGGGCTTATGCTAACTGAGCATGGTGGTCTTTCCCCCCTTCCAGGACATTGTAGAACATTAGTTGTTAAAATAATAGCCTTTACCATGATATATGGAATCTTTTGTCAAGATACGGTGCGAGGATGGGGCACCATAGATCTGAATGTAGCTTTTCATTAGTCTGCTGGGTTGTGAAAAGAAGAAGTAGACAGACTCTGTGAGCTTGATTTAGACCATCTTCCCTCCAGCTCACCATTTGTTCACCTAGACTATCTCCAGTCTCTTATTACCTTGTCTCCTCACTCTGGCAGGCAGCCCTGTTGAATAGCTTCTGGATGACCAACCTTTGAAATATCCACTGGATCCATGCCAAACACAGGTAGTGGAGACTGTTCCATGGCTGCCCTTTCTCCTTGTCCTATTGTCCTATCAGTCAGCCTGATTCAGAATTCTGCAGCCCAGAGGAGGGTAACATATCTTCATGAATGTGCACGAAGGCCCCCAACTCCTGTATAGACATTTCCAGTTCAATTCAAAACTCACCTTGTGTTTGCACAGAGTTGGACTTATAAGTTCCTACAGGAACAGGATTCACCAGTCTGGCAGACAACCCATGTCTTTTGTAATCCCCTCTTTGAAATGAAGTAGGCATTATTCTCTCCTGTGATTTCCTCTAATGAATTGCACTTGAATTTTTGTATCTCCCTGATGGAGGCTGGAAGTGGAGGAAGGTTACAGGACAGGTCTAGTCACTTTTTAGCAAGTTCTTTGGGGATGTAACTAATAGCTCATCTCTAGAAGATGGAGATACTTGTGGCCTATTGTTCTTGGATTTGGCATTTTATAGCTCGTTAACATTTGAATACAATCTTATTAATTATACACCAAATTGAGAAGGGAGAAATGCCTTTTTTGAGTATGAAAACCTCAGTTTTATACAGATTCATGAATCTCAGAGGATAGGAGAGATTTATAAGCCATTTAATCCAGTTCCCCAGCAACATCATAAATCCTGTTTACAATCACTTGAGATGTTATCCAGTTTTCATTTGAGCACATCTAGGAAGTAAGAATGCATTCCCTAACTTTTAGGTCCCACGCAAACTTCAAATCACTTACAACCTTGTTTCCTCATTGATGAAAAGGGTATAAATAATACTCACAGAATATTATGTGGGAGGATAAAAGGAGATACCTGTATAAGCCACCTAACCCGGAGACAGGAGTGTAATGTTGGTTCCCTTTATAGGTTCCGTTAGGGGACAGCACATTCTAGGTTTGTCTTCACTTAACAGTCTCTACATTTTTAGCACCTCCTTTAAGCTCAGTCCACAGTACTCCTTCATACATTTTCAGATATCTGGTTTTAGTCAAAGGAACTGGAAATTGGAAAGAAAAGTCCTATTTCCCTCTTTTTTTGAGCTGGTGAGTTCAGGGTAGCTGTTAGATTTTGTGCAATCCCCAGGATTCTTTGAGTGAATGGGACAAAAATGATATCACTTACTAACCCATCAGTTTTCTCTGAAACATTGTTGGGTTTAATCACAGGCTGGCTAGGATACTGCAGGATTCTAGTCTGGAAAATGTGTGTGTGTTTGTGCATGTGTACGTGCACGCATACTCCTCCAAGTGTTGCTAGACCCCTGAACACTTTTGAACGATGCTCTTTTTTAAAAAGGTTTATTTATTTATACATACAAGAATAGGGTAGTGGCCAGAGGTGTGGGGGCCGAGGATCCACCAGAGTCAGAGTGGAGAACAGAACAGGCAGATTGACTGAACTACATTGCTGAGGGGAGCAGCGGCCAGGCAGGGGAGGTCTGCTGCGCCATGTGGGTAGCTCCCTGGCCGGCTGGGGCTAGAACTCATGCCACAGAGGCTGCGGACAGCTTCATAGTTTGCTTCTTAACCCCTTGAGGCACCAGGGAGGCCCCTGAATGATGCTATTTTTTGCTACAACGTACTGAGTACTTTATAAGATAGTTTATTGTTTGACTGAATTGTTAAAGGCGGAAGCTATAAATCTTTCCCTGAACAGCTAGCTTGGCGCTCAAAAACTCTCAATGGTGAACGACGGGAGTCAGAGTTCATAGATCTCTTGTGGGGGGTTTCTGGGCAGAGTCTTGGCCTCCAATTCTTAGGCACTGCCTCTTTCACTCGCCGACTGCCCACTAGGCGGTGCTGGAGAGCTTGCCGCCCACCGGCGGGACGCCCCCGCTCTCCCCCTCACGCCTCACACACCCAACCTAGCCGGAGACTACGACTCCCATGGGTCTCTGGGAGCAGAGGCGGGGGAAAGAGGGACGCGAGGGCGGGCCTTCCGGGTGTGTGTTTCCGGCGTCGGAGGCCGAGGCCAGGGACAGTGTGTGAGCGGTAAGATGGCGGCGGCGGCGGTGGTGGAGTTCCAGAGAGCCCAGTCTCTACTCAGCACCGACCGGGAGGCCTCCATCGATATCCTCCATTCCATCGGTAAAGGTCGCCGCGCCCCCTCCCCAGCCCCGCCGGCCCAGGTCGGCCTGTGTCGGGCGGCGGCGGCGGAGCGGGGCAGGCTACCCGGCTCTGGTGCTGCTGACTCACTGTGTGTGAGGGGGGCCGGGCCGGGGGCGCAGGCCGCTTGGAGCTCCCTGTGGTCCCCTCGTCCCACCCGGCGGGAAGTCCCGAGGCACCCCGGCGGCCACTTGCCGGCTGCTGACTCACGGTGGGCTCTGTGTGGGGTAGCAAAGTGGGCCGAGCCCGGGCCCCCGCCACTTCCCAGCCTCGTCCCCCGCTTTGGCCCGTGCGGGCTTGCCCGGGACCCGGAGCAGTGCGGGCCGGCGGGCTGGTCGGGAACTGGCGTGAGAGCCTCGAGTTGAAGGGCCTTGGCGAACCCCGCTTTGGACTGGCATTTCCCGCCGTTGTTATCAGCACAGCCCGCTTTGGGTGGGAGCGCAAGTGCTCGCTTTTCTTTTGGAGTTTTCCTTTCACGGGACGCTGGGAGCTGCTACTTCTCCCCAGACCCAAAGCGGAAGGCTCCATGAAAAGGGGGGCTCTTTCTGAATGTGGGAGAACCGAGGGGGCACACGCTTCAGGTTGGCATTTTGCTTTGAGGAGGTGGCCAGGGCATTCCTTTGCCCCGGTGTAGGGTGTAAGAGCGAGATGTCGGGGTGGGACCGCCTGGCTAGAGAAGGTGACTAATCGCCCTAGTCTCCCCTGTAGAGGTTGGAAGTGAGTTCGGGGAGTTGTCAGCCTCAGAGTTCAAGGAACTCTTAGATTACGGCCAGGAGCGTATTGTCGGAGAAATTAAAGATGATTTTCTTAACGTTGTAGTGTGGTTGTCTTACGCTTTACACGCGAACAGGAAAGCTGAAATGGGACCCTTAGCCGGTCGCTTCTGACAGTTTTCTACTGTGATTCAGGTGTGAACAGAAATAAGTTTATGATAACAGAGAAGGTCTTTTGATGCTCAGTCATAAAAGGGTTCAGTTAGGGCATGGATTAGCTCTTCCCTGCACGTATAGTAATCTGTTCTTTTTAATGCATTTGAGAAGTTTCTAATTGGATCAACAAGTTGTATAAGAATACACGTGTATGTGGGACCCTCAGAGTGCTGGCTTTTGTATTGACACTTGTGTGTTAAATTTTGGTACTCCTGACTTGCATGGAGAAAGGAAAAAAGATAAGAACAAGATCTTGATGGCTTCATCTTTGGGTATAGAAGGAGAGGCATGGAGGTTCAGATGCATCTGCTAATGGATGATACTGGTAAATAGTGTTTTATTTTGAAGTTCTGATCTAAAGTCACTTAGACTTCCCGAACCAGAGTCAATCTCAGTCACATTGCTACATGTGTATTTTTATTCTGAGTACACATTAATATTCAGAACTATGTGAGAAGTATAGATTTTATGTTTGGAGATGTGTTTAGTGCCTAATACTTTGTGTTTTATAAAGTGAAAAGTATGGTTAACATTATAGTTAGAGTATCTCTTGCTTGCCCACTACACTAGGACAGAGTTCCCTGAAAGCTCCCTTCTTAGAAGAAGCTTGAGTCATGATGGTTGAGTCTTACTTTTTCCAGACTCCATCATGGAGTATCAAAATCTTGGTTTTTGCCAAGTCATGATGCTTTGTCAGAGAAGTCATAACTAATGTTGATCACTAAATTTATCACTACAAACTTAGACTCTTCAGTATTCAAGTGGTAGAACAGTTACTAGCAGTTGAAAGTGGGACAGATGGGACAAAGTTATTTAAGTAGGTCCTGAATCCATTATAAAGCAGCTATCTCTTCTAAGGTTCATATTGACAGCTTTGATAGGGTTGTTTTTCCTGAATGGCTTTGTTGAATTGCTAATTCCTAACATACGCATGCATCAGCTGAGGCTTTCCAGATTTATTGAAGGAATTGTGATTTGATAGTTATCAGTAACTTGGTAGTTTGATTTTCATTTGTGGCAGGTAAATGCACAGGCATGTTTAATATTTTCATATAAATATACTGCCTAGCATGGGGCTTACTACAACTGGGAAGAACTTTTTTGTTTGTATTTTGTTTTAACCAAGTGACTGCAGCAAAAGGGAAATGCTAATTGATAAGATGAAAAGATACATTTAAAGTCAAAGGGAGGACTCTTAGTTTTATGCTTTACATGGAACATGTCCTACATGATCTTTTTTTCTTTTTAAGAGTTTTTTTTTTTTAACCTCTAACCATGTTTCAGTTTGTAATTGGTCTTACAAGTGTTAAATTTCCCTCAGTCTTAATTTTCTGTCAGAATTTTGAGAGGGTTTGCATTTTCTCCTCCCAGTGAAGCGTGACATTCAAGAGAACGATGAGGAAGCAGTGCAGGTCAAAGAGCAGAGCATCCTGGAACTGGGGTCTCTCCTGGCGAAGACTGGACAGGCTGCAGGTATGTGCTGCAAATGGATTGTTTCCTCTTCTACCTGAAATCCTGGATGAAGTTTGAATTTTTGTGTTGTAGTAAAGAACATAGGAATGCATTCACACAGGTAACTGGTGGTAAATTCACTTTTATTGCCAACTTGTTGCACTTTGGTTTCTAAGCAGGACAATAAGTGCCTTTAAATTTAGTTCTTTCATGAAAGATTTTTGTTCTGCAGGTTAGGGAAGAACTTGTTCCTGTTGGGATGTAGTGATCTGTGATTTGTTTCTGGTTTGAACATTCCCTTACTCAGGCAGCAGCAGCAGCAGTAGCATCAGCAGTCTTCAGTGAGCGGCTCTGATGTTTTTAAGGTGGATAGTGACTTTAGGCTCTTGACTTGAAAATAACTAGAGATATTGTATTCAGGTAAGTGACTTGCTGTGCTTTTTCCCCCGATACAAAATGAGTAATACATTAGATAGAGTTTTCCCGAAATTTCTCTGTTGGTACCTAGGACTTTGTGCATGTCATTGCCCAACCATTCTGTCAATATAATGGAATCATTGACTTGTGAGACTTGAGATGATAATCTGATGATGGGTGTGTCTTGGAATAAGAATCCTTTTGACCAGGAAGGGCCTTTGACCAGAAAAGTGGTAATAGTATTTAGAGACAAGTCTGGTTAAACTTAAAGGGGATAATTTTTGTCAACCTCAAAGTAGATTTAGAGATTATCTAATTAGCATGGGTAAAATTCTGTTAAGTGACATCATTAATTACTTTTCCCCAAATATGTTATTATCTAAGAGAATGATAGGTGTAAGTTAGCAAAACTGGACCTTGAGAATACATTTCCCAATTAAGGATGACTAACTTGTTAGGAGAGTCATTCAGTAGAAAGTTGAGTAAAGATGTTTGATATTGGGTTATGTTTATATAGGTCTTATATCTTATTTGAAATACCTGTGTGTGTGTGTGTGTGTGTGTGTGTGTGTGTGTGTGTGTTTGCGTATAAAAAATAAGAAATAGCATGCCTACAGTTTTTGAGTGCTTATTATGAATGAGTTGCTGTTTTAAGCAAAAACGGTTTAGTATTGGATCCTCAAAACAACTTGATAGGGAGGATACATTTAATACAGAGGAAATTAATTATGGAAAAATTAAATTGACTTATCCAAGGTCACTCAGCATATGCATAGAACCAAGATATGAACTTATGTTATAGCCTCACTTTGTCGCTCATGATCTCATGGCATAGTGGCAGTTACACAGTTGTAATTTCCCATTTATGGATTATTAGTGGTAGGTAGGTAGGCAGGCTTCCCCCCGCCCCAAACCTGACTTTCTTCCTATTTAACATATTTATGTAGTCCTTTTTCCTGTCACTTAATGTGAGCTTGAAATAGAATGATACAGTGTTGATAATTACTTCATGAAAATATGATTAAAGTATAGTAGGTAATTTTCCTGAAAGAATTAGAAAGTCAGGTAAAGTGAGTCAAGGTTCTCAAGTTGTTGAAATATCTAAATCTTTCTTTTTCTCCAATAGCTTGTATAATTAAAAC
Organism: Talpa occidentalis; assembly: GCF_014898055.3. Lineage (NCBI taxonomy): Eukaryota > Metazoa > Chordata > Mammalia > Eulipotyphla > Talpidae > Talpa > Talpa occidentalis. The sequence goes on along the minus strand of NW_023605083.1, from coordinate 80,817,392 downwards.
AGCATATAGTATAGTTGATACTTCAGAAAGTTCATTAGTTCTCTGTTTTGTTTGAGATTGCTGTTTCATGTTTAACTCTTTTCTTACTCCTTCCCAGTACTTCCAAGTACCCAGTACTTGGGTAGTTCAGCTACCCAAGTATACAGCTAAACCTATTGAAATTAACCTATTGAAATTAACAGGTGACTCAAAAGGACTGTCAAAAACTTTCCCATTGTTTTCTAAGAAAGAATTTGATGAGCATAGTTACATAAAATAGAAACCCTGAGGAAGTTTTGAAGTCTATGTTTATTTACTTATCTTTGCTAGCAGTAATTGATAAGTTTGTGTGTTTTTTTTTTTTTTAAGATTCATTTATTTTTGCATACAAGAATTGGGGTACAGGCCAGAGGTGCAGGGGGTGAGAGGACTCACCAGAGACAGATTGGGGAACAAAACAGGCAGATTGACCGAAATACACTGTTGAGGGGAGCAGCAGGGTGAGTCAGGAGAGGTCTGCTGTGCCATGTGAGCAGCTCCCTGGCTGGGGGATTGAACTCGTACTGTAGTGGCTGCAGATAGCATCATAGGTTGCGTCTTAACCCCTTGCGCCACCAGGGAGTCCCTGTGCTGTTTCTTTTGATTTTGAGTTCCCTAAGAACAGAAAATATGTTTGTCCCATTCATCTTTAATTCTTTTTTATATACTGTCAGTACTGGGCTAGGTACTGTACTCAGATATTTATGATAGGGTCCTCAACTGGTAGTTGTGCCTTGGGAGCTAGTGAATAAGACAATTACACATAATAGGGATTGAAAGCAGTGCGGCACATCATAAGACATGGTGCCTAGTCAGGATCTGAGATTTCATAGGCTAAGACTTAAAGGATTATGTTGAGTTCTTTGAGGTTCTGAAAAGAGAGTTCTGGTCATATATTTACAATTCTGGTCATATAATTCTGGTCATATAATCTCAGTAAGATTAGTGGATGAAGCCAGTGTGATTTTATGGGATTTAAAATAAATCAACTCAATATTTGTGAAGATGGATAGCAAGACTATAACCAAGAATGAGAAACAGTAGTAGACTAAAATGAAAGATGAACTGAGTCTTTTGTAAAATGGCAAATAAGAGGTCATTTGTTTTCCTATTAGGGTAAGAAGAGTAACAGTGCTTAGAGAAGAGGCTGTAATGCCAGCAGGTGTTAGAGAGAAAGGCAGACTGCTTAGCCTCATATTTCACTTCTGCCTTTTCCAGGAAGGAGAATGATTTTCAAATTGAAAAAAGATAGAAATAACATCAGAAAGGGAGAATTTAAAAAAGGGTAGGTGAGACAAGAGAGCAGATAGTTTCTTTAAGTTCAGGTCTCTAAGCTGTGGTAATTTCTGTCTTTTAGTATGAAAAGAATAGTTCTAGCAGATATAATTATACAGCCACAATTAAGGAAAAATCACGGAGGATGTACAGGTATAAGGGAACTGAGGATGGGCAAATGTTATTACACTTTTTAAAGAGCTAATGAACAGAACAGATTCAGACACATTTAGATTCAATCAGCAGTAAAGTTCTAGGACAGATTATTTGATAAGTAGATTTTATTTATTTTTTTTAAGATTTATTTATTTATGCATACAAGAGCTGGGGTACAGGCCAGAGATGCGGGGGGTGAGCGGATTCACCAGAGGCAGAGCGGGGAACAGAACAGGCAGACTGACTGAAATACACTGCTGAGGGGAGCAGCAGGTGAGACAGGAGAGGTCTGCCTCGCCATGTGGGTTTCTCTCTGGCTGGCTGGGGATCGAACTCGTGCTGCAGAGGCTGCGGATTGCTTCATAGTGCAGTGCTTAACCCCTTGCGCCACCAGGGAGGCCCCTTAATTACTTAAAACAGTGGGTTTACTAAGGGCAGATTATTCCAAACTCATCTTAGTTTCTTTGGCTTTGTCAGACCCAGAGATTTGCAAGACTCCACAATGCCCTGCCACCTGTTTTGGTAAATAAAGTATTGTTCTAACATAGCCACACCCTCTTGTTTGCATATTGTTTATGACAATGTTTGCACTGCAGTGGCTGAGTTGATTACCTGCCATTTAGACTACAACACCATAAATATTTATCTGACCTGTCACAGAAAAAGTTTGCCAACCCCGGGTAGAGGAATGGTAACAACTACAGACCTGATACAGGCAGGGTATTTGAACATTTGCTATAATATTAATGACAGGTGCATATTATGGATTGATAATGAAAAATGGATCATTTGTGAAGTTGGAGGGAAATCCAGCATCATGTCAGGGGTCTGACCTTGTTCTTCTGGTCAGCATCTGGCAGTATGGATAAAGCCATCTTAGAAGGTTTGTGTATAGTTGTAGCTGACTTAGAAGAGGGCAGAATGAAGAGTCACAGTTATTGGCCACACCAGCAAGATTCAATTCATTTGTAAGTTTAAAGTTGTATAATGAAGTATTTATCAAAACAAAGGAAGGTGGGAAATGACCTGTCTATGCAGAAAAGATGTTAATGGATTCAGTCTCTCCAAAGATATGAGAAAAAGCAAAGCATGTTAAATAGTGTTACATGTGGTGGCCAGATCAGGAGCATTAAGCCTCATTACTCTACTGATCAGGCAGTACCTGAAGCATTGTTTTCAGTTCTAGTGACCACAAGTGGTACATTTGCAAACTAGAGGTCATGTAGAGGAGGGAAACGAAGATGATAAGGCGCCTAGAAACCAGGACATTGGAGGAACAGTTGAAATAAGTAAAGATATTTAGTTTGAAGAAAGGGCAAAGTAGGGAGATGTAAACGATTGTTATCAAATATTTGAAACCATGTAGAAGGAGTATGTGGACTGTTGTTTCAGGAAGGCACAATTTGGATTGCCCAGCGTTGAACAAGCATAGGAGGAAATGCTGTGGAAGAAAGGACATTTCACCTTTAAAAAGCTATGATTACATAATACGATTGAAATTTACATAAAGGCAAAAGAAATTTGAGGGGGAGAAATCTGTGTAGCCTGAATTTGGCATAGAAGATTCAGTAGGACTTTAGCAAGAGCTAAAAGAATGCCTAAGTTCATATAGATTGAGAATATGGAAAGAAATTCTAGATAGGAATGTATATAGCATGAGTGAGGCATGAAAGCAGGAGTGAATATAGTCTGTAGGGGTAGATGGGTAACAGAATGGGAAAAAAAATTTTAGACAGTTGGAATCAAAGGTCACTACTAAAGAGTGCAGGGAATAGAGTTCTTTTCCTATCCTTTCACACCTGACACAGTCCCATGCATTCTGTGACTATTAAGGCAGCTGAGGATATTGGGACCTGGAATTAGCATTCTCAGGAGGGTGAGGTTTGCTTGCCCCAAATTAGAGTTCTCAGCTCTACAGTTGTAGCATATTAAAGAGGTACTGGCACTAAAGTCATTTTAACCTACATTGCAAAAATACTTTCTAATTGTTTAGCTGGAACATTCTCTAATTTTTACTCTTATTTCTAAAGACAATTGCTTAGTGTTACAGTACCACCGTATTCTACAGGGGCAAAAAACCCTCGTGGGGAAAGCACGTTAGCTTTAGAAATTTTTTTTTTTTTTTTAATAGAGGCATGTTTGTTTATTTATTTATTTATTTGTTTGTTTGTTTGTTTTGTTTATACATGCACTGGGTACAGTCAGAAGCGCGGGAGGGTGAGAGAATTCACCAGAGCCAGAGCGGGGAGCAGAGCAGGCAGAAGGACCGAAGTACACTGCTGAGGGGAGCAGCGGGCGGCAGGAGAGGTCTGCCCGCCATGTGGGACCCTCCTCCGGTGGCCGGGGAGCAGCCGGGGATCGAACCGGCGCCGCAGAGGCTGCGGGCAGCTTCGCAACCCAGCTCTCAACCGCTGCGCCACCGGGGAGGCCCGAAAGCACGTTAGCTTTAATGGGAAACATTTATTCAGAGATTGAGGGAAGTGATAATGCTGAAAGGCTAAACTAAGGAATACTTCAGGAAGGAAGGAAAAAGGGAACCTAGAATTTTTTTTCTTTTAAGATTTATTTATTTATGCCTACAAGAGCTGGGGTATAGGCCAGAGGCACGTGGGAGGGGGGTGAGAGGATTCACCAGAGACAGAGTGGGGAACAGAACAGGAAGACTGACTGAAACACACTGCTGAGGGGAGCAGCGGGCGACACAGGAGAGGTCTGCTGCGCCATGTGGGTTGCTCCCTGGCCAGTCGGGAGTTGCTCCCTGACCGAACTTGTACTGCAGAGGCTGCGGATTGTTTCATAGTGTGGTGCTTACCCCTTGTACCACCAGGGAGGCCCAGGAACCTAGAATTTTTTAAGGGTAATTGCTAAAGCAGACTTGGAAATTAAAACAAGATTTTTAATTCCTATAGTCTGTTCAAATTTATTGCTTACAGGGATGTAATTTTGTCCAAAGTAGACAGAGGCACAATATAGTTCATGTTCTAGGAAACTGTTCTCTGAGAGTAAGAATACTTATCTATTTATCTTATTATGATGGATACATAAACCAGAGAGAGATGAGCTTTTTCCAGGGTCCCTTATAGGAATCCAGTGACTGGTAGGGAATAAAATATAAATTGATATATATTGTTAATTTCTTTGAGCTACTCCATTGCCTGCTAGTAATAATTTAAATTCTACTGTTTCATTTAGGCTAATTCCAGTGACATAAGTACTGGTTTTATGATCTTGGGTAATTTTTTAAAGGGTATTTTGTCTCTAGTATTCATGTTTACTTTCTCCTTTCTGAATTGCCTTTTAAACAGAGCTTGGAGGACTCCTGAAATATGTGCGACCCTTCTTAAATTCCATCAGCAAGGCTAAAGCAGCTCGTTTGGTCCGATCTCTTCTCGATCTGTTTCTTGATATGGAAGCAGCAACAGGGCAGGAGGTAAGCTACTTTAATGACAAAAGGTAGATAATATGGAAAAAGTCTGTTTCAGTGAAAGAAATGCTTGTCTACACTTCAGTACTAATGTGGAAGGGACACCTGGAAAGACAGCTCAGGACTTATCATGTCAGTTTCTCTTTGTTACAGGGCATTTGATACTTTGGGTCTGTTCCAGGCTTTGCTTTGTAAGTAGAGATTGTCAGTGGTCCCTGGAATCCTCATTACATCAGGGTCACAAACTGATTCTTGTCTTTGAAGTATTGTATTACCACACCTTTGTAATGTTTTCTATGTGTGTGGTACTTTCACTGTGTGTCACAGAACTCCTTGTGAGCACTAATTAAGTTTTATGGCATCTTTTCTTAGCAGTTTTTGGTACCGTGTGTATGCCTTTATTGAGGGGTGAACAACCATTTGTGTCTCATGCAGACCAGATCCTGAACTGTATTAAGGAGTGCCTCTTTGGAATCACTGAACCTTTCCAACCTTTTCAGAACTAGTTACATTTTTCTGCAATTCAAGAGGAGACACATGCCAGATGATAGCATATCAGCTTATAGAATCAATATTCTGTAAAACTGGCAGGTTTAAGCAGAGTTTATTGTGGTTGTTTGCACCTGTAGGAAGACTATAGTTGTTGTCTTTCCTGTATTGATCAGTACTCATTGAGTGTCTTTTGTGTGTTAGGCACCAGTATAGATACTGGTTGGAAAAACACTCAGTCACTGCTCTCATGAGGATTATATTTTAATGAGGGAGGCAGATAATAAGTATATAAAATACCAGATAGTATCAGGGCAGGGGTTGGAATTACTGATAGCTCTATGTCTAATTGTTTAGGCCATTGCAATGTATAAAAAAGAGGTAAGAAGGCCTCCCTGGTGGCCCAAGGGGTTAAGCACCACACTATGAAGCAGTCCGCAGCCTCTGCAGCACGAGTTCAATCCCTGACCAGCCAGGGAGCAACCCACATGGTGAAGCAGACCTCTCCTGTCTAGCCCGCTGCTCCTGTCAGCAGTGTGTTTCAGTCAGTCTGCCTGTTCTGTTCCCCATTCTGTCTCTGGTGAATCCTCTCACCCCCCCAGATCTCTGGCCTGTACCCCAGCTCTTGTATGCATAAATAAATATTTTTTTAAAAAAAGGTAAGAAAGAGCATGGTAGCATATTGGGTAAATAATGAGAAACTTCAGAAACCTAGGGACATATGGATCCTTGAAATCATGTCTTGTAAAATCTGGTTTCTTGCCTTAGTGGTTCTTTAAAGCCTAGGTTAAAAGCCGTAAACCAACTTCATTTGTTATATAATTCATTTGTAGAAAAATCTCCATGTTTTGACAGGATTTTGTTTCTTGATAGTAGATCAAACATGGATAATACTTAGAGGGTTGTCTTTAGAACTGCAGCAATGTAATTATTTTTGTGACTAATTTAAAAGAAAAAGTGGATTTTTATGGGTTTTAATCTTATCTAGCCCTAATTTTTTTTATTATACCTTATTCTTTTTTTTTTAATTTAATTTTATTTATTTATACAAGCACTGGGTATATAGTCAGAAGCGCGAGAGGGTGAGAGAATTCACCAGAGCCAGAGTGGGGAGCAGAGCAGGCAGAAGGACTGAAGTACACTGTTGAGGGGAGCAGCGGGCGGCAGGAGAGGTCTGCGTGCCATGTGGGACCCTCCTCTGCTGGCCAGGGAGCAGCCGGGGATTGAACTGGCGCTGCAGAGGCTGTGGGCAGCTTCGCAGCCCAGCACTCAACCGCTGCACCACCAGGGGAGGCCCTATACCTTATTCTTATGAAAAAGTAGCACCACTGTTTTGTTTGAAATAGAATACACTAGAACTGGCTAACCAATAAATGTTAGTTTGAAACAGATTAATAATGTTACCTGGAACTTTTTAGGCAGAAAAATTAATTATCTGTACTGCTCCTTTGAACATAAAAGTCTCTAGAATTTGCCTCGTCCCATAACAGAGCTGTCTTGGTGGATAGAATCTGTTTAATGGTCAGATCTTCTACTTTGTCCATATCTTAGTTCTGTCTTGCAATTGACTAGTGAGATTTACTGGTCTTTATCATATGGTTCCGTATTTGGTTATTAGGGACCTCCTTTAACTGTGTTTGTATGTTGCCACTGTTCATTGCATATTTTTGTCAACTACAAACCTTTCCTAGAGTGGTAGAAAAGATGTCATTTTATCATTAGTGTCACTTTAGTGCTATGTAAATTTATCTTTTTATCAAGAGCCAGAGTTCTAATCCATTCAGGATAGCTTCTTTTCGTGATGCTTATGGACTATAGGTTGGTCTTGGAACAAGTTATGAATTATCCAGATCATCTTACCTGTACCTCAAATTCAGCATTACCAACCTCAACATCCAGTCATTTATCAAGTTCCGTTAACTTTTTTTTTTTTTTTTTTGGTGGGACCCTCGCTGGTGGCCGGGGAATGAACCACTGCTACAGAGGCTACGGGCAGCCTCGCAGACCGGTGCTCAACCGCTGCGCCACCAGGGGAGGCCCCTTAAGTTCTGTTAACTTTCTTCACTGTCTGCTTCTTCACTTTTGTATGTCTTTCTCTATTTACAACCACCCTCTTGTTTGATTCCTAATTAGTTCTTTGACTGCTATAAAAGACTTATACCACATTGAATACCACCAGTGTGAGAGATAACCCTACCCAGTACCCCCTGAACATTTTAATCCTCTGCGTTAGTCCCCACCTTGCATTTTCAGTGACTGTCCATTGCCCGTAAGACAGTTTGAGAGCACTGACTTTGACCCCTGCGCCACCAGGGAGGCCTCACTTCATGGTTTTTGATAAACAACCTACCATAGCAGCCTGATGTCCTGGTATTCTTCGAAGTATACCCAACATGTCAGCTATGTTAGATGCCTGCTGTTTGCTGTCGATCCTCTATGCTCTTCATGTTATCCCTTCCCCTTTGGTAGTCACATTTCAAGTTCCGCCTCTGAAGTTTTCCTTGTTAAACTCTAATGTGACATTGATCTCTGTTATATATATTTCTGATTATTCTGCTTTGTATGATAGTTACTTGTACATTTGCTTTAATTCTTTTTACTGTAATGTTACATCTCGTTCAGGTGAAAAACTGTATACCCTGTAAAACCACAGTGCCTTTCTCTCATTCAGTACATGACTGTTCCTTAACCATGGCTTTTTCTGACCTCACCACTATTCTGTTCTTCCTTGTAGTTTATTTACAGCTGTAGTAATGACCATCTTGTTATAACGTTAAGCTGTTCTGGCTTTGGGTCATTTTTATATATCTTGACAGTTCTCAAGCCTGATCTTAATATGACTCTTTCTCATATCATTTCTAGTTTTGTTTACATGTCATTTCCTCAGACCTTTCTTGATCATCCTACCTCTGCTTTCCTTTTCTTCATATTTATTTTACTTATTTAACATGTTTCCTCTTTAGAATGTAAATTCCAATAGGATCGCTGTTTTTTCCTGCTCCCTGCTATATACTCTACATTTACATTTAGTTTGACTCAGAGGAGCTACGTAACTAATATTTGTTGAAGGGATATATAGATTCCCTATAGTAAATGCTCAGGAGATGCATTGTTGAATTAAGATGTAACTTTGTTGAACTGAGATATAAGCATGGAGTTATAGTACTACATTTGTCCTTTCTGGTGACTCAAGTCTCTGACTAGGGAAAACTAGATAGAGTCATCATCTTGGTAAAGTCTTAAGTTCTTTTAAAATGATTGAGTTATAAGAAAGGTTAGAGGAGTAGGTCATAGGTAGATCACTGTGATAGTATAGCTTGAGGTAAAATAAGAACATTATTTGTTAAGTTTTAGAACTCTTTTTTTTTTTTAAGATTTATTTATTTTAGGGCCTCCCCGGTGGCGCAGCGGTGGAGCGCTGGGTTGTGAAGCTGCCCGCGGCCTCTGCAGCGCCGGTTCGATCCCCGGCTGCTCCCCGGCCACCGGAGGAGGGTCCCGCATGGCGCGCAGACCCCTCCTGCCGCCCGCTGCTCCCCTCAGCAGTGTCCTTCGGTCCTTCTGCCTGCTCTGCTCCCCGCTCTGGCTCTGGTGAATTCTCTCACCCTCCCGCGCTTCTGACTGTACCCAGTGCTTGTATAAATAAATAAATAAATAAATTAAAAAAAAAAAAAAAAAGATTTATTTATTTTATTATTTATACAAGAACCGGGGTACAGGCCAGATGCGCTGGAGGGTGAGAGGATTCACCAGAGACAGAGCAGGGAACAGAACAGGCAGACTGATGAAATACACTGCTGAGGGGAGCAGTGGGCACGACAAGAGAGGTCTGCCGTGCAATGTGGGACCCTTGCTGGCCCGCCGGGATTGAACCAGCGCTGCAGAGGCTGTGGATAGCTTCATAGCGTGGCACTCAATCGCCTGCGCCATCAAGGGAGTCCCAGAAGTCTTTTTTTTTTTTTTAAAGATATTTATTTATTTATGCATACAAGAACTGGGGTAAAGGCCAGAGGGATGGGGGAAGGGAGGATTCAACACAGACAGAGTGGGGAGCAGCGGGCGAGTCAGGAGAGCTGTGCTGCGCCATGTGGGTAGCTCCCTGCTGCAATGGCTGTGGACAGCTTCATAGGTTGCATCTTAACCCCTTGCATCACCAGGGAGGCCCAGGTTTTAGAACTTTTTTTTTTTTTTAAAGATTTATTTATTTAGGGCCTCCCTGGTGGCGCAGCAGTTGAGCGCTGGGTTGCAAAGCTGCCCCCAGCCTCTGCAGCGCCGGTTCAATCCCCAACTGCTCCCCGGCCACCGGAGGAGGGTCCCACGTGGCGCGCAGACCTCTCCTGCCGCCTGCTGCTCCCCTCAGCAGTGTACTTCGGTCCTTCTGCCTGCTCTGCTCCCCGCTCTGGCTCTGGTGAATTCTCTCACCCTCCCACGCTTCTGACTGTACCCAGTGCTTGTATAAATAAATAAATAAATCTAAAAAAAATAAAAAAAAAACAGATTTATTTATTTATACAAGCACTGGGTACAGTCAGAAGCGCGGGAGGGTGAGAGAATTCACCAGAGCCGGAGGGGAGAGCAGAGCAGGCAGACTGATGAAGTACACTGCTGAGGGGAGCAGCGGGCGGCAGGAGAGGTCTGCGTGCCATGTGGGACCCTCCCAGGCGACTGGGGATCAAACCGGCGCTGCAGAGGCTGCGGGCAGCTTCGCAACCCAACGCTTAACCGCTGCACCACCCAGGAGGCCCAGGTTTTAGAACTCTTAACAAGGTTAGGTGTTTCATGTTGGGGAGTTTGGTACTGAGTATGAGGAGGCTGTTTTCCTCGCCTTTTTTCTATTTGGAGACTAACTGTAAGTCAGATAGATGTACAAGATAAATTGTCAGCTTTGCTATATTCTCCAAACTGGTATGATTAAGGTTAGGATCAGGTCAGTTGCAATACTCAGGTTTGGATCCTAGAAGTGAGAATATATATATAGGGGTGAGGGATGGTTGGTGAGGAGAAGGAGTGAATTTATAGGTATGGAGGGGTGAAAGAAGACTGAACCAGATCTTCGCCAAATGGTGACCTAAAATTCCAGAATTAGCCTTACCTGTCAGGGCTCTGGGAGTTGCCTATGGGAAACCAGCTATTGGTGTAGTCTACCCTATTGAACACACTGGTGTATTTTAAAAAGTCTAGTATTGAAAATCCTATTATTAAAACAGTTATTTCAGTGGGAAGGGGGATTTGTGCTAGAGAATTTCAGACTTGGAATAGTTATTTTTTCCTCTAGAAATTTACTTAATAAAGTCCTTTCAAAAATAACCCAAGTTTATTGATTTAAGACTAAAATATGTAATTTTGACCACATCCAACTTTTGTATTCAAGTAAGTGCTTCCTTCAGGGCACTGGCTCTTATATATTCCTGTCCCCTTTGTAAGTCATTGTCAGCATTAACAAAGGACAAAGAAATCTCAAAGTGTCAGTAGAAAGAGCAGTGATCTTTAAAAATTTTATGTTGACAGCACTAGATAACACAAATCATGTACCGTGTAATTAACAATAGATATGCCGTTCATGGTGTAAAAAAATCGCTGTTCTAGAAGAAATGTCTATATTGACCTGAATCTAAAGAGGAATTGAGGTAGAATGAAAACTGGACATAGGGTTGAGTTGGTTCCAGCAGCTGATATGTGACCTTGGAACAACTGCTATGTTAAGGAATGGGGGCAAGTGAGATGCTGGATTAGAATTCAGTGTTTCTTAACTAGGAATATGTGTTGGAGTGGCCAGTCTTTATTCTGCATTATAGGAACTTAGGCACTCTTGCTCCTCCTCCTCCTCCTCATTATTTGCATTTATTCATATTTGAAAAAGCTCTCTGGGTAAAATAAAATTGTACCAATGGGTATTTCTTAGCGATTCCCCCCTTCCCCCCGCATCACCCCAAATGCTTAGAACTAAAGTTGTTTAATTTTTATTGCTGAATATGGTTGGCAAAATATTTTCAGTCCCATTGGTGTCATGAACAGAAATCTTACTTTAGTTTTGGCTTTTCAGAACATATCTCAAAACTCTGAAATTGTAATTGGCTTGCTTTTATTGTAACTTCTGTAGAACTTTTATGAAGTCAGTTGAGTTTAGAATTGGAGTTTAAGTAACCACTAGAGGGCTCTATTTGTAAAGGTTTCAGTGACTTCTTCACTGGTGAATCTTCCAAATAAAATGTAATGTCAGCATTTTTTTTTACTGAACTTTGTCCTAAGGATTCAAAGGTAGATCTTTCAATTGAATTATGTTCCTTTACTTTTTCCTCCTTACAGCATCTCTTAAGAAAACTTTGGATTTACATAAAAACCTGTTTTAGTAGCAATTAGTTATTTTCAAAGCTCAGTTTTTATCTTAGATTCTGATTAGGAATCTTACTACAAACTTGCAGAAGTAATCTAAGAGCTGCAGTTCGTAACTTGTACAAATATGTCAAGGATACCTAATGGCACATAGGCCATCTAGACTAGAGTGCTACTTTAAATCAGTTACTTTCTTGTTACATCACTACTTGGGTAACAGATAGAATTGGGAGTTCAGTGCATCTTTAAATAAAATTTAAAAGCCTTTGTAAGTGGTAGGCTAATTCCAGTTTCTTTTTACTGCCTTTAATACAGGCTAAATTTGTGTATCTAGAAGAGTGATGATGACTTACACATCTTAGGATCTGAAAGGAAAGAGCCAGATGGCCCTTTTGAGTCTTACTGGCAACTGCTAAGAACAAGGCATTTGCACTTAGTCTAAGAGTTTCTCCTCTTGATTACCATTTTATTCACATTAACACATTACTGTTACTATTTACAACTATTCAGGGAGAAAAGTTCTGCTTTAAAAATTCAACCATTTCGAAAATCTATATTCCAGGACTACATATGTTGGGAGTTCTGGGTACTTCTCGGGCAGGTAGAAGAGGGGTGCTGAAGATAAAGCTCTTTTCCAAAAGAATAAAATGTAAGCAAAAAATACTTTATGTATAAAAAGCCAAGTTGGCTCTCCATTATGTAACCATTATATACTGAGATACTGTGGATGAAGAACAATGTTGGTGTGTATATATAAGGAGGGAATTAAAGCTGTTCTCCAAAGCAAGGTTTGTGGGAAGAGTGTGAGGACATAATGTTGCATGTGTCTTTTCTCTCTGTTGTAGGTCGAATTGTGTTTAGAGTGCATTGAGTGGGCCAAATCAGAAAAAAGAACTTTCTTACGCCAAGCTTTGGAGGTATGTACCTTTAGTAGTATTGATTTCAGGTTTCTAGGCATAAGACAGATTAAATCTAAGTAATACCATCTTGATCAAAAGTATTTTCAGAAATTTTGTGTTATCCAGGTATTCAGAGGTTAGAGATTATAGTCTACTCATCAAAATTGCTCTGATTGAAGTTTTGACAGACCTGTTACTTGGCTCAGAGAATCAAGCAGCAGCATGGTAGTAATGGGAGATAATGCCATGGATAAGATCTTTCTTAGACTGAATTTGATGCTGTCATTAGGACTTACATATTCAATAGTAACAGTTCTGTGACTGTCAACCTGTGATTTCTTTCTTTCCCTCCCTCCCCTTTGCATTAATCAATGTCTTTTCTCTTTCCTAGGCAAGACTGGTGTCTTTGTACTTTGATACCAAGAGGTACCAGGAAGCATTGCATTTGGGTAAGTTGGTAGAAACTAATATGGCATAGATACTAGTTAAATGACTGTGTTCTGAATGTGGGAACTCTTATTGGTTACATATCAATAATTTATATTTTGCCTACATCTAAGAATGATTTAAGATGGCTTACATTTTACTGAATCTGTCATGGAAAAATAGCATTTGGAGGTTCTAAGAAACTAGAGTTTATCTGTCAAATTTAGAGAACAGAAGCGTCCAATGTGATTGTTTTACTGAATGTCATACCATGTCTGTCCATAATTATATTTAAAGTCAATTTTAAGATGAGGCAGTTAAAGGGATACAAATATATATGAAAGCTGGAGTTGACTGATTTAAAAACTTTATGTGATCTTAAACACCCTGAACTCTGTTGGCTTTTAAAAAAAAAGCTATGGGTAGATCCAGACTAATTTACCCAAAATGGAAGAATGTTAATTTCATCATCTAGTCAGTTGAAAAAATTGCCAGTATTTGATTTTTATCCTGGAAAAGTAGCAATTTCATATAGTTCAAATAGTACCTTTAGAAAAGTTTTAGTGAGATAATGTCTATTCCCTCCTTTCACTCTTTTTGTTTAAATAAGGGTATAATTGATGTAAATATCTCTGAATTGTTTTGTGTATATATATACACATATATATATATAAAAAAAAACATTATAGGGCCTCCCTGGTGGCGTAGGTGGTTGAGCGCAGCACTGTGAAGCTGTCCGCTGCCTCTGCAGTGCTGTTTCGATCCCCACTGGCCGTGGAGCAACCCACATGGCGTGGCAGACCTCTTCTGTCAGGCCTGCTGCTCCCCTCAGCAGTGTATTTTGTCAGTCTGCCTGTTCTGTTCCCCGTGCTGTCTCTGGTGAATCCTCTCACCCTCCTACACATCTGGCCTGTACCCCGGTTCTTGTATGCATAAATAAATAAATCTTAAAAAAAAAAGATGAAATTGCGCCATTAAAAAAAACAAACAAACAGGGCCTCCCCTGGTGGCACAGCGGTTGAGCCCTGGGCTGCGAAGCTGTCCGCAGCCTCTGCAGTGCCGGTTCGATCCCCGGCCGCCGGCAAGGGTCCCACATGGTGCGACAGACCTCTCCTGCCATGCCCGCTGCTCCCTTCAGCAGTGTATTTTGTCAGTTTGCCTGTTCTGTTCCCCTCTCTGGCTCTGGTGAATTCTCTCACCCTCCCTCGCTTCTGACTGTACCCAGTGCTTGTATAAATAAATAAATAAATCTTTAAAAAAAAAAAAAAAAAGACCAATGCCAAGTTGCTAATCACTTATGTTCTTAGGAGTGTTATGTTTTCAGATATTACATTACATTCGCGACTTTAATTTTATGTGTGGTTTAAGATAGTGGTCCAGATTCATTCCTTTTTTTTTTTTTTAAAGATTTATTTATTTATACAAGCACTGGGGACAGTCAGAAGCATAGGAGGGTGAGAGAAATCACCAGAGCCAGAGCGGGGAGCAGAACAGGCAGACTAACGAAGTACACTGCTGAGGGGAGCAGTGGGCATGGCAGGAGAGGTCTGCGTGCCATAGGGGACCCTCTCCGGTGGCTGGGGATCGAACTGGTGCTGCAGAGGCTGCAGGCAGCTTCGCAGCCCAGCTGTCAACCGCTGCACCACCAGGGAGGCCCCAGATTCATTCTTTTGCATGTGATTGTCCAATTTGCCCAACACCATTTATGACTATCCTTTTTCTGTTGTGTTTTATTGACTACTTTGTTGTATATTAATTACATCTGTGTGGGTTTATTTCTTGGCTTTCATTCTGTTCCATTGATCTATGCCAGTACCATATTGTTTGGTCATTCACCCTGTTAAAGTGCACAATCCAGGGGATTTTGGTATATTCACTAAGTTGTGCAACCATTACCACTATCTGATTTTAACCACCCCAGAAATTACCTGAATTTACTTGTTTTGGACATATATAAATGGAATCATATAATATATAACCTTTTGTGATTACCTTCTTTCACTTATCATGTTTTCAAGGTTTATTAGACGTAGCATATATCAGTACTTCATTCCTTTTTATTGTAAAATAATACTCCATTGTATGGCTGTACCACATTTTATCCACTCACCAGTTGATGGACATTTAGATTATTTACACTTTTTGGCTGTGGACAGATATTTGTGGTTTTGATTTCCATTTCCCTAATGACTAATGATATTGAGCATATTTTTATGTACTTAATGATTATTTGTATGTATTTGGAGAAATGTCTATTCCATTCTTTTGCTTCTTATTTAATTGGGTTATTTGGATTTTATTGTGTTTTGTTTTTTTTTCCCCCTGGATACAAGTCCCTTACTGGTTATATGATTGCAAATATATTTTTTCTTATTCTATGGGCTTTTATTATTTTCTTAATAGTGTCTTTTGAAGTATACTTAAGTTTTTTTGTTTTTTTTTTAAAGATTTGTTTATTTATACAAGCACTGGGTACCATCAAGCGCGGGAGGGTGAGAGAATTCACCAGAGCCAGAGTAGGGAGCAGAGCAGGCAGAAGGACCGAAGTACACTGCAGAGGGGAGCAGTGGGTGGCAGGAGAGGTCTGCGCACCATGTGGGACCCTCCTCCGGTGGCCGGGGATCAGCCAGGGATCGAACCAGCGCTGCAGAGGCTGCGGGCAGCTTTGCAACCCAGCGCTCAACTGCTGCGCCACCGGGGAGGCCCTGAAGTACACTTAAGTTTTGACTAAGTCCCATTTGACTGTTTTTTCTTCTGTTGCTTATGCATTTGGTATCATATCTGGGAAATCATTACCTATTCAAAGATCACAAGGATTTATACCCATGTTTTATAGGTCCAATTCTTACATTTGGATTTCTGGATAATTTTGAGTTAATTTTTGTATATGGTACAAGTCTGGAGTTTATTTTGCCATCTGAAGATGGGGAAGAAGTTGTATTTGGAGAATATTTGCATATGCAGAATGCTTTCCTTTCCCCCAAAACCTTAGTTTGGTCTTGCGATTGTTGTATAGGAAGAATATAAGATCAGGGCCTCCCTGGTGGCCCAGTGGTTGAGAGCTGGGTTGCGAAGCTGCCCGCGGCCTCCGCTGCGCCGGTTCGATCCCCGGCTGCTCCCCGGCCACCAGAGGAGGGTCCCACATGGCGCACAGACCTCTCCTGCTGCCCGCTGCTCCCCTCAGCAGTGTGTTTCGGTCCTTCTGCCTGCTCTGCTCCCCGCTCTGGCTCTGATGAGTTCTCTCACCCTCCTGCGCTTCTGACTGTACCCAGTGCATGCATAAACTAAACAAACAAACAAATAAATAAATAAATAAAACATGCCTCTATAAAAAAAAAAAAAGAATATAAGATCAGGTGCCTATCTGAACTGGAATACTAGGCTCAGCATTTTCTGGGTGGAGATTCTCACTGAATTCAACTCTTGGGAGTAATTCTTACAGGACTCTTAACTTTAATGTTGTCCTTAGTATGCAGCATGCTTCAAAGACATCTCTCTACATTTCTTTTTTGGAAGGTAGCATATTAACAGAAAACTTAATTTTTGCAAATAGATCATATACTTTTGGGTTTAGGCAGGTTTCTTTATCCTAAGAGTTCTTATGAATGTAAGATGTTGTAATATTAGCATATTAAAATGATGGCTAACTAAGGAGTATATATTTTTTCCTTCCAGGTTCTCAGCTGCTCCGGGAATTGAAAAAAATGGATGACAAAGCCCTTTTGGTGGAAGTACAGCTTTTAGAAAGCAAAACATACCATGCTTTGAGCAATCTGCCGAAAGCCCGAGCTGCCTTAACCTCTGCTCGAACCACAGCAAATGCCATCTACTGCCCCCCTAAATTGCAGGCCACTTTGGATATGCAGTCAGGTATCACTACCAATTCATGCTCCTCATATCTCATAGGTGAAAGGAATGGTGGCATGGGGCTGGAAAATAAAATTGACTGTTTCAGCCCAAATTTCTTCAGAGAAACCAGTTAGAAGGCTC
Organism: Talpa occidentalis; assembly: GCF_014898055.3. Taxonomy (NCBI): domain Eukaryota; kingdom Metazoa; phylum Chordata; class Mammalia; order Eulipotyphla; family Talpidae; genus Talpa; species Talpa occidentalis. Next base: position 80,800,385 of record NW_023605083.1, on the reverse strand, counting down.
CCTCCTAAACTGTTCTCTCCCTCAATTAACTACCTGAAATATATTAAGAACTTGCTTATCTGTGGTTGACCAGGCAACCTGATTGTTAGAGCTGAGACCCTAGGAACACTGAGGTTTCAAAAAGCAACCTTCACTTCCATCTTGGTTACTTGTTAGGATGATAAGCACTTCTCTCCAGGATTGGACCAACCTTTGTTATACTTTCTTTGTTTCCCAAGTTTGTTGTCACTTGGAGACCTTTGTAAAGTTTCCAGAAGGCTTTTCCCCAAGGACTTCAGATCAGGACTGAGGAAAGACCTCCCTGCCTGCTCAGTTTTAGCCAAGTGTAATGTATAGTTTTCTGATAGAGTGTGTGAATGTTAGGACAAGGGGGACGTGGATTGGCAGTAGAATACCAGTATTGTGATCAGCTACTTTTATTACTTTTCATTTCATGATACCATTATTGAAGGAGCACTGGAATTGGAGGCAGAAGACTAATTTATGTCTTGGTGTTAACAGCAATATTATTTTCATGTCTGTAAAAGAAGGATAATGCCTTCCCCACATGCCACCTGGGTATTTTGAGGGTCAGACAGCATGCTTTATAGTTTGGATGTTAAGAGCAGAAGCTCTAGAATCACTTTCCTAGGATGAAATTTTGGTTCTGCTGGTTTCTGGCCTGTGACTTTGGAATGTTACTTAATTTATTTTTAGCTCATCTGAAAAATCATAATTGCAGCTCTCCATAGGATTGTGATAAAGATTAACTGGGATGAATGGAAGGCTGTCATCATAGGACTTGTCTTTGACCAGTATAGATACACTTTCTTTAATCCATTACTCTTTCTTTGTGTCCTTCCTTCATGGTCAAGAGATAAACTTATTTCCTAGAGGTTATAAGAGGCCATTTTTATGTGAACCCCTTCACTTCCCTGTGCAGGAGTTATATCACTGCCCATTTTTATGCCTTTTCAGGAGTGATTCGTCTCCCTTTTCCTTTTGTCCCACTCTGAGTCTATAGTTTTTCTTCCACAATTGGCTTTTCCTTGGTGCCTGAACTGCACCATCTGAAAAAGTACAGCCATTTCACTTTTAAGTCTTCTTTTCATGAAGTGTCTTTAAAAGGAAAAAATGAAAAAGTGGGTCTCCCTGGTGATGTAGGGGTTAAATCTTAGTGCTGTCCCCACTATGGCTTGAGTTCGATCCCCAGCCAAGGAGCTAGCTCACATATGGTGCAGACCTCTTCTCTCTCGCCTGCTGTTCCCCTTAGCAGTGTATTTCAGTAAATCCACCTGTTCTGCTCCCCACTCTCTCTCTGGTGAATACTCTCACCCTTCACACCTCTGGCCTGCACTCTGGTTCTTCGTAAAAAGAAAAAGTATCCTTAACTTTGGTGTCTCTGTCTTCTCCTTGAAAGAAGTCAGTAACTCTCTTACTGTAACTCTTTTGTTTAAAATCCTTCAGTGTTTTTCCCATTATCTCCAGGCTACATTTTACTTTAAGATGACATTCATTAAAAGGAAGATATCCTTTTTCATCCTAATCTCTGGTTTTCAGTCTTAGTCACCAAATGAATTCATGTTCTCTGGGTGTTCTGTGCTATTTTTTGCTTGTGTATGTTGTCTTCCTTGCTCTGAAATTACCACTTTTCATCTTCTCACCTTGGCAAACTTTCTGTGCATCCATCTAGATCTGCTCAATGTCTGTATAAACCCTCTTTATATTACTTTTTATTCTTCCTTCTTCAGCGTAGCTGTATTAGTGCTTGGCTCATGGTAGGCACTCATTAGTATGTTAATGAGTGATGATCTGATGTTTTTCACTTTTTCAGTAACAGACTTCATTATGCCAACAGTAATGCTCATAGTACTAGTGTGGCTTCAGTTGCTAATGTGTTTGGGGAAGCAGTGTACTTGTTCTTGGACCTTATTTTATCTTACTTTTTCTTCTTTAAAGCAGGTATGGAAAACTGGGATGTTGTCTCATCTAATTTAGCAGTATTAATAGTTTGTTGTGTATTCTTGAGGAAGCTCTCCTTGACTGCAGAGAAGTCCAGGTTTTCTCCAGATTCAGTAGTTAAGAACAGTGGTGGATGGCTTTGATTCTTTTAGTCTCAAAGTGGTAGACTTTATGGGTAAGAATACTGGAGTAAGGTTCAAATGGCTCAGTAAGAGATTATTAAATCAGAAGTTCCCAGTTGGTATGCCAGCCACACAAGTACTGGTGTGTTAAAGACTGAAAATAGGTCTCTTGAGGTCACATAAGCATTTTCATATTTTATTAAAGGCATGTGGAATACTTCTATATGTATCTTGATGTGAAAATGCTGGGAAATATGGTGGTAAACAATTGGGTGGGACTGAGGTCTATAAACTCCTAAGGGGATGAGGCAAGAGTTAGAATTGATATATAGAGTCTTAGGGCTTAGGTGCCTTTCAAGCTGGAAAGAATTTTCATGTTATCCCAGGTGGTAGCATAGGTTGAAAGTAATATAAGTTTCAAAGTTAAGCTTACTAGGAGCAAACAACCCAACTTCCAAGCAGTAGCAAATTGGTTAGATGAACTTTAAGTATATATCATTGCAGGGAAATAGTGCTGAACTTTGTACAACTAAGTGTATGAACCTGGCATTATGTGAAATTTATATACAGATTGTTTCTAGTCATAAGTACTTCCTTAAATGACAAATATTGAAATGATAGTATAAGAGGCTAATTTTTTTTCTCCCATTGAAGCTGCTTATACCAAGAAATGGTTGATGTTATTAAAACAGGTTTTTCTGGCAGTCAGCAATGTATGGGTGAATTTCCTGACCTGTGGAAGTGAGGTTTTGAAAGGCAAACATGGCCTTTTCTGGTGACTCCAGAAGACAGCTGTACCGCATTGGTGAAGAGAATCATGGGGAAAGATGTTCCAGCGTGTGATTTTTAGGATCCTTTTTGAGTTTGGTCTCAAACTCCTTTGGGATTTGTACTCTCAGTATGGCAAAAAGACATTGAACTGGGAGGCCTAACACCTTGGGTTTTAATCCCAGTTCTGCCACTAGCTGGCGGTGACTTTAGGCAGGTCCTTTACCTTTCCTGACTTCATCAATCAGTAGATGGGGTTGGAATATATTTCTGAGGCTCTTTTCAGCTCTGATCTTTTATGGATCTATTACTTTGTATGGTTCTTACGCCCTTCTTTTTAATTCCCAGGTATTATCCATGCAGCAGAGGAGAAGGATTGGAAAACTGCATACTCATATTTCTATGAGGCATTTGAGGGTTATGACTCCATCGATAGCCCCAAGGCCATTACATCTCTGAAGTACATGTTACTGTGCAAAATTATGCTCAACACGTAGGTGCTCATTAACTTTGGGATATGAGAACGCAAGTCTTTCAGCTAAGTCTTTCTGCCATGAAAGAGATGGGTGGAGAGTTGGGCCAGTTATAGAAGCAGCAGCTACTGCCTCTTGGAGTGGTTGAGGTAAAGTGGGAGGGTCAAGGTGTTCCGGAGTACTTTGATAGTCTTTCAAAACCAGGGGGATAGATTTGAGAAGCCTCCTTCCCAGCCCCTGTTGGAGTGTTCAGATAGTGACTGAGTCCTATCTGAGTGTTCAGATAGGAAAGAGGTCCAGGAAATAACTTAGATACTAGCTGTTGCCTTATGGCATCCAAGAAGGAGGTGTGACTAAAGGAAGAGTTTAGGGAGAGTTTGAAAAAGAGGACAACAGCAGGGCCTCCCTGGTGGCCCAGGGTTTAAGTCAGGGCTATCACCACTATGGCCTGAGTTTGATCCCTGGCCAGGGAGCTAACCTACATATGGTGCAGCAGGCCTCTCCTGTCTTGCCCGCTGCTCCCCTTAGCAGTATATTTCAGTAAATCTTCCTGTTCTGCTCCCCACTCTGTCTCTAGTGAATCCTCTTACCCTCTGCTCCTCTGACCTACACCCCTGTTCTTCACCCCCCCTCCAAAAAAAAAGACAACCCTGTATGACAATCTTTTTATAAAGAATTCCACAAGATTATTCACATTGTTTGGGAACAAAAGAGATTACTTTTGGACTTGGATTACATAGGATTTTTTTTTTTAATATTTATTTATACAAGAACCAGGGTACAGGCCAGATTCCCTAGAGGGTGAGAGGATTCACCAGAGACAGAGCGGGGAACAGAACAGGCAGATTGATGAAATACATTGCTGAGGGGAGCAGCAGGCGCAACAGGAGAGATCTGCCGCGCCTTGTGGGATTCTCGCCAGCTGGCTGGATCGAACCCACACTACAGAGGCTGTGGACAGCTTCACAGTGTGGCACTCAACCGCCTGTGCCACCAGTGGGGCCTCAGGATTTGTTTTAATAAATTCCATTACATAGGCCTCCCTTGGTGGTGCAGGCGGTTGAGCGCAGCACTGTGAAGCTGTCCGCAGCCTCTGCAGTGCTGGTTCGATCCTGGCCAGCCGACGAGGGTCCCACATGGCGCGCAGACCTCTCTTGTCTCGCCCGCTGCTCCCCTCAGCAGTGTATTTCATCATTCTGCCTGTTCTGTTGCCCACTCTGTCTCTTGTGAATCCTCTCACCCTCCCACAGATCTGGCCTGTACCCTGGTTCTTATATAAATAAATAAATCTTTAAAAAAATTCCATTACATTTATTTATTTTTTTAAGGATTTATTTATTTATGCAGAGACAGAGTGGGGAACAGAACAGGCAGACTGACGAAATACACTGCTGAGGGGAGCAGCGGGCGAGACAGAAGAGGTTTGCTTCTCCATGTGGGTTTCTCTCTGACAGGCTGGGGATCGAACTCGTGCTGCAGAGGCTGCGGGTTGCTTCATAGTGTGGTGCTTAACCCCTTGCGCCACCAGGGAGGCCCAAATACCATTACATTTAAATTTCATTTGTACTTACATTCCACTTGTTGGGTCTATTACTTTTGGTTGGTTCATGTTGCTTTCTTGTAAGTGTTGGAATTGCCCTCCTCACTGCTGAGAAAGAGTGGAGAAAACCTAGCTTCTTTTGCATATGGAGCATATGGGCTTGGGTATGAGAAATGATTATTTTATTGGACAGTTTCTAGTGGGAGGCTAAGAAAAAGAAACTTGCCTAAACCTATACTTAGAAACATAACATCCTGAAACAATTCACCAAGTATGCCTTTTTTTCTAGCCCAGAAGATGTCCAGGCTTTGGTGAGCGGGAAGCTTGCACTTCGGTATGCAGGGAGGCAGGTAGGGAATACCTTGATTGCATTTTTGATCTCTACTCATTCTAAGGACCAGCATATTGTCTGTTATGATGTTTGGTGACATCATTGTTCTTCAGGTCTCCATTCCCCACCCTTTCCCCTTAAATCTGTTAAGTTGTATTTTCTATATAATCCAGCATCACTTTATGATGTTTTGGCCAACACAAGACCGTATATATGACAATGGTCTGAGTAGACCATACCTATAGCCTAGGTGTGTAGTAGACTATATCATCTAGGTTTGTGTAATTATACTTGGTGACACCTGTGCAATGATGAAATCATTTTAAAGATGCATCTCTCAGAAAGTATTCTTGTTGTTAAGTGACGTATGACTGTACTTTTAAAATCATAGAGTGGAAGGTCAGTGTTTGGTCAGGTAATTTGAGGGACTTACAGAACTGGACCTATAGCATTTGCAGTGAGATAGGTTCCATATTCACAGATTCAACATACCACAGGTGTCACTTGGTTGAATCTGTGGATATGGAACCCATGGGCTGACTTGAACCTCCTCGAATTTGAAATATCCCCCTTGGATGCTAAGGAAAGACTGTAGATAAGTTTGGGGGGAGTCACTTTATACTTGAATTTTAACTATGCAAGGGCTTTGATGCCCTTAAACACTCCCTGTTGTTCAAGTGTCAGATGTTGTTGAATCATTTTAAATTTCAAAGGGAAATTGGTTGGAACACAGTGGTATTCAAAGAATAAAGGTATTCAAAGAATACCTTTAATAATGGTATTCTTTGAATACCACTGTGAAGAAGTGGTGGGGCAGGGTCTTCCTTGCAGCCAGAAGTGGTGTTGACATAGCTTACTGCTGTGAGACTTGTTTCATGGGTTATGGATGTGCATAATAGGTCACTTTCACTTTCTCTTTATTCTTAGACAGAAGCATTAAAATGTGTGGCCCAAGCTAGCAAGAACAGATCATTGGCAGATTTTGAAAAGGTAAGCATGGTATATTGGGTTGGTAGGGGACATTGAAGTACTTTTTAAAAAAAAACTGTATTTTTCAAATAATTACTGCTTCACAAGGAATTACAGAGATAACGCAGTGATCCCATGTTCCTTTCACCCAGTTTTCTCTAGTGGTTGCATGTTAATTATAGGACAATATCAGAACCAGGAAATAGTTAAACACCTTTTGTACAATAAAATTAGTTGTTATACCTCATTTATACGTAGTACTTTTCTTTTTCTAAAGTTCTTTGCTGTCCTTTTTTCACTTTTAATTTTTTACAACAAGCCCATTATTTCCATTTTATGATTGAAGGAACTGGGATTCAAAGTGGATGCCTGGGGACTCCCCGGTGGCGCAGCGGTTGAGCGCTGGGTTGCGAAGCTGCCCGCAGCCTCTGTAGCGCCGGTTCGATCCCCTGCTGCTCCCCAGCCACCGGAGGAGGGTCCCACATGGCGCGCAGACCTCTCTTGCCGCCCGCTGCTCCCCTCAGCAGTGTACTTCGGTCCTTCTGCCTGCTCTGCTCCCCGCTCTGGCTCTGGTGAATTCTTTCACCCTCCCGTGCTTCTGACTATACCCAGTGCTTGTGTAAATAAATAAATAAATCTTTAAAAAAAAAACAAAACAAACAAAGTGGATGCCTGTAGTTACACACCTAATGTGTCAGGGTTTTTTTGCCTCCAGACCTAGTGCTTGTTCACGTGGCATATCTTTGGAATTCCTTCAGTTCCAGAAATACCATGTCTACTTTGTCTCTTTGCACAAAAGAAGTCTTGATATATCATCTAGAGCAAAAGACACTTCCTCAGATGATATTCTAGGCTTGTTTTGACTCTTGGGCCTTTTACGCATTTTGAAGGTTTGAAATGGGAGAAAAACTTAAGGAAGCAAGGCTTATAGATTCTTTTGAAACTTCTGTCCTCTTGATCTTAGAGTACATCGCTCAACTTAATAAAAATAAATATAGATCCAGGGAGGAAAACATAGTGTATATGGAGACTGTAGACCATGTGGTAATCACTATCTCCAAGATTAATCATTTTCCTGGAGTGGTTTCTTGGCGAATTTAATTCTTTCTTGGTATTATCAGCTTGCTTCCCTTAACACCTTTTAGCATAGCTGACATGAGCCTGGGGTATTGAGACTATTATTAAAGGTAAATCCATCACATACAGGAATAAACAGTCGAGATCATTTTATCCCAAAATTTGAGATGCTTAGTGGAACATTTCTTCTAGAGTTTTTGGGAAAAGGGTCTGTGATCAGATATTTGGGGAACACTAGGGCTAACCAGAATTAGAAAGGTGCATCTTTGGAAAGCAGAGTTATATTATGCTGTTATTCTTTGTGAAACCCTAAGAACTTGTTGTGGAATTGAGCATTTCCCATTAATTAACTTTGGAACTCTTTCTCTTTTTTTACTTCTCTATGGAGACTATTCTGTAGAATACATCTTGAGAACTATCTGGCTTACAAGCTGAGTTGTTCTTGGGGCTAACATGGTCTGAGCTGTCAATATGAGGCTTTCAGAGAAATGGAGTGTAGGATCGCTCCATTTTTTACTTCTTGTTTCCCTTTTTCTGCCTTCTGACGTAACTTTTTTCATCTCAAATCCCCCAGAACTTTAATCAGCCATGCAGTTACAAGGGCTGGCAGACTCCTTAGGAAGCTAGGCCTAGCATGATTGTCAAGTGCTTATCTGTGCCAGTCTCTGCAACTGACTCTCTTGGTAGGCCCTGACAGATTACCGGGCAGAGCTCCGGGATGACCCAATCATCAGCACACACTTGGCCAAGTTGTATGATAACTTGCTGGAACAGAATCTGATCCGAGTCATTGAGCCTTTTTCCCGAGTACAGGTAAGAACCTCCCTGGGAACTATGGCCCTTCCCTGATGGGTGGGAGTTTCTGGTTAGGCATCCTCACGATTGCCTCCTCCCTTCCATATTCATTCAGAGTAGGAACTTGCTTCCTATTTTGTATGCTCGGTGAGCAAGAGGTCATCAAGATCTCGGTTTTTTCTAGCAGAGAACAAAGAGGAGTGGGTTGCTGTGGGGCAGAGGCTGGTGAGACTGTCCCTGCTTGTATTGAGCCCAGTACCCTTGCTTTTGTAATTGCTGTACATTTGGTAAATGCTTTTTGTACTGGGTGTGTGGGACAGGAGTGTGTTTATTGTCTGTGGTGTGCAGGGTAGCAGATGGACGGAGCACAAGAGACCTAAGCCCTGTAGAGACAGGCAGCAGGATTGTAGGAGATACAGCAGTTCCCTCCTCTCCCGTACATGAGGCCAAAGTAAAACTTTCAGTGTTGGTCTCTTTCTCCCTTTCCTTTTAGATTGAGCACATATCTAGCCTCATCAAACTTTCCAAGGTAAGGAGTCCTGAGCTTGTCTTGGGGGTAGGGAAGGGGCAAGGGATGGGAAGACTGGCATTTACACTGATGGGTCTTGTTGGAAAGCTCTCAGGCTTCTCCGGGGGCATGGGGTTCATAGGCTCAGAGCCAGAGTTCTATTGTTGCTGTTTTGCTTTCAGTTTATTCTTCCTAAAATCCTTTTGTACAAGGCTTTCATGTCATTGTGATCTCTGACGAGTGGCTGCTGATCCTTTAATCATGTGCTTTGCTTTTAGGCCGATGTAGAAAGGAAATTATCACAGATGATTCTTGACAAGAAATTTCATGGTGAGTAACAGCCATACAGGTGAGGGGCTGGTGGTGTGATGAACGGTTGAAGAGGCATCATACTTTTGCTTATCTCAAAAGAAGATGTCCCATTTGTTTCACGTGGTGGGTCCTTGGATCCTGCCCCTCTTAGCTCTGTGGTGAGAGTGCGTAATAAACACCCATAAGTGCAGCAGGGAGATGGGTTTTCTTTCCCCCTCCTTTCTGGACAAAGTGAGGTGACTTGGGAGCGGGCTGCTTCCCACAGGCTTTTCTGTCTAATCCCTTCTTTTACCTGGATTGCCCTTGTGTTTCCTACAGGGATCTTGGACCAGGGGGAGGGTGTCTTGATTATTTTCGATGAACCCCCAGTAGATAAAACTTATGAAGCTGCTCTGGAAACAATTCAGAACATGAGTAAAGTAGTGGATTCCCTCTACAACAAAGCCAAGAAACTGACATAGGTGAGTGCTGGCTCCAGGACCCGGCCGGGCAGCGCTGCCTTCTGCCTGCGGAGACTGAAAGCCTTCTGGTGGCCTGGTCGCTTCCCCGATTGACACTGCTCTGTCTTCTCTTGCAGAGTTGGATCTGTAGCGGTCCTTTGGAGAGTGTGTGTGGCGGGAGAGTGAAACCTTTGGGGAAAATGCTAGGAGATTCTTTTTTCTTTTTGTTCTACTTTTCGCTCGGAAAGTTTTTAAATCCTCATTTGGTGCATCTGTATTCCAGCCGATAGGTGTGCCAGTTTTCATGTAATCTTTACTGGCCCAACTTGGGAGTGGGGAAATTGCTTAAAAAAAAAGAAAAAGAAAAAAAAAAAGGTTATTCTAAATAAAAGGAAAAAGGCTTACACTACCTAAAGCTGTGCTCTCTGCCTCCTGGGAGAGGGCCGCAAAGCCAGGCGCTCCGCCTACCACTGGGGCTCCTGATCCACCTGCTGGGCGTCACCTCTCCTCCACTTCAGAATTGGGTGTTTGCCTGACCATCAAAGCAACGACTTTTTATTCTGTTTGTACTGAACCAAAACAAACAACTGTGTATAGACTGCTATTTTCTTTTTTTATTTGAAATGAGACGTTTCGGTGTTCTTTCCCCTGCCATACGGCCTGTCCATCCGCCCTTCCCCCCAACAATGGCTCCAGCAGACTGGCCGAAGGTCCTGCCGACGCCGCCGCCGCAGCCGCAGCAGCAGCAGCACCTGCCGGCTCCGCTCCGACCTGTGAAGGAATGGGGACGAGGCCAGGAGCTAGTGTCCACACGGCCACACGGGAGCAGTGTGGGCCCTCAGGGGGCCTGCTGTGCATGTGGCTCTTTTTAACACAGTAAACTAGGTTAGACGTCAGTGTTTTAATTGCCCCTCTCCTCTGCTCTCTTCTCTCTCCCTTCTCTCTCCCCTCTCTCAACCAGGAGACCATTACTTGTCTCTTCTTTCTCCTTCCTCCCTCCAGGGGGGTCAGGCTGCCTGAAATCCAGCTTCTCTCCCTGTCCCTCTCCTCCTCCCCTGCTGTCAGATGGACTTCCTCCTTTTTTAAACAGTGAGCATCGGAAATGAGACTGTGGGACTGTGGGGTGGTTTTTTTTTCCCCTTCTCCCCCGTTGTTGGGTTTTCGAGCAACCTCATGTCCCCCTCCCAGGGAGCATCTTTATTTACCTCTTAGAAATGGAAGGGATGGGAGGTAGAGCACTGTATTTCAGCATGCTTTGTTTTATGATGAGATTACATAGCAAGGCTTTCGTGCCATTTGGGCAGGTAAGCTTCTGCACCTCTGTCGTGCGCAACTCTGTTTTCTTCTTCCTCTCATCTCTTTGTCTTCTCTCTTCCTTCTCCCTTCCTGCTGGCCTCCTTTCACCTTTCCCCCCTTTCTCAGAGTATCCTTCCAGGTTTTCGTAATAAATTTATATTTTGTAAAAGGATTTTGTTGTACTAGGTTTTGCATCCTCAGTGAATCTGACTGGCTTTTATTTTCCTCTCCAAAATCAGGTTTTTGTTCTCAGCATCTCTCCCCATCATGTCCAGTCACTGTTTTGGTTTTGGCACCATCAATATCAAATGTACAAACGGTTCTTGCTAACCAACACCAGGTATATCTGATGTTCAGATGAGTTCCAATAAAAACAATTTTTTTTTCAAAAAGTGTCCTTTCTTGTGTGCTGTAGGGCTGCTGACCAGGTCCAGAGCCTGCGTAGCCCTCTACACTGGCAAAGCTCCATCTCATTTGCTTAATGGGAGACACATCTGGAGGAAAGTAGAGGGCTGGGGCAAGAGATGGCTTGTGAGGTCTGAAGTGGAAAGGGCGTCAGGCCTCTCTTCCCCAGTGGTCCGGGAGGACCCAGGGTTTGGGTTGAGCGCCTCTGAGCCCACGCCCCCGGCTGCGTGAGGAGGCTGGTGCTTGGTGGGTAAGTGCGGCACGGAGCTTTTCTCAAGTCGGGGAAATGCAAGTGCCTGTTCAGTCTGGAACAGAATCAAAGATTTTCATGCTGGCTCTCAGACGGGAATGGTTCTTCTGAAGGGTGTTGGTGCTCCCGGGAGGAAAGAGGGAGTTGTAGCTACCAGCTACGCTTCAGTCTGTTCATTTCTGCTGTTCTCTTGTGCCGTTTCTGCATGTAGTTTTACTTGCAGAACGTTTTACTTCCCATAAAAATTATTCCAAAGGGATGGAGGGTTGAAGTAGAGGGGAGAGGTTTCTGCAGCCACGGGCAGTCCAGAGGAGCTCAGCTGCGCAGCGCCCTTTTCCTTTGCTCCCTTTGTGGGCCTGTTGGCTTCCTCTAGACCCGCGCTGTCCAGTATGTCGTCACCAGCCACAGATGACTGTTGAGCCCTTGAAATGTGGTTAGTTTGAACTGGGATGCACTGTGAATGTCAACTGAAACTTGACTTTGACGACTCAGTATGAAAAAAAAAATTTAGCTTACCTTACTGTAAAAGTATGGGTTGGATATCGAGCATAATTGGTAAATTATATTAAAATTTATGTATTTACCTGTTTTTACTTGACTGGCTACTAGCAAATATTACCCATGCGGCTTGCGTTTTTCTCATTTTTTGGACAGTGCTGCCCTAGACCTCCAACTGAGTCTAGGCCTTGCTGAGCTGGAAAGTCCACAGGTTGGTTTGGGCCTGGGCTGCCTCGTTTAGGGACCCTTCCTGGCACCAGCCTTCATGGTGCCAGGGTGCTCTTGTGTGTGTGTGAAAGATACTTGCTGGTGTTGGGAGCAGAGGCTGGGGCACTTGGCTTGGTTGCTCTGCTGCTTGCTGAATTATATAACCTGTGCTGCCCAGGAGGGCCACTAGATGTTGCTCTGTGATCCCTGAAAGAACAAAGCATGACTTTCACAGGAGCCAGGGCTCAGCCTGCTTTTATTGGGAATCCTTTCTGGCAGCTAGCTAGCTGGGGCCTTGGCTCCCTGTGTTGAGGGTATGGCAGAGGATGGGGACTTGACTGCGAGTATCAGCAGCAGCACGGTAACTGTGACTAGCATGTTGGCCCTTCCTGCAACTAAAAGATAGGCCATAGGGTAAATGGGCTGATTGATAGGGGTGGGATTTGGAGATCTCCCCTGCCATTCTCTGCTGAAGACTGGAAAGAAAACAGCTCTGCATCAGTCAGCTGGGTGTGCCTTCTGGGTCCTTGATTCTGTCATTTCTGGCAGATTATTGCCCTTTCTTCCTTGCCTTCCGGTTGGAGTGATGATGGAAAGTGTGAGGGTGGTGGTGGGTTAGGGGGGTAGAGGAGCTATGTGTGGTGTCTTGAGACAGAGATGGCATGGCATGGGTGGATAGGGTTTTTGGACACCCCCTTCTGTCGGTCACAACAGCAGGTGGGCTGGTAGTGTCACCTGCTGTTTTGCTGCGAACATGACTTCAGATCTAGGCAAATCTGGAAAGCATTTGACTTGCTCAACACCAGAATCTGAAAGGAACTTTGATGCATAAGAAAGGAATGTGGGCATGGGGCAGCTGGGGAGCTGGGCCTCCATTAGGGACTGGGGGAGAAAGGCTGGAGTTAAAGCTTTGCTTTCGGAAGAGTCACTGGGCCAGGGGACCTGTGGGCCATGGCTTCTTAGGATCTTACTAGAGGAGGATTGAGGCCAGCGCTGTTAGAAGAGTGGATAGGCTGGGAACACTGAGGAACATTCAGCCGGAAGGATACGTTGAACTAAGTAAGGGTCTGCCTTCAGCTTCTAAGTTGACAGCTGCTGTAGATGTTTCTGAAGGGCTGTGGAAGAAGTAGCCCGCTGGGTACAAAGCATTGTATTTTCTACTATATTAACACCAAGGTCCCTAAAGCTTTCAATTGCCACTATTGACAGAGAAATCTCTGGGTAGTACAAACAAATTCTAGCACTTTCTCCTTTGATAGAGCATTGTTCTGAGTGATACCAGATTTTCTGTTCTGCTCAGGGCAGTAAGACAGAGCGGCACAGGTTGACAGCCTAGTGTGCTGGAGAGGTCTGGGAGTTTGGGAGCGGGTGGCCTCTGAATTGCTTCTTTTTCATCCCCAGTCCCCAGGTGATCATCTGGATTGTCTCTTGTTTCTCAGGTTTGCGGTCAAATCCGAATCTCCAGGAACCAAACAAAATAATGAAACCGGGTTTTGTGAAGGATCTGAATTCTCTCATCTGTGAGAGGAACAGTTCTTATTAATAAGAACCAGACTTTTACTCAGAATTTTATTTTATTGGCACCAAGTCGTCAAATTACACGTTTAGTATGAAAAACATGCAAGTCAGAAGAGCAGAGGCTGGCGGGAAGGGCCGCCGCTTGTTACACTCTGGGAGAGGCTCTCCGCAGGGTCACATGTGCAGTGGACTCAGTGTTGGCCCCATCTCGTGGGCAGCAGCCGTGCCCGGGTCCTCGGGGCCCCGTCCCAGGTGTGGGGTGCGCAACCAGTCGCTGTGGCATGGCCCAGAACCGCCTCCGCTCTGGCCTGGGTTTCTGAGACCCCCCGGGCCGCGGGCAGGCCCGGCTCGCGGGACGGAGGCCGGGTCGGGGCGGAAGGCGCGCGTGGCCCTCGGGGGGCTTCAGCAAAGGCCGCGTCCCTCGCCTTCTTCCCGCTCCCCGGGCCGCGGGGCCCTCTTCCCGCAGGTCCTTCGCTTCTTTCCGCGGGGGCGCGGGCGTCCACGAAGGGCGACGGGTCGGGCCCCGGGCTCCGCGAGCGGCTTCGGGGGCGGCCGGGGCGGGGCCGCGGCGGAACAAAGGCCGCACGTGTCTGGGCGGGGCGGGGCGGGCCCGGCGCCGGCCCCGCCCCCCGCGCCCCGCGGGCCCGAGCTCGGCGGCGCTGGGCGTCCGGGACTCTCCCGCGGCGGCGGCTGCGGGCGCGGCGGCGCAGGGCGCAGGGCGGGCGCCGAGCGGGAGGGGCGGCCCCGAGGGGCGGGGCGGGGCCGGCGCTGCGAGTACCCGCCGCGGCCGCCGGGCCGGGCCCAGATGGGGCGCGACGCGTAGAGGCGCCTGGGGCTCGCGGCTGGTCCCCGCCCGCGCCGCTCCGCTGCCGCCCCGAGCGCGGCGAGGCCCGGCTCCCCGGGGACGGCAGGGCCGCTCGGGCCGCGGCCGGGCGCGCGCGCCCCCGACGGGGGCTTCGCCGAGGAGCGCGGGGGGCGGGAGCGCGAGCGCGGCGGCGGCGCGGGCGGCCGTAGGGGGCGGGGCCGGCGCCTGCAGAACCTTGGACAGAAGCTCCGGAGCCGCCGCCGCCGCCAGGCGCGAGCCCCGCCGAGCGCCGGGACCGCGGGGCTGAGCCGCGCGCGCATTGCGGAGGGCGCGGGGCGCGGGAGCCGCCGCCTGCGGGTAAGCCTGCGCCTCGCGGCCCCCGGGGAGCCGGGCCGGGGGCGCGGCGGGGGTCCCGGGGTGCGGCGGCGGGGCGGGGTGCTGCGGCGCGGGGGCGCGGGCGGGGCCGCGGAGCCGGCACGGCCGGGGCGCGGGGCCGAGGCCGGGGCCGCGGAGGCCGGGGCGGAGGAGCGCGGCGCGGAGCCCCGCCTGGCGCTGAGAACCATCTTGTTTTCCACGCAGATCCGAAGGGGCAGCACGCGTGCCCGGAGCGCCCCGCCGCCTCCCCGGCCGCCGCGGGCTCGGTGAGCCGCCCTCCCGCTCCGGCCGGCAGGCTGGGCGCGCAGGGGCGCGGGCCCCCGCCGCGCGCGCAGCGGCACCATGGGCACGGTGCTGTCCCTGTCCCCCAGCTACCGCAAGGCCACGCTGTTTGAGGATGGCGCGGCCACGGTGGGCCACTACACGGCCGTGCAGAACAGCAAGAACGCCAAGGACAAGAACCTGAAGCGGCACTCCATCATCTCCGTGCTGCCCTGGAAGCGGATCGTGGCCGTGTCGGCCAAGAAGAAGAATTCCAAGAAGGTGCAGCCCAACAGCAGCTATCAGAACAACATCACGCACCTCAACAATGAGAACCTGAAGAAGTCGCTGTCGTGCGCCAACCTGTCCACGTTCGCCCAGCCCCCACCGGCCCAGCCGCCCGCGCCCCCTGCCAGCCAGCTGTCGGGCTCCCAGACCGGGGTCTCCTCCTCCGTCAAGAAGGTCCCGCACCCCGCCGTCACCTCCGCGGGGACGCCCAAGCGGGTCATCGTCCAGGCGTCCACCAGTGAGCTGCTGCGCTGCCTGGGCGAGTTTCTCTGCCGCCGGTGCTACCGCCTGAAGCACCTGTCCCCCACGGACCCTGTGCTCTGGCTGCGCAGCGTGGACCGCTCTCTGCTGCTGCAGGGCTGGCAGGACCAGGGCTTCATCACGCCGGCCAACGTGGTCTTCCTCTACATGCTCTGCAGGGATGTCATCTCCTCCGAGGTGGGCTCGGACCACGAGCTCCAGGCGGTCCTGCTCACCTGCCTGTACCTCTCCTACTCCTACATGGGCAACGAGATCTCCTACCCGCTCAAGCCCTTCCTGGTGGAGAGCTGCAAGGAGGCCTTTTGGGACCGCTGCCTCTCCGTCATCAACCTCATGAGCTCCAAGATGCTGCAGATCAACGCCGACCCACACTACTTCACACAGGTGTTCTCCGACCTGAAGAACGAGAGTGGCCAGGAGGACAAGAAACGGCTCCTCCTAGGGCTGGATCGGTGAGCCCTGTAGCCTGCGCCGCGGCTCAAGGATTCCATTCATTTTTTTAAAAATTTATTATTAAACCAATCAGATTTTGTGTACAGTATGTGTCTAGCAGAGCCGCCAAGGGCCTCTCCCTTCCCACCTTCTCTTCTGGGGATTTTCTTTAGCCCTGCCAAGAATTCTGGGCACTTTTGAACTCCCACCTGAACCTTGCGCAAAACCCAGAAGATGTGTGCAGAGCCCTCCTGGCCAGCGGCCTCTCACTCTGGGGAGTTCAAGGACCGACCTGCCCCTGCCACCTGTGCCCTTGCTGGACCCAGGGCGGGCAAGGCTGCCGGCGCTGTCTGTTTGGGGGCTGGAGAGGGGCCTCTGGTCTGTTGACCCGGGGAAGAATCGGTGTTTCTGGTTGGAGACCCTTTCCTGGCTCTCGTTTTGGGGTCGCCCGCTGTCCCAGAGGGCCCTGGAGCCGGCCACCCTGACCGAGCTGCTCGTGGGGTTGTCAGACAAGATGGCCGCTGCCCTCGGACAACCTCTTCAGCGGAGGAGAAGCTGGGCTGGTGCGAAGACTGTCCTGTCCTTTGACCATGCGCGACCCTGGTTTGCTCTTTTTTCTTTTCTAGGGAGAAGGGCTTTCCTTTAGCGGAGAGGTGGAGCACGCCCCCTGGCCCCTGGCCCCTCGCGTACCAGCTGTGTTGGAAGTGTAGGTTCATGAGCTGGTTTGACTCACTAAGTTCTTTCATTTTGAGTCTCAGCTGAAGGAGTGGGGTGAAGCCAGGGACAGCTCCTTTCCTGGGTGAATTTTGTCATTTGAATAATGCAGCTTAGTCACCCCGTGGGGAAGGCCAGAACAGCTGCAGGTGCCCTTTATCAACAGCCTGCCTCTGGGCGGGTGGAGGGTGCCACGTCCGAGACTGAGCGGGGGCCCACCTCGGCGCCAAGGCTCTTGATGGTGCACATGACATTTGTCCTGCAGAGCCGGGGGAGGGGGGCGGTGACGTCAGGGAGCAGGGTGATGTGGTCACGATGTACCCCCGCCCCCACCCCTGCTCATTTAAAGCTGTTTTCAAACAGTTGAGTTTCTTCTGAAGACGAAGCCTTGCCCAAGCCTTGCCCCTCGCCCCGCGAGGCCCAGGGAGACAGCTGGATCTTTGAAGACAATTACAAGACAGGAGTGGAACTCCTGCTTGCTCTGGAAGCCTGATGCTACAACTGATCATTTGCAGCTGCTGGTTTGGGTTTCCACCTCACCCTTGTGACTGATGTATACTTAATCCATTTTCTTTCTGCTTCTACCAGATTGGTGGCTTGGGCCTTGGGAGAAGACCAGGAGAAGGGAATGAGTCTTACTCTCTGGCCCATAGCTTCGGTTTTGGGGAACAAAGACCAATGTGAAGAAGCTCCAGAGAATTCTCTCTTCCAGTCCCAGTCCCCGGTGCTTGCTGGTGTGGGAGCCTGGGCGGGCGGCCGAGGGTCCTTTTACACGGGATTAGGGTCTAGGAGGCCACCAATTTCAGCACAAGCACTACTGAAACTCACATAAAAAAGAAAGCTGTGAAATGGAGGTTCCGGCTTGAGAGGCCCAGCTGTTCCCAGATAAGGGGAAGAGGCCCTGCCGTTTGCTGGAGAGCATTGGCCCCAGCTGGGCCTGGGGCGAGGCGCGGGAGCCGGGGCCGGGCCTGGCCGATAGTCTCCCGAGGACCTGGAAGGAAGCGACGGCCGCTGGCACAGACCTTACTCGGCGCCTCTTCTCGGCTGCGGTTATCACAAAGCTTGTCACCTCAGCCGCCACATGTGACTTGAGGTAGGAGGCCGTGGGGGCAGCAGACCCCTCGGTGTGGAAGAGGGAGGTGCGGGTGCCGTCTCAGAGGAGGGCGCGTGTCTGTGGTCACACGTTGGGCTGGCTGAACTCGGCCTGAAACCGTGCGGTTAAGTTGCATCCACAGGATTCCACTTTTGTGTGTTTCCTTCTCTATCCATATTTATTTTTTTATTTGTTGGAGGAGGTGCAGATTTCAGGAGTGGTCAGGAACTAAGGACGCAACTCTTTAGTCCCCTCAGTGTGAAGCCTGTGGCATCTCCGCCCTCCCCTCGCACTGGCCATCAGTATTGTGTAAAGGAACAACTGATATCCATGAGTGTGCAAGCAATGAACCCATTTGACATGCTGCTATGAAGACTACTTCTAGAACAATTAAAAAAAAAAAACTAACCTACAAAAAAAACCCCTTTATTCTTTAATTGTTGCTTTTACAGTGATATTGTGCATGCAAACCAGGAGCATTTTGTGTCTTAAGAAAAATAATCTTAGAACAGATGGCTGTGAAAATTACACCCGTGCACAGAACATGTCACAGGAATATAGTTCAGGATTTGGTTTTTCTCTTTTTCTTGTAAACCTGAAGGGTTGATATATTCTTTCCATGCAGTTACTAGAACTTAGTTTTGTTCCAACAGTTGTTAAACTTGCAATGAAAAGAAAATGTGCCATTTTTTTCACTCAGAATTATTCATAGCTGTATATTTGAAACTGCTAATTACACATGTGCGGTGTATGTTGGTTTTTTAGTGCAATTTCTTCTGTAGCTATTCTTTGACCAAATTGTGGGTATTGTTAATATTAATTTATATCTGTCTCATTTTGTATGTATGTGTAGTGCGTTTGTAGGTATGTGTGGTTTATAATCTGACAAGGTCATGAAGCTCAGTTTGGCTGTAATTTAATTCCCTTTCCCTATTTTTATTTATTTTTGTACTGTGCTGATTAAATAAAATGCACTGACCATCCATTACATGGACCTCTTTTTGTGGGCACGTCATTCAGGAACAAGCCGGGAGCCCCTTTTATAAATGATTCCTGCACTCAGAGCATAATTGGATCCGTGCCGTGGGGGAGGGGAAGGGAGCTGGGAGTGAGGAGGAGGCTGGGCGGGGGAGAGGGCGTCAAGCTTTCATAACACCGAGGCGGTTCAGGCAGAAGCACAGGTGAAGTCAACTCTTGGTGTAGCTGCTGGGCAGGGGCTGGAGTTGCTCCCCAAAGGCGCCTTTGGATGGGTGCAGCCTGGCACTGCAGGCCCAGACGGCCTAGCAAGGCCCGGGCACAGTAGGTCCCGCAGTGCGTGGAGTAGGCCTGTGCGTGGAGGCTTGGCTCTCAGGCTACTTCCCCCAGGCGTCCTGGGCCTGGCTCTGCTCAGCGCTCACTGCCCCAAGGCTCCTAGGCCAGCAGGGGTGGACTTTGCCCATGCGCCCCAACCCTGCCACTTGGCTCTGCGCAGATTTCCAGAAGAGAGAAAGTCTAGTCCTGGGGGCTCTCAGGGCAGCAGCCGCTGTGGCCCTAGTCGTGACATGTGGGTGGCACTGGTCTGTGCCTACTCTTGCCGCTAGCTGGAGCCTCAGGGTGGTGCGGGGCTGCCTGCGGGCATTAGGATGGTGATTGCTCCAGCTCTGTGAGCACCAGGGCAACGCAGCCTTGTCATCGGGGCCACTCACACTCTCCCCTCACTGACTGGTGAGCAATGGCACCCCGTGGCTGCCAGGCCGAGTGCTGGGGTGCCCTGCCTGCCTCTTGCGCAGCCCCCACCCCACCCTGCCATCCAGATTCCTTTCACTTGCTCATTCTCCTGCCCCCCCCCCCTTCGGCCCCCCCAACCAGCCAGCTTGGGGAGAGGCTGATTGGCCCGCCGTTGTTCGCTCAGACCTCTCCCCAGGCTGCAGCCACAGACCCGCGTCTGTCTTTATAAATACACGCTTTGATTTCAGGAAACATGAAAGCCACGCGCTGCTCCATTCAGCGCGCAGGCCTCAAAATGGTGGAAGAAAGTGTTTGGGTTTAACTGCACTGCCTTTCCCCTTCATCTTCCTTCCCACAGCTTGCTTCTGCATCAGCATTTAATATTTTTGTTCAAAAGCCTCATGAAAATGATCTTCCAGTTTACAGTGTGTGCGCCCAGGCTCTGGGAACAGTTGACTTCTACAAGCTAACATCTCACAATTAGAGGTGCGGTTTGCATTACAGATAAGCAGAACACCTTTCAAAATAAGATTTAATGCTTTATTGCTCTGAATGGTAAATCAAAATATGCTTTAGAAATAAAGTTAATTTAATGGAAAATAGGAATATATGCACCAAACCATAAAACTACATTTAATTAAATCAAGAGAAACACTTCATTGCATACAATCACTGTGTCCTCCGGCTTTCCCCTCGGCACCCTGGAAGCATTACCGTGATCACACCCTCAGTTTCTGGTCCTTCTTCAGTCGCCACACTCTGTGACTTCTTTTAGGACATTGTGACAAGTGCTATTGACAGCCGACCCCCTGCCCTGCGGCTGGCAGGCCCTGGTGCTGGGGCTGAGGGCCCACAGCATCCCCCATCTCTGAAAGGCACTCATTTGGCATGTTCTGTTTTGGTGTCTAAACATACTTTTGCATGTGTCTAGCATAAAGCAACAAGTCTGGGGAGGTAAGTGGAAAGGATAGGTGATGTTCCAGTTAGACGGTCCAACTAGCGTCTATTGGCGAGACTGTGAGCGTCGCTACATGGGGCGGGTGGCACCTGTGGGCCTCGCGGGCAGTTCACCCGGCTTTGGAAGTGAGCATGGGTTTCCAAGGGTAGAATGCCAGTGTGATTCGCTGTTGCAAACTGCCACGGTGCAAATGTCTGCAAGGCCTGGGAAGCAGGGGTGAGGGGTGAGCATGAGACCAGCCTGCTGGGTCCACCTGGGGGTCAGCCTGGCGACCAGGTCAGGCCCTGAGCGAGGCTCAGGAGTTGTGTTCAGGCACTTGGTGTGTTCCGCAGGTCAGGGTAGCAGGATGGGAGGGTGGGGGTTGGGGGTGGAAGCATCTGTGGCAGAAAGTGAAGAAAACTTATGTGCCTGCCTCTTTTACACCCTGCCAGGCTCCTGAGACGTGGGCTCCCCCTCAGCTCCCCACCACATGGAGTGGTCTGAGTCTCTTCTTCTCTTAAGGCTCTTCCTGGCACCAGGGTCAAGAGGGTGGTCTCAGGAAGGCACCTGAAGCACATGTGCTTTGTGCTGGGCAGAAACTGGCAAGACAGCAGTTCCCTCCTGGCATGAGGTCTGTGTGCTTGGCAGCCTGGGGCCCTATGGTGGGGGCGTCCTGGCCTGGCCTGCAGTGCCAGGACCCCTGAGCTCGGTTTTCTATCACTCCGCTTCCCCAAATTCCTATGTGCCCCCCTTGCCTCTGCAGTCCTAGTTCTCCAGGTGAGTATGAATCGAGGTGTTAGAAGGGGAAAACTTCCAAAACCCTGAGTGCTCCCCTCACCTCTGCAACTCCATTTTCTTATTAGTGTCCCTGTACTAGTGTGGACACAGCAGACACGGTATCTGAGTGGCGCCCCTGCAAACTGCACAGCTAAGCGTAAGACCACCACGGGCACCGGCTGCGCCGTTAAGAAAGACGGTCCTTGGAGCGTCCTTGCGTGTGTCCCCCAGAGGTGGCTGAGGCCCAAGCGGGGCAGGCTCTGTCAGGGGTGCACTGCTGGTTGGGTGTGGCTGTTCTGCTGGCCACTGGTTTTGGGTTGAGGGGCTGGCCTGACAGGTGAACCTGCTCACCTGCTGGCTTTGGCTGGTAGGGGGAAGGTGACCCACAAGGAGCTCAAAGAAGCTCCAGAGTCGCAAGTGGGGGTGGGGTCAAGTCTGGGGGGAAGGGGCTGTTGGCTGGACTCAGAGCCACATCCCCAGCTCATCTCTACTAACCCTCCCCGCCCCTGCCCCCACCCTAGGAAGCACATCTTTGGTTGGGTGAACTGTGTCCCGGGCTCCCCCGCCCCATCCTTTGCAGGACGGGCAGCTGCTCCCCGGGTCGAGGCGCGCTGACTTGAGCTGGCTGTTGGAGGAGGCCTCCCTGACGGAAGGTGCCGTCCAGGTGCCCGAGGTGAGCTGTGGGCTGGAGGTCAGCCCAGGGGTCGGGGGCAGAGCACGGGGTCTTTGGTTTGCTGAGTGGGGACCTTGAAAAGTCAGGACAGAGGAAGATGGAGACCAAAGGCAAAAAGTGAGAAGAAACCCTCAGGGAGGGAAAGGGGCCTCATGGAAGGAAGAGAGGGGCTCCTCCCCCAGCACGGCCCTCGAGCTGCTTTCTAGTGGGCGGTAGCAGGGATGCAGCAATTAGTGGAACCAGCGATGCTGAGCCTGACCTGGGCCAGCGCTCCAGCTCCGCGGCCCTCTGGCTCCCGGCGAGGCCTCGCGGGCGCGGCTCAGTTCCCGGGCACGCTGAGGATGAAGCCCGAGCGGTTCTTGGTGAAGTCAGGCTCTGGCTGGTTCAGTTTCGTCTCCACGGAGACGGTGCATTTCTTCCCGTGCAGGCTGCACTGTACAGGGTTGGTGACGTTGACTTGAAGGTGGCGCTTCTCACTGGAAGAACCGAAAAAGAAAAAGACCAGACAGGCCGTTAGCAGACGGCCAGATGGGGTGTTTCCCTGGCAACACCCGGGCCCACCATGGGCCCAGCTGATGTGACCTGTCAGATTCTGGATTCAACATTTCTTCACAGGTGCCTGGGGGGTGGGAGGGGACCATGGGCACAGAAGGCCTCAGAGGCAGGTGTGAGAAGCCCAAGGAGAGGACGAGGGCAGGAAGGACTGGTGCTGGGCCACAGAAAGCCATCAGAAAGCAGAGGGACTGAGGTGCTGGCGTGGGCTCCTTCGGAGAACCCGGCATGCTGAGCTGGACTGGAGGCAGGCGACTGGGGGGACTGGAAGCCCCTGCATGTGCAGCCCGAGGCTGAGGACCAAGCCCCACTGAAGCTTCAGGTGTCTGTGGGGGTCTTGTCCTGGGGTGTGCGGGTGGGGCCCTGGTTTGTGACTATCACCATCTTTGGTTGTAACAGGGAGCCCTGGGAGGCGCTTTGTCTCAAGATAAATGGAGATACTTCCCCAAACATGCTTCCTGACCAGAAAAATGTCATCTTGAGTCCTGGCTGGTTCTGGCCCGTTGTGGGGTCCAGCTGCTAGAAATGGGTCTGACTCCAGTTTCCCAAAGCCTGTTGCAGGCTCCTCTCATTCTGGGGCCTGGGCATGGCGGGGCTTTGCACTGAGGCTGCTCTGCCAATGGACGCATGTCCACTTTCGTATTCACTTGAAGACCTGTGCAGGGCGCCTGCTTCCTGTGGGAGGCTCAGCCAGGCCTTCCTGCTCCATGTGGGAGCCATGCTGAGGAGGCCCCGAGTGGTGAGTGCGTGGGGCGGTGTGTACCTGCTGAGCAGAAGCAGAACCCTGCCCTCCAGCTCCTCCCACCACACTGAATACCCTTTAGAAGCTTCTGCTTATTTTAGGAGCTGAGACACTTGTTTCAATAGGCTGGTGCCTTGCCTCTGCTCACACATGCTGGCCACAGCCCCACGCTGCACCTTGGCTTGTGCCTTGTCGGCTGTCTTTGAGCAGGGCGTGGGAAGAGAAAGGCCTGTCAACTTGGAGCCTCCAGTCAGGGTGGTTGGTTCTGCTTCCCAGATCTGTGGACGCCTTTGCTGCTCTCAGGGAGGCGTCCAGGACTTGGACAGGC
This sequence comes from Talpa occidentalis, assembly GCF_014898055.3. Taxonomy (NCBI): domain Eukaryota; kingdom Metazoa; phylum Chordata; class Mammalia; order Eulipotyphla; family Talpidae; genus Talpa; species Talpa occidentalis. The sequence goes on along the minus strand of NW_023605083.1, from coordinate 80,776,990 downwards.
TGGGACCCTTGAATATTCTGATGGGCTGCCTGGACTAACGTTCTCTTCGTGTTGAACAAGTGAAGGCCAAAGTGCCCACACTGCTCCTGCCCAGCCAGGATGTGCTTTCTCTGGGCCAAGGGAAGTGTGAGGCGCATTGGAGGCACCAGCTGGCCTGGGGTCCCAGTCACTCAGGCACCAGCCGTTCTGGCCCACTGGGCAGCGTTCAGGCCAAGGCACGGCTAGAAAGGACTGAGCATGCAGTGGCTCCCTGGGCCCCACTGTGCTGTGAACACATCATCTTTGACACATTCTCCTCACCTCCTGAGGAGGCCCCGTAGGCACACCCCGAGGTAGGCCCCACAGCTCGTGAAATGCTCTGAAGCATTCTTCAGGGCTCTGTGGCTCTTTTCTACCTACTTACTCATTAAACATGTTGTAGTGACAGAAAATGGACATGGAAAAAGACCTGTGGTTATCACTTGTGGACAGCAGATATCTAATGCTTAATGTCGCCGCAGCCGCAGCTAAAACCTTGGCTGAGACAGCTATTTATAACGAGGCTTGGACATAAAAATAGCAGAGCCCATCAGAGGCAATGACTCAGGTTCTTCTTCAATCCTGTGGGAGCTCGGGCCGCTGTGTGGGGTGGATGTGCGGCCCGTGGCTGGGGTCTGCTTGTGAGGCCCCCTGGCCCTCGTCCTGGCCTGACAGCCGCCCCGGAGCAGGAAAGCCCTGGCAGTGCACCCTGCCTGCTGCTGGACATGCGCTGGAGCCTGACTGTCTCCTGCCAACTCCAGAGTTTGTGGGGTCTCCCTGCCTCCCCGTCAACCTGGCACCGCCTCTAGGTCCTTCCCTGCATGCACATCCCATGGAAGACTCCTGGGAAGGGGGTGACCCCTGACTCTTGCCTCTTGGTGGACTTGTGCCCTCCCCATAGGGCACTTCTGGGGACAGGCTCTGCCCTCCTGTCCTCATGGGGCCAGACACTTGTACCCATGTGGTGGGTTCTCAATCACCTGAGACTCACAGCCTCAGAGAAGGGCTCTCAAGGGGCCCCTAATGGAAGTCAGCCTGAAAAAGCTGATGGGGTAAGAAGAATGAGGTGTCAACAGCCCACCCCACCCTCATGTTCGTACAGTCGGGACATGCCATTTCAGTAGGCCCCAGTCACCGGGCTCAGCCTTCCTCCCCACCCTGCCCCCTCCTCTTGCGCCCTCTTTGGCTCCAGTGTCTGCTCTACCATCTTGGTGCAGTGTTAGCATCCGTGGGTAGTGAGGAGGAGCAAATATTTATTATGGAGTGGCACCCCAGGATTTGAAAAGAGTCCTTGGGGTGTCAAGATCAAAAAATCAGCAGAGAACCACCCTCCGCTCCAGATCACTTCTCCCCATACTAGGCCACTGAAAGCATCTCTGCCAGCCTTGCTATGTCCCAGTGAGCACCATGGGGTAAATACTGGGGGGGTGGGAGGGAGGGGAGGAAGTATGCCCAGGAGATGATGCCAAAGGCGCGGGCCCTTTCCTCAGGGAGCAGAACAGGCTCTGGGAGACCCATGCAGATAATACACCAGGAATTACGATGATGTAGGCAGTGAGGCTGGCCCCTTCTGACAAGACTACCACCCTACTGAAAAGAAGCTTCTCTGAGAGGCAGAGGCAGGCGGCACCCTGGTTCTGATGATGGGTGGAGACCAGCTACAGGCCCTTCCTCTCCTTGCCACCTCCCCATGCCAGTCGTGCACTGCACAGCTCCCTCCCCAGTGACCCCATGTGCATCGAGGACATGGGTGGTTGGCCTCTCTTCCCCAGGCACCGTGCTGGCCTGGCACCCCAGCCTCAGGCCCAGCCCATGGCAGGAGCCCAGCTTGGCAGGAAGCACCAGTGTGCAGAGCGCGCTTGCTGCCTCTCAGCTCCTTTCTGCAGCCCGGCCCTCTCCTGGCATCTATCTCACTCCCCGTGATGCCCCTCAAGTGAGTTAGAATCAATCAGAAACATTATCAAAGGCGGGGCGTGTTCCTCTGGGGTTCCCTCACACTGCTCCTTCGAATTCTGCTCAGCTTTTCTAAGCCCCTTTGAGAGCTTTCCTGATTCCTGTGAGGTGTGAATCCAAGAGCAGGGGCCTGGGGCGGAGGGTCCAAACGCGTAGACGAGCCCTGTGACCGCAACCAAGTCACTCAAGCATCTGTGAGTCTGTCTCGGGCCACTGTCAGGTGTGCATAATAGTTTCTCTGCCCGCCTTATGAGTGAAGGTGAGGGCATACAATTTCACGTAGCCACCAATGCAGCCATCTGCCCTCCCGTGCTGTGTACTGACTCCGTGCCAGGCACTGCGCTGGGCACTGAAAATGTTGAAAACGAAACTGTAGTCAGGGCAGGGGTCTGCCCCCGACCCTGGCAAGCTGCCTGCCCTCTGGAGCTTGCAGGCTGGCGAGAGATCCGCGTGGGCCCTTTGAAGATGTGAACCACTGTACGTGGGGAACATACACTATTGTTTCAATAGTGTCTTCAATGCTAAGACCCCCCCCACCAAGAGGATGCTTCATGAACGTTATTTATTTATTTTTTTTTATAGAGGCATGTTTTCTTTCTTTATTTGTTTGTTTGTTTGTTTTGTTTATACATGCACTGGGTACAGTCAGAAGTGCGGGAGGGTGAGAGAATTCACCAGAGCAGGGAGCAGAGCAGGCAGAAGGACCGAAGTACACTGCTGAGGGGAGCAGCGGGCGACAGGAGAGGTCTGCGCGCCATGTGGGACCCTCACCCGGTGGCCGGGGAGCAGCCGGGGATCGAACCGGCGCCTCAGAGGCCACGGGCAGCTTCGCAACCCAGCGCTCAACCGCTGCGCCACCAGGGAGGCCCCATGAACGTTATTATTACCGAATAGTTTATGTTCTTTACACATTTTTTGCATAATTCATAAAACCTACGAATGCTTGTTCTGAATATTCCTTCTTGCCATCTACTCCTCTGGGGCACCCAAATCCTGCAAGCTTCATGGGGCTGGTCTCCATTTTCAGACCTTGGAGGTCCCCTACCCCTACCCCGTTCCTCTCCTCCATTGGTGGCTGGCTTCTTCCACTCAACGTGTTTTTGAGCTCCATTCATTTTCTTTTGCATGACACAAGCATTCTGGAACTGGGTAGTAGCGATGGTCGCACAACACCATGAAGATATCAGTGACCAGTGGCATGTTTTATGTTCCATGTATTTTACTGCAACAATGATAATTTAAAAAAGGGCTGCTCTAAAGAAAAAAATAAGGGGCCTCCCTGGTGGTGCAGGCCGTTGAGCGCCGCACTGTGAAGCTGTCCGCAGCCACTACAGCGCGGGTTCCATCCCGGCTGGCCAGGGTGATTCCCACATGGTGCGCAGACCTCTCCTGCCATGCCCGTTTCTCCCCTCAGCAGTGTGCTTCATCAGTCTGCCTGTTCCGCTCCGCTCTGTCTCTGGTGAATCCTCTCACCCTCCCACGTATCTGGCCTGTACTCTGTTCTTGTATAAATTAAAAAAAAAAAAAAAAAACTTAAAAAGAACTTGCTCTCAAACCATGTTTTCTCTCCCAGTTTCAAGTTGAACCCAAAATGGCTTTAAGTCCAGCGAGGGGTTTCTGGTGCTTAATCTGGAGCCAGAGCAGAAGCAGGGCCCCGCGGCAGACAGTGGTTATGGGGGTGGGGTGGGGCCAAGTGACATCTCCGCTTGCACCCTCACCGCTCTGCAGATTTTCACGGGGCTGGAGCATCTTCCTTGTTTTTTAAAGACAAGAAAGCAGGCTTTCTGGATGGAGGCAGGCACTCCCTCTGATGGCGAGCCAAGCCAAATGACAGCTGCCGGTGGAGGCTGGCTGCAAGGGGGAGGCTTTTTTCTCCCCATCTTCTGTTACAGGATTTAATGGCTCAGCAAACTGTGGAATTCGGGGACTTTCATCTTGTTTCATCTGTTCCAAGCCATCACTGCAGGCAAATGGCCTTTATCAAATTACTTTCCTTCATTTTTCATTTAGACGCCTGTCCTCTGCTCATGAGAGAAATCCACGGGTAAAGGCAAGGCCCAGTCAATGCAAGGAGAAAACACGTTCCCCGGTCCCTCGTGAAGGGGGCTGGGGCAGCCCAGCAAATGTCCCTCCTGTCCAGACCCCCGGTCAGCTGTGACCAGGAGGCCTTGCTCTCTAGAGAGGAGGACGTGAAGAAACGAGTGGGCCACTTTCTCTTCTCAGCGGCCTGCCCTTCTGCAGCGTTGATAAACTCACTTCAAAGGAAGCCAGAATAGGACGCGCGCGCAGCTTGATGGATGGTTCTCTGGGGGCGTGAAGTTCAGCGACGTGAGGCTGCTGCCCCGCGGTGCTCTGTGGCGGGCTTGCTCACAGGATGTGGTGGGAGGAAGGGCGCCTTGCACCAAGCACAGGCAGGTAGGAAATAGGTGCTTTTCAAAGCAATGATAAATGTAGCGAGTGTCTCATGCAAGAGCCCAACGTCACGAGGACAGGCCACTTCTGTGTGCAGGACACGCGTGCGTGGGCTCAAGCTCTGACCGGGGACAATGGCGGCCACCGGCGTCCAGTGCAGCATCTGTCCACTGTGTGTTTCACTTCCATGGAGAAGCAAGTCGCTGGGCTCGTGTCAAACCACAGAGGGTAGCTCTTTCCAAATCTGGCCTTAGGAAATGCTACTTCTGTTTTTGTCTGGGTCAAATGGACGCTTTTACCACCGTCACTTCTAAAGCAGGTCCAGGCCCAGTGCACACGGAGTCTCCGCGGGCCACATCTCTTGGTCCACTGAGTCCTTCCGGGTTTGCTGCTGGTGCGGGGTGTGGGGGGAGGTGACACCACTTTTGTTTAGAAAGTAAAACTGCTTGTCACCGAAGGCTCTGGGCAGGCAGCTGGTCCCAGCCTGACTGGGGTGGGGGGCTGGGCCTCATTTAGAGGGAAAGTGTGCAAAATGAGTTGGACACAGACCTGAGCTCAAGGGCCTCCCCTTCTCGAAGGGAGAGCGGCAGATAGGAACACCCTGCAGGGCACAGGGGAGGGCCACTTGACCTCAGGGGCTGGGCGGGCTTTCAGAGCAGGTGACATCTGACTGACACCTGCAGAAGCGGCATCCGGCAGGAGCAGTGCTCTGTCTTCTCGCCTCCTCAACACTGGTTGATCTTCACTCCTTTTCGTGTCATACATTTGCCCACGGCAGCAACACCATGCCTGTGGCTTCAGTGTCCATCTCCCAGCCAGTGTCCCCTCTCCGAGCATGAGGTCTGTGCCCATGTTCTCAGCCAGCGATGAGACAAAGTCCCCGAATGTTCCGCAGACAGCTGAGTCTTCATGTGTCCAACACTGAGCTCATACTCTTGGCCCCTTCCCCCAAACTGCTTCCTTCCTCTGCCAAGCCCGCCACAGCCAGCAAGGTGTCAACATCTCCCCTGTCACACAGCCCGGTTCAGCCCGCCTCCCCGCCTCCCTTCACCGCCCACGTGGAGCCACCACGTTCTATTCATTTCACTTTCGCCACCTCTGCCCGCAGCCATCGCTGGAGCCCAGAGTCTTTTTCCTGGTTACTGGTGTGGCCTCATAACCCATCCCTCTGCCTTCAGTTTGCTGCACACATTGCTTCAACACATCCTCCACACTGGATAGACTTCTTTTAAAGGAGAAAAAACATCCTGTCACTCTCTGCTAAAACTCCTTCAGTCGCTGCCCAGAGGTTCTGAGAAGCCCTCCCACCCCCACCCCACCCCCAGGCTGCTCTGGGTGCTCTGCCCTCTGTTCTCTGCACCGCTCTGCATGCATGTGCTGGGCCCACAGCATAAGCGGAGCTGACAAGCTTCCCTGACTGTCTGTGAGTCTTTAGAAATGTGAATAAAATTCCACAGAAAGCATGTTTAAGATCAAAGAGGAGGCTGCAGGAAAGAAAGGCTAATCTCCGGGTGTCAATAGGAAGACAGGGCTATGAGGCTAGCATGGGAGGGGAGGTCAAATGGATGCCAACCCAGGAAAGTGCCAGCTGGGTCACCTGCGAGGGCCTAGGAGTGAAGTGCTGTGAGGTCCCGGGCCTTGCAGGTGACCACTCTATGCACAGGTCCCTGGAAGGAGTCTGCCTTTCGGGTGGTGAAGGGTTGTGGGGAATCAAACCAACAGTTTTTCAGTAAAAGAACAGAGACTTCAAGGGGCCTCCCTGGTGGCGCAAGGGGTTAAGCACCATACTGTGAAGCTATCTGCAGCCTCTGCAGCACGAGTTCGATTCCCGGCCAGGGAGAACCCACATGGCCCAGCAGACCTCTCCTGACTTGCCCGCTGCTCCCTTCAGCAGTGTATTTCAGTCAGTCTGCCTGTTCTGTTCCCTACTCTGTCTCTGGTGAATTCTTTCAACCCCCGCATCTCTGGCCTGTACCCCAGCTCTTCTTGTATGCATAGATGGGTAGATCTTAAAAAAAAAAAAAAAAAGAACAGAGACTTCAAGCTCTTCCCCTCTCCGAACCTCCTGGAAAGTCAATCTACTGCAAGTCACCAAAGGCTACAAGAAAACCCTCGGAGCAGCCGGACAAAAAAAGACATGTTACTTCCCGAAGAAGAGTAGGCCTTCTCAGCAAACATGAGGAAATAATGAAAACACAGATTCTTCAAATGGCTTCAGGAAAATAACCATCAACCTAAATGCCACACCTGACCAGTCATCTGGGCTGGAGGGCCGAGCAAAACCTCTCTCAAACACAGGGAGTTGGGGCCCTCAAAGGGCGTGTCATCAGGGAAGAGCCCAACTCCAGAGGAACAGAGTGGTATGTGAGAGGCATCGGGGAGCAAATGAAACAGGCAAAATCACAGGTAAATCAAATAAGCATTTGCTGTGAAAAATAAGAATGACTAGTTTGGGGCTTCAAACAAACTAAAATTCTGGGTAATAGCGGGAAAGTCAGGTGGTGGCCCCTGTGGAGGTCCAAAGGCCTTGTCTGCAGACGTCCTTAAGACAAGCACCGCGTGGATGAGAGCGCTGGGCTGAACTGCGTGGCTTTCAAAGGAGTGCGTGGGAGGGGGCCGAGGGGACGCGGGACAGAAACACGCGCGTGTGGGTGTGTAAACCCAGCTGTGCGAGCCCCTGCTAGAAGGGAGCCCTCCAATTTTATCGAAATGCAAAAGTAAAAAAAGACTGGACCAAGCTATGCTAGGCAAATATGAAGCTGGCAAAAAGCACTGCTTGGGAGAAAGCTCATCGGATGGCTGCTTTATCACGGGGAAGGTACTTTCAGAAAATAAAGTTAGCAGGAGTGTGAGATAACATGAGATGGCAAAGATACCAGGATAGGCACATAATCCTAGTAAATGACCTTAACGTGTTTTTTAAAAAAATGCAGATCAGCAGAAAATAACATTTAAAGGACACAGATAATCATACTGACAAGCTCAAGTGCGTTCACTATTCAACTTTAGAGCATACATGTCATTTTATTTATTTTTAAAATATTTTATTTTTGCTTAGAAGAACTAGGGTATAGGCCAGAGGTGCAGGGGGTGAGAGGATTCACCAGAGACAGAGTGGGAAGCAGAACAGGCAGATTGACTGAAATACACTGCTGAGGGGAGCAGTGGGTGAGACAGGAGAGGTCTGCTGTGCCATGTGGGTAGCTCCCTGGCTGGGGATCGAACTCCTGCTGCAGTGGCTGGTGATAGCTTAACAGAACTGAGACTTACCCCTGCGCCACCATGGAGGCCCCTATACTTGTTATTTTAAAGTATACACAGAACAGGTCTAGACCATAAGAGGAAGTTCAGTAAATACCTGAGCATTAAGCATCAGACATCTCTTTTGTAACGTAATAATTAAAAGTAGAACTCAAATACAAGAAGAATCTAATAATACAAGAACAGTAAAAAAGCAAACAGTACTTATTATTAAGTGCTTCCCAGATATCAATTCATGAAATCCTCATGCCAGCATAGGGTTAAGTTTCATTTTCAAAAGAGGGAAATAAGGCCCTGACTGGCTAAGTACATGCCAGGCTCGCACACTGTGGGCAGGAGCTGAACCCTGGCAACTGGCCAGCGCCCAGGTCTTTACCTCTCTGCATCCTGCCACAAAAGTGGTCACTAGGACACAACGGTCAGCTGTTCTCCCCATCACTGTGCCCTCCTGAGCACAGCGGAGAGCTGAGCGCGCTTCATCCCCGCATTGAGGGACCCTAGTGTGGTTTCGGAACCAAAGCAGAAGTTCCATGTGTGCCTTCAGAAAGAATGGTTTTTAAAAATAAAGGCATGATCAAGAACGCAGCTGGACTCGCTTCGGCACTAGGCTGCACCAGGAAGGCTGCGCCAGGAGGCCTGCACCAGCGTCAGGCATCTGAGAGCGCGGTTGCTGTAAGCGGGCCGGAGCCTGCGTGGGGCTCACCGGAGGTGGGTTCGGGCCGCAGAGCCCTCGGGCACTCAGCTCTGTGCAAGGGTCTGCTTGTGTGTCGAGTGTGATTGAGGCCTATTAAGAGCCTCCAGGGATGCCTTTTGGAAACTGAAGGATTCTTTTGCAGAATGAATTGTTACCTGGGTTTGTAAATTCAGACTGTTACATATCAGGCGCTCCCTCCCCATTGCTAATACATTCTCAGGTAAATGACACTTGTAGGATGGTGAGTCTGCAGAATGATGGATTTGGAAACATGCGAGGCCAGAGAAGTTTCAGGAATTATTCAGTGTACGTCTTTTTTTTTTTTTTTTTTTTTTTTTGAGGTGAGCGGAGATGAGCACACACTGGTTCTCTGTGAACCTCGCAGGAATAGCCTACACCAGCGCATGACCAGGTATTTGCAGTGGGCACTGCTGGTTCTGGCTGCTGCTGCTTGCCAGGTGCCCCAGACAGCTGCAAAGAGGCTTGGATTGTTTCATGCTCACCAAAGCCTTGTGGTACCCACACTGCAGAGGAGGAAGCAGAAGCTGGGAAAGGCCAAGTAGTTTTTCACAGCCACAAAGCAGTGAGGTGAGGACTGGCCCTGGGAGGCTGTCGCGGGGGACACCTCTCATACCCCATCCATCCAGTCCCTGCACTGAATGCGTCGTCCCCCTTCAGTGTGGGGCTCCCCTCTGCAGCATGCGCTTCTCTAATACTTGGTGCTTTTGAATCCGATTAGAAAGAAAGCACCTGGAATCGGCTGTAAGGACGCTGAAGCCCGGGTGTCTGATGCACAGTGCCCCCGCCCCTCACTCTGCGTCACCCTTGTGGGTTTATCTCCTGGGGCACCTGCTCCTTGGCCAGAAGATGACATTGATGTTTCTTGGCATGTCTGGTTCAGGGAAGGGGTGCTCTGAGTGCCGCCCTGAATTGGCGCGCTGTTTTGCTTATGTGCCAATGCACACTGCGGTCCTGACTTTCCATTTGGGGTCCCTGAGGAGGCCTGCTCCCCTGTGGAGACTTCTGCTTTGTTTTTGCCAATCGGAGGTTCCTATTCTCTGAGCCTTGGCAGCCCTCCCGGCATGGTGGACCCGGCTTGGCCTCTGGAGGCTGCAGGCGGCCGCTGAGCTCACCTTGACAGGCCCAGGGGTTGCCACTCAGCCTCAGATCTGTTTCTCGTTCACCAACATCAGAGACAGAGCTGCGAGAATGCTCCATTTTGCTTTATATATTTGGAATCTGAACTTTTTAGAGGCTGCATTCCTCTGTCCCTCCCAAAATAGCCAAATTAATACTTTATGCCAGGGATAATGAAACCTTTCAAAACCAAATGAAGAGAACAAAACCATGGCCGTGGCTTCCTTAAGTACGAGGAATGAACAAAAAAAACAGAAGCCACAATACGAAACAACACCAAACCAAACAGAAACCCAGCCACAAAACAAATGGAGCAGCAGCTGTGAACAGAGCTGCCTCACAGACTGGGGCCTGGGGACCCCTCAGCGGGCCACGCTGGCCACGGTCCATCATCTCTAACAGAGGGCACCGAGCCTTCAGGTCTTCTGACAGGGGAGCCCTTCCCTTCTGTCCCCCGTGTCTCTCTCTCCCTCTCTCCGTCCCTCCTCACCTCAGGGTCCTAGTGGCTGTCTTAAAAATAGGTTTGAGAGATGGTCGCCCTCTGCTGTGTTGAATTTCTTTTTTCCTTTTCTAACCCCTTTCCTGTTTCCTGCTTACATTTCTACTTCTCCTGGCTCGACGTGTTGTTAACAACACCTCCAAAGTTAGCACCATCTGTAAACAAGGGTGTTTATTTTCTAGTCACATCATTAATGAAGGTGCTAAATAAGACTGGCTTGAGCATGAACCAGAACCTACACCTGCCTCTGAACAGATGATTTTTAGTGGTTTGTCAGGAACACCAGTCTCTATTTGCTTATCAACACACTGTTATCGAGAAGCATCTGAGCTTATATTTGTGTGGGGCTGTGGGTCGCTCTACACAGGCGCTAACGGGATCCAGGCCCTGTCAGCCGAGGCCTGAGCATCTAAGGTTGTGAACCTCTCCCCAAAACAGACTGGCATCCTATAAAATAGAACTCAAATCATTAAAAGAATGCAAAAATACTATTTCCACTGGGTTCAGGTTATAAGATGGTATTTCCTCCTAAATTATGTTGATTGAGGTAAAGCACCGATAGGCTTACAGCTATGTATCTGCTCCGGGGGTGATAGCGTCAAACCTCTACAAATATGTACTTTCACACCCTGTCTGCCTACAGGGCCCCAACAATCATCCACCCTGTCCCACTGGGCCCACCCGCCCCCACTCCCACCCATGACCCTTCCCCTTTGGTTGCCTCAGTCAGATGTTGAGCTTATTATTGGTTTGGTTTGACTGACCCTTTGCTATGTTTCTCTGTCTTGCACACATCAAGTGAGGCCACCCGGTATTTGTCTTTCTCCTTCTGACTTATTTTGCTTAGCATTATAGGGTGGTATTTTTGAACAGGGCTGGGAACTAAGAAGAAGAAATTTTGCCACGAGCTCAGGAATTCCCTGGTGTTGTCTTGAAACATTCTATATCAAACATCTGAGTCTAAGGCTCTGGGATGCAAGAGAAATAATAAAACAACCTCCATTCTCAAGGAGCTCACCATCTGGTCAGGGAGGCAGACTCATGGGCCTCAGCACCATTGAAGGCCTAAGGGGTGGGAAAAAGCACAGAGTGGAGGGAGGTGCCCTGAGTCCAGCACGCGGAGCCACTGCAGTCCTCAGGCTCTCGGTGCAGCCTGTGCCTGTGTTTTTGTTTTTTTTTTTAGATTTATTTATTTATGCATACAATAACTGGGGTACAGGCCAGATGTGTGTGTGTGGGGGGGCAGTGAGAGGATTCACCAGAGACAAAGTGGGGAATAGAACAGGCAGATGGACCGAAATACACTGCTGAGGGGAGCAGCAGGAGAGACAGGAGAGGTCTGCTGCACCATGTGGGTAGCTCCCTGCCTGGGGATCGAACTCGTGCTGCAGTGGCTGCGGATAGCGACCGTAGTTTGCGTCTCAACCCCTTGCGCCACTAGGGAGGCCCCAGACGGTGCCTTTGACATGCGGACACGTCATTCCAATAAGCTGGATCAGCTGGGCTCTCAGCACCTGGGTCCCCAACAAGACCTGACTTCTCTTCTTCACACCATGCCCCCAGACCTGGAGGGAAGCAGCGGCACTGACCGGGGCTGAGTGCTGGGAGGACAGCTCACACGAGCCCCCTTCTCACTGCCCTTTCCCTTCCTCCCTGCGACCCACCTGGGCCTCCCCAGACCACAGCGGTCTCCATAGCCCTGTGGAGGGGCACCCCTAGGAGCCAGAGGACTTGGGCTCACCAAGTTGACCTAAAAGGGAGATTAGAGAACGAGCAGGGAGCGGCAAGCGTGGGCCCGGCGTATGGGACTCAAGTCTGGGAGAGTGAGGTGGGAGAGAGGCCAGTTGAACAGACGGGGTGGGGGGTGGGGGGTGGGGTAGATGGCAGGCAAGGAGTCTGGGCTTAGTTTTGGGTGCAGTGGGGACACCCCTAAGGATCCTTGAGTACATAATACTTTGGATATTTTGTTTTCTCCAGGGCACTCAGCCCTCTCTGAAACGGACTCCTTTGATTCTTGGCTGGTTTGCTCTGGCCTGTGGCTCGCCCCCGCCGAAGGTGAACCCTGGCTGTGGGACCTGCCCATAGCCCGATGCCTGAAAGAGCGTCTGGCATAGGTAGGTGTTGAACAAAAGAGCGGGTATAGGAAATTGACATAGAGGAAGCGGGGGATGTGGAAATAGACAGACAGGAGAACTGCAGACAGGAAGGCCAGTTAAGAAACTGTAAATAAAGGAAGAAGGGCGGTGATAAGAGCGCAGAGACAGGTCAAGTTTAAGATGCTTCCTAGTAAGATCTCGGTGACTGACTGTAGGTGGCAAAAGGGGCCAGTCTGCAGACACGTCGCTGTGTTTCAGCGTGGGTGATGGAGAAGGAGAGCGGATGAGCCTGGCTTTAGACAATGTGGAGCTGGACGCCCTCCGGAGAAGGATCCAAAGGGTTCCACTGCACATTGTCAGGCTCAAGCACATGACTCATTCCCTGCCTTAAAGGAAACACGTGATGCTGTCAGGTCTATCATATATCCAAATCGTTTCGCAAAACCTGTTTTGTAAGCAAATGCCATGATCAAATCAGTATTGACAGCAGCAGTGTGCTGCTGCGCTACGCTAAGCAAAGAAGCACGAAACTGGAGAGATTTTGTTGAAAAGGCAAGTGTGGCAGCGTCCCGCACCGGCGCACCCCGCGCCTCCCCTCCAGCCCACGCTCCTTAGCACTTCTCTTTATTCAATGTCATTCCTTTGTTTTTGACACTTTCCCCGCCATGCTTCCCAGCAATCTTGAGCTGAAAACTTCCAAACTTTTGAAGCGGTATTCCAAGAAGGGAATACAAGGGAAAAGGAGGGAAGGTAGAGCTAATCTTTGCTTTGCCAATGGAAGGTCACATTCTCTAAAACTGGGGTGACGTCTGGGAATTTGGAAACCAGTCCTCCTCCCTGGAGAATCAGGAGATGATGGTTCACTGGATGTTAGTTCAGGGGCCCAGCCAGGGGCTGTAAGCATATCAAGCTACTGGCTGAGCCCGGAGAAAGGGATTTCTCCCGGATACGAACCAGTCCTTTGGAACTTTGGCTCTTACACACCCGAGAATCAGACATTCCAGCTGGCGGCAGCAGCAGGAAAGAGATGGGGACTGGGGACTTCCAGGTTCTGTGTATTTCTAGGAATGCTGCTTAATTGAGAGAGGAGACAATAGAGCATGGTGGAGAGACCATGCAGTTTGGAATCAGCTAGTCTAGGGTTTGAACCCCAAGGTGGGGATTAGGTGATTACGTAATCCTTTGAAGCTCAGTTTCCTGAACTGCGATAATGCTTTCTCTTCCAAAGGGTTTTGGTGATATTTAGAGGAGACCATGTATGCACAGAGGCTAGAGCAAGGCCTGGCACCCAGTACAGGGCCCATTTAGCCTTTGTGAATGGATTAAAAGTGCTTTAATTAAAGCACTTTTATGTTTAGAAAGCTGGTTGGACGAGTGATTCAAGGGCTAACAGGATGCTTGGCCTGCGCCTCCAGCCCTCTTTGCTTGACCACGGACAGCCCAGGAAACAACTCTGCTAGCTCCTAGGACTGTGTTGGCGAAAAGACATGCGGGTTCTGGAAGGTACTTTTTCTCCCCGCCAGTGGAGAGCCTGAACGCAGTCCCCCACTACCACAAATTATGCAGTGGGGTTTCCCATATTTGAGGAAATGGCAGAGGTCAGCACACCTGGATGCACAGGGGGGGAGCCTCGTGCTGGGAAAACCACCTTCATGCTTGCAGCGTGTCTCCTGTAAGGTAGATATCCAGAAGGCACTTTTACCTTATTTTGGGGTCTTTTAAAATCCCACTGATAAAAGATGAAGCTTTCTTCTTAGGTGATAATGACACAGTTCTTATTATGCATTTTCACCTTCACTCTCACTAAACCTTATCGCCCAACCAGGCAACTGTAACCCACAGTGAAGAATATTTGCTTAGGCAGCAAATAACTGGAAATTTCTGTTCTGAGGGGGAATTCAAAGAGGTTAAAACAGAAGCAACCAGCTCATAAGCCAACGCCAGAACACTGAGATGAAAAGAAACAAATTGCCCACTTTCTACCACCTGTTTGAGAACAGAAGGATTGGCGCTTAGTAGTTAGCTAAAAAATATACCCTTATTTCATTTCGGTAAAGATGATTTTACCACACGGATGCTTTTGATGGAAAATCTGCCCCCTGCTCCGAAACACCTTTTCATGCTGGTAACAGCAGAGGCAAAGCAGGCCTTTCGATCAATATGTTCTGCGAGCTTCTCAGCAGCTCTGCTTTTTCTATTCTGCATTTGCTATTTTAAGCGAGTACATAATGCATCAATTTCCAGACTCTTACTCAATGCCACTGCTACAGAACAGAGGACTCAGTAATCTTGTCAGGCAGTGCAGAACAATATCCCAACAGATGAAACATTCCATGCAGCCTTATTTCCTTTTTCCTGGGATGGGGCAACTATTTCTGGCCCTTTAATGAGAGAGGAGCCAGTGGCGGTGGTCCAGTCCTTCTCTCTCAGGAATCCCACATCACAGAAACCACTCTCCAAGTGGCTGCTGGTGGACACATCAAAGGCCTCATGGGCGCTCAAGTCCATTTGCCTGGTCTCTTAGTTCTTATTTTAAGTTCCCAGAAATGGCTTGTTCGGACCCAGGCTGGAGCTTGCTGGCTGGAAATGAGAGTGTGGGCTCTCCCAGCCACATCTGTGCTGTCCCTGCCTGCCCGCCACCAAGAGTTCCCACTCTCCCGGTTCACTAGCTTGAGTTAAGAGCCCAAAGTACCCTACACTTCAGTGCCCCCAGTTTCTTAAGAAATATCAAAGTGAAGTCCCCACGTGGTTCCCTGCCAGATTTGACTTGACCTTGAGTGCTGACAGTTCTAATAGAAAGTCAATCGCATCTAATATCTTGGTGGGCAGTTAAGGCAGATTTCCCTGCTGTGTGTGTTTATGGCTGCAGGGGCTTCTAATATAGGTCCTATTTACTGCCCGCAGAGTTACCTGGGAGAGCAGAACAATCTGTTGCTAAATGAGTTAGCCACATTTTCCAAAGACTTACTCTATACTTGGCTGGTATAATGGCTTGGGCTACTTTCGTCAACTCCTCTAGGTTCTGCTCATTTCATCTCAATTAACAATGGCATAACAAACTAGATGGAGTGAATGTATAAGTGATTCTATTGAAAAGTGAATAATTCAGTAATGACACTATACCACTGCTTTCTGTCTAAAGAACTAATTCATGGCATCAAATGATTCGGCCATCCCGATAGGGGCCTTGAATGACTGGCTCAACTTCATTAGCATGAACACAATCAAACCAAATACACTCTTCCTCTGGGGCTGGAAGTCAGACACCCTGAGTAATATTTAGGTCATGGCTGCCTGAGCAAATCTGAAAAATGGTTCGTGTCCTGATTAGACAGTTAGATGTTTGTTTTAAATGACTATCATAGGAGGGGACCCACAGGCTTTTTAGAGCAGAGAGTTCTATGAGCAGTACTGAAGTGCACTGAAGCAAATTGTCTTTGTCCAGGGCAAGTGTACCGGCATAGGCTTGGTAGCTGAAGTCTGATCCCCGGTTGGATGAGCACAAGTGTTTCCACTTCTTGTCTCCCGCTTCTGGGAGTCCACAGGGCAAAGATTCTTGGCCTTGACTGGCACAGTGGAATGATCTGAGAAGCCTCTGGAAACCGTGGCCCTAACGTCGGTCAGGTCCCACTCCTAGATTCAGTCCGCCTGTGCGTGGCCCCGGGACACTAGAGCGTTTGGGCTGGGGTGGATTCCCGAGCAGCAGCGCCCTGCACTGCGTCAGGTCCCTCCCCTCCCCTGGGAACCCGGAGGAGGCCCGGCCCAGCTTCTCCTCAGTAATGTGCCAATCAGCTTCCCAGCAACCGCTTGGCAAAAGACAGGGTTCCCCTTACAAACAACTGGTTAATCAATTTTTGTACTAGGATGTATTTCAAAAACATACCAGAGGGAATAGTTATATAAGAACTATTCGGAGCAACTTTATGGAGGCACTTTGTAGAGGAGGGGTCCAGCTCTGGCCCCCCAGTTCAGAGAAGAACTGTGGACGTGGTACCCTGCCGCCCTGGCACACCCCCAGACAACACTCTTTCTTGTCCACTTATTCTCATCTCTGTGGCCCTTGGCGTGGTGTATATGGTCTTGCTCACGCTCTCATGGAGCTTAACGTGTGGCGTGGACTTACACGTGGAATGCTGTGGAGTCACACGGCGGGAGAGCTAATCTAGTCTTATCTTGGGGTAACTGGGAACTTTCTTGAGGAAATACTCAATTTTAGTATCACACTTTATTTTAAGAAGATACTAAGTTCACATGATTTCATAGTCACAAGTACCAGGGTATCCACAGGGTAAGTATGTTTTCCTTCTGCTCCATTCCATTTCTCTCCCTACCAACAACCACTGATTGGCTCGTGCTTCAGACACCGCTGTGTGTGAATATAGTAAATTCATATATTAGGGGGTGACTTTAAAGCAAAACTCTGGCCTTTAGTCGTCTTCAAGGCCCACTGTTCATTTCTGATGTAGGAAGGACAGCAGCCGGGACCATCGTGTGTTATGGCAGAAGACAGCAGGCAGGGACTGATGGCTGTCAATCAGCGTTCCCTCATTTATACCTTAGGTGTGACCTTCCTAACATGGCAGAGGTCATTCCATATCATACTGTTTAATGAAAGGCCTAACTGTGCACTGGAAACAGTTGGTGGCAAAAAAATGTTTTCTTTAAAAATTTTTGCTGAAACAAAGTCACTGGGTGTCCTTTTAACTTTTTCTTTACATTCTATTTTAAAAAAATTTATTTTATTTATGCATCCTGGGGTGTAGGCCAGAGGTGCAGAGTGGTGAGAGGATTCAGTAGAGACAGAGTGGGGAGCAGAACAGGCAGACTGACTGAAACACACTGCTGAGGGGAGCACCAGGGGAGTCAGGAGAGGTCTGCCATGCCATGTGTGTAGCTCCCTGGCCAGGAGCAGTGGCTGGCGATGGCTTGATAGCCCTGAGACAGAATCCCTGCACCACCAGGGAGATGTCTTTTTCTTTCTTTCTAATAGGGCAGGTTTATTAGGAAAAGGTGAAAGACAAAGGCAGGCAGGAGAGCTGTGTGTGTCCTTTTTAACGGACACTTTGTTTTTTGAATTATCTTAAAATTTAAAAAGCATCAGCTAGATTATCAGTCAATCTGGTATTTTCAGCCAATGTCATGTTGCCTCAGGCCGAAGATGGATAAAGAAGGGTTAGGGGTGTGTGTGGGGGTCATTATCCAGTCGCCAGCACCCTGTATTACGTTACCTTCAGTGCTTAACAGCCGCGCATTTTGTTTACAAAGCAACCCCCACTCAATTGCGTGAAAACAATCAAGTGTTTTCAATCAAGCCAGGCCAGTTCTGACCTGGGGGCAATCATCTCGTTGAAGAACTCCTGGCGCCCGGGAGCCCCGATGAAGCGAGGGAGCGCCCCGGCTCCCAGCTCCAGCTCGCGGGGGAGCGCGGCGGGCAGGGTGGGCCGCAGCCCCGCGCCAGGGCGACCCAGCGGGACGCCGCCGGGACCCAGACGCGGAGCCCAGGTGAGGCGGGAGCAGTTCCTGTGCGGCCCTTCACTTCCTAATCCTCCTTTTAAAAGACGGGCTTTAAGTGAGGCATTAACGTCTCCAAGAATACCACGGCCGGGCGGGGGCTCGGGCGCCGACCTCCCCGCCCCCGGCTCCCCGGCCTCCGGGCACCTGCGGCGGGAGCGGGGCCCGGGGCGCGCGACCCCCCGAGGCCTGGCAGGGCCGCCGGGCAGCGGGGGGAGGGGGGCGCGGGGGGCAGGCGAGGGGCAGGGGAGGGGAGCGCCGAGCGCGGGCGAGACAAAGACACCCCGCACCCGCCCGGGGTGGGCAGGCGGGGGAGCGGCGCCCGGCAGAAGCTGCCGCTTTTAGCTACGCGCTCCCGTGGTCGCCAAGGCAACGCGGCATTAGCGATTCCATCTGACATTAGAACACGCCGCCGCCGGCCCGGGGAGGGGGTGCTGCGGCCGCGGGTGGAGACTGTGCGCGCAGCTCGCGCACCCCACCGAGGAGGCCGGCGGCGCCCGCTCTTCAGACTGTCGTTTCTTTCTTTCTTTTTTTTTTTTTAAAAGATTTATTTATGCATACGGGAACTGGGGTACAGCCTAGAGGAGTGGGGAGCAGAACAGGCAGATTGATTCATGCATCATTTAGCGTGCCCCTCCCCCCAGCCGCCGCCCCGCCTCCTGGTGGTTTTTGTTTGTTTGTTTGTCTTTCTGGAGGAGGTGATGGTTTGGGGCTTAGTGCGTCTGCTGGCGCATCGCTGACCTCGCTGGGTTGTTTGCTGACAGGAGCGCGGGCTAAGTGGGGCTATGGATTTGGGTCGGCTGAGGGTGTGAGGATTGATTTAAGGCCAAAACAAGGAATGGAAGACTTGGGCAAATAGCAGGCTGCTCTCGCTCCTTTAAACCAGGGCTGCAGAGTGGTGAGAAGTAGTTAAAAGGAAAAGGAGGAGGAGAAAGGGCTGCCCTGGCAGACTTGTGAAATAGGATTAGTGGAAACCCTGAGGACGGAGGCCCACGGGGAACCAGCCTGCAGCAGTGTGCCACACGTGACAGTTTTCCTGCTCAGAAAAGGAAAATCGATGTGTGTGTGTGGGGGGGGTGGGGGGCGTGGATAGGATAACTGAATACCTTATACTACTAGCTCTCAAACTGTATTTCAGCCTTAACTAGGGCAGGCTCAGGAAATGGACTCTTCGGGGGTGGGAACTGGTCTTAATCATCTCATCTCTGTAATAGCTGAGCCCAAGGTGGAACTCGCCCCACACCGGACAAGGTTGACGGCCCATCCATGGTGCACAAATCAAGTCTGCAGAAAGGACTTCTGAAGGTCAGCCTCCTGAACACAACAGGGGCTGAGCCCAGAAACATCCTGTGGGCCCACATGCCTGGCCATGAAGTCAAAGACCCAGGGGTGTGGCTGGGAGTTTTTGAACATTCAGCAAAAAGCAAAATGTGGGTAGGCACACAGGTGTTTTTAATCCACCAGGTGCAGTCTCCCCCTTATGACACATCTTGCCTGGGTCTGCCATCTCACTTGGTGCTGTGATGAATAACAAGCCTATGACAGGGTGGTGTGGGCTGGCAGTAGCCGGCTCCTGACACTCCCGTTTTCAGCTTCTGTGGGAAGCTGTGGGGTTCCGAGAAATAAGAGGGCACCAGGTCAGACTGGAGTATCACTTCTTGACAAACGGGATTGGGTCTGTCTCTCTAGACCGGCGCTGGGTCTGTCTGTGCCCATGATTACTGGTATCCCAGGGAGGCAAGGGTTCTGCTCGACTGGGCCTTGCAGAAGTGGTGATGGAAAACTATGAATACATATGATTGATGCGAACTGCTATTTCTGCATTTCAGAGTTCTAACCTTAGCATATTCAAAGATGACTGGCAAAGTCCATCTTCCTTGTAGGTGGAATAGCAGTGGGTGGAGTATGAATAGGGAACAGAAGGACCACGAGGCTGAGGACATGTGGAAGGGAATTAGTCCCCGAGTTGAGCAAAGCTGAACCATTTACCTACAAGACCAAACCTCTGTTCTGGAAGCTTTCAGTTATAGAATTGGACCTTGAGAGATGATCTGACCTTGAGTTCTGCTTTAAGCAGGGGAACATCTAAAGCATTCTGGCTAGAAGTCTATTTATTTCCTAAGACCTCTCCCTTAGGGACAGATGGTCGTGCCTCCCTCTAGTATTATGCATCCTGACAGTGAAGAAGTTCTCCCAAAACCATGACAACCAACCTACTCCTTAGAAACACACCTAAAATAGGGATGAGAAGGCCCAAGTGGTGCCTGTCGTGTCTGTAGCCTGAAATGAGTGTGCTGACAGTGAGCAGCAGAGCAGGCTCCCGTTAGAAGCTGACTGGTAAAGACCCACCAATCCCCACGCAGTCCTGGACAAACCCACATGAGAGGCCTCCCCTGGTGGCGCAGGCGGTTGAACACAGCGCTGTGAAGCTGTCCACAGCCTCTGCAGCGCCGTTTCGATCCCGGCCAGCCAGCGAGGGTCCCACATGGTGCTGCAGACCGCTCCTGTCTCGCCCACTGCTCCCCTCAGCAGTGTGTTTCAGTCAGTCTGCCTGTTCTGTTCCTCGCTCTGTCTCTGGTGAATCCTCTCACCCTCCCACGCATCTGACCTGTACCCTGGTTCTTGTATAAATAAATAAATAAATCTTAAAAATCAAAAACAAAAACAACCTACATGAGCACTGACGAAGTTAAAGAGGAATTTTCAATGTTTTGCCTAAGTTGCTCCTATGTTTGACGGCCAGAGCTTTAAGGAATACTTAGAGACTGATACTAGTGAAATGAATGAACAATACTTCAAAAAATTACTTGGGAAAATATTAATTTGCCAAGATAGGGATGATTATGTCTTTGTGAACTGTAACCAGCCAACCAGGATGAAATGAATCTGTTTCCCTGAAATAGACCAAGTTTCATGTCTTAAAAGATGTACATAATTCTATGTTCAGTGGTTAAGGGAAAAATTAACTAAAGGTGGTACAGCTGTAACCCCACCCCCTCTGCCGATTCCTGTCTCACCAAGGAAGCCTGCTATTGTCTCGTAATCGTAAGAAAAAAACCCGCTGAACTTGGGCTAGAAAGCCTTTGGAGTACTGGTGGTGAAAATGAAAGAATTCTGACCCAGACTACCCTAATTTCTTGATTTTCTTAATTTTTGATGTTGACGTGAGATGAGCTGCAGCGTGACAGCCTTGGCGAGGGCTCTAGGTGGGCACATTAGGTGACCACACACACTGTCTCCTAAATAGCAGGGTCTGGAGGAACAGGATACAGATGTGGGAAAATGTGCTCTCTGATGGGGAGGACAGGAGGAGTTGGGATGACGTTGCACAAAGAGGAGGAGGCCTGAAGCGACGGAGCAGTAGGACACTATGACAAGGAGACCGAGGGACAACCAGAGCAGGCAGAGAGGCACTGACGCCTGGCTTATGCTCCCCGCCGCCGGGGAGAGCCAGCTCTGCCTGCCTGTCTGCTGCAGCCCCACATGCAGCCTGTCTCCTGCTGTGTGGGGTCCCCAGCTCTCCCATAACTGCTCATACCACTTTCCCTGCCTGCTACCGCACAGGAGAACCAAGAGGAGAGACTCAGGAAGGAGGGCCCAGGGCTCGCTGGTGGCCAAGAGGAGGAGGGAGGGAAAGAGAAAAGAGAAAGGAGGTGTTCTGGCGCAGGAGTGAGCCTTCCTCACCAGCCCCACCTTCTTTCTCAGGCCCCTCAGGTTGTGAACTGTGCGAGGCCCCTGGGGTAGGGTAGTTAGTGGCGGAAGTGAACCCCTCCCCTCGACTTGAGAGTTCCCATTCAGTGTCCATTCATCTGGCTTAAGAGCGCAAGGGCAGGGGCAGAGGGACCAAGCAGGGCCAATAATGAAAGAGCAAAATGCAAGTGAAAAACTCCCATGGAAAACTCGGAATTCCGACTCCAAAAATCAGTCCATTTAGTCTTTGTGACAAAACTGGGCCCAAGGCGGCACAGCATGGAGAAGGCGGGTCCTGGAGGGAGGCTGCTGGGCCGTCTCCCTGTTCCCCCACTCCACAAGGGGTGTGTCAGCAGCATGTCTGTAAGCCTCTCCAAGCCTCAGTTTCCTCAATCGCAACGTGGGGTAAGAGGAGCATCACCCTCAGATTTTTGTCAAGCTCAAAAGACCACAATCCCTGGCAAAGCACTTCCTCAGCACAGCGCAGAGCTAAGTGCTTGATAAGCGTTTGCTGTTACTATTATTAGGGTTACTACAGAGCTGCTACAACCAGGGGTAAATTCCTTTTTCTTTGTATAAACATGCAGTAAAAAATATTTGCTAGGGATTTTCTATGCATGGGAAAGCGTATCTATTTTCTTTGGGGCCAAATGAGTGTGTGTGTGTGTGTGTGTGTGTGTGTGTGTGTTTTTCAAATATATATATATACATGTTTGAATAAACACGCACGCACATATATATACATGTATAGATATATATGTTTTTTTGAATTTCCCACAATAAAAAAGAACAGCTTTATTGCTTTTATCTTTGGTGGAGCATGCTTCCTTCTGATGTCAACTTACTTTTTCCTCTACTGGTGAGAAAGTCCCAGTCTCGGTTTCACAGCTAAAAAAAGGGTGCCTTCTTAGCAGCAGAAACACTTTCTGCACTAAGGGTCTCAGGCATATGCTACGTGGGAAACAAAGAAGTAACTTTTTTCTACCTTTCATTATTTCTGTTTTCCTGAGGAAGTCAACTGGATTTGGACTAAGCTGAGAGGAGGCATTCTCAGGGAAAGTTGAGGTGCCAGTATGCCTTTTTCCCATCTGTGAAATGGGTACGTGAGGTTCACTCTAACACTCATGGGGAGGTGCTGGCTCCTGGAGCTGGTGTTTCAGCCCCTCTGGTGCTACTGCTCTAACCATGATCCATGGCCCCAAGACAAGCTTCCCCTCTCTCCTTCCCCTTCCCCAAGTGGATTTCTGCGGCCATCTCATTTAGAGACCTGACTCCTGGGGAGTCTTACATTCCTGGTTATTTTTAGCCTCATTTAGTTGAACTGTTCCGATGCGGCCACCACATGGCTGCAGCTGCGGAAAGCAGCTGCTGTGGTCTGACTTCCAGTCAGTCTTGACAGTTCTTGTCAGGGGACTTTGGAAATTCCTTGTGTTTTTTCAGATGATACCAAGAACTTTTCACCCTCCCCGGGGTATAAGGTATGCTCTGGAGGCTGTGCATCTGCAAACCTGCCCTGGGTTGGGATGCACGAGAACCGCACTAGGAAGGATGACCGACTTCAACTGTCAGGACCCAGATGTCTTAGCCCCAGAAATACCACTTCCAGGAAGAGATCCTGTGTTAGGCTCTGAGCCCAAAGGCTTCCTGAAGGCCCTCTCTGGTTTTCCTATGGGAGCCCAGGAGTATCCCCTGGGGTCTCAGGATAGAAGCAGAGAGTCTGCAGCATGTTGCTGGCCTGCTAGGAAGCTGCCTTCAGTGACAACAGCCAGAATGCACTAGACGCCAGGACACTGAGCTGGGGGAACACCATGCCTGGCTGTATGCTCCCTCCTATTCTCCTGCCCATCTTGTCCCCTGCATACACTTGCCTGCTCTTCTCTCCAGGTCAATCAGCTGTTAATTTTTTGGCTTCACCCCTGCACCCATCTGCCATGATGCTTTTGCCCGCAGGCCTTTTGCATGTGCTGTTCATAGCTGGAAGATTCTTGGTTCCTTTTCCAAACCAACTGCTATTTGTCATTTGATTCCCAACATCAGCACATTTTTGGGAGCCTTTCCTGAGTCTCCCAGACAGGGTTAACTGTTTCTTCAATGTAATTCACACACTAGATTGCAATCACCTGTCTCCCCATTAGACTGTAAGCTTCCAGGCAGGGTCTGGGTCTTGATTGCTGTCTTACTCTCACTTCCTAGCCTAGTAGCTGGCCTGACACATAGTAGGTGCTTGGTCAGTATTTGCTGAATAAAATTCCTGACTCAGCCTCCCTGGTGGCCTAGGGGTTAAGTCTCAGCACTATCACCTCTACGGCCTGAGTTCGATCCTCAGCCAATGAGGTGACCCACATGGCACAGCAGACCTCTCCTGACTTGCCCGCTGCTCCCCTCAGCAGTGTACTTCACTCATTCTGCCTGTTCCCCACTCTGTCTCTGGTGAATCCTCTCACCCCCCTGCACCTCTGGCCTACACCACAGTTCTTCTACATTCAAAAAATATTCCTGATTTCCCAAGAATGCCCCCCTTTTTTGGCCTCCTATATATTTTTAGACTGTATCAAACTCTAAATTGCTCACGTCACCTCTCTAAGCTTTCTATTTTATCATAGTATCTATTCAAATCAGGTCCTTCATCAGTTGAGTTGAAAAATCTCAGATGTGCATATACATATGAAAACGTGACCTGGGGACTGATAGGCCGAGACTGTGTCTAAGACAGACATGTGAATAAAAGGGGAAAATCTTAGCTGGATGACTGAAAAGAGCCAGAGACTGTTTCCTGTGTTTCGGTCATTCTCCTTCGTGACATCCTTTTTTACAGGCTGGGGAGTAAGGGTCCCTCTTTTCCAGGCACAGTTATTCTTAACAAGCAGATAACATAGTTTCCAGCCATGAAAAATCTTCCATTGGCCATCTGGAACTGTTTTTATTATTTCCTTTCAAGAAAATTCTTAACAGTAGAGAGGAAGTTTTCAGTTACGGTCTCTGCTCGTGTCCCTTCTCCCCACCCCAACCTTCTGCTTCGAGCAGATAGGAACCAGTGCCCGGAGCAGCCATTACCGGCAGCTGCATGCAGACCGCTACTGGCTTTTCTACAGCTACTTTCCATGCTTTCCACGGCGGCTTCTTCCCCAGCCCTCACCTTCACACGGTGTTTTTAACGGTCGTGTGTGTGGTGTGCAGGACGTTTTTTTTCACATGATACCAAGAACATCCCCCCCCCCCCCCCCGGGGTATAAGGTATGCTCTGGAGGCTGTGCATCTGCAAACCTGCCCTGGGTTGGGATACACAAGAACCACACTAGGAAGGATGACTGACTTCAACTGTCAGGACCCAGGTGTCTTAGCCCCAGAAATACCACATCTAGGAAGAGACCCTGTGTTAGGCTCTGGGCCTGATGGCAGCCAGCACGCGCCTCTAACTGCGGCCCAGCACCTGGCACAGCATCCAACTTTGTTGTGCCTTAAAGCAGCCACAGGAACAGGGTCTCCACCCAGGCGCAGGCTGCAGCCTCACACCACCAGCATTTCAGGCTGCGGCTGGTGCTGCCAAATGCCAAGCCCTGGATGCTGGCAAGGTGACTGGTAGGTGGCGGCTGACTGCAGTAGGGAGGGGCCGCATGGCTGGTCTGGGGAGTTTGCCGGGAGATGGATGGTTCGTGCCTAGTCTGTCCCGACACAGACTCCGGACGACATGCCAAAGAGCAGCTGTCTGAGCTCTCCTGACAGAAACGCAGAGGAGAGACATGGGGCGCTGGTCAAAACTGTTCACAGCTGAGCCACTTGATTTTTATGGCCACTTGATTTGGGATGTGCCCCATTTAAGGCCAGCCCCTGTCCTCCCCAATTCCTCCTGGTGTCAGTGCCTTGCAGATCTGTGCTTTGCTTTTGCTTTTTCTAATTTCTTTTGGTCTGTTTCTCCCTGGAGACCGGAGACTGATACCCATGTTTACTGCAACTCCCCACAAAGCCTCCTCCAGTGCAACTGATACTGTGAATACTTGGTAGTCAATGGGGGGGGGGGTGTTTAAGATGCTACTATTTGTGGGAGGGATAGTGGGAGTCTCCGCTGCTGTGGAGCCGGCAGTGAGAAGACTGCTTGGCTCCCCCATGTTTGCTTACACATTGGAGTCGGCTGGGCTCTTCCACAGTGAGGAGCCTGTCTCTGGAGAGCCTCCTGGCACGCTGCCAAGACTGTGGAGTGTGCTCTCCTCTCACTTGGGGGATCTCTCCCCTCCTGTGCCCTTTCTCCAGCTTCCCCCAGAGGCCACAGAAACGGTTTAGCTTCCTAAGCCTGACGCCATTCCTTAAGCAAGAGGCGCCTACCCCAGCCAAGTGTGCTACAGGGGCCCAAAGATCCCCCCGCCCAGAGAGCAGCATCCTCAGCCCCCTGTCCTGGCCATATCCCTGCAGCAGACCCAGCAGTTCCAGGCTGATTGAAAAACAAGTCACGCACCCAAGGGTATAATGTTTATCCTAGGAAAGAGTTAAGATGGACCAGAAACAGGGCTCATGTTCCTTTACCCCTTTATTTTTCCTGAGGGGTGCAGCTTTTTGGAGCCCCACAGCAGGCCTTCCCCTTGTCCTTTCTCTGGTGGGTGTGCTCCTTCCCCGCCATCTCAGCTTCTCTCACCTCTCCCCTGCGCCCCACTCCCGTCTCCATTGTGCGCCTAAGATGCCTTCTGGGATCCCCCCTGATTAAGCTGGGGGAACTTGTTTCTTGATTCTTTTTCTCACTTCACAGCTTGTGAATTCAATCTCCCCAGAAGTGCTGTCAGAGGCCTAACGCTGCAGAGCCAGAGGAGGCAGCAGCTGGGTCCAGGAGAGGGTGTGTGTTGGTTCAGAATGCTGACACTGGCTCTCCATATTGACAATAAGAACATAAAATGCTTGCTTGTCTCTTGCTAGTCCCACCGTGTAATGCTTGTTGGAACGGAATCGGAAGTCCCATGGAAGGGCATACTTGCTAGGATCTGTTAGTCTCCTGTTGCTGCTGTGACTGATGACCACCCACTTGGTGACTGAGACGACAGAATTTTTTTCACAGTTCTGAAAGCCAGCAGTCCAAAATTAGTATTATCAATTTAATTTCGGCCCCAAATCAAGTTGTCAGGACTATGACCCCCTGGAGGCTCCGGGGGGCTCTGCCCCTTGCTGCTGTAGCTGGTCAGTGGCATTCCTTGGCTTGTGGCTGCACCCTATGCTCTCTTCCTCTGTGGTTACACTGCCTCTCCATCAAGTCTCCCTCTGCCTCCCTTTTACAAGGACACGTGATTGCATTTGGGGTCATCACCCCATCTCAAGAGACTTAGGTAATCATATCTCTAATGTTCTTTGTTGCCATATAAAGTAAACATTCACAGGTTCCAGGGACCAGGCAGGATATGGATATCTTTTTGTTACTCAGCTTAGCCCACTACCGATCCCCAAAATTCCTATGCATGTACCCTGAATTCTATGAGTCAGCTCTTCTGCTTCCTGAATCAGAGGAGACCAGCTTCTTAGTGCTGTACTGTGCTTTCATCTGCTCTCTCCCGGCCACCTCAAGTAGGGTCCTTGGTGTCCTACCACCAGCTGTCCCAAGGGGAGATAACTTCTTTCCCCAAGGAGCCAGAAGATCTGTGTTCAAGCCCCCAATAGTACCGTATCTGTGGCCTTGGGTAGGTCACAGAATCTCTCAAAGTCTTTTTGTTCATCTGCAAAGTAGTGTAATATGGGAACAGATTGTACTCTTACAGGTTACTGGAAGAATTAGATGAGTATGTGAGAATGCTTTAGAAACCATGATGATTGTCTCCACATGATACAATGTACACCATAAGGCTATAATGTACAGCATAAGGAAATATAAAAAATTACACCAATGAGGGATAGGAAAAAATACTGTTAATCTAATTCTAAGAATATAGTAATTTCATTGTGACTCATCAGGACACTCTGCCACAATAATGAGAGACTCATTCAAGATAAAGGAACATCTTGATACTGAATATTGTCCACACTGGTTTTTTGTCTGCCACGTTCTCTTAGTACTCTGCCTTCACTCCCTTTGGAGAACTGATCCAATGTCACTCCAAACATGGGTGGTGCTGTTTATTAGGGAACCTCGCCCCCCAGCCTCAATGCATGGGGTCTTAGCCAGTCATGGGACTATTGCTTGGCCTCAGTGCTTTAGTCTGGGTGGAGACTTTCCTTGCGATTCATATATTTTGAAGTAGGAATGATTTTTCTTTATGTTGCTAGGCGGGCATAATGCAAGTCCAGAGCTGCCCAGGGCCAAGATTTCCCCAGGGTAGAGGAAACCTGTGTAGGACAGAATGAAGTCAATATGGAGAGATTGGGGGAGTGGATAAAGAGAGGTGGACTGGGAGAAGAAAAGGATCTGGACAGTGATCTAGTCCTTGGATCACTTAGTGTGTAAGTCTAGTTGTGTAAGTGTGTAAGTCTCCAGGATCCTGTAACTCTGAGTTCCTTCTAAGACATTCAGTTTGGGGGTTAAAATGGTCATGTCATCAAAAGAGTTCTGATTTATACAGTGAGTTTACTCTGCAATACTAAGTAAACCTTGATGAAAGGGAAATAAACATGTTGGAAAAAGTTTCTATACAGGTGATTGTTTTTTCTGAAAAGGCAAAACAAAACAAAAACAGGATCAACTCTGCATTTAGAGATACTGATCCCAAAGCACTGACAACCTTTTGTTGTCAGAGAAAGGTTGTTGACCACCTTTTGTTTTGTTGCTCAAACAAAAAGGCTATGTGTATGCAGAATGTCGCCCCCCCAGGAGAAGCAGTCAGTGAGGGTTTGGTTAGATTACTCGAACACCCGACAGATACAATCAGCTTGTGAAAGTGAACTGAAAATATACAGGACAATACTGAAATGTGGAGAAGAGTGATTCAGACATTTAAGCTTCTAGAGTATTAAGTAGCAGTTATGATTTTTTAATAGTTTGCCTACTGAACAGGAAATTCATGTCCCAACAGGAGGATCTGGAACCACAAAATGAAAGCATTTTTTAGAGGTCACTACACTTTAAGTTTATATTCGCTCTAATGCTCCATCATCACCTCACTGCAAAGCTCCATTACCAAGATGTCAGTCTGTTCTTGAGTGGTCTCTTAACTCATGCAGCTCCCACAGGGTTAGACGCTCACGGTCCCGCACTGCACCACCCCTGGCTCCCATACAGCTTCTGAGAAGTCCATAGACAACTTCCAACTTAAGTGGTGAGAAGATGGTTCTCTGAGATGAGTATCCGAGTTAAAGGAATGATAAAAATGCCCCCTTTGTGAATCCTTTTCTGATCTTCATCCTTCTTTGAACTTTGAGCCAGATAGGATTTTTTTTTTTGAATCTCTACACGCCTTTATATCTGCTACTAATGGTGCCTGCTCAAAGACATGAGTTCAGAAATTAAGATTGCTTACAGCAGATAACACACTGTAGTGCCAACATCTATGGGTGATCATGGCCTTAAAAGAGGTGCCCGCAGTGGGGTGTTTGGGTTAACCTAAGAAGCATACAGGAAGAAATATTAAAAAGTTGAAGGCAGTCAGTATTAGGTAGATAGTCTCACCAAAATTCTACGTGAGTCTGAAGAATATGTAGGGACTGATATGCTCATTTTGGTACAGCAGAGCTGAGGCCCTCCACTGCCGTCAGGTGTAAAAAAACAATTCCATTAGCTTTATCTACACCGAGCTTATTTTGCATGGTAGTTACAAAGTGAATGAGAGGTACTGTCTTTAAGGAGCCAGCTGTCATTGCACTTTGCTTCCCTGGGTTTTCCAAGTCCCTGAATTCAGTCAGTGGTTTTCTGCCTTCACTCTTGAGCCTTGACCTCTGCCTTGACCCTGACATAACAGTCACCTGCTCATGTGACTTCTGAGGCACAGCGAGTGCTGGTCTTCCTACTCTAACCATCCCCCTGGTCTCCTGCCCCTTCTCCATCCACAGGGCTTCAGGTAGTTTCTACATGCTGCTGATTCCCAAATCTGTATCTGTAGCCCACTGGAACCCTGAATCTCTGATTCAGTGTACTCCTGGACATCTCCACTTGCACGGAGGCGCCTGGGGTCCTGTCCACCTTCCACTCAACTGCTCAAGCCAGAACCCTGCAGAGCCTCCTTGACTCCACCTTATCTCCCTCTCCGCAGCAAAGCATCACCACAGCCTGTGTATTTCACTTTCTTTTAAAAAAAGCTGAGATACAATGGACATATAATGTATTTGCTTTAGACGTCCAATATTGATTCTATATTTGTATATATTGCAAAATGATCACACTAAGCCTAGTTAATTCTATTAGCATACAGAGTTACTGCTTTTTTTTTCTTGTGATGAGAACTTTAAAGATCTACTCTTTTAGCAACTTTTAAATAATGGAACACAGTATTACCTATATTTGCCATATTATCTATAACTTAAGTTATAAGTTATACATAACTTATAAGTTATACATAATAAGTGAAAGTTTGTACTTTTTGATCCCCCTTCACCCATTTTATTCATCCCTCAACCTCCCTATCTTCACCCTTTGGCAACCACCAATCAGTTCTATGTATCAATGTGTTTGATCCCCCTACCTGCCTTAGATTACACATATAAGTGAGATCATACAGTATTTTTCTTTCTCTGACTTATTTCACTTAGCATTGTGCCCTTGAAGTCCATTCATATTGCAAAAGGCAAGATTTCATTCTTATTTGTGGCTGAATAATACACGTGCGCGCACGCGCGCGCACACACACACACACACACACACACACTATCCATTCATCCATCAATGGACACTTAGGATGCTTCTATATCTTAGGTACTGTCAATAATGCTGCAATAAACCTGGGGTCGCATAGGCCTTTTTTTCTTGGGATAAATACCCGGAAATAGAATTCTTGTGTCATATGATAGTTCTATGGTTAGATTTTGGAAGACTCTCTATACTATTTTCCATAGTGGCTGCATCAATTTATATTCCCAACAAGAGTGTCCAAAGGCTCCCTTTTCTCCACATCCTCATCAACACTTATTTCTTGTCTTTCTAATAATCCCCATTCTTTTTTTTTAAGATTTATTAATTTATTATTTATACAAGCACTGGGTACGGTCAGAAGCGCGGGAGGGTGAGAGAATTCACCAGAGCCAGAGCGGGGAGCAGAGCAGGCAGACTGATGAAGTACACTGCTGAGGGGAGCAGTGGGCATGGCAGGAGAGGTCTGTGCGCCATGTGGGACCCTCCTCCGGTGGCCAGGGAGCAGCCAGGGATCGAACCGGTGCTGCAGAGGCTGTGGGCAGCTTCGCAACCCAGCGCTCAACCGCTGCGCCACCGGGGAGGCCCTGATAATTCCCCATTCTAATTGACATGAGGTGCTAGGCTCATAGTGGTTCTGATTTGCATTTCCCTGGTAAGTGTGAGGTTGGGTATCTCTTCATGTACCTATTGGTCATCTACATGGCTCCTTTGGAACAATGTCAATTCAGATCTTCTCCTTTAGATTTTTTTTGCCATTGAGTTGTCTGAGTTCTTTAAATTTTGAATATTAACCCCTTATAAGATGTGTGACCTACCGATATTTTCCTAATTCAGTAG
Organism: Talpa occidentalis; assembly: GCF_014898055.3. Classification (NCBI taxonomy): domain Eukaryota; kingdom Metazoa; phylum Chordata; class Mammalia; order Eulipotyphla; family Talpidae; genus Talpa; species Talpa occidentalis. The sequence continues at coordinate 80,746,133 of NW_023605083.1, read as the reverse complement.
GTTGCCTTTTCATTTTGTTGAAATGTCCATTGCTATGCAGAAGCTCTATAGTTCGATGTAGTCCTGCTTGTTTTGTTTTTGTTGCCAGGTGCAAAAAAAAAAAAATAAAAATCATTGACTGGTGTCAAGGAGCTTATTATGTTTTCTTCTAGTATTATGGTTTCAGGTCTTAAATTCATTTTCAGTTAATTTTTATTTATGGTGGTACATAGTGGTCCAATTTTCTTCTGTATGTGGCTATTCAATCTGCCCAACATCATTTATGGAAGATATTGTCCTCTCCCTATTGCCTGTTGTTGACTCCTCAAATGGTAAATTAATCAACTAAATAGGCGTGGACTTATTTCTGGGCTCTCTATTCAATTCTACGGTCAATGTGTTTTTTTTCCTAAAGATAGATTTATTTATGCATACAAGAGCTGGGGTACAGGCCAGAGGTATGGGGGGTGAGAGGATTCACCAGAAACAGAGTGGGGAACAGAACAGGCAGACTGAGTGAAATACACTGCTGAGGGGAGCAGCGGGTGAGACAGTAGAGGTCTGCTGTGCCATGTGGGTTGCTCCCTGGCTGGCTGGGGGATCAAACTTGTGCTGCAGAGGCTGTGGACAGCTTCATAGGTAGTGTCTTAACCCCGTGCACCACCAGGGAGGCCCTGGTCAGTGTGTTTTTATGCTGGTACCACATTGTTTTGATTACTATAGTTTTGTAATAATAGTTTCATATCAGGGAGTATGCTGCCTCTCACTTTCTTCTTTTTATCCCTTGTTTTTATTCTCCCTCCCCTACCCCATGTTTGTTCTTTAAGGTTGCTTTGGCATTGTTTGTTCTATTTCTGTGAAAAATTTTACTGGAATTTTGATGGGGATTGCATTTAATCTGTAGATTGCTTTGTGTAATATAAATGTTTTAACAATGTTAATTCTTCCAATTCATGAGCCAAGAGTATCTTTTACTTGTGTCTTCAATTTTTTTTAATCAATGTTTTTATAGTTTACAGTGTACTGGCCTTTCACCTTGTAGGTAAAATATATTCCTTGGGATTTTATTCTTGATACAGTTGTAAATGGAATTGTTTCCTTAATTTTTTTCTGATAGTTCATTATTAGTGTGTAGAAATTTAACCAATTTTTACATATTGTCTTGTATCCTGCAACTTTACTAAATTGGTTTATTAATATTTTTTTTTAGTGGGGTCTTCAGGGTTTTCCATTTATAATATTGTGTCATTTATAAATAGTTGACAGTTTTACTTTGTCCTTTCTAATGTGGATGCCTTTTCTTTTTCTTGATAATTGCTCTAGCTAGGACTTCCAATACCTTGTTAAATAAAAGTGGCAGAAAATGGGCATCTTTGTTCCTGATTTTAGAGGAAAAAGCTTTCAGCTTTTCACCACTGAGTATATTAGTTGCTGGCCTGCCATATATGGCATATTATGTTGAGGCACATTCTGTTTCCTCTGTACCAACTTGTTTAGAGTTTTAGCATAAACAAATGCTGAATTCTGTCAGAAAAAAGTACTTTTTATGCATCTAATGAGATGATCGTATGATTTTTACCCTTTGTTTTATTAATGTGGTGTATGTACCACAGTGATTGATCTGTGGATGCTGAATTATCCTTGCATCCCTGGGATAAATTCCACTTGTCCATGCTGTTTGGTCCTTTTAATATATTAATGAATTTGGCTTGCTGAATTTTGTTGACTTTTTGTACCTATGTTCATTAGAAATATTGGTGTGTAATTTCCTTGTGATGTCCCTGTTTGATTTTGTTATCAATATAATGCTAGCTGCATAAAATGAATTTGGAAGTGTTCTTCCTTCTATTTCTGGGAAGCATTTGAGAAAGATTGTTAATTCCTTGAACATTTGGTAGAATTCAACCAGTGAAATGATACGGTCTTGGATTTTTGTTTGTTGGACAGTTTTATTTTTAAAGATTTATTTATTTATGCATACCTCTGGTGTAGGCCAGAGGTGCGGGGGGTAAGAGGATTCACCAGAGGCAGAGCAGGGAGCAGAACAGGCAGATCTACTGAAATACACTGCTGAGGGGAGCAGCGGGTGAGACAGGAGAGGTCTGCTGTACCATGTGGGTTTACTCCCTGGCCGGGGATCGAACTCATGCCTCAGAGGCTACCAATAACTTGACAGTGCTGACTTTAATGCCTGAGCTACCAGGGAGGCCACTGCTTGTTGGACAGTTTTAATTACCGATTCAATCTCCTTACTAGTAACTGATCTGTTTAGATTTTCTATTTCATCATGTTTTGGAAGTATTTATGTTTTCTATTTCATTCAGTTTTGGAAGGTTGTATATTTCTAGATTTTATCTTCATAATCTCGTCTAAATCTCTCTTTCCATTGTTACTACCACTTCAGTAATTTTCACCATCTTCCATCTCTCTCTCTTTGGTCTCCCTGCCTCCTATCCACTCTTCAAGCTGCAAACAGAATGAACTACTGATACTAAATATATGTTACAAATCTGATCTCTTGCTTGAAACCCTATTTTAGTTCCTCTCTATCCTCAGTGAAAGTCTTAGCTCTTTCTGTGTCTCTGTGATATACTTACCTCTCCAGTTCCCAGGCTTCTCACTCCCTTCCAAGCTTTCTTGGCTCCAGGCCTACTCAATTATTTTCAGTTCCTTCTTGTGCCATGCTCTCTGCTACCTTCTAGCTTTTGTACGTCTGTTTGCTAGCAAACTTCCTATTCAAAGTTTATCCTAAGGAAGTAATCTGAAATTCCAATATATTATAGGATGCTCATTAGAATATAAATTATAATAAAAATTTTAAACTACCAAAATGCCCAACAAATAATTTAAAATGACTGCTAAAGTTTTGTGTTAATTTTTGTGAAAATTACTGATAATATATTAAATGAGAAAATCAAGTTATGAAACTTGCTTCCCGTCTACACAGCTTCACAGATAATAAATTAGGAGTAGTAGTTACTCTTGTGTGGGAAATTTGTAAGTGACTTTTTTTCTTTAGACTTTTCTGCTTTCCAAAAGTTCCCCATGAGCATGCAGTTGCTACTTTCAGGAATTTTTTTAAACCAAAGAACATCTCTGAGCAAGGTACTATGGGACTCATGTAGGCAGTGAAGATTCTGTTTCTCAGGGAGGAATGCTTTATATGGAAAGTTTAAGTCCTTAACTGATACAGTATCTAGAGGCTTATCAGGAAGTGCTGCAATAATCTGTTACAAAGGGTGACTTGAAAAAACAGCTGAAGAGGGTAGAGGAAGTTTTTGCTCATGCTCCAGTGACAAATGCTAGAGCTAATATTAACTCCTCATTTTTGGGACGTGTGTTTCCATTACTAAATAAATCCTTCTCCTCCCTCCCCCTCTCTTACCCCTTGTTGATGTGGGCACATGTTTTGGCATTATTGAACCAGTTGGAGGGCTACAAGAAATGTGGAATTGAGTGAGCAAAAGATGGTTAATTCTCAAAACCCCCAGCTGCTGTGCCTCAGTCAGCAGGGAGCAACAGGTGTCATCTGTGTCAATCTGTGTGCCTCACTATGAGGAGAGACCAGAAAGCACGCACGTGAAAGTTTTGTTCTCCGGAACAATGAAAATCATTCAACTACGTCCATAGGTGGTACCCAGTGGCCATTTATGATACATTAGCCTTTGCAAACTAACAGGAGACATTACTGTGGGTCTGAGAAGATGAGATGTATGGGAAATTTCCCACCAAATCAAATGTATATGCTGTTTCCATTAAAGGTTACTTTAAACTTTCATTAAATTTGGAGTTTAATCCATAAGCAGTGTTAGAAGACAATGATATGCTTTTGGGAAAATGAGACCAGATTTTAGCTTGCCTGAAAATATTATTTTAAAGCATAAAATTTAAAGCAGCATTTTTTTGCTTACTTAAGTATGATTGCATATTAAGTTTCCACTTTATAACCTAGCATATGGCATTTATCGCAAAGTATATATTAAATAATTAAGCAAATAGTAAAAACATACCTTTTGAAACAGATGTCAAGATTTCTCTTTAGGGCCTCCCTGGTGGCACAGGGTTAAAGTCTCAGCACTATCAAGCTATTGCCAGCCACTGCAGCATGAGTTTGATCCCTGGCCAGGGAACTAAACGGACATGGTGCAGCAGACCTCTCCTGCCTCGCCTGCTGCTCCCCTCAGCAGTGTATTTCAGTAGATCCACCTGTTCTACTCCCCACTCTGTCTCTGTCTCTTGTGAATCCCCTCGCCCCCTGCACTTCTGGCCTACACCCCAGTTCTTTTTTTCTAAGATTTATTTTATTTATGCATACAAGAGCTGGGGTATAGGCCAGAGGTGTGGGGGGTGAGAGGATTCACCAGAGACAGAGTGGGGAACAGAACAGGGGGATCAACCGAAGTACACTGCTGAGGGGAGCAGTGGGTGAGGCAAGAGAGGTCTGCTATGCCATGTGGGTTGTTCCCTGGCTGGCCGGATATCGAACTCGTGCTGCAGAGGCTGCAGACAGCTTCACAGGCTGTGTCTTAACCCTTTGCGCCACTAGGGCGGCCCCTGCACCCCAGTTCTTGTATGCATAAATAAATCTTTGAAAAAATTTCTCTCTAAAGGCACTATATATAATATCTATGTAAAACTCATCAACGTTAAGATAATAGCTTTGACCATCACAGACAAGGCTATAGTCACCCAGCGAGAAGGGTACATTATGTTTAACCGCTGTTTTGGAGAGTTATTAAGAGCGAGCACAGCAAGAGAGAGGAGAGGAGAAGAGTTAGGGGTCCAGCCTCTAGACTGATTCTGAAAAAAGGAAACTGGCATGAAATCACAAGTCCTATTTTTTTAGGGGGAAAAAAGATCTGATTGTATCATGTCATTCTAAACTTCAAACTGGCTTTTACTATTTCAGCTATATAAAGTGAGTGAGTCCTTATTGGTTTAGATATTAAAAAGAACCATAAATATGGCTGTTTTGGTTAAGTAAGTGATAAATTTTATGTGCTGGTTTAATTTCCCAGATTTTCAAGTGGATAATTCTGAGGATAATGCCAATTTATTAGTTCCTCAGAATTAGATTTGAGTTGGGAAAAAAGTGTTAGTATGAATAAGAATTATTATGCAGTCTATATTTCATTTTAAAGGCTGAATTATTTCTTGGAATCTGCTCGGGTTATAATCTGTAGAATTTTCCATCTGACACCCTTAAACATGGGCAGTGTTCCAACAATTGTTACTGACTCCTTTTAAGCTTCACTAGCCAGGATCTCATCTTGGTGGTTTGAAAAAAGTTCCATGAATCGCGTCCTTTCACAGTTAGAAATCGAAGGGTTCACACTTCTTGTCAGCAGGAAGTGGAGGTTGGGAAGAATTCTATTTTTGGAGTTGAAAGGCCACCTTTGACCCAGAAATGTGCGGTTGGATGAAAGACGTTTCTCTGTTCTGTCTTACTTGATTTACCCAAGGAATGGAGAAATGTGTGAGAGGGCAACTTCAGCAGACTTGTTTCCTCCCAGGGCTCTACGATAATCCACACTAACCACATCTCAAGAATTTGAGATTTTCAGGTGTTTATTTTGGTCTTGGGCGAACCATGTCACAGTCATTTAAGTTTAGATTGTTCAAAACCTCCCAAATTGAAGTCTTGACAGCCTTCTAAGATATGAGGGCTAGGATTTATTCTAGATTATGGGCTGGCAAACTAAGGCCCATGGGCCAAATGTGGTTTACTGCCTCATTTTGTGAATGAAGTTGAACTGGAATACAGCCATGCCCATTCAATTACATATAATCTATGGATGAGCCAGAACAGAGCTGAGTCCTTGTGACAGAGATTGGATGGTCTGCAAAGTCAAAAATATTTACTACTTGGCACTTCACAGAAAAACTTTGTTGACCCCTGGTCCAGATGAAGTGGGGAATTAAAATGAGCATCTGTGGAAACAGCGCGCTGTCAGGACCAGGAGCGGTAAATGCCAGCATCATAAATGTCTAGTCTTCGAGATCTAAGTGTTTTGTATAATTGGCATGAGATTTATCAACGACAAACAACATGTTAAGACTCTAATTATGAAATGAACAGTCTGAACTGATGGCTGACCACTGATTAGCATAGGAGGCGGCAGAGAAAGATGAGTCCTGGGAAGGGAACATAATCCTATTTGGCTCTGAAGGAAACAGAGTTTACGAAACTATAGAGATCTCAATGCTAGTTTTTGGTTTTTAGCCATAGAGTCCATCACCCAAGTATACAACAATACAAACATTAACGTTAAGCATGGAAAAGGAAAGGCACAGATGTCAAAGGCTGCAGCAAGGTCACTCACACCTTCATTCCACACAGTGGTGAGTTGAGAGGTGGGGTCTGAAGTTGAGGGAGCATAAAAATGAGCTTCTTGTTTGTTTTTGCATTGCATCGATTCTAAATTTCATCAACATTTAATATCTTTGAAATTGGGGCGCTCCTTACACTTGATGATATCTTAAAAATATAACTGTCAGTGTTGTTTTCCTTTAGTGGAACATAAGATAATGGCATATCTTATAATAAATGACATCTTAGATTTGATGATGCAGTATTTTTTTTTCCAAGATTTTTTTTTTTTTTTTTTTTTTTATAGAGGCATGCTTTATTTATTTGTTTGCTGGTTTGTTTGTTTGTTTTGTTTATACATGCACTGGGTACAGTCAGAAGCGCGGGAGGGTGAGAGAATTCACCAGAGCCAGAGCGGGGAGCAGAGCAGGCAGAAGGACCGAAGGACACTGCTGAGGGGAGCAGCGGGCGGCAGGAGAGGTCTGCGCGCCATGTGGGACCCTCCTCCGGTGGCCGGGGAGCAGCCGGGGATCGAACCGGCACCGCACCGCAGAGGCCGCGCGCAGCTTCGCAACCCAGCGCTCAACCGCTGCGCCACCGGGGAGGCCCCCAAGATTTAATATATATTTATTTTGCTTAGAAGAACTGGGGTGGTGAGAGGATTCACCAGAGACAGAGTGGAGAGCAGAAGGGGCAGATCTACTGAAATACATGGCTGAGGGGAGCAGCGGGTGAGACAGGAGAGGTCTGCTGTGCCATAAACATGATAAATTTCAAACAATGGCCATATAACATACTATTTGTTATCTTTTCATATAAAACTTCAATTTGATTGAAAAAAACAACAACAACACTAGTTTCTTCTGGCTGCTCTAACAAATTACAACAGACTTGGTGACTTAAAAACAACAGATTTAGTCTCTCATATTTTGGAGGCCGATTCCTTGCCTCTTCTGTGTTTCTGGGGGTTGCTGGCTTTTCTTGATTTATGACCAAGAAATAGTCACAGACCCAACCTCTGTCCCTATCTCCATATCACCTTTTCTGTGTGTAGGTCTCCCTGTGCTATGTTCCCTTAAAAGCACAATAATGGTGGCACTTAGGACTCACCTGAATAATTCAGGATAATCTTACTTCAGGATCCTAAAAATTTATATCTCCAATGACTTTTCCTCTCCTGTTTATGGAGATTAGGATATATAGCATTTCTTTGGGAGCAGTTACCAGTCCACCCATGCATTAGTTTGATTTTTTAAAAAATATAAATATTGGGGGCCTCCCTGGTGGCGCAAGGGGTTAAGATGCAACCTATAGAGTTACCCGCAGCTACTGCAGCATGAGTTTGATCCCTGGCCAGGGAGCTACCCACACGGCACAGCAGACCTCTCCTGACTCGTCCACTGCTCCCCTCAGCAATCCGCCTGTTCTGTTCCCCACTCTGTCTCTGGTGAATCCTCTCACCCCAGGCACCTCTGGCCTGTTCCCCAGTTTTTGTATGAATAAATAAATAAATCTTTAAAAAAAAAATTGGGTCTCCCTGTAGGCTGAGGGATTAAATCTCAATGTTAGCACCTCAACGGCCTGAGTTCGGTCCCTGGCCAGGGAGCTAACCCACATGGCACAGCAGACATCTCCTGTCTCACCTGTTGCTCCCCTCAGCAGTGTATTTCACTCGGTCTGCCTGTTCTGCTCCCCACTCTGTCTTAAGTCATTCTACAACTTAGTCTTTCATTGGCTACCTGTAACTCCAGGCTCAAGTTTAAATAGTATCTAAACCAAAAGCACAAGAAACAAAAGAAAAATAACTGGACTTCAAAATTAAAAATTTTGGGCCTCCCCTGGTGGCGCAGCGGTTGAGCGCTGGCCTGCAAAGCTGCCCGCAGCCTCTGCAGTGCTGGTTCGTTCCCCGGCCACCGGCGAGGGTCCCACAAAAAAAAAAAAAACAAAAAAAAAAACCAAAAAACAAAATTAAAAATTTTGTGCTTCTAAAAGAACCATCAAGAAAGTGAAAATGATTCACAGGAGTGTATGTTTGCAAATCGTATCTGATAAGGAACTAGTATCCAGACCATAAAAGAACTCAGTTCAAAAATAAAAAGACAACATAGGTAAAGACTGTAGACATTTCTTTAAAGAAGATATGAAAATGATGAATAAACACATGAGAAGATTCTCTACATCATCAGCTACCAGGGAAATACAACTTAAAACCACAATGAAATACCACTTCATACAGATTAGGATGACTATCATCAAGAAGATAGTAAATACTGGCAAGGAATGGGGAAACTGAAGCTCTCATATCCTGCTGGTGGAAGTAGAAAATGGTCCACCTACTTGGGAAAATAAACTGGCAGTTCCTTAAAGTTAAACATGGAATACTATAGAGTCCAATAATCTTACTCATAGAGGGTGTGCATTTGTGTGTGTTTATCTCCAAGAAAAATGAAAACAACTTAGTCACATAAAAGCAGACATGAATATTCATAGTAGTACCCCACTGACAATAGCCCAAAGGTGGAAACAACACAAATGTTCAACTGGTAAGTGGATAAACAAAAAACAGCCTGGTCCTCTGTCCCTGAACAAAGGGTCTACATTATGAATGTGTCATTAGGCAATTTGTGCAAATGTCATAGAGCGTAACTACACAGACCAAGGCAGTACAGCCTGTTGTGCAGAGTCTCTATATGGGACTACAGGGCTACAGGGACCACATGTCTGTGTATAAACATGGCCCATCGCTGACCGAAATGCTGGCACATGGTGCATGACTGTATAGATCCATATACTGGAATATTATTTGGCAGTAAAGAGGAATGAGGTACTGATATATTGTATGGCATCGATGAACCTTGAAAACATTATGCTAAGTGAAAGAACCCATCTGAAAGGACCCCATACTGCATAATTCCATGACATGCAGTGTCCAGAGCAAGCAACTCTCTAGAGACACAAAGTAAGTTAGTGGTTGCCTGGGTAGAGGCTTACAGGGGATGGGAGATGATTGCCAAAGGGTAGGAGATTTCTATTTGGGGAGATGAAAACATTCTAAGTTGAGTGTGGTGATGGTCACAAAACTCTGTACTAAAAGTCATTGAACTGGGTGCTTTACATGGGTGAACTGTATGGTATGTGACTCACAGCTCATTAAAGTTCTTTATGTGTCTATAGATAGTCTGTTTAGACTCAGCCTAGCCCAGTCATGGCTCCAGGAGAATGTGTAGATGGAGAGGAGATGCAGGGAAAGGTGAGCATATCCTGGCACCTGGCAGGTATCCACGCTCTTACTGACCTGGCACTGGGAGTGTCACAGGACTTGACCCTTGCTTACCTCTGGCCCCTTTTCATCACTCTCACCTTTCAGGGTAGTCTCTACTAGTCTCTACACCCCTTCCACCCCAATACTTAAGAGTCCCCTGAATCCATTTTAGCACATCCTGCTTTGATTAGCATAGCCTTTTTGTCCCCTGCTTACTTCCTCCCTTCTCCCACTTCTGAGTTTCCTCAGCTGCTCGCTGTCCCTGAGGCTCTGGAGCTGCCCTGCCCTCCCCGCTGGGCCAGCTGTCTGTGAGCAACCCCCCCCACCCCAATCCTCGGCACGCACGTCTATCACACCGCTTGCCATTCTCCACGGCACCTGTCTGTCCGCCTTGTGTCTCCATCATCTTCACTGGCTCTGTGCCTTGCAGAGTGACAAAGAGTAAGAAATGGAAGTACTACGTGTGCACCAGGTCTAGAGAACACCCGCCACACCTGCCGTCTGGCAAAATCCCTGGGCAAAGAAAACCTTTTTGCCCTTGCTGTTTGCTCAGATGAAAGAACTGTTTCTCACACTGGGCAGCCTGGCACAACTGCTGTTGTGCTCCGTCTTAAACGTGTGCATGTGCAGGCCTGCTGCACCACCCGCCCCCACGGCGTGATAGGAGGTGAGCGTGCGGCCTCCTGTGACACCAGCCAGGCCCTGTTTCTGCTGCGGCCCAGTTTGTGGACACTTTATGGATGCACATGTTCAGACACGTATACTTAATAGGAAGGGACATCTAAAGAGCAAAAACAGCATGATATTTACACCTTGCAGCATATGGAGAATGCATTTGCAAACTCTGTAGGAGGTAATGTTCAAAAGTAGCCAGCAGTTTGTGGATAAGAAGAAACGACTTTCTAAATATTCCCCATGTTATAGTCAGTGATAAATCCCATAAGGCCTGTGTGAAATGCCCTCTACCCCTTAGAAGTTGGGGTGCCCTCACCCAGAGGCAATCAAGCCAGGATGGGGTGACTTGGGAATGCAAAGGAAACTGGCTTCAGTGATCTTTAGCTCCACTCCTGGGGCTTCAGGGTTATATTTGTTTATCTCATGAGAGTTATTTTAAATATGAAGGCTGCCATGGTCCATCACTTCAGGGGTGCCCTTCCTATCACGGTCAGGGTGAGAGGCACCCCGTTTAGGTCGTGAACTGCAGGGAACATGGAGCCCTAAGAGGTGGCCTCGCTAAATCATAATTAGATAATTCTAGTTAAAGCAGTAATGGCTTGCTTATTTTTTTATGAAGCTGGCCTTCCCCTCCCTCCAAACACCATCTAAATTATATACATGACTTAAGTGGTGGTAGTATTTTAAAAGAACATCCCCAAATGAAATGGTTGGGGTTGGTAAGAGCTTTCCCATTGGCCAAGTCTTAGGGCAGTGCTCTTAGCAAGTACTAGCAACCTTGTCTCCAGTGTACTTCATTGGCCAGAGTTAGGAAAACAATGACAGGACAGGAATCTCAGGAATGTGTGCCAGGTGGCACTTCTGAAAGTCACTCTGCTCTCGCATAGACAGATGAGACTCACTATGTATCTCACAGATGTCCCATCAGTCAGGGAATTACTTTTGCTTATCTTTATTCAAACAGAAAAGGAGCACCTGGTGCATGCACACACAAACACACTTCTGTGCTTTTTTTCACTTTAATGTATTTTATTTTATTAAAAAAAAAATAGTAGAAGAACTGGAGTGTAGGCCAGAGGTGCGGGCGGTGAGAGGATTCACCAGAAGCAGAGTGGGGAGCAGAACAAGTGTATGTACTGAAATACACTGCTGAGGGGAGCAGTGGGTGAAACAGGAGAGGTCTGCTGCACTGTGTGGGTAGCTCCCTGGCCAGGGATCGAACTCAGGCCATAGCAGTGATAACGCTGAGACTTAACCCCTTGGCCACCAGGGAGGTCGCACATCTATGCTTTTTTTTTTTTTTTTTAAAATCTTTTTTTTTTAATTTTTTTTATAGAGGCATGTTTTATTTATTTGTTTGTTTGTTTTTTGTTTATACATGCACTGGGCACAGTAAGAAGAGTGGGAGGGTGAGAGAATTCACCAGAGCCAGAGCGGGGAGCAGAGCAGGCAGAAGGACCGAAGTACACTGCTGAGGGGAGCAGCGGGCGGCAGGAGAGGTCTGCGCGCCATGTGGGACCCTCCTCCGGTGGCCGAGGAGCAGCCGGGGATCGAACCGGCGCCGCAGAGGCCGCGGGCAGCTTCGCAACCCAGCGCTCAACCGCTGCGCCACCGGGGAGGCCCCCTATGCTTTTTTTTTTTTTTTAAAGATTTTATTTATTTATATATACAAGCACTGGGTACAGTCAGAAGTTCGGGAGGGTGAGAGAATTCACCAGAGCCAGAGCGGGGAGCAGAGCAGGCAGAAGGACCTAAGTACACTGCTGAGGGGAGCTGCGGGCGGCAGGAGAGGTCTGCGTCCATGTGGGACCCTCCTCTGGTGGCCGGGGAGCAGCCGGGTATCGAACTGGCGCTGCAGAGGCTGCAGGCAGCTTCGCAACCCAGTGCTCAACCGCTGCACCATTGGGGAGGCCCCATCTATGCTTTTTTAAGCATAAAAAACATTAAGGCCAAATTAGTTTAATTTCCTACCTTATTATTTGACCTGATAAAATATTTGATAGAAGATAAAGTGACTTTTCCTGTGACTTTCCCTTCTCCAAGCTTCCTCTCTTCCTTGTAACTGAGCACAGAACTGGCCTGCCTGTCTTACGGTATCCACATGGAGTCGCTGCTTAATGTGTGTGTGGGGGAATCTGTCCACTCTGTGATGTCCCATCAGCATCACTTGAGTGCTGTGGCCCTGGGTCTGTATCCCTCTTTAGGCAGAGTGGATGAGAACACTGGTGCAGGAATGAAAGAACTGAGCACCATCCTGCTCCTGCCCCAGTTAGCCTCGGGCACCCCTGCCAAATGACAGTCTTAAGTCTCAGTTTCCTTATTTGAAAACTGGGAGCAATACCCATCCCACGGGGTTATTAGAAGTGGAGAAAAATGCATGTGCTCAGTGTGTACTCAGCTAGCAGTGGACACGAGGCAGCATATTACTTTCCTTTGTTATGGGTCTTCCTGAATTAATTTTGTCCCCATCATTAGATTGTAAACACTTTGAGGGATCATTTATTGAACTAATGGGGAAATGCATGTGAGAGGAACAGAATACCATCCTGCTTCCTCCTAACAAGATGTTCCTGAAGAATCGTGAGCGTTGCCTGTCCCCTCCCTTGTCAGGCTCCCGGTTAAGCAGACTAAGGCGAGATAAATCTACCAGCCAGATGGTGCATTTTCATAAGCAAAGACAGCAAAGTATGAAAGGTTAATTCTGATACAGTCCTATTGTGATACATTTCCCCTCAGCTCAGATTGTATATGCAACTGACCACTATATATAACCACACCCCTGAATTCTGAAGGTATCCAGGTGATTTCAGGGAGAGGACAATATAAGTGACTGCATTTTATTGAAGAACAGAAACAGAGTGACATGTTTTCTTTCCTTCTGTTTACTATTCAAATTCAAGGTCTGTTTCTCATTTGTTGACTTTTTTTCTAAAGGACTAGAATACTTGGGGACATACATCTGAAGCCAGGGCTGGAGTCCTGTGACCGCTAATATTACTAGGCTTGTATGGACACTCCTGAGATTCTGCCACACTCCTGGAACAGGCACTGAAGCCTCCACAGACCAGGTGGCTGCAGGCATGGGCGCCCGCCCCCAGGTAGACCTGCCCGGGAACCCCGGGCTGCCTGTGTAACAGCCCCAGGCAGTTCTCCCCACTGCGGCGGCCCCCCGGAAGAGAAGGCTCTCCCTCTGTGGATCTGGCACTGGGAGCAATGAACAGTAGCACATCCACTCTCCGTTTTTCCTTTGGAATTCAGTAATGAACTCATTAAATCACCAACTTGTTGTGACAGGAAGTCATTCAGATGCTGATGGTATTGCCATGGAAACCATCCCTCTGCTCGGAGCTCTGTCTGTCTCTGCTGAGGAGCACTCTGGCTCCATAATTACTGTCATCCCCAAATAACACTGAGCCATCACTGCTCTGAGCGCATCCAGAAGCAGGGGCACACAGAGACTCCCCTGCTTTCAGATGAATTCTTGTTGGTTTTAGTATTTTTAGCACACATTTCTGTTCTGTACCAGTTGTCTTTAATTCCTGTGAGCTGGCTCTTTTCCAGCACCTTTCCTAGAGAAGCAGACAAAGGATCTTTGGGGGCTAGCTGTCAGGAATATTTGTCTTAAGAGAACCTAGTGTTTCTCCAAATCTTTGTGCTTCCAAATATGGGAAAGGGAGTTCTGCCTGTTAGGAGACGCCACAGGAAAAAAAAAAAAACCCAAACCTCATTATAATTCTTATCCGACAAAACCTAAAGGTTATGGCTAGATCAGCAATGTCTGAATGCAGCCAGAGAGGCAACTCAAAGTACAAAGTGGTGTTTGCTTTATTTTGTTTGAGTTACCGAGGCTGTGCTCCATACTCCATTACTGAAGGCTGCTTATGTCACCCAAAGGGAGAAATTATCTAAAGAACAATCAAGTCTCTCTTTTTTTGGTATGTTACAAGCACCTGGACTATTGTGACTCTTTATACATCACCATCCCTTACTTAGCACCTGCCAGAACCCGTGCTGTGCATTTTACATTCTGTTTCAATGATTTAAATTGATCTGCAAGTAAATCCCACAAGGCAGGTATTTTTATCCCAATTTTACAGCTAAGGAATATGAGCACAATGCAATTTGGTAAACTGAATACATGCCACGCTTCCCATGTTGCATGGGTGTCACCGTGTCACGCTCCTGTGTCCCCAGGCATGCGGAGACTTCTGGCTGAGGATCATGCTCAGATTAGAAACTTAGGTTAGAAAATGCCTTCCCTGGGCCTCCCCTGGTGGTGCAGCAGTTGAGTGCTGGGCTGCGAGGCTGCCCGCAGCCTCTGCAGCACTGGTTCGTTCCCTGGCTGCCATCGGTCCCACAAAAAAAAAAAAAAAAAAAAGGCCTTCCCTGAGTCTCTTGTCCAATCAACCAACACCTCCTAGGAAATCCCAGCAGACCATCTGTCCTCAGCTTGAGCACATCCAGTGGTAGGGAATTTACTAGAAGAGCCATCCATAGCTGGACAGCACAATTCGAAAGCGTCTGAGTTTGTTCCCAACATGAGTAAAGAGTTGTTGCCACTGGAATGTCTTTTGAGCTCTAGACTGAGGAACTCTGGCTCTGAACAACTTTGTCCTTTAGAATATCCAGGTATGGAAGGGAGACGAGGAGAATGAGAAAGGGGCCTGACCAGGAAGGATGAGAGCCATGTCAGAAGTGCTTATGCCCAGCGAGAGACCCTCAGGGGATCACTGACTGTAGGAACACCTGCCCAGGGAGAAGCAGCCTGTTCCCGGTGCCTGTGGAAAGCTGCCATTGCAGGTGGGATTCTAACTAGGGATGCCTGGCTTTTTATTCAATATGACTTTATAGCTCTGTATCTGCACATGCACATGCCCCACAAAATGCATAGCTGTTGTATATATAAACACCAACATTTTAAGGTACTTTTTGAAAATGTTAGCTCATAAAAGGGTCACAGCACCGACCTTCCAGCTTTTTGAAATTCTATTTTTAGTGGTGTTGAGGTAACTTCTTTTTATGAGAATGCGATTTACTCTTATAAATGCTCATTCACCTTTGTCTAGATTTTAAACTCTGGAGGCAACATCTGTGATGTACAAAGATGTCAATGACTGGTATGACTCTGGCAAGTCCCTTTAACCCAAGGGCTTAATTTTCTGTCAAATGAAGGACACTGCGAATTCCATTCTCTACCTTATAGGAATGCTGTGAGGTTAAACTGAAAAGTGTTAGAATCCCGTGAGAAGTATCAAGTTTGCAAAAAATGTGCCAAGCTCAGTGTGCCATACTTGTGAATACCTAAATATACCAATTTAATTTAAAACCCAATATTTGTGGGGGCCTCCCTGGTGGTGCAGGGGTTAAAGTCTCAGCACTATCAAGCTAGCACCAGTCACTGAGATATGAATTTGATCCCCAGCCAGGGAGCTAACCCACATGGGGCATCAGACCTCTCCTGTCTTGCCCACTGCTCCCCTCAGCAGTGTATTTCAGTAGACCTGCCTATTCTACTCCCCACTCTGTCTCCGATGAATCCTCTCACCCCCTGCACCTCTGGCCCCCTGCACCCCAGTTGTAGGGGTAACATAAATTCTTGTATGCATAAATAAAATAAATCTTAAAAAATCCCAATATTTGTAATGTTAGGTCAATGATTACCATGTAGACCAAATCATTTGCAAAGCTTTAAGCGATGATTTATTTGAAGCACTAGTCAACATAAATTATTGTCATTAGTACAGAGGTGAGTTTTTTTTTTTTTTTTTTTTGTGGTGTGCATTGCCTCATGGACTCACCTGTTACAAAGAATAAAGCGAAATGTTCCCCAGGTTAAGTAAGGCCTTGATAACACTGCATCATGAGAAAGAGCAGATCACAAACTGAGAGCGCCAAGTTTTAATCTTTGTAGATCTGTTTGCTAAGTACTTTTAAGAGGGACTGTGAATCCACACCACCTATTTCTAAGAAGTATTTGGGGGCAGCCTACAGTAAAAGGAATACAAGTACTAAAAGTAATTTAGAAATAATCCTTTCATCTTATTCACAGCTCTTTCTTCTTAATATCTGTGAAACAATTAACCTAGAGTTACAAATGAGGTCTTTGATCATTTACTCACTATGAAAATAGTTTATTTACTGTTACTAAACAGGGAGCCACCACTGTCTGGGGACAGGGGTCTGTGAAATGGTCTGAACTGGAGGAGTTGAGTATAATGAGTCTGAACAGAATTATGAAGTGACTGTAGCCGCACAGGCCCCGAGCACAGGCTGTTTCCACTTGGACATAAAGCCCGGCTCACGGTAAGAAAACCACACAAAGGGAAATGAGTCACTCACTGAAGACCAGGAAAGCTCAGGCTGACTGACTAGACAGGCGCAACCATGTTTTTTCTGCCCTGGTTTCACTTCTATATCCTGAAAACACCACCTTCTCTGAGTCACAGGAGAGATGTTTTTGGCGAATATACATCGGACATGTCTAGCCCTCCTTTCTCCATGTCCCTTGCTCACACACAGCATGTCTGGGAGATCTTGGAATGCGTGTGGTTTCCCCTTCAGCAGTCCTACCTCCATAATGACGTTGGACCTAGACTATAAATATTTTGTTTTTTAAAATTTATTTTATTTTTAAATTTATATTTTACATCATTGTTCATTTTTAAACAATATTTGCCCCCCCAGGTGTAGTCCCCATAGAATTTCCTTCCCCAATGCACCCAGGCACCATCACCTCAGTCCCCTAAGCTCGTCCCTCCCTCCGATCCCTCTCCTTACCCCTTCCCTGCAGGATGTCTCTGGTTTATAATTGTCTATTTTTGTTTTGTTTTGTATTGTTATTTTTTTTCCCCTGATGTCTTATTTGGTTCTCTTATAGTCCTCCTATAAGTGAAACCATCCAATATTTTTCTTTTGCCTTCTGACTTAGGCTAACTTTAAATATTTTGTTCTCCCCTAACAAGCGCCAATCAGCATGACGTTCCATCTTCTCTTGAGTGACAGCCCATTGTCTCTCCTTTCCCTTTCCTGGATTTCCCACCAGAGGAAGCCCCCGCACAGGAAGTGCCCTCTCCCTCCATCCTCCCACTACTTCCTTCCTGATCATCTGGCCTTCTGTCCATCTACTCTCTCCTCCCTTCCATCCAGCTATCTGTTCTTCCATCCCCTTCCTTCGCTTCTGTCCATCCCTACCAGTGTCTGCTAGTACTAAACATTGTGCTGTGTGTGGGAATACAGGAAGACAGCCTGTGGTGAAGTGTTCTTGATCTCCTGGGAGATATATGTGTGGAAGCTTCTCCTTAAATGGTGTATATTAACCTTGGACACTCAGCAACTTCAGTGCCTGAAGTCACGGGATGAATACAAGAGTCCAGTTTACTCTCTGTTGCTAGGGGGATGTCCTCAGAGATGTCTGAAAAGCTGGCATAAGTACATCACTACCACACAAGGTGACACATTAGCACTGAGGTAAGAGCTAGGGTGCTAAGGGAGTGTGAATGAATGGTTCTATTTTGGGGAGAGATGAAAAGGATTACCTTTACCAAGGTAACAATTGAGAGCTGAGTGGCTGTCAGGTGGTGGAGGGGACAGTCACTGTGGGCAGAGGAAGGAGTATGTTCGATTATAATAAGGCATGGTGAGTGGAGCTGATACATGAGGACAGAAATCTAGCAGTAGTGGAAAAAGGAGGTAGGTCTGACTACACAGCGGAGGAGGGCCCAGGAACTGTGCTAGAGAGTGTCAAAGCTGGAGAGGCCATTTCCTATCCTTGAAGCTCTTTTTCTCTTGGCACCACTGTGTTCTGGTTCTCCTATTTCTTTGACAATTTCTTCTTAGTTCCTTTGCTTATTTTTCCTCTTCGACAACCCATTCTCCACCCCTTGAATTTTAGTGTTCCCTGGAGTTCCCTTTTGGCCGTGGTTTTCTTCTTCTCCACACATGGATTGTCTCACTCACTCCCAGGCTTCAACTTCCTGTAAGCAGCTGGCTTCCAAATCCACACTCCCTTGAGCAGTCCTCTGGGCTCAGATGCCCACTTCTCACTGTGTGGCTATCTCCGTATGAACGGACCCCTACTCTTTCAAAATGAGTAAGTCCTAAGCTGTCAAATCAGTGGTGATGTCCCTCCTGTCCTTTGTAAGACTGTTTCTGCAGGTCTTTATACTGTAGGCAATCCACCCAGACACCGAAATTTTGGGAGTCACCATTTCCTTTGCTCATCACCTAGTCAATCAGTTGCCAGTCCTGCCAGTGCCTCTCCTAAACCTCTTTTAAATACATCCTTTTGTGTAAATCTATACCAGGGATTCTCAGCAGAGGCAGGTGCCCCACCTCCCCTCCCCCCCCAGTTGAAAAATCATTGCATGTATGACAGATATTACTGGTGGACATATGCTATGTAATTGGATAGTATGGGGCAAAAAAAAAAAAAAAAAAAAGAGGTCAGGATCATTGTCATGACATATGCCTCCTGGCTGCCTACAGTCATTAGTTAATTGGGCTCTTTGATACCAGTTTCTCCTGCACAACTCTGCAGTTATCTTTAATATAGAAGACAACTATTAAAATTTACAAAATGAATTAAGAATGGGTAAATATTCATTTGTATGTTCTTTTCAATCTTTGCATGGGCAGACTTTTGAAAACATGCAGAGATTAAAGGACTCCATAAAAATGAAAAACTTCTGTAGAAAAAATAATGCAATTTAAAAAGACAGACTAGGATAATATTTGCAACACATGAGGCTAGTAGTCTTCATTTATAAAGAACCCTTACACAGTAGTTACCAAATGAATACACCTCCAGACAAAAAGAGGCAAAAGATATGAACAGTCCACAACAGATGTATAAATGACAAGTTGATTCTTAGGAGAACATGTTCAACTTCATTTAAGAAATATAGATGAGGGACTCCCTGGTGGCCTGGGGATTGAGTCTCAGCACTATCACCTCTATGGCCTGAGTTCCATGCTCAGCCAGGGAGCTAACCACATATGGCGCAGCAGACCTCAGTAGTGTATTCCAGTAAATCTGCCTGTTCTGCTCCCCACTCTGTCTCTGGTGAATCCTCTTACCCCCCACACCTCTGGCCTACACCTTAGTTCTTCTAGCAAAAAAAAAAAAAAAAAAATCAGATGAACACAATGCATATAGAAAGCTTTTTGTCGAATTTAGTCCTGAGCAATGTGGTACAATGAGGCACACTCATATTTGCCTGGTGGAAGCGTAAAATGGCACAAGCTTTAGAAAGTTAGAGATTTGTATAAAAAACCCTGCAAAAATAAAAACTCTGACTCCACCATTCCATTTCTAGGAATTCTTAAGAAGACAATCATGGATATGAATAAACCTATTCCTCCAAGGACAATTAATCACAGCATTGTTTGTAGTACTGAAAACTGGAAGCATTCTCAACAATGAGAGCTGACAAACAACAAACAATAAAAATAAATTTTAGTTCACCTTTAGCATGGAACACCACACAGGTATTAAAAGCTGTGATAGAAAAGATTTCTTATTGACACTGTAAGACATTTTCAGAATGTTTGTACCATAGTAAGTGAAATAGCAATTATAAAATAGAACGCATTTAAAAAAATCTCATTTTTAGAAAACTAGACATGTCTGTATGCAAAGAAGATTTAAAAATGTTAACTATGTTTGAATATGTGCTTATAGATTTTTTTCTTCATTGTCCTTGTATATATATTTTCCAAAATCTCTACATATGGCATTACTATTGTTATCAGAAAAAGTATTTTAAACTAGAAACACAAAATTCCCCTCTGTTTTGGCTGCCTGTTGTCTCCTGGATGAAACACAAGTCCCTTTGCCTGATGCACAGGACCTGGCTCACTTTGGTTCCTTGTAGGCTTCCCAGCCTGTTCTTCCTGAATAGAATCCCTTATTCATGGCTACCTAGTCACACGCATGTCTACCAACAAGAACTGTTGCATAATTTTGCCTGCAGCAGCCAGGCTCCTCCTTCCTCTTTACCACATTCACAGACTAGACTGATTCCACATTCTTCTAAATGGTCTGTCTCTTCAACTCCTGGTCTTTCCATTTCTCAGGTACACCAAGTTCCTTCCTGGCTCAGCACCAACCATTTTTCTGCCTGGGTCTGTTTTCACTTGACCCCCTCCCCCCACCGCCCCCAGTTTTCATCTTTCAGACTTTAACTTAAATGTCACCTCATTTTGCATCTTCTGATCCCTTTACCGCCAGTTGGTCATCTCCTCTTGAACCTGTGTCTTAGCATCCGATTTACTCCACCTGAGTATTTATTACAATATAGAACTATTTTTATTTGTTTGGTTTTTCTGTGTTCACCCATAGAAACAGTTTTGGTGTTGGCTCTGGGTAAATTTTAGGAAGACCAGGGCAGTGAGCTGTCCAGCCCAGGGCCTCACACGTAGTAGATGCACAGTTTTAGTCACAGATTGGATGGATACTGGAAGGACCAGCTGTTGTGTAACACCTTCCTCTGTGTTCCTGTGAGACTCTGTGCCCATCTCCACAACCTTTCTCTACCTGCATTTTTCTCTGTTCATTATGGCTGTTCCTAAAATGGACTACAGGAACTCCCTGATGGAGACTGGGCACCGTGCCAAGGTCTAGTGCGTTGTAGGCACTCAATAAGCGAGCCCTCTGCATGAACAGATGAGGGGAGCTCCTAGGGGGCTGCAAGTGGGTGGAGAAAACCACTCTTGGATGGAGAAGTTGCTACAACTCATGCAGGCGATGAAACACTAGGGGTCAAGAGCAGCTCACATTAGTCCATTATATTGGTAAGTTGGCAGATGTGGAGGTTGTGGTTATGAACAGTTTTAATTACATTTTAAAATGAATTTCGGTGACTAGTTAGTTAGCAAATAATTCCTGAAGTTCAAATAAAAAAAGACAATAACAAATCAACCATTAAGATCATAGAATTAAAAGAAGGAAAAGCAGGAATAGCAGTGTTTAGGGGTTTGTCATAAAGTGAACTGTCCTAAATTCCTTAATCAAAGGATTTGTAGGTTCCCTGTGAAGCCTGCAAATTGACTATTTCCTTTACAGTGTGCTCCCAGATACCTCAAATGTTTTACAGGCAAGTAACACTGGGAAATTACCTCAACTAAAGCAGCTTAAATATGAAACGGTCCAATTTGCTATGACGAATCTAGAAAAATGGTTAGTGACCCGTGGCACAAAATATCCAATCTAAGGTTTAAGCACTGCAGTTACTATTCAGTGAAATAATGGAGCCTTTCAACTCGGTAGCCTTAGCTTATCTTTGTAGAAGTGGCCAAACTGGATGGGGTCTGAGATGACATGTTGCAGCTAGTTCAGGGGTTGCCAAAGGTTTTCTGCAAAGGGCCAGATAATGAATATTTCAGCTCTGCAGGCCGCACCATCTGTGTTGAAATTACTCAAGTTGGCCGACGCAGCGTGGATGTAAATGAATGGGCATGGCTGTGCTCCCATAACATTTTATTTATGGACAATAGAACTGAAGTTCATAGAATAATCAGAAATGTGAATAAGAATTTATATGTAAAGAAGCACATACCAATTATTTGTAAATAGTTAAAAATTAGAAATAGCCTAAACATTAGAAGAATAGTTAACGCCGGTATATGTCACAAAATGGCATCCTTTTTAAATTTATCCTCCTCCTTTTGGTTATTTTCCCCAAGATGCAAGACTGTCTTGGTGGAGGGCCAGATTTGGCGACAGTTGGCTGACCTCTCGGCCAGTTTGTGAGGGTTTACTTATATAGGCAGCTGTGGGACAGTGAAGGGAAACACTCATGTGCAGGGCCTTGATCCCCAAAGTATTCAGCTGCAGCACTTGAGTGCCCAGGCCTGACAGACAGAAACTATTCATTTCTGAGAACAACCAGACTAGAAAATAATGCAGGGCACTAGGTGGTTAACATTTAATTTGAGATGGAACAACAAGGGAAAAAGACTTCACTCTCACAAGTGAAGAGTGTTTGAAGTCTGATCACAAGTGTTTTACTTCACACTTTATGGGAGCGCATTATATTAGTGCTTTCTTACTGCAGGATAAACAGAGAATAAGTAACGCGCTGCTGTCATTCCAAGCTCGCACCTGGGGCTTGAAGCAGCAGCCATTCAGGGACTCACAGTCAGATAACACAGCCCCTAACAGCCAGAGAGCCCAGTAAGGTCCTTTCTTTTCAAGAGAAAAAGGCTTCTTCCACTGTTCTCACTGGTTCTGCTACTGAATGAGTTCCCAGGGAGATGAGAGGAAATAGGGGTCATTTACAAAGTCCATCTCTTCTGCCCCTCTCATTTTCTATTGTAAAATGTGCTTCCATTCTGAATATTTCATTCCTTCTGCTTTGAATAATATCAGTACCTTACATCCGAGAGGCAATGTAAGATGCTGGGGATGCAGATGCTGCCAGCCTCCCTAGGGACTTACCCCTGAGTGCTCAGCTATGATCTTAAGCAGCAAGTTACTTAAATTCTGTGTGCCTCAGTTTCTTTGACTAAAAAGGGGGATCATCAAAGAATCCGTTTTCAAGAAGACCCCAACTTCTAGTGTTGATGTTTATATGAGCTGGCATATATACAGTACCTGGAATAAGGACTAGATGACATTTTTATTGTTTTTGGGTATTTATCAAGTATCTTGGAATGTGCTTGCTCACCAGTTCTTTTTTTGTAAACATATTACTTTATTTGAAAACCTGTAGCTTTCTTTTTTAAATTGAAGTAACATTGTTTTACATCCTTGCTAGTGTTTTGAGAGTTAGGATTCCCCCCACCCCCTTTGAGGGACCTCTGGAGTCCCACCACTAAAGCTAACACTTCAGTGGTATTTTTCTCCTTCCGGTTTATTTTGCTTATTAAGTTCCATCCATGTTGCTGCAATGACATGACTATCTCTTTTTGATAGCGGAGTAGTATTCCATTTATATATATATCACCACTTTCTATCCACTCATCTTTATTTGGGCACAGGTTGTTTCCATATCTTGGGCATTGTAAATAGTGCTGCAGTAAACATAGGGGTGCAGGTTTCTTTTAAGTTAGTGTTTTTGTGTTCTTTGAGTAGATACCTAGGAGTGGATTTACTGGGTCCAGATCCATTTTTAATCTCCACATTACTTTCTAGTAGTCTACATTCTAGATTGGTCTACATTCCCACCAACAGTGTTAAGAAGGTTCCTTATTCTTCACACCCTCACCAGCACTTCTTGTTTCTGTTTTTTGTTTGTTTTTAATATATGGGCCATTGCACTGGTGTGAAGTGGTATCTCATTGTGCTTTTGATTTATATTTCCCTGATGAGAAATGATGAACATTTTTCATGTGCCTGTTGACCATCTGTATGTCTTCTTTGGAGAAGTGCCTATTTGGCTCCTCCGGCCTTTTTTAAATTGGGTGATTTGTTTTCTTTTTGTTGATTTTTATGAGTTTTTTTGTAGATCTTTGATATCAGTCCCTTATCAGATGTAGGGGATGCAAATATTTTATCCCATTAGTAGAGTGTCTCTTCAATTTAGTTATGATCTCTTTCACTGTGCAGAAGCTTTTTAGTTTGATGTAGTCCCAGTTGTTTATATGCTTCCCTTGTTTTCCTTGCTGCTGAGGTTGATTCCACAAAGATATCTCTGAAGCTTATGTCATGGAGTATTTGGCCTATGCTTTCTTCTATGTATTTCATGGTTTCAGGTCTTACATCCAAATCTTTCATCCATTTTTGAGTTCGATTTTTGTGTATGGTGTGAGATAGTGGTTTAGTTTCAGTCTTTTGTATGTGGCAGTCCAGTTTTCCCAACACTATTTATTGAAGAGGCTTTCCTTGTTCTAGTGTGTATTCTTCACTCTTTTGTTGTGGATTAGTGGTACATGTATATGTGGGTTTATTTCTGGGCTCTCAATTCTGTTCCATTGCACACACCCAATTCTAATGTGATCCCCAGGCTGGTTAGGAATTATGCCCTTTTTATAGGGAATAACAAACTGAGGTTTGGTGGCTCATGGACATTCAGCCATGAAGTTTCTTTCTTTTTTTTTTTTTTAATAGAGGCATGTTTTTATTTATTTATTCATTTATTTGTTTGTTTGTTTTTGTTTATACATGCACTGGGTACAGTCAGAAGCACGGGAGGGTGAGAGAATTCACCAGAGCCAGAGCGGGGAGCAGAGCAGGCAGAGGGACCTAAGTACACTGCTGAGGGGAGCAGCGGGCGGCAGGAGAGGTCTGCGCGCCATGTGGGACCCTCCTCGGGTGGCCGGGGAGCAGCCGGGGATCGAACCGGCGCCGGAGAGGCCCAGCCATGAAGTTTCTTTTGACTGTGAACCAAACTGTCTTCTAGGGGCTTCTAAATTCAAATGTGATCTTGGGTTTCCTGCCTTTTGCCTGTTAGGGAAGTTTCTTCCTTCCTTCTCCCTTTCCTTCCTCCCTCCCTCCCTCCCTTCCTTCCCTCCTTCCTCTTTCTTTCTAAATGTATTTTTTACATTGCTGTTCATTCTTGTATAACGTTTGATTTCTCCCCTTAGGTGTAATCCCCATAAAATTCTTACCACCAAATCATCTGTGAACTGTCATCAGAGTCTCTTGTGCTCTTCTGTTAGGGAAATTTCTTAAAGAAAAGGTTGTATAAAAGGTGTAATCCACACACAAAAGGGATCTCAATTGTTAGCTTATTAAGTTTATTTTTCTCATATGCTTCATTACCAATACCTTTTTATTACACTTCATTATTTCTATCCTTAATAGTTTTTACTATCTTAAACATCTTTTTTAATGGATAACCTACCATGGATTTCTTGAAATGTAAATAAATTATGTCCATTTCCATTCACAGAACTTTGAGTTTGTGTATTTTTTTGACATTTCAGTGTTAACTTCTGTATTTATCAATGCTGTGCTGTGCTAGTGCAGGGACAGATTGGTTATCCTATGGTAAGGATATCTGACAAACCAAAAATGCCAATTGTTAGAAGGGTTTATGTTTTTCTTTTTTTTGTATGCATAAATGTGGTAATTGATGCATATGCCTATGACAGGTCACTAGAGACACAGTTTCTAGATGGTAAGTACTCCTAGGACAAAGCCAAAGGAGAGAAGTCAGAGTTTGGGAAACTTACTGCAAGATAGAAATGTACACTATGGAGATGACTAAATTGAAGAGAAATTTCAATAATCAGAGTTAACGAATATAAATGATCCATGTCATAAAACTGTACACCTGTAGTTAAAATTATGACTCAAGGTTAGTCAGTGGAAGCTGATTTTTTAAAGATTTTTACAAATTAACAACTTTTATGAGTTTTCACACTCAGTTATTAAGTCTGCAATTGTCTTTTTTTTTGCTTTCATTTTTTTCTTTTGTCTAATTCTAAAATTCATACCTGTGTATTGTAGGAAATTTGGAAAGTGGAGGAAAGCCATGAAATTTTACCCCTAGTACTATCTCACCATCTTGTGGGAGAACCATGGTTAATATTTTGACTTTTTTTTTTAAAGATTTATTCATCCATGTGCACAAGAGCTGGGATACAGGCCAGAGGTGCGGGGCAGGGGGCAGGGGTGAGAGGATTCACCAGAGACAGAGAGGGGAACAGAACAGGCAGATCGGTTGAGGGGAGCAGCGGGCGGGTGAGTCAGGAGAGGTCTGCTGCGCCACACGGGTTGCCCCCTGGCCGGCCGGGGATTGACCTTGTGCCACAGTGGCTGTGGACTGCCTCATAGGTTGCATCTTAACCCCTTGTGCCACCAGGGAGGCCCAATATTTTGACATTATTAACATAATAACAGTAACATTTCATATATCCTAGTAATTAACTTTTGCTCTAAAAAGTTAACGTTACTTTTTCTTTCAATTTTTCCATGATTATCAAGAAATATATGTTCACTGAAATAAAACTTGAAACCATAGAAAAGTTGAAATAATTAAAAACAAAAGCACCTATCACTAACCATTTTGGCATATTTCTTTTACAAGTTTTTTTTTTCCAATTTGTATTTTTTTTTTATTAAAATATTTGCGTTCTCCCCACAGACTACAAGGTACAATCCCCACAATTTTCCCACCGCAGCAGCCATGAACTATCACCATAGTCCCTTGTGCTCTTCTCTTCCCTGTTCTGATCCTTCTTCCTTCCTTCCCCCCTGCTGGATGCAAGTTTATCTTTTTCCTGACCCTTAGTTTGGTTTCCCTATCTTCCACCTATAAGTGACACCATCTGATATCTTTCTTTTTCCTTCTGACTTATTTCATTGCACATAATCCCTTCCAGTTCCATCCATGTTGCTGCAAATGGCATGAGTTTATCTTTCTTGATCACTGAGTGGTATTCCATTGTGTACATATACCACATCTTCTTGCTCTATTCATCTGTTTGAGGGCATTTAGGTTGTTTCCATATCTTGGCTATTGTAAACAGTGCTGCAATAGACATAGGAGTGCAGATTTTCTTTCAAATTAGTGTTTTGTGTCCTTTGGGTAGATTCCTAGGAGTGGAATCACTGGATCATATAATAGGTTCATTTTTAGTAATTTGAGGGTCCTCCACACAGCTTTCCATAGTGGTTGGACTAGTCTGAATTCCACCAGCAATGTTAGGAGAGCTTCTTTTTCTCTGCATCCTTGCCAGCATTTATTGTTGCCGTTTTCACCAGTATCACATTGTGGCTTTAATTTGCATCTCCTTGATTATAAGTGATGTTGAACATTTTTTCATATACCTGTTGGCCATTTGCATTTCTTCTCTGGAGAAGTGTCTTTTTAGTTATTCTGCCCATTTTTTGACTGGGTTGTTTGTTGAGTTGTGCAAAATCTTTATCAGCCCCTTATCAGTTGTATGCAGTGCAAATATTTTCTCCCATTCAGTAGGATGTCTTTGTTTTGGTTATTGTTTCTCATGCTGTACAGAAGCTTTTTAGTTTGATGTAGTCCCAGCTGTTTATCTTCTTCATTTTCTTGGTTTCTAGAGATGAGTCCTCAAAGATGTTTCTGAGATGATGTTGTGCTGTGTTGTGCCTATGTTTTCTTTTACGTATTTTATGGTCTTAGGTCTTCAATTCCAGTCTTTTATCCATTTTGAGTTAATTTCTATGTGTGGTTTTTACATGTGGTAGCAGTCTTTGTTTTTATGTATATATTTTAAAAATTGTGATCACAATTATGATATATACTTGAAAAAGCTTAAGACTTTCCTTTGTCAAAGTTTGGGAAAGATAAGTTCTAAAAATTATTACACATCTTTTTGTCATATGAATATATCAGTATTGATTATTTTAATATTTAGGCTCTTTCTAGTTTTTAACTATTTACAAATAATTGTTAATGTGCTTCTCTACATATAAATTCTTGTTCATATTTCTGCTTATTTTCCTAGGACACATTTCTTGAAAGGAGGTCACTACGACAAAGGATACAAGCATTAAAAGATTAGTAATGTTAATTTAATGACTCTAAATGTACACTATAATCCTAGAAATAACTATTAAGGGCAGTCTTCTTAAGGGCAGAGATAGTTTAAAGACTTCTGATTCATGCTTTCACATGGTCTTCCAGATTCGTATCCATTACCTCTCTCAGCAGCTATTTATCAATGCAGAATCTTACTCCATTCTCACTGATATAGACAATCACCATTAAACTAAACCACACTGACTTGAAGGAAAAAAATGGTACCTTATTGTTTTGTTAACACACCTTTGATAATTAATGAAGTTAATTTTTTCCCCAAATGTTCACCAACTGGTCGTCTATCTTTTTCGGTGTACTTCGCATTCTCTTTGCTGTAACAGGTATTTCTAATTGCATAAACAATGAATTAGTGGTGGACGAGATTAACCTAAAGCTCATATGTAAGTGCTTCAGCCCATGCTTTTGGAGATGAGTGGAACCATTTCAGACTGATTACTAAGCAGTCCAGTGAAGACTGGCCCTGTGCAGGCGGAGCCAAAGTTGGCAGATCTTTCTTCAGTCTTACCTTGCATGCACAACATTGAGTCATACCTTAAACTGCTCTGTATCTGTTCAAGATGAGCTACACAGTATTTGATTGAATATATTTATTTTAAAACCCTTTTTTATTGAGGTAACATTGGTTATAACACCATCTAAGTCTCAGAAGCTCAACTTCACACCTCCACACATGTATATACCACAACGCGCCAAGCACCAAAAGTCAAGTTTCCATCCACCACCATCCAGCCAACCCTCTCTACCTGTCCCTCCCTCTCCCCACCCCCTTCCCCTTCACAGCTCTTTCGTGCATGCTGTGCGTAGAGCCCAGACACAAAGGCAGTGGAACCTCACACCTCTCCATTTTTTCCTTCATGATTTGATCACATTGGTCAGAGAAGGGGGCTAGCAGGCAAATTTTCCTTCCCGTTGCTCTGAAGTCTCTGATTACTCACACAGAACTGGATATGAAGCTGACATCAGCTTCTTTCAGAGTCACTTGGAAAAATCTCGGCCAGCATGTCGGCATTCTAAGCCGACACCCTGCACTTAGCAATTATTGTTAAGTGGCCATACAGTCAGTGCTGCAGTGTAGTGTAGAACCCCAGGGGAGTCCACATCCTCCCTTCCCCCTGACCAGAGCTTACCAACCTGCTTGCCTTCCTTCCCTCCTCTGATATTTGCTTAGTACTTCCTGTGCTAGGAGCAGCGGCTGACTCAAATATATACACAACACGTCCCCAGTCTCAATGAACTTGGCGTCTTGTGGAGATAGACTAAGCATGAAATGAGAAAGTAAAAGTAACCACAGAAATAACAAAGCACCTCAGAGACCCTTCCATGCAGTTCCGCTATCGGCCCTTATTCTAAGGGGTCATTTGAGATGTTGAAGGGGGAAGAATAGCAGAGTGAATCCCAGCAAGAATGTCTGCATTTCACCATCTCTGTTATAAAGGGTAACAGGCAGTCTTCCTAGAGACAACATACCCCCTAATCTTACAAGTGTACAAAAGAGTCCATGACTGTTGATAACTTTTTTTATTTTATAATAATGTAGAAATAATTTCACCATCTAGAAAAACTCGTAGGTGCTGTTCTTTAGAAGATTCTTTGCAGCAACTGAACAGCATCCTCTTTGACCATGCGGTTTCCACCTTGTCCCTCTTTTAGGGTCTTCACCTTGGGGACCCTAGAAGCATGACCACAGAGAGTAGCAGCTCATATTCTGGAATCTTACTGGCCCTTAGCCATCTGTCATCTGTTGGCCACCTCTGCCCCCATAGTTACTGAGCATCTGGACTGGTGGACAGTCTTCCTCACAGAGCTCCCCACAGACTCCTGAAAGTGACAGATGCTTAAAGACAGTCACGCAAAGATGTGGTGTTATAGGTGTGGTTTTTGAAGGGAAACACTATGGATGTTTTGAAGGGAAACACTAAGGATGACACTATGAGACTTACACTACCACTACACTTGTTTGGGGAGAGGACCAGGCAGAAGGTTTTATGGGAAGAAGCATTTAAGCTGAAACCTGACAGTTGCTTGGGGTTGATGTGCAGTATGGGGCACAAGCCAGCGTCTCCGAGGCAGATAGTGTGGGTTTGAGGAGGCAGCGGGAAGCTGGTATGGCCCTGCAGCTGAGTGAGGGGAGACATGCTGTTGCTGGCCTTTTGGGGTATTGAATGGTGAAAATACTGATTTTCTGATTGAGGGTAAAGGGGCACTGGGAAAGGACAACAGATTAGGGGGAAAAAGTTCAGTTGAGAAGCAAAGGGAAAAAGAAGTGAATTAGGTGTTTATCTAAGTTTCCTGAGCACAGGAACCTGGTTTGTCTAGTTGTACCCGAGTGCAGAGAACACTGATCAGCAAGTAATATGTGCCCCCAAAATGTGTGTTGAATGACTGCATTGGGACGGAGTTGACTTGTAACAATCATGATGTGACAGTAATGAAACTAGCCACCGTTGCTAAGCACCTACTGTATGCCACACCTGTATAGGTACTTGGCTAGGCCAACCCAAATCCAACCACATGAGAAGCAGGCATTGTTATCCTTGCTTCATGGACAAGGAAATAAGAATATACAGGTGAAGGATAACCAGGTCGCACAACCAGAGATGAACTTAAGCACAGGCAGTCTCTGTGCAAAGCCAATGCTCCCTCTGCCACGTCATGCTGCTGCTCAAGCACCAACGTGTTAGTAACTCAGGCTCTTTCAGATGACTTGGTCACTGTGGGGTCTCATGCTGTCATCGCGCTTAGTCATCAAATCCAAGCTGTCCCACAGGAAGGGAGTGAATGTGCAAAGTGGGTGACCATAGAAGCCCACCTACAAGGGGCATTTACCGAAAGTGCCTTGTGTAATGAGGCTGTGCCTGGTTAGCTCAGTGGTGCTAATGAGGCTACTGCTATAGGTTCAGTGTCCATGTTCAATTAGCTCCATGGCTTAGGGACACACCCTAGTCCAAGTCATCCTTCTCAGAGATGCATTCACTAGTTTCAGAAAAGATGGCTGACAAGTGTGGGTGGTTGGCAAAACCTGTTTTCTAGACTAAGAAAGCAATTCAAAATATGTTTCACAATAATGATCATTAACTGTTTCCTACATGCAACTTTGTGACCCAAACCTAGGTTACTGGAGCTCTTTTATATTGCTAAGACCTTTTCTCCAAAAATATCTCAAATTTTTTTTCCTAGAATCTTTACATCTTGGTGATAGTGTTATTTATTTTTTTAAAAGGGCAGGTTAGTATGTAGCTAGCATTTATGAAAATTATAAGAACTTGAAACACTAAGACATATCCAGAATTCTATGCAACTTTGATGCTATTGAAAACATAACTGAAGACGGAGATAATCTTACCAAGTTCAGGCAAATGTGCTTTAAAATATGGTTGGAATCTAATTCGTGTCCAAGGCAAGTGGTATCTAATTTTACTTTCTGTGGAGATTTTCTCTGCTGCTAGTCTCTTCCCTTTACAGACTGTCCTTGTGGCTGCTGGAGTGATCTTTCCAGAACACAAATCAGAGTTTTATATGACCTACCTACTCCCTTTGCATAGTACTCTCAGGTGACCATATGATTGAGTGTTAAAAGCAGCTCTGTCAGGGCCTCCCCTGGTGGCGCAGTGGTTGAGCGCTGGGTTGTGAGG
Source organism: Talpa occidentalis (assembly GCF_014898055.3). Lineage (NCBI taxonomy): Eukaryota > Metazoa > Chordata > Mammalia > Eulipotyphla > Talpidae > Talpa > Talpa occidentalis. The sequence continues at coordinate 80,714,813 of NW_023605083.1, read as the reverse complement.
CTGCTCGCAGCCTCCGCAGCGCCAGTTCGATCCCCAGGCATAAATCAGGGCCGTGCCTGGCAAACCAGGGCCTGTGGTCATCCTACATACTGGCAGCCCTTCCCTGCTCCGATCAGCCTCTGAGAGGTAGCTGCCCTACCAATGCTTCCTCTGCCAGTGCCCCATATCTCACCCTTTCCAGCTTCTTGCCGGATGAGCTGTTGCTTCCAGAACAGCTCCAACAGCATCACTACTACTCACAAAAGCAGAGTTGGGGGTGCCCAAGCACCTTTAATACAGTGTTCTCTGGGTTATCAGCATTTGCTTTATGTACACTGACAGGGGCAGGGGGATTGAAGCCACCCTTAAGGTTACTCCCCATAGAGACAGGGTATTTTGTAAGCTCAAGTCCTCAGTGAATGTTATTACATAATGAATAAATAAATCCCATGACTAGAGAACCTGGTACCTTTTCAATAAATCCACTGAGATCTGTGTTGTAGATAAATGTTTGTGATGACAATATTTTATTACAGAACCACTGACTGTCCTAGTATCACAGAAACTTGTATTGATTCCCATCGAGGTGAGCAGATGGAAACCTCACATTCTATGAGCAATTTGTTTTCTCAGTGAAGACAGTAACAGGCATATTCACTTCCATTGTTCGCTGGGAACGTTCTGCTCTAGGCCAAAATGTGAGCCTGCTCAGCAGTGACTAATCTCCGAGCTCAGAGTTGGGTTTGGCCCACACAGGCCTTCCAGACTTTAAATTTGAACTGGTGCTCAGACATGACACATGTTTTGTAGTGGTGTTGGCTACAGAAGAGACACTGTGAAATTCTCATGTGGCTCTCCCCTATCTAACCTGTTTCTTACAATGGTGAACACCCAAGGGGAGTGAAAGGAAGTTCCCCAGGCTGAGACAGAAAAAGGCCACCTCCCACTGGCTGAGCAATGGAGTCCACGCCCAGGAGTGTGAATTCCCAGTCTCAGTATGTTTTCCCTTTCCTGGAGTATTAATCTTGCAGCGATGAGCAATGATTGGTGAACTCTTCTATCTACCAGCTTAATCTGAATTTCCAGTTACTCTGTAGAGTGAGGAAATAAATGTAACTCAGTAGTCACCCCACCAGGATGACTCTCGACTGCTGTTGATCTCTAGCATGTATAATTTGAGTATATCAAAGAATCAGAAAGTAAGATCTGTGACTACAGGAGAGATAAAAGGTCAAATGATGAGTATAAGAAGGTATCAGAGGGCGAGTCACTGGAGGATGACAGATGTTTCCTGCAGCCCCTGAGAACTAGGAGGACTCACAGCACAGGGACTTTTGGTTTAGAAATAGGTCCACATTTTCTGAGTGGGGTGTTTAATATCAAGTAAATCACCAAGGAGCTGTTGATCAAGATCCCCTGGAGGTCTTTGAAAACAGAGCAGTTTGGGGATAAGCATTCAGGAATGAGTGTGGCTGAAATCTGACCACTGTCTTGAACTGGCTGGAATCTTTGTTTTTCCCAGAGCTGTAGTCTCAGGCTAAGCCACCAATTGCAGAGACAGATGAGTAGAACCCAGAACTAGAGGGGCTCAGGAAGTTATCTAATCTGCCCCCATCAAGACAACTTCTATTTTTAGGTATCAGTGAGGATGAAAAGCAGTGATATCAGGAGTTCTTTATCATTTGCTCAGTCTGTGACAGTCAAAAACTTGTCACTAGACAAACTTTTTGTTGTAAGGACGGGGAAAGGAGATGGTTTCGTCTCCTTGTGGTACAGTAAGCTGAAGTTAGAACACACTTCTCTTGCTTTCTAAGCTACTGTTAAGTTCAAGAAAATCTAAAAGACGGAATTAAATTCTAGTTTGAGAGGACTGATGTGTGATCTGGCAGAATTCTATACTGCCAAATTTTGGGATCTGAGGTACTAAAGTAAATATTGAGGAGTTAGGGATGGAAACAGCATGGATTTTTTAACACAACATTCCTGCTCCTAACACACTCTCCCTCGAGGTGTCTATCAATACTATTCCATGAATGTAAGCCACTCCACGTACTTATCTGTTGCTGGGAGTGGGAGTCTGGGTAGCATCAGTTTCAGTGAGGCTTTAGAAAGGCTGGCTCCAGTATGGACTGTGTCTGAGGGAGAAGGGAGGCAGAAGGAGGTCAAAAATCAGAACAAATGGAGGGAGGATGGAAAAGTGAATACAGGGAGGAGAGAATTGCTCCCAACTCAAAACATCACTCAAAGAGACCGTAACAGCAGGGTCTTTCGCCAGTTCATGCAAGAATAGGTGAGTCGGGCCTCCCCTGGTGGTGCAGCTGTTGAGCGCTGGGCTGCGAAGCTGCCTGCAGCCTCTGCAGCACCGGTTCAATCCCTGGCCACTGGGCGAGGGTCCCACATGGCGTGCAGACCTCTCCTGCTGTGCCCCGCTGCTCCCTCAGCAGTGTGTTTTGTCAGTCTGCCTGTTCTGCTCCCCGCTCTAGCGCTGGTGAATTCTCTCACCTTCCTGCGCTTCTGACTATACCCAGTGCTTGTATAAATAAATAAATAAATCTTTAAAAAAAAAAAAAAGAGTAGGTGAGTCAGTAGGAAGTGTGCTCTGGGCTGGCTAGGCTAGAGAGAGGGCAAGGCAGCTAGAGAAGTGGCAGGTGGGAGGAGGCAGGCTACCGAGGCAGGGAAGTAGAAAAGAAAATCTGGTTAATAGGTAAGTAATCAATGAGTTGACCACAGATTTCTAGCCAAAGTCTCTATCTGCACCCTCCACGCGGCCCTCCACGAGCACTCATGTTTCAGCATCTGTTCTGCTCCCAATCTGCTGTCTCTTCAGGCTGCTTCCTGCAGCAAGCCTCTCCTTTCCTGGAACCCTCATTCCATGAAGGCTGCCAAATGGCCTGGAAAGATGGTAAATTCTTGTGGAGGTTATGGTAGTTATCAGAAAGGTGCTACAGGGCACAACACAGGATTTAAAATTAGAATTGAATCAACAATGTCAAGAAAGGAACCAACAACTAACCTTTAGGTTTGACACATGGCAGCATACACGCCACCACCTCCTTACCATTGCCTGGAAGGCCTTCAGTGAGCTGACCTGGACTAAGTTCCACTCCTTTCAAAATGGAAAATTTTCCTGGTTTTACTTTTTGAAGAAATGAGACTTTGACCCCTCACCCCCAATACCGTTCAATTAGTTTTGAGAAATCAGAACACTTCCTTTTCATATGCACAAAATATGACTGTTGAGGCAATTAAAAGCATTACCCTCTTATTCTTTAACAAAGTAACTCATATAAAGAACTGAAAAACAAACCAACCAACCAACCAACCCTACAAGCAACAGTCTTGACCCACTGGTCACTTATTGCATGCTTGTTTTCAACTGCTTCTATTTTTAGTTCTTTTGATCGTTAACTCTAATCACTAAAAATATGCTTAAGCTGTTCTTTTTCTTTTTTTTTTTTAAATAATAAATTTTATTTTTATATTCCCCATACAATTGCAACCCCCCCATTCTGACCCCAATCCCTCCCCTCCCACCCCCCACCCTGTTCTTTTTCTTAATTTATCAATTTCAGATATTATTCACTGACTTTCTTTTATGACAGATTTACATTTCTATCACTAATTAGCCTCCTCTCCTCCTCCCCTATAACTTAATAGTTATATCCTTTGATTATCTTTGTTAAATGCATATAGATGTAGACTTTGTTTTGTTCCATCAACAAGAAGTAATCTCCTGTTGCCCATTGTGTAAAGTGAGATATCAGCATCTCCACCTTCCTTTTAGCACTTGTACCTCCCTCCCAACTCCCACCTCCTGTCAGCTCTACTTACACATTCTGGAGGTTGACAGTACTTCTTTTGTAACAGCTCCAACAGTCAACTCATGATTTTTACCTCCAAAAGTTGCTTTTTACCTCCAAGAGGGCCCTGCTGCCAATCAATGCACCCCATCCCACTAGATGCTGAACCAGACATTCTCTCCTTCCCTTACATCCCACGTAAGTCCTGTCATTGCTACTTCTAAATTATATTCTCCCCATCTCCACTGCTAACAGGCTAGTGGCAAGTCATCACTTTCCCAGAGGCCAGTCACTCTCTTGTCTCACTAAAATCCATCCTCTTCAAAATGGCCAGAGTGATTTTTCTGAACTGCTAACATTCTGAAATATAAATGAGATCACATCATTCCTCCTATTAGAAAAACAGCCTCTCATTGCAACCTCCTTACCATTGCCTGGAAGCCTTCAGTGAGCTGACCTGGACTAAGTTCCACTCTTACACTCTTTCCCTCCTTCACTTGGCTTTTGCTGGACTGGCCTTTATCTTTTGACTGTCAGAAGCTAATTCCTGTTTTAGGCCCTTTGCTCTTCTGCTTGGTAACACCCCCAGATCGTTCTCTTTTTCTGATCTTTCAAATCCTAATTGAAGTATCACTCCCTCACATATGAGCAAAAGCAACCTCCTATCCTTAGCTGTGCTCTATCATGCTACCTTGTTTTATCTTCTTGGCACTCCAGATATTATCTTTTTTGTATATTTATTGTTTATTCTCCTTTCTAGAATGTGAACTTTGAGAGATGTCTTGTTTACTGCCTGTATTCCAGCACCTAGAACAGTGCCTGGAGCATAGCAGACAATAAAAAAAAAATGTTGATTATTATCAACTCAGTGTTCTGTAACATTGCTGAAGCGTCTATGCTCTAAGAATTCTAAAAGCTAGAAATCAAGAGTGTATTTGTACTGCAACCATATAATTATTATTTGCCACTTAAGGAAGGTCCCAAAATATATTCTCAATTTTTTTCCTCTTTGGAATTTACAATTACCTTTTCTTTCATGATCTTGCCTTTCCCCCCCCTTTTTTAAAGATTTATTTATTTATGCGTACAAGAGCTGGGGGCACAGGCCAGAGGTGTGGGGGGTGAGAGGATTCACCAGGAACAGAGTAGGGAACAGAATAGGCAGACTGAAATACACTGCTGAGGGGAGCAGTGAGACAGGAGAGGTCTGCAGTGCCATGTGGGTAGCTCCCTGGCAGTCTGGGGATCAAACTCCTGCTGCAGGATTGCTTCATAGTGCTGTGCTTAATCCCTTGCGCCACCAGGGAGGCACCCATGATCTTGTTTTTTAAGGCTAGAAGAAAGCTCCTTGAATTCTCCTCTTCCCAGGTACATGGGAGCCCTCCATCTTCCTGCTCTGACCTTCGTGATTGCTGCTGAGGCTGCCACAGAGGCCACTCTGACCTCATGCTCCTCCTGATTTGGGTATACTCCACCCTGGCTCTTCTGTCTCTCTCTCTCTTATTTTATTACCTTAATTTGCTGAAATTTATCCTCAGAACATTTCTTAAGAAAGAATTCATGAAAGGCCTCTGCTTGTCTGACCATGCTTTTTCTTTTTGTCACTGTTTTGGCTTTTTAACTTCACACTGATGCTCTGCTGAAGCAAAGAACTCTCTGGTTGACAATACTTTTGGTATTCTAAAGACAATTTTCCATTTTTTAAAAATACCCAGTATAAATGAAGAAGATTCATATACAGACATACTTCTAGGTATGATACCAGCCCCAACCAAGGCTTTCCATAAAGATGTTCCCAGTAGACAAAGGGCACACAATTGTGTCAGTACTTGCAAAGACTGACACTCAAACTGATACACAGAAGATGGAATTTCGTAAAGTGAGCTAATTTAAATGAGCTGAGTTAGTTTATAGGATGTTGAATGAAGAAATTAAATTGTATTTCTTCCAGCTGTGGGAATGTCTCCATAAAGTCTTCTCTTGCTCAGGCTAAGTACTTTCTTGTGAGTCTTTTCCTAATAATTTTCTTAGCAAACCTCTTATTCACAAAACTCCTAGTTCACCTTCATGGTTCTCAGCACAATTGTAATTGCTTTTTTTTTTTTTTAATCTATTTGTAGATTGAGTCTGGCAAGGAATAGTGTCTTGCTTACTGCTGTTATCTCTAGCATCTAATTTATCCACAAAATGCCTGGCACTTTTGAGTTGGGGTTCATTATTGAGGATGAGGAAATGAAAACAAAGGCATACAAGGTGAGGTGTACAGTTGAAGCCCTTTGAAAGTGAGGAAGCACAGCCCTATCTAGCTTCTTATGCTCCTGGTCCTAAGATAAAGACAGTGGCTCTCAGGGGATAAAGACAGTGGCTCTCAGGGATCATGACCTTTGGAGTCAGAGAACTGTGTGAATCTGACTCTGCTCTGCCACTCATTAGCTATGTGATGTTGGGTATATCATTTACATGTTTGTAGCATTGATTCTTCAATGTAAAAAGGGGGTAAGAGTGTCTGCCTTGGGGCAAAGTGACTTTGAAGATTAAATCAGATAATTTATGTAAATGATATAACGGTAGGATCTTCAGTAGCTATTGTTATTGATACCTAGAAATCAAACTTAAAGACAGAATGATAAAAAAGTCAGAACTTATATACTACTTCACATAAATCTAAGCATTAAAAATATTCTAGAGTCAAACTGAAATAATTAACAAGAATCTGAAGCCCAGGCTCCTCTGGTCCAGGCTGAATATCCTTCACACTCCCTGCAGTTCCAACCCCCACCATCTTTGATTGACTGGGTCTGTATAGCTCCATCCATTAAAAGAAATCAATGGCAGGAGCCTCAAGCTACAGTCTTACATTTTTGTATCCTTTTACCTAGTAAGGAAAATTCTGGATAAGTACAATAGAAATTAGTAAGGTTTATTATGCTTCACATTTATAATAGCTTTCAGGGTTAAACGACATCAAATCTACATGTGGTTTGATAATACACAGCAATGAAAGGTATTTTGGGGTGACATCTGGGGATATTTAGTGCTATTAGATGCAGGGAGAGCTCTGCTCAGGGGGCTCCCTCTTTCCATCTTGTGGCAGGACCCGCACACTTCATTCCCTTTTGGGTGGGCTTCTTCTGACTCTCTTTTTCCTCCACTACCTTGTAAGGACTCCTGTTTCTTTTCTTTGGAGTTTGTTGGAATGACTGCCCTTCAGAGAAAGGACAGATAGACCAGAGTCAGGAATAAACTCACCATATAGACCCCAGAATTCCCAGGGTGAGTCTGCTCATCTACCTCCCGTGATGATCAAGCCACAGCGTCCTGCCTGCCCATCACCATGGGAAAGATAACAGGATTTTTAAAAAGCTGTATTCATATTACACTATTATCATGAAGGAAGCATCTTTTTGTTTTGGTTTGTGGTCAATCGATGCCTTCATCTGAGGGCCATGAAACCAGCAGAGGTGCAGAAACAAGGCAGATAGGAACTTCAAAACCACAAAAAGACATTTGATTCTTCTTTACCCACTAAAGGGAATCCACTAATAGAATCTGAGAACAAAATTGCAATAAATTTAGCTCATTGTTAGGTAGCTCAGGGGTGAGTCAGAGAGAAGGGAGAAAAGGGAGAGGAAGCATGTCAAATATCTTATTTCCCCAAATGTGCAAGACAAAGAGCACTGCAGAACTGGCAAGCTTGCTACTCTGCCCTATTTAGGTTCCACATACTATTCCTGATGGCAGGTTTTTCAATCATAAGGTTTTATATTTAAAGGATCTTGGGTCTCCTGAACTTCTCACTCCTCTAACCAAGATGGAAGTAACTGAGGACCGCACAGGTAGGACTTGGCATCAGAGTGGCCGGCCTAGACTTTGAGGAAAGCTGTGACTTTTTAAGTCTAATCCTTGATAAAGCAAGATGAAATTTTCTAAATAGTACAAGACTCTAATTCTTATCAACAACACTACGCATACACACACACTTCAAAATATCAAAAGTTGGCCTAAATGATAAAATGGCAGTCCATGTGCCTAACAAATGTGCTTCCCTGAGTTAATATTCATATCTTTGCAATCTGATAAATATCAGTTTTGATTTGTTACTATTTCTCTTTTAAAAAGGATAATATCAGAGATGCTGTGTACCATCTGAAAAATCAAGATTTGTCAGGGGTTCAGATGTTTATTTTACCTTTCTTTTTGCTGACAGTATCCTTGCAAGTTTGAGGTCTGCTCTTCTGAATAGATGGCTATCATTTAACCAAGAACAAGTTTATTTACCAAGGATTCCTAGTCTATTCACAAGAGTAAATATGATTGAATTTCTCCTAGAAGCTCGATAAGAATCCAGCAGATGGAATTTTTAAGATTCAGGAACAGTAATCAAAGTGACCTTACAGCTGGCTATTAGAATGCCAGGAATTATATCTAAGGAGGTAGCAGAATAGGGCTCTGAAATCTCATCTATGTAAATCAAATTTCACTTGGTAAAACCATTTCCCTTTGTTAAAGTTTCTAAGTTCTTTTTCCAATGTGTAGGAGAGGCTCAATAAGCTGCTCCCTAACAACAGCGGGTCACAGGGGAGGTGCTTCTTCAGAAGGATGGAGTGAAGGAATCCCTGTGTGCACAGGCTGGAAAACTGTAACCCGGGTCTTCTCAGTATCACCTGCTACTTCCCAGGGACCCTATCACTGCTCACACCCAGGGGCGCAACAGCGACTTCAGAACCTTGCTCCTCTGGGAACAGACATCAGAGCTGGTTGAGATTAGACACGTGGACAACTGGCTTTTCAGGTTCTCACCTACAGATACCTGGAGCTAGCTGGTTTTCTTGATTTTGTACAGCATTAAAAATATTTAAAGTTTTGAGCTTAACGTCATAGGCTTTAGAACAGAGAGAGATACACTAATATATTAAAGATCAGGTGATGCTGATTATTTTAGTGATTTGGTTCACCCCAATATTAAAGAAACTTTCAAAGGCCACCAAGTTGAATGGGCTTTTGGGGTCTTAATTTCCTCTTACACTGAAGCATTTGGCCATGTTCTGCTCTTCTTTCCAAGAAGTTTCTTTCCCCAAGTCTCCTTTGCCTCTTTGACCTTCTAGCCATTAAACACAGGGATTGTCCAGGGTTCTGATCTGGTCCCGCCTTTCATTCTACATCTTCTCCTCTGGTATAAATTCAAACTCATTACATTGCCTGCATGCTCCCTGACAATTTAGTCATCCCTACATACTTTTCTAGTATTTCTTGTCACTGCCTTCCACACAATTTCTGATGTCACCATCTGGGACAATTACTCACCACTCTTCTCAGAACAGGGCCCATGAATTTTCGAATGTTTCCTGTATGGCTTTGTTCAGACTTTTTTCTTCTCCAAACGCACTGCCCCATCTCACCGGGACATCTGCCCTAGACTCCAGAGCCAGCCCCAACCTTATGATCGGCTCTGTTAAGGCATCACCCATATACAGCAAGCCCCACATATTCAAAGTATACAGTTTAACAAGTTTTAAGGTGCACCCATTCCGGTGAAACCACCACACTCAAAATATGCCTTGGCTTCAAAGATCCCTTGGAGAAACCCCTCTTTCTGCCTCTCCCATTCCCATACATCTACTGATCTGCTTCCTGTCACTGTAGATTAAGTTGTAGAGTTTTATGTAAGTGCAGTCATACAGTATGCGTATTTCCCAGTTGGGCTTTTACCCAGCAAAATTATTTTGAAATTCATCTACATGGTAGTGTGTACCAATAGTTTGTTTAAACTGCTGAGTCAGGAGTCCACTGTATGGACATTCTAATTTGCCTATCCATTCACCTGATAATGGGCATTTGGGTTGTTCCCAAGTTCTGGCTGTTACAAACGAAGCTGCTACACATATTTGCAAATGAATCTGCTTTCATTTCCTGTAGGTAAATGCCTAGGAATAGTGTGGCTGGAATATATGGCAGGTATATGTTTACATTAAAAAATTGGGCCTCCCCGGTGGCGCAGCGGTTGAGCGCTGGGTTGCGAAGCTGCCCGCAGCCTCTGCAGCGCCGGTTCGATCCCAGGCTGCTCCCCGGCCACCAGAGGAGGGTCCCACATGGTGTGCAGACCTCTCTTGCCGCCCACTGCTCCCCTCAGCAGTGTACTTGGTCCTTCTGCCTGCTCTGCTCCCCGCTCTGGCTCTGGTGAATTCTCTCACCCTCCCGCGCTTCTGACTGTACCCAGTGCTTGTATAAATAAATAAATAAAATTAAATCTTAAAAAAAAAAATAAATTTGTTAAAAAAAAGAAAAAAAAAAAATCTACCAAACGGGGCCTCCCCTGGTGGCACAGATGTTTGAATGCCATGTTGTGAAGCTGTCCACAGCCTCTGCAGCGCAGGTTCGATCCTGGCTGGCGAGGGTCTCACATGGTGCGGCAGACCTCTCCTGTTGCACCCGCTGCTCCCTTCAGCAGTGGATTTCATCAGTCTGCCTGTTCTGTTCCCTGCTCTGTCTCTGGTGAATCCTCTCATCCTCCTGCACATCTGGCCTGTACACCAGTTCTTGTATAAATAAATAAAATAAATCTTAAAAAAAAACAATGAAACTACCAAATGGTTTCCAATGTAAAGTGACAATATGAACTATTAATTATCCAAAATGGGCAATATAAATATCCCAAAATTACCCAATAGTGTTGAATCCCTTCTTAGGGTGACAACATTGTCTCTAACCATTAAAGGTGTTTGCTTTAGATTTTTCTTAGATGCCTTTTACTAGGTTAAGGAAGTTACTTTATTGCTATTCTGTTCAGAATTTTTATCAGAAATGGATGTTGGGTTGTGTCAAATGCTTTTTTCTACATACATTATCATGTGTTTTTTCTTTTCAGTTTATTTATATGGTAAATTACATAATTAGTTTTTTTAAAAAGATTGATTTTTATTTATTTATGCATATAAGAATTGGCCAGAGGTGCGGGGGCGGGTGTGTGTGTGTGTGTGTGTGTGTGTGTGTGAGTGAGTGAGTGAGTGTGAAAGGATTCACCAGAGACAGAGTGGGGAGCAGCAGGCAAGGTCTGTAATAGCTTGATGGCACTGAGACATTTAGGTGGCTTGTCGTTCCACGGTTTACTGAAGATCTGTTCCTTTTCTCTTGTTTCATTTTAGATTTTTATTGCTGCATATTCAAGTTCACTCATCTTTACTTCTGCAATGTCTAATATACTGTTTCATGACAGAGAGGGTAGTTTTCATCTGGCCATCTTCCATGTTTTTCACTGTTATAATCAGAACTATTTTAATGTCTCTGATTATTTCTAATATCTGTAGCTTTTCTGGGTTGGGTTAGATTGATTTTTCTTCTCATAATGGATTCTATTTTCTTGCTTCTCTGCAGGCCTGCTAATAATTGATTGAATGCCAGACATTGTGAATTCCACCTACTTGAGTGCTGGGTAATTTTGCATTCCTATAAATATTTTTGAGCTCTTTCTGAGTTATGGTTAAGTTACTTAGAAATGATTTGATCCTTTTGGGTCCTGCTTTTCAGATTTGTCAGAGGAAACCAGAGCAGTGCTCAGTCTAGGGCTAATTATTCTCCAATACTGAAGCAGCCCCTCTGTGTACAATACTCAGTGCCCCATGAATTATGAGGTTTTCCAGTCTGACTGCTGGGAAAAGGCTCTACTCCTTACTCTGAGTGCCAGGGACTGCCACCTCTAATCTTTTTGAATTCTTTCATCCTTAGGCACTTTTCTCATACACAAACACTGATCAGTATTCAGGTGAATACTTGGCTGGGACCCTAGCAGATCTCCAGAGTTCTCAGTCTGTGCAGCCCTCTTCTCTCTTACTCTGCCCTGCAAACTTTAGCCTTGGTCTCCTAAGCCCCATTGTGGTTCCCCCTCCCTGTGCAATGGCCTGAACAGTCACTTAAGGCAGTAACTGGAGCAACTGCAGGGCATACTTAATTTATTTGCTGTCTCTAGTGGAACACCACCTACACTGACATTCAGTGTCTTAAATATTATTTCATATATTTTGTTTGTCTTTTGGTTATATCAGGTAGGGGGTGAATCTCATCCTTATTATTCCATTTTGGCTAAAAGTGGAAGTTTGTCACTTTTTAAAACTAGAGTTCTCCTGTAAAGCCCAGCACAAATACTACCTTTGATGAAGTTTCCCCACCTCTCACTCCTGTATGAAGAGGTACTTAGACCCCTGTGCTTTAAGCCACTTTCTTTATACTTGTATGAATTTACTATGAGTTATGCATTTATTTTCCTTGAGAGATCACCCCCTTCTTGAGGGCAGGAGGTTGGTATTTGTACCCAGTGCCTAATTGTGTCTGATACATTAGTGAGCTTCAAGAAGCAGCCCCCCTTGTTTCTATGGTGCTGGCTTACCAACACTGACCTGTTTCCACCATCTTAACCATTTGTAAGTGTACCGTTCAGAAGTATTAAGTGTATTCACACTGTTGTGAAATAGGTATCTAGAACTTTTTCATCATGCAAATGGAAATTAAACATGGACAAATGTGGTGCAGACTTTTAATCGTTTATTTATTTACTTTTTAATAGAGGCATGTTTTACTTATTTATTTGTTTGTTTTTTTGTTTATACATGCACTGGGTACAGTCAGAAGTGCGGGAGGGTGAAAGAATTCACCAGAGCCAGAGCGGGGAGCAGAGCAGGCAGAAGGACCTAAGTACACTGCTGAGGGGAGCAGCGGGTGGCAGGAGAGGTCTGCGCGCCATGTGGGACCCTCCTCTGGTGGCCGGGGAGCAACCGGGGATCAAACCGGCGCTGCAAAGGCCGCGGGCAGCTTCGCAACCCAGCGCTCAACCGCTGCGCCACCGGGAAGGCCCCAGACTTTTAATCTTTAAGGTAAACCATGGGACAAGAAAATGTAGATTTGCTCAGGGGCTTACAGCTAGTAGGTAGTAAAGTTAGGACCAGAAGCCACGGTGTCTGTTTCTTGTCAAATACGCATTTCTGCTAGGTCTGTTAATTCAGTGCATATGCTAAATAGAGAAGGCCAAGAATTGCCATGCATCAAAGCAGCCTCAGATGTGGAAGGCCAGAAGTTACTAATTCTGAATGGCATAATTTAGCTAGGCTGGGTATATTTTTTTTTTTTTTCCCTTCACTTGCCTTGGTTAGCTAGTATATCCTTTAACAAATTGTTCCCTGATTTCTTTTTTCTGACAAGGGTCTCTCTGAGTCAACTAGTACTGTAAGGCTATGTTCCTTTTATGCGTAAAATTTCTCTTCTCTGTTTATCATCAGTCAGATTCTTTTCATTGTCTATAATATCTCTAGGTCTGCTTAACCTTTTACCCTAACCAAGATACAAATCTTAGCTTTATCCATGCACCTTCCTTGGTAAGATGGAATCATTGCTAAATGAAGCAGACTTTTTTTCAACTATGAAAAATTTTTGTTAATTTATTGGTTACTAGTTACTTTGCTTCTGGAAGATATTCTAAAATAACCTCAATATCTAAGCTCTCTTTTTCAGTGGTATCTTCTGATTAAAATTAATGACATTATAGAAAATCTGGCATTCCTAATTTGAGGCAAGTTAGAAAGAAAACCCAAGTAAGAAACATAAAATGCAAAAGTCATTTTTAAAAACACCATAAATGTCAGGTCAGCTATTTTCTTTTAGTCTAAAATATGAAGAAAAAGGAGACTTAGAATGATTTTTCTGTGTGTTGAAGAGAAGCTACAGGAAGTAATTGCTGTTGCCTTTTTAAGAAAGGTCAGAAGATGGGCTTTGAATTCAAGCATGTCCCTTTACATAGAGAGAGGTCTGGAATCTACTGTGGGTCTGGCCAGAAACATTTGCAATGTGGAACAACTGAGCAAAACATAAGACTGTTTTCTGAGGCTCTTTCAATGTTCTAAGCTTTAGGAAATAGGACGCCCTCTTGCCTGCTGAAAATTCAGGGAAGAAAATGGTTCCAATTTAAAATGAAAGAATGATTTCTCATTCTCTTTTCTAGTGATAAGTTTCTTACCTGCACCCCAGTGCTGCATGTGACTGAGAGAATCACAGATCTGCATCTTGGAAACAAAAGTGCCAAGAGGCTTTCCTTTGGCACATGTATACAGATGACATCTTGGACCCAAAGGCAGAACTTTACATTTATTTCATTTTTTGGTTTCTTCTCATTATTCTAGTCTGTCAAGATAGTTTGAATCCTGATTCTGTCATCTGAACTACAAGTTACCCTTCCTGGATTTGTATCACTTGCAAATTTGGTAAGAATGTCTTTATCCAAAAGTTACCATTTAAAGGAAAATATTTAAAGGTTAGTTCTGATCAATTTCTTCACCCTGAAGCAGGTTGCTTTATTTCTCCACTAAGAACTTAAACATTACAATAATTTATTTTAGAATTTTTCTAAGTATTTGTTAGGCTCAGTAATGGATTGTTCACATTGGTAAAACTAAAAAAACCTCTACCTGTCTTATGTGTCTGACATCATTTCCAAACTCCACAGCTGCTTAAAGCAGCTGGGGTCCTATCAGTGTCTTCTTCCCTGTTGGGATTTACCTTCCCTACTTCTTTTTTTAAAATTTTATTTTATATATTTTTTACATCATTTTTCATTTTTGCACAATTTATGTATTTTCATCTTGGTTATAGTCCCCATACAATTCCCACCCCCACTTATTTTGACCCTAATCCCTCCTCCCCTCCCTTCCCCTCCCCCTGTAGTGTGTCTCTGGTTTATAGTTGCTTGTTGATTTTGATTTTTACTTTATTTATTTATTTATTTTTTTAAAATGAATACTTGTCTTTTTTTTTTTTATAGAGGCATGTTTTATTTATTTATTTATTTATTTGTTTGTTTTTGTTTATACATGCACTGGGTACAGTCAGAAGTGCGGGAGGGTGAGAGAATTCACCAGAGCCAGAGCGGGGAGCAGAGCAGGCAGAAGGACCGAAGTACACTGCTGAGGGGAGCAGCGGGCGGCAGGAGAGGTCTGCGCACCATGTGGGACCCTCCTCCGGTGGCCGGGGAGCAGCTGGGGATCGAACCGGCGCCTCCGAGGCCGCTGGCAGCTTCGCAACCCAGCGCTCAACCGCTGTGCCACCGGGGAGGCCCGATTTTTACTTTATTATAATTAGTCTTTTTCCTAGTCCCTTATTTAGGTTTTCTAAATTCCTGCTATGGGTGAGACCATATGGTATTTTTCTTTTTCTTTCTGACTAATTTCGCTAAGCATGATCCCTTCCAGCTCCATCCATGTTGCTGCAAATTGCATGAGTTTATCTTTTTTGATTGCTGAGTAATATTCCATTGTGTATCTGTACCATATCTTCTTGATCCAGCCATCTATTTTTTGGCATTTGGGTTGTTTCCACAGCTTAGCTATTGTGAATAGTGCTGCTATAAACATAGGGGTGCAGGTGCCCTTTTGAATTAATGATTCTGTGTCCTTTGGGTAAATACCTAGGAGAAGAATTGCTGGATCATATGGAAGCTCCATCTTTAGCAGGTTGAGGAATCTCCACACAGCTTTCCATAATGGTTGGACAGTTTGCACTCCCATCAGCAGTGCAGGAGAGTTCCTCTTTTCCACATCCGTGCCAACATTTGTTGTAGCTAGTTTTTTTAACATGTGCCATTCTCACCTGTGTAAGATGGTATCTCATTATAGTTTTGATTTGCATTTCCCTCATTACAAGTGATGTTGAACATTTTTTCATATGCCTGTTAGCCATTTGCATTTCCTCTTTGGAGAAGTTCCTTTTTAGCTCTTCTGCCCATTATTTATTTATTTTTTTTTAGCTTTTAAAACTAGCTTCCTATTTTTTTTATTTAAATTTTATTTTTTATATTCCCCATACAATTACAACCCCCTTATTTTGACCCCAAGCCCTCCTTTCCCCGCCCCCCACCCGCCATAGAGTGTCTCTGGTTCATAGTTGTTTGTCGATTTTGATATTTTCTTTCTTACAGTTATTCTTTTTCCTGGTCCCTTATTTAAGTTTTCTAGATTCCTGCTATTAGTGAGACCATCTGGTATTTTTCTTTTTCTTTTGGCTTATTTCGCTGAGCATGATCCCTTCCAGCTCCATCCATGTTGCTGCAAATTGCATGTGTTTATCTTTTTTGAATACCGAGTAATATTCCATGGTGTATATGTACCACATCTTCTTGATCCAGTCATCTATTTTTGGGCATTTGGGTTGTTACCAAAGCTTAGCTATTGTAAACAGTGCTGCTATAAACATAGGGGTGCAGGTGCTCTTTGGAATTGATGTTTCTGTGTCCTTTGGGTAAATACCTAGAAGTGGAATTGCTGGATCATATGGAAGCTCTATGTTTAGTAGGTCAAGAAATCTCCACACAGCTCTCCATAGTGGTTGGACCAGTTTGCACTCCCACCAACAATGCAGGAGAGTTCCTTTTTCTCCACAACCTCACCAACTTTTGTTGTTGTTAGTTTTTTTAGTATGTGCCATTCTCACTGGTGTAAGATGGTACCTCATGGTAGTTTTGATTAGCATTTCCCTGATTACAAGTGATGCTGAACATTTTTTCATATGCCTGTTGGCCATTTGAATTTCCTTTTCAGAGAAGTTTCTTTTTAGCGCTTCTGCCCATTTTTTTGACAGGATTATTTTCTTTGTTGTTGTTGAGTCTCATCAGCTCTTTGTAGATTTTTGTGATCAGTCCTTTATCATTAGTGTTGTGTGCAAAAATGTTCTTCCAGTTGGTGGGGGTTCTCTTTGTTTTGGTTACTGTCTCTTTTGTTGTACAGAAGCTCTTTAATTTGATGTAGTCCCAGCTGTTTATCTTTGCCTTTGCTATCACTGCTTTGGGTGATGAGTCTTGAAAGATGTTGCTGAGGTGTATGTCATGTAGTGTTTCACTTATATTTCATGGTTTCAGGTCTTATGTCTAGTTCTTTAATCCATTTTGAATTGGTTTTTGTGCATGGTGTGAGGTAGTAGTCAAGCCTCTTTTGCATGTAGCAACCAAGTTTTCCTAGCAACATTTTTTGAGCAAACTTTCTTTGTTCCATTGCATATTCTTGCTCCTCTGTTAAAGATTAGTTGACTGTAAATCTGTGGGTTTATTTCTGGATTTTCTACCAGTTCCATTGGTCCATGTGTCTGTTCTTGTTCCAATACCATGCAGTTTAGATTATTATGGCTTTGTAGTATAGTTTGAAATCTGGCGTGTGATGCCTCCATTCCCTTCTTTTTTTCCCCCGGGAGAGCTTTGTCAGAGCCTTGTTTCTTGATGGGTAAAGTGAAGACACCTTCTCTTGCTGACTTTCCCAAACAATGCTGAAGTTTCACTTACTTAAGCACTGTTCTGGCCTTATTTTTGTTATTTTCCCTGAGACCCAGCTCACTGATGACTTCAGTCTTCTTGACAGTATTTTCACAGGCAACTGAGTGTTTCAGATTATACCTTCCATCTTCCTGGTTTTCTTAAATCTGAGTTTAGGATGTTATAAGGTTTAGCTATTTTGATTTAAATTCTTCCCCTATTTGTTATATAAAACCATAGATATTTCATGAAAAAAGAGGGATGTTCCTTTTCTTCAGCATATTTTATTTTAGAGGGTTTAGTCACGGATTGACACTGACATTTTTGTACTTTCTTGAATATGCTTTCTAAAGTCTAGATTTTGGCTATTTTTAGGCTTGTGCCTCATTGATCATTACAAAATCCAAAAGGACGATAATTTAACAAATCTAGTAATCTGTTATGCTCATCTCAATTGTATACTAGATTTTTCATTTCACCCCTGAGAAAAAGCAAAAATGATGTTGGGAAGAATAATTTAAGAGGTAAGATTATGGAGATGAAAAAAAGGGCATTATATTTGTTTGACAAGGTAGAAAATAACATAGCAATTAAAAATCCAGAGTCTTTAATTTTGATGCCCAGAGACAAGGAAAAAAAAAATTACAATGGGCAGATTTTGATGCTTTTTAAAAGCAGTTACACAATCAGGGAAGTTAAACTGGATAAAATGCAAGCTTACAATATCAGTTTATAAAGGAACATCTTTAATAAACACAAAGAAGCTAATCCCCCAATATTTATAAAACTGAGATCCTTGAATCTGCTGAAGAGTCAAGCAAGACTTCAGAGGCAGTTGCAGTAATATAACAACTATAGATTATACCAAGATCCCAAAAATATTTGCTCTATTATTTACTAGAAGGTACTAGAGTATCAAAATGATTGAGTTTTGTAGGTTTTTCACTTGAATTTGTTTCAAAAATTATGGAATGCCAGATTTTCTACAATGTCATTACTTTTATAGTCAGAAAAAGCCACTAAAGAGATTTTAGATTATGAGATAATATTAGGACTCTGTTGGTTGCAAGGACAAGAAATCCAATTTCTATTAGCTTCAAGGGGAACTTGTTATAAACTGGGATAATTCACAGATGGAAAGTAATTTGCCAAATGGTGAATTTTACTAAAGAACCAATCTGCTGAATGACCAACTGGCCAAATTTACCAAATTTGCATACTTAACAATAATGCCTTTTTTTTTTTTAAATCCAATTTTTATTGGAAGGATTAGCAGGACCTACAAAGACTATGGAAATGTCAGGCCTTCAGATTCTCCCTTGCTCTTCAGCCTGTCCCTTCTGGTCTCCTGGTTTCCCTCTGTGTCCCTCAGCCTTTCCCCTTCTGTGGGTTGGCAACCCAGATGCACAAGCACCCGCCCCTTTCTCCTCCTCCGTGGCAGTTACTCCCAACAAGGGCAGGGGAGCTAGAAAATGACTATTCCTTAAACTTTGTGATAAGAATTGATCAATTAAGCTAGGTAGAAATCTTCAAAAGCTATTAATTGCTATATCAACTAAATGAATTGCAGACTTTATAAAGAGTCAAATAAATTTTGGGCAAATTGGCAAATCTGGTGGAAGACAGCAAATGGAAAATAACTGAAAGAGGATTTAAAAATTTAGAGTAAATTAAAATTCCAATGAGAAATGTTAAAATCTGTGGATTTTAACAATTGCTTTATATTTTAAGAACCGTTTCAGAGAGTGGGTAGTTCCAGTTTCTAGGAGGAGTTTGAGCCTGGATGCCCTGAAATGCAGGTTGCCTGTGTGTACCAGTCAAATCCTACCTAACATCTGGCACTGCTGCTCAAGTTCCTGGAACCAATGCTTATATAAAAGATGTAAGTGCTTGCTAGGTCTTTGGAAGCATCTAATAAAAAGATGTACTTCCCTGACCAATCTAAATAAAATCCTTAAAAAGGCCAAGCCAAACCCAAGTACCTTCGTTTTCTTCAATCTGAACATGTCTTAAAATGCTGCTAAGTGGAACATATTTAAGAATGCCAGTTCTTAAAACCAGTTTTTGGTGACTTAACAAATTTTTGCAAATTCAGTAAATTGGCCACTTGGCAAACTGACTTTTGGTGAATTGATTTTTGGCTCTATTTAAAAAAACTGTGGCAAAATATGTAATATAGGGCCTCCCTGGTGGCACAAGGGGGTAAGCACCACACTATGAAGCAATCCGCACCTTCTGCAGCACAAGTTTGATCCCCAGCCTGCCAGGGAGCAGCCCACATGGTGCAGCAGACCTCTCCTGACTCACCTGCTGCTCCCCTCAGCAGTGCATTTTAGTCAGTCTGCCTGTTCTGTTCCCCACTCTGTCTCTGGTAAATCCTTTCACCTTCCCCCACCCGCCCCCACACCTCTGGCCTGTACCCCAGCTCTTGTATGCATAAATAAATAAATCTTTAAAAAATATGTAATATAAAATTTATTCTCTCAATTTCCAAGTGTACAGTACAATACTGTCAGCCACATGAACACCGGTGAGCTGACTTTTGGCAGTCGGCTTGCTTCAGATCACACAAGACTTCAGTTTCAAAGGGAGTCGTTCAATCTAAAGAGCACATGGAGGCTGCTACAGACTTAAGCAGACACGGGGCCTGAGGGCACTAATTCTTTACCTGAAGCCTCTGCTCAGGTCTGTGCGTCTCCTATGCTGTTCTTTCTTCTCCACCTTTGGAGAAGTGGAGACCCACAGCTCCCGAGTGTTTAGCAGGGAATGACCTTTAAGACTTGGGTCAGAAGCTCAGCCATCTGTAGGAAGGGAAGCGTGGTGTGTTGGGGTCTGGTGTGGCTCCTGTGCCGCCCAGCCTCTCCGGGAGGTGGGCGATGGAAGGGTGTGCAGCGCTGGTGGAAACCTGGGGAGAGGTATAAGGGGACAGGGAGGTCCTGACCAAAGAACAACTCTCCCCACACCCAAGCTCTTCCTCCCTGCATTTAATATCACCACATCCATTCTACCCTTTGGAATTTTCTAACAATGACTACTGAATGGGGTGAAACATCTTTATCCTCTCACTTTTTACCATCCCTGGGCTAAAATCTAGGTCCTTCTCACTTGAGGGATTTTTAAATCTGCTGCACCCCCCCCTGCAGTGACCTTCAGGGCTAATGGCTGTTGCCATGGTCCCTGAGGTCCGGCGTGGGCAAGGAACCATGCGCGCAGGGGGAGTACAGCAAACTCCCTAAGATGCAGAGAAGCCGAATGCCTGCCAAGAAATAATGACCACCAGAAGCTGCCACAAAGATGATTAAAAGAAATGCTGACCACCTGGAATCTTATCTCGCTTTCTCAAGGCCCACAAACTTTATTCTGCTACAACTGTCTCTCTAAAATCTTTCCTTTTTCTGGTCATTGATTGCTAATTAAAAAACATATGTAATTTAATAATTAGACTAATGCAAATGAAACATTACTAAACACTGTGTTATAATAGAATTGTTGGTTTAATAATCTTTCTATTATGTGCTTAACCTTAGTACCTTTGATATTAACTGCATTATAATATAAATTTACCTATGACAATTAATTATGAGTAAACATAAGTAATAGTAGTAGTAGTTAGTACAAGAATATAGAAAGAGTTAATAACCTGTCCAATTAGGAATGAGGCTAGGTCCAGGTGTAACTTCGGACATAAATCACTGCCCTGTCAATTAAGCTAAGCCTATGAGCAAACTGATCTCTTTGATGTTCACTGTTCCTATGCCTTTAGAAAAAACATATATATACTGACCACTAACTTAATAAAAGCACACTCAGATTTTCACTCTCTTGAAGTGTGTCTGTGTGTCATTTATTCATCGAATCCCTGACCACCCTGCGCAATCTCTCAACCCTGAGACAGCCTCATCGTCCACCGCTGTGCTGGTCCGCGGCATAAATCCCTATAAATGACAGATTTTGGGTAGCCAAAACAATAAACAGAAGGGAAGTTACAAAAGCTAAGGAATTAACCTCATAGCTCTTGCCCCTTTGAGGACTTTTGATTTCTTGTTTTATTACTAAGGGTTGTACCTGTCTAACCTATACAGTTGCTAGCTCTTTCTCCATTTAATTCATCCTTTTTCGCATGTGGGAGCCACAGACATATCATCAAGGGTTCTCAAGTTGCCGTTACCTTCAGTGGACCATCATTTTCAGAGATATTCCTGATACCTGTGTCACTAGGCTTTGTCTCACTGGGCTCTTTTTGGACTTTGCAGGTAAATGGAGCCAGTTTGTCCCCTGAGCTTGCATGGTCCGGGCCCTTCACTGCCTGTGTCAGGCAGTGGCACACATATGCCATCTTCCCCATGAGACTCAGAGCTGTTTGAGGCAAAAGACCCAATGGTCCATCTTTGTGTGGTCCCAGCACTCATTGCTGGACCTGCAGGGGGAGCTCAGAGAATGCAGGCTGGGTGGTGGCATGAAAATAGAATACCATTGCAGATAAAACACTTGGTTAACTACATTGTGCTTACATACGATTCTGATTCCTATATAGCTTATACGACTTGAAATAAACACATTAAGAAAGCTTTTAAAAATCCCATTAAGTTAAAGAGTTGTATCTGACATTCAATTTAGAAAAAAACTGACCGTACAAACTGGGCTATTATTCACTAGTTATTTGGTGAATTTGAGCATACCTCACAGGAAGATCTCCATTTTAACATACATTGTAATATTAAGTGTTATGGACCATGAAAAAGTAATCTGATTAGTATGTAAAACTTAAATTTTAAAATTGAGATAACATCCATTTACATCACCATATGTTTTAGGAGGACAGGTTCACACCTCTTCAAACTACCACTAACTTCCTGCCAGAGTCCACTGGACCCCTTTGGAACTTTTGCTCCTACTCCCGCTCTGAGTTCTGCAGCTAGAAACCAAGGATTTCTTTTGGTTTTGATGGCTCTGTTCCTTTGCCTTTTTTTTTTTTTAATATTCCACATATGAGTGAAATCATTTGATATTTGAGTTTCTCCTAATTAATTTTGCTTAGCACAATCCCCTCCAGTTCTATCCCTGTTGTCACAAATGCTAAGATTTCATCTTTTTTAAAACAGCTGAGTAGTATTCCACTGTGTGTGTATATACTATATCTAATTATTCTAAATGTTAACACTATCTCCCTGCAGAGATGCCGAAGAGATGATCAGTTTTCAGGACTTTGGATTTATTCTTTCAACATGAAAGGCAATGATGGCCATGTCATAAAGCAAGTAAGTGTCTTTGATCTCCACAAAAATCCCCAGAATCTCTCTATCATGACAGCAGGGAATGCAGCGGAGGACTGTGCCCCTGCATGTCCTCTAAGGCAGCTCTGTCCTTTGGCAGGCACTTCTCAAGGCAGACACAGTATAGGGCAAGAGAAATGGCAAGTTGGTAGATGGCTTGGTTTCTAATAGCTGTTCCATGTGAGTGCTTTCTGATCTGATCTTGTCTTAGTCACCCTGAGAGGCTTTCAAGACTTCTCTCTGTGTTCTTTTGTGTACAGTAGATGGATATGAGAATGTTTGAACAGGTTATATTCATTATGTAGAAACCTGCTATTTGCAGGTGGACTTTCCTCTCTGAAATGGGCAGGCAGGTTCTAACTGCATACTTCTTAAGGTAATTAAAAGTCACTTCTTAGAATAAGTGATGTCCCTTTTTGGGACAAGTTGAGGTGGTAAACAGAATCCTGGCCCTGTGTGATTTATCTGCCAGTTCTCATCTAATTTTTAAGCTGCTTTATATCCTCTTCTCTGAACCTCAGCCCACTTCTCACCTCTACCTTCCTTCATTGGGGCAGGAGGAGATGCTTATTTTGCTCCTTAGTAAAATAAAAGGTTTGATTTTTTTTTTTTAAAGAAGCTCCTTTGATTACAACAGCTTTAGCAAAATGGTCATATGAAAACATCATGTGCTTATCCTGATCATTTTCTATGTCAGTTCATGAAATCAGCAGGGGTCACCTGGGCAGCTTAGTAAGGTGAAGACCACTGGAGATTATGCATTAGAAGGCTTGGGATGGGACCCAGGGACCTGCCTTTTGAACAAGCACCTCCAGGTGATTCCAGTACAGATACAGTCCATGCTGCAGGAACCCTGATACAGAAAGATTCATTTGTTCTTTTTTTGGCACGACCACATGCTTTTTCATTGTATGAAAAGACCATGATCTATTTACCCATACTTATTTGGATGCACTTCTATATGGCTCCTATGTCTTACAGTTAATAGCACTGCTAAGCCATTTGTCCTGCACAGCATCACTTTCTGCTTCTTTTGGGAAATGCTGGCCTCATACACTTCACTTTCAAACACTCCCACCAGCAGTGCCTTGTCCCCTTGCAAAAAAATAAAAAAATAAAAAAAAATGTTCTTCCCTTGGTCATGTTGCAGCCCTCCATGTTCTGAGAAGACCTACTTCTTTAGTCATGCAGAGACAATCCCATTATTCTGGCCACAGTTGGTGGATTAGTGGGAACAGTTTCCCAGGATTTTTGAACAGCAGCCCAGAGAACATGGCCCTTAATACCTCACTGGTGGCAAAGCTGGAAAATGAAGTATCAGGAAATTTACAGGCATTTCCAATCCAGTGGGAAAAGCCATCGTGGGAAGAGTGATGTTAAAAAGCAAAGCGAAGTAGAGATAAAAGATAGGGATATGACAGACTTGACTCCCTGAACATAGCTGTTCCTCTTCGAAGACCCCAAGGAGGTACTATTGGAGGCTGTTAAATGCAAATGGCAACCTGGTTGGGTATATAATTCTTGGGCCCTAACTTTCCCCCTCAAAAGACTAAAGATGCTGTGACATGGAATTCTTTTACTACTACAGAACAGAGACTGAAGCAATCCTAATTTTTTTTCCTTTATAAGGGAACTTCCCCCTCACCCTGCCCGTGTGAGTGTGTATAAATGTCAACCTTTTGTCATTGCTCTCAGCACGCTGACGGGCCTCCTTTCTTCCTTTCGCATCAATTCTTTCTGCCATATCAACGATTTTTTTCACATATTAATGTTGATTTAAATTAACTATATTACAAAATTTAAATCAACATGAAATGTTTTCTTACTTCAAATGACTGAATGCTTGCTTCTCTGCCGGCACCCGCTTCATCAGTTTGTATGTAGTCTTTGCTCTGTTTATCAGTATCTATGCTTTCTTGAATTTTGAGTATCAGCAGTTTCTGTAATGTTAATTTTCTGTGGTAGTCCTTTTCAAAACACACTTTTCTAAGCCTGAAAATCTGCATTTTTCTCACTATTACCAGCTTTATAGGCCTCATAACTAAAGAGACATCTACATAGTCCTGTGTACAAAAGGGGCATCTTTTGGATTCTTCTGGGCTCCTGACAGTCACCTGTTTGTAGTTAAAATTCACTTCTAGGCTTTTAAGTTGGAGCGCTGGCTTATATGACAGCCTCTAGTTGTGGTTTTGAAGTCTTTTACTTATTATGAAGCTGCTGATCTGAGCAGGAATCCCTGCATCTTGCTTCTTTGCCAGCTTACTGACAAGGAGAGTGAAATCATGTCTAATTTTTTTAGTTGTACAAATACAAAAGCGACGCAACTATGTGAGAAGCTGCAAACCCTAATGTACAATGCACCATGGCTCTTCCAGCCCATAGCCCTTTCAGTTGCCCATTTAACATCTTGAGATAACTACTGACTCTGTTCCCCAGGTATCATATGCATTGAGTTGTAATTTGGAATTAGTACAAGAAAAGTGGTGTCCGTAAATGAAAGTAAACTACAAGAGTTCTTCCTTTCTTTCATGCAGAAGGACTAAGTTACCATTTTCTGGTGGGCAAGAGCAAAAAGTATCTGGTGGCCAGAGGGACCCACCAGCCAGCCCCTGTAGGCAGCAGCTGTCTATCGGGAGCCTTCCAAGGGCCAGAAATGGCAACTGAAAAGTCCCTGCTTACAAGCTTATATTTTAGTTGTGATATATACAGCAAACAAATAAAGAAGATACCATGTCAAGTGAAGAGGAGACCATGGGAAGCAGGCTGAGGGTGTGAGGGTGCCCCTCTCAGTGGCATTGGGTTGAGTCACATTTCTGGCTTCAGTACTTTGGAAAGGTGGCGTTTGTTTGTTTGTTTGTTTGTTTTTAATTGAAGTAACACTGCATTGAAGCATCATGCAGGTTTCAGGTGTCTGTCGCTGAGCACCGACATGTGTACGTGCCACGTCTCCCTTTTCCATGCGTATCTCTACTGGAGGGCAGAAGAGGGTGAACTGTGGACTCACTTTTCTGTCACCAGAAATCAGATGTCTCAATAATTATAACTTTAAATAGCCAAAACACTTTATTAAGGAAATGGACATAACTCATCCCCCATAGTTGGCTATCTACATTATTTTCAACTTATTTTATACATTTTTAAAACTGGAATATAAACTACTATGATTAATAGGGAAAGCAGCTTGTGAACAGAGATCAAGGGTCAGACAAGTATGCATTCGGATTAGGGGAGCAGAAGGAAGGCCATGAGCGTGGTATGGTGTGCTGGACATAAAGGGCCAGAAGCAGGGGCTCTGAGGAGTGGCATTCCCCAGCTTCCTCCACCTCTGCTCAGGAAGCCTCATGGCCCTGGCCCCTTAGATGCCCCAGTGACAACCTGCTTACTGGTTAGAGTCTACTTGTGGTTTTAAGTGTGAGTTGAAAAGAACATAAGCAAGTGACAATAGAGATGCAGGTCAAAAGTTCAGTCAAATTCAGTAGGTGCTCTTTGAATCAAGTAGATATTAAAGATACTATTTATGAAAAAAAAAAAAAAAAACAAGCAACAGATGGCATTGACTTCTGGCTTTCACCCACAGAAATAGAACAGGAAAAATAAGAAATTTCTATGCTTGCGATTGGGGTTATACTGAGATTTCCAGCACCCAGACAGGCAAATGCCTGGACAGCTGCATAGGGCAGATGGGTCCTTTGACAGCTTAATATTGCTGAGTTTCTGGTGACTCCATAGTTTGGGCAGCCAGCATGAGACCATCTGTTTTCTAGAGGGCAGAAAAGCTCACTCCCAGCAGGTAGCTGCTGCTTAGAGTGAGCTACAAACCAAAAGTCAAGTCCGTCATTTTCAAACCTCTGCCAAGCACATTGGCCTGGCAAACCACTGGCACATCCACAGGAAAAGAACCTTCACCTTGGGGTCATATGATGTATACTATGACACCACACAGCACATTCTATAATATTCTCCAAGAGGTTTCTTTTCTTTTTTTGTGGGACCCTCGCTGGTGGCCGGGGATCGAACTGGCGCTTCAGAGGCTGCGGGTAGCCTTGCAACCCAGTGCTCAATCGCTACGCCACCAGGGGAGGCCCTCTCCAAGAGGTTTCTATGGATTTACTTCAAGGCATTCAAATGCTGTGAAACAGACCATTCACTTAGAAAGTGGTTTTGTTCTGTTCCAAACAGGAAAGGAACATAACTTTGAATTCAGAGCCATCTACAATATGCCCCCCCAACTAAGCTGCTATTTATTTATTAAAATAAAAAAAATTAAGGTTAGCAGCACATATTTGTTGCGAAAGGCTTACAGTGAAAAATATCTCTTTCCTTCCTCATTCTCCCCTCTCCTGAGACAAAAACATTTTTATCCCTATCTTTTTAGATGTAGTCTATGGCAGACATAATTGTGTGTGTATATGAAAAAGATACATAGCTCCTTATGGCACTTTTACTGACTGTATTTAAAACAAACAGAGGCATATCAGAGAAGTACTGCGGTAAAGAAACCTGTTTAAGGTCATTAGCATATCCTAAATGCATCTCACTTCGGGTTCCCTCCCTTCTTTCTTTGTGTGCGATTTCTGATCTGTGGCATAAAGCCAAGATTTGATGGTATGGCTGTTTCGGGTGTTTCCGGAATGAGTCTGTTCTGATTGGTCTGTGCTTGAGACATGCTGGTTATTAAATATTCCAGATGGAATATACTTTCTTAAAGCCTTCAGATGTTTTAGAAAACCATGAAATGTAGGAGTGGTTACCTGAGGAGGCAGCAATAATGGGTCCAAGTTGAATAAAGACTACAGGAGGTAAGAGAAAGAGGCTAACTGATAATTAGTTGGATTTAGTTTCAGGATTAGTATGGAAGGAAATACCGGGGAAGGCCTCACTGCAGCTCATGACTGAAGATAGTCCTGAGAAATTTATTTGATAGAGGGGAAAAGCAATGAACTTTTTTTGCTTTGACCCACAAAATATCTTGAGCACCAGTGCATTTTTCATCTAAAAGTTTGATTTCCATTTTTCAAAAATATTTCCTGTATCTCTAGTTAAGTTTTGAGTACCTGTAACTGTTTATGTCTGTGTCTGTGAATTCTAACTTTTTTTTTTTTTATCAGTTCTGGGTTGCTTTTGTGTGCCTGGTAATCTTTGGCTGGATCAGACATTGTGAATTTTATCTTGTTGAGGTAGACATTTTGCTGCTATATTCATGAACTTTGTCCTACTGCCTAATTACTTGCAAGTAGTTTGATCCTTTTGGGTCTTGCTTTTAGAATTAGGCAGCAGTAGAGCAGTCTATCCCTAGTACTGAGGCCAGTCCCTTCTGAGTGCTTCACCCAAACAACTGTGAATTACGAAGCTCCCCAGCCTGCCTGTTAGAACAGAAATCCCTTCCTGTGTGAGTGCTGAGCCCAGTCCCTCTTGTCTTTCCCAGGCCTTTCATAGTTTTTCTCTTCCTTGTCACTGACCAAGTTCCCTTCTGAATACTTGAGGGGACCTATACAGGTCTCTGGAGTGCTCTCTCTTCTCTGGTACTCTGTCTGGCCAATTTAGCTACCTTGCTCTCCCTGCGTGCACTGTGGCTTGGAAGTTTTCTGAAGGCAATACTGTAAGTTGTTATTCAACATTATCAATAGGATCTTAGAAACTGCAACGTTAAAGCAAAATGACCCTTGAACAACATGGCCCATGCAGTCAAAAGACCAAATATAAATTTTGACTCCTCCAAACCCTCACAAATACCCTGTTGACTGGAGGCCTTGATGATACATGAACTGACACATATTTTCTATATTACACTCTGTATTCTTACAATAGAGAAAGAAATTTAAGACCACTACAGGGAAGAAAAAATATATTTACAGTACTGTATTGATATAGTAGGTATCCTCTATAAAATGCCCCCTCCCCCCAACTAGCTACCATCTATCTGTGGATCTACATGTTCAAACCCATGTTGTTCAAGGGTCAACTGTATGAGAAAACCACTTTTACCTTAGGATAATTCATATAAATAAGAAAAGTTCCTAAGACATACTTTGAGCACAAAAACATCATCAACCTTTTAAAATAAAGACCCTAAACAATTCTATTATTATTTTGTATGCATTTGTTCATTTACTTCCAATTCAGGATTATAGGTGGCTGGAGCCTCTCCCAACAGCTCAAACGACCCCCTGGACAGGATGCCCTTCCACCGCAGGGCGCACACACACACACACACACAATGCCAGTGCACAGCTTTGTTAAGTGGGAGAAACAGGTCCCTGGAGAAAACCTATGCAGATATGGGGGGGGGTGATATGTAACTCCACAGACAGCAGCCCTGGCCGAGAATCAACATCTCCCTCATCAACATTACAATGAAATGACATGAAAAGTATAGTATCTGCGGCACAGTGACTGTACACTGGGGTAAGTGTAGGTTCACTTGCCCTCCGATGCCAGGGTCTTGAAAAATGGTTGTTTCATATATTCTTTGTGTGACTGTTCCAGACAGGAGGTAAGGCTAGTTCCCATCTTCTGTTTCTTCTCTACGTAAA
Source organism: Talpa occidentalis (assembly GCF_014898055.3). Classification (NCBI taxonomy): domain Eukaryota; kingdom Metazoa; phylum Chordata; class Mammalia; order Eulipotyphla; family Talpidae; genus Talpa; species Talpa occidentalis. The sequence continues at coordinate 80,685,952 of NW_023605083.1, read as the reverse complement.
GTCTATTGGCATATTTTTCTTTTGTCTTCATCTGCCTTTCCTTATTTTCATATCGCCTACTTATAGTCCCTCTTGCTGGTTTATTATTTGCTGTGAGTAGGAGCAGTCATTGTTGCTGGATAGCCCTTGAGGAGGTGAGGTCTCCTCTGGGGCTGTCCGATGTTACACTTCAGGTGGTGACCCCGCCGTCCTCTGTCAAACCACTCTTCCCTTAGGCTGCCCTCCAGACACTAGGATCAGCTCGACTTAGATTTGTCCTTAGTCCATAGGCGCTCTGGGTAGTAACTCTGCACCATTTCTGTTAAACTGAATCTGGTTGGTTGCTGAAGGTTTGCCTTTTGCTTGTATCCATGGATGAGTATTAAATTTTATCAATTTTTTTTGTTCTATTAAGCTCTATTATGTGACAGGCCTCCCTGGTGGCCAAGGGGTTAAGTTCCGCATTGTGAAGCAATCCACAGCCTCTGCAGCATGAGTTCGATCCCCGGCCAGGGAGAAACCCACATGGCGCAGCAGACCTCTCCTGACTCGCCCACTGCTCCCCTCAGCAGTGTATTTCAGTACATCCACATGTTCTGCTCCCCACTCTGTCTCTGGTGGATCCTCTCACACCCCCCATCTCTGGCTTGTACCCCAGCTCTTGTATGCATAAATAAATCTTAAAAAAAAATCATGTGAGTCGATTAATAAACCTTTCTAATGAAGGCCATCCTTAAGGTATAGCCTAATTGGCAAGATGCATTATTCTTTTAAAATGCTCTTGGAGCATTTGATGCCCAAAATGCCTAATTTGGGGCATTCAGTTAGATACAAAAATATCTCTGCACTAAAGAGGTATAGTTCATTTTCCCTCTTGCTAACCTTATTTATTTTTGGTATAGTGGTGTGCTAGCTTAATAGTTTTCCCCTTCAATTTTTTTACTTCCCTTTTCTGTGAAACTTGGCTAGAATTTTGCTCCTTGACTTTAAATCTTAACCCTCAGTTTTTGTAAATTTTTAAAAAAATGACAGTGACTCTTGTTCCACTCTAGTCTAGCAATGGTATGTTTTGCTATTTCGAACCCTTTCCTCCTAACTAGAGAATTTCTCACAATGTACTGTAGGGAAATTACCTAAAAGATGAAGAATGAGTCTGGCATTAAGTCTTTCTTAAAATTAACTAAGATTATGTGTCACATCATTACAGTCCTAAGGAGACCTCACCCCCTCAAGGCTACCCTGCTGCAGTGGCTGCTCCCACTCAAAGCAAATAATAAACCAGAAAGAAAAGAGCATCATTACATGTTATGTAAAGTATTGATTTTCAAAGTCATACCAGGGTTATACTTGTCAATAATGGAAATAGCTAGAAAAAAAATCAAGTTAAAACTTTTCCGCAAGAACTCAAAAGGCAAGTTGAATGACTGTAAGTTAGAATTTTCTGGGGTCAGGAAGAAGATTTTTCTTATTTGTGCTTTATCTCTTAATCACTGGATAGCAACACCAAGAGTATATTTTTAAAAATTGAACATCTTGACAGCTTTTTCTCCTATTTGTAAATTTTAAAGACATTTAAAATTAAAATTCTTACATATGTACAAATAAGAGGATTGCAACTACAAACCTCTTAGAATGCATATGCTAGGAAAAGAAAGCAATGAATGAATGAGTTCTTAAGACTAGGCTGACATGTTTCCATCACTATAAAGGCATTTAACAGGTGTTGGAAATTTGTTAAACAAGGACCCAGATAGAGACAAAAATACTTCAGTTTTATGGGAAAAATTCTTCACTAGTACAGGCATCCAAGTTAAGGATAAATTAAAATTCTTTTAACTGTCCATACTTTGATATAACTGTTAGGAGGCAAATAAACCTGATTTTTGAGTCATAGACTATTACAGAATGCTTTATCATGTCCCTTCCTTCCATTCTTAAGTATTTTTTTGCTTTATAATTATTTGGCAGATGGAAATTTTTCTCTTTATTTCTTAGTACTTTAGATTTTTTTTCTACCAGCTGACTATTAACCTTGTGTTCTAGATCAAAATAGATCTTTTAATGTTTATTCATGTAAATAGTCTGTGCAGTCTACCTCTAAAATTATACTCCAAATATTTATCATCACAAATAATGTATGGACACCTGATTCCAAATATGTCTTTGTTTAGAAAAGGCAAAATCATGTCTAAACACAATGAAAAAATATTGAAAGGGAATCAGATACTTGGCTCACTTCTCAGCGACTGGGTTTTGGGGAGGCAGAGACCATTAGCCACAATGGGAGGAACACCCCCTTCCCTGAATATGTCATGACTGCCCATGGAAACAAGTTCCATCACTAAAATGACTCCCATAAATAACCACACAAAATCATTCCCTTGCTTAACATCATTCACTGGTCCACATCACCCTGAGGATCTGCTCCTTGTGTATATTTCTCACATCACTGTTCACTATAAACACATCAGGCATGGCATATTCTAAGGACCTCATAGGATATGACATGTTCCATCACAACTCCATGTTTTTGCTTCTCAGGATTTCCTTAAGTCTTCATGGACCTACATGTCATCCTAAACGTGCTTTCTAATTTGTTTATATTCATAGTAGACACACTAACTGGTTGTACTTGTGGTAGATGAGAAGTTGTGATAAGAATATAAAGTATTTTCCATCTATGGATTTTATCATATTTGGATTGGCAGTGCAGAAAATCAACAGTAGGAAAACCTCTCATTGTTGGTTTAGGTGGAGGCTAGAAAAACAGAGAATCATTCCTAATTAAAACTAAGCCTGGATGCTAATTTTGCCTTGTGTGAAACAACAGATGACTTGAGTTGTCCTTATGAAGGAAAATAAATCAACACACTAAAATTGGCACAAAGCAAGTTCAGTGAGAACTGTGATGAAAGAGCTGAAATTGTCTCAGTTACAAAAATCAAACTTTACCTCTTGAAATGATTCACCAGGACTCCAACAAGTTCTCCAATTCGATTCTCATGGGTTGGCTGTTTGCTAAAGAGGCAGACAATGAGGTCTTTGTTGTCTTTTGTATGGAACACGACAAGTTGGTCCTTTCCATTGGAGACACTCAGACCAGTCAACTGCAAGACAAGCACACAACATATTAGGAATGGTTCTCAAAAGAATTTAAAAATACATTTGTAATGGTTCTGCTTAGTAACCTGACAACTTTATTAAGTTTCATGGAATAAGCAGATGAAAGGAAATAAAGAGCAAAAATTAACAAACACAGAAAAATAGTAGAGAAACATCAGTGAAATAAAGAAATGGTTTGTTCAAAAGATCTATAAAATAGGTAAACATCTAGTTTGAAAGAGTAAATTACTAATATCAGGAGTGGAACAGGGGCGAGGCCCCCCACTATAGACCACAGACATAGTAAAAAGATAACAAAATATTTCAACTATGTACATGAATTCAACAACTTAGACAAAACAATTCTTTGAAAGGTACAAACTAAATTCAGCTGAGAAGAAATACATGACCTGAAGTTTTTATATCTTTTTAGAAATGAAACTCGTTAGAAAACTTTCAAAAAAGAAAACTCTAAGTCCAAGTGATTTCACTGGTGAATTCTCTCCATATTTCTCCTAGAAAATAAAAGGAATCTATTGTAACTCATTTGATGAGGCCAACCTTATCCTGATAGACACAGGCCATATAAGAAAGCTATAAACCAATACCCAGTGCCCGTCATGAACATGGATATAAAAGTAGCCAACAAAATTTAGCAAATTGAATTAAAAAATGTATAGAAAGTATGCCATGAAAAAAAAACCACTGTGATCAACTGCAGTCTATCAAAATGCAAAGCTAGTTCAGTATTCATAAATTTATTAATTATCATAGCAACAAAATAAAAAAGAAAGCTACCTGACCATGTCAGCTGATACAGAAAAAGCTCAAAAAAATTCAGCATCTATTCATGATAAAAATCTCTTAGTAAATCAAAATCAGAAGATAACACAACATGATAAATGACATCTAATAAAAGCATCACAGTTAACATCATATTTACTAGTTAAAGACAATGTTTTTCCCCAAAGAGTGGGAGCAATGTAAGAATTTCCACTGTTACAGCTGCTGTACAGCATCACACAGGGTCCCTGGCCAGTTAAGGTATTTTTACAGAAACTAAAAGGCATATAGGTCAGAAGGGAAAAACCAGTGTTTCTATTTTCAGATTACATGCTCACCTATGTAGAAAGTCCCAAGGAATCTACAAAGTAGTTGTCAGAATTAGTAAATGAGCTTAGCAAGTCATTAGGTAAATGGAAACTTACAAAAATAATTTTATATACTAGCAATGAATAATTTGAAACAAGTTGAAAACAAACATCCATAGCAACTCCAAAAACAAAAATACTTAGATATAAACCTAACAAAATGTATGTAGGCCCTGTTTGCTGAAAACTACAAAATGTTGATGGAAAAAAAATTAAAATGTTGATGAAAGGAATAAAAGAAATCTAAAACAGAGAGCAATAATATACTTAGGGGCTAGAAAACAACAGTAATATGCTAATTTCTTCCAAATTTATCTATAGATTTATTTATTTTTTTAAACTATTTAAAAAAATTTTTTTTTAAGATTTTATTTATTCATACAGACAAGAACTGGGATACAGGTCAGATGTGCAGGAGGGTGAGAGGATTCACCAGAGACAGAGTGGGGAGCAGAACAGGCAGACTGAGTGAAATACACTGCTGAGGGGAGCAGTGGGCGTGTCAGGGGAGGTCTGCCACGCCATATGGGAGTCTCGCCGCTAGCTGGCCGGGATGGAACCGGCGCTGCAGAGGCTGCAGACAGCTTCACAGCGCTGCGCTCAACCGCCTGAGCCACCAGGGAGGTCCTATCTATAGATTTAATGCAACCAAAATCCCAGCAGGATTTTTCATAGATATTAACAAGCTGATTCTAAAATGTGTGTAGAAAGGCAGAGGAACTAGAACAGCCAAAACGATTTGATAAAGAATAAAGTCGGAAAACTCACAGTAACTGATTTTAATGCTTACTATAAAACAATGTAACTGTCAATAAGATAGTCAAAAGGCTAAAAACACAGAACAGTGGAACAGAATGGAGAGTCAGAGATAGTCTGACACAAATAGGGCCAACTGATTTCTTTAAAGGGACAAAGGCAATTCAAAGGAGGGTACTTTGGACATTGGTTTACTTGGAACATTTGGGTATCCATACGTCAAAAGAGATAAACATTAACCAGTGTTTCTATTTTCACGTCTTACGAAAAAATTCAAACTAATTCATAGATCTAAGTATGAAATGTTAAGCTATTAAAATATTTAGAAGAAAACATGGAAAACCTCTGTGGCCTAGGACTGGGTACAGATTCTTTGAAACCCATAAAAATGAGAAAATATTCAAACTTCTTCAGATTTAAAACTTTTCTCTGAGAAAGACACTGGTAAGGAGAATGAAAGATTAGCTACAAACCTGAGAAAATATTCACAAATATCTGATAAAGAACTTGTTTCCTGAATAAAGGACTCTTAACAGTGAACCATAAGAAAGTAAACAACCCAGTTTAAAAATGGGCAAAAGATGTGGTCACTTATCAAAGACAACATAAGGTGGTAGAGAAGCAGGTGAAAAGTTGCTCAGTATCACTAACTACTAGAGAAATGCAAATTAAAAGTATATGAAATACCACTACAAACCCATAAAAATGGCCAAAATCAAAACAACAGAAAAAGTGACAATGACAAATACTGGTAAGGATTCAAGACTGGGACTCTCATATAGTTTGTGAGAATGTTCAAATCATCGGAAAAAGTTTGAAGTTACTCAAAAAGTTATATAGAATTTTATCTTCTCCTTTATCGTAGAAAACAAAAATTTAATAAAAATTTTCTTAATTTTTATTTCTGGGTAGAAGAACTGGGGTGTAGGCCAGAGGTGGGGGCATGAGAGGATTCCAGAGACAGTGGGGAGCAGAACAGGCAGATCTACTGATACACACTGCTGAGGGGAGCAGCGGGCGAGATAGGAGAGGTCTGCTGCGCCATGTGGATTAGATCAGGGGACTGAACTCAGGCTGTGGAGGTGATAGTGCTGAGACTTAACCCCTAGGCCACCAGGGAGCCTGAGAAATAAAAATTTATGCTTAAACACAAGCTTACACATGTTTATAGAAGCTTTAGTCATAATCACTCTAAACTGGAAACTGGAATTTCTGCAAATAGGTGAATGGATAAGCAAACTGTGGTGCATCTGTACAATGGAAGGCTATTCAGCAATAAAAAGGAATAAACTAGTGAGACAAATTACTGATATGGAACTACATGAATAAATGTCAAAGGCATTATGCTGAGTAAAAGCAGCTGGTCTCAACAGGTTAGTGTATGACTCCATGTAGGTGACCTTCCTTAGGAGAAACAACCATAAGGATGGATAACAGATCAAAGGTTGTCAGGGATTGGTGGGGAAGGGAGTCTGATACAAGGGAGATTTTCTGGCTATCCTGAGTGTGGCCATGGTTACACTAATCTATCCATATGTTAAGGCCCACAGACATGTTTATCACTATTACCACCAAAAGCCATTTTTATCTATCACATGGAAATTTAAAAAATATAGCTCCTTGGATGTTTTAATTCCTAGATATTCCATGTTGGTCAATAAAGCAGAAGCCTGAGTGATTGCTCATTATGTAGTTTGTTCTTCTATTGCAGAAAATACCAAAGTGCCACCTCCTGGCCACCACAGGTGCTGTCAGTTGGTCTGGCAATCAGCTTTGACAGGATGTCCAAGGGAGTAATGGGTGGTCTGGGGTGGGGATAGAAATACCCAAGATACTGAAGGTGTCATCCTGGCTCTAGGGGGATTCATAATCTAGTTGGATCAGTGGAAGAGACAAATAGAAACAACTATCAATAAATAACACTTAACCAGTTTGTACCTTGGAAGCTATTTAGTTCCCTGACCATATTTTACAGATAGGGAAATTGAGGCTCAATTTGCATTTTTTGCTGGAAAATAGGCCTGCAGACTGAACCAAACCCATGTTCTTACAATCATATTATGTAATACTAACATGAGCTATATTATATTCTTAAACAGTGAGTGAATGTATTTTCATTGGAGGTGAGATCTTAGCATGAGTTTAAAGAATGCCAGACTAAGTACTTATAGAGGGGAAAATATACCAGGAATTGGAAATAATTTCACAAAGTTATGCAGATCATGAGGCCACTGATAAGAGAATCTATCAATCCTTTTGTCATTTAGATGTAGCTCATCCAGATAATTTTTATATGATTAAATTAAAACTATCATTTCCATTTTTAAAAACATTTTATGCCTATGATCCTTCACTCTCATTTGATTATTCTATATGCAAAATTCAAAATTGAATTTATGTAGCACTTCACAGGAGAGCTTGATTGAAGCCTAATACGAGAACTGCAGTAGTAGTAACTCTGCCAGCACTCCCCAGGAGCATCAGCTACAGGGGCTCAAGGAAGAGAGAACCAGCAGTGAATGCTGAAACCATCCAGACAGAGCTCCCTTCAGGATGCTGCCTGGGCCAGAAGAAAGGAGCCTATGACTCTTTTCTCAGCTACCCTTCCACCTCGAGGTGTGGGCTGCTCTTCCTGCCTCTCCCTGTTTTGCCATGTCTGGGTGGCTTTATGCTGTTGTGCACAGGAATTCCTATGTATGCTCAGACCTATTGCATGTAAGAGTCCCCAAAGAAAAGAGGGAAAGTAACATCTAATTTTCTCTGCTATGCAAATAATGACAGATTAAGTCCCTGTTGTCACCAAGGCAGGGCAAATGGCATCTACAAAATCTCCTTTTGTCCTGGGAGACAGCATGGTAATTGGGGAAAAGAAGTGCAGTAAGGGGTGACTTGGGTGTTAATCCTGATTCAGCCATGTGATCTTGAGTGAACATTTAATTTCTTGAAGGCATCTTTTTTCCTTTTCTGCAAATAAGGATCACACACTAGCTGCCTTGTCCACCTTGTAAGAGTGTGGTAAAGATCAAACAGTAGCAATTCAGGGCTATAAAAAAATAAGCAAAACCCCTCTGCCTTCAAGGTTTTTTTTTTAAAGATTTATTTATTTATTTTTATACAAGAACCGGGGTATAGGCCAGATGCGCGGGAGGGTGAGAGGATTCACCAGAGACAGAGCGGGGAACAGAATAGGCAGACTGACGAAATACACTGCTGAGGGGAGCAGCGGGCAAGAACAGGAGAGGTCTGCTTCGCCATTGGGATTCTCGCTGGCCGGCCGGCCAGGATAAAACCCACGCTGCAGAGGCTGCGGACAGCTTCACAGTGAGCCGCTCAACCACCTGCGCCACCAGGGAGGCCCTGCCTTCAAGGTTTTTATGCCTCAGCTATCTTTGGCCAGCACAACACAGATACTTTCCTCTGAACAGATGTGAAGTCTAATCCGGGCTCTACCCTGCTAGTTGTCATCTTAGATCTGTGATCTAAGATCTTAGATGGCAATGCTATGATAAATCTAAACCACCCTCTTCTTTGGTCTTGAGGTTTGAATAGGGCAGATACAGTCGGCTGCAACCCATCTCAATATTTCCAGACTCTTTCAGGAAGGAGAACACCAGTAAACACAATTAGACCAGCAGAAGGTTTTGCCCAGTTCAGGAAGAGGAGGCGAGCCTGAGGAATCAAAGCAGAGAACTCCTTTATAATAGAGTAAATGTAAGAAGGTAAAGAAAACCAGAAAAGAAAGTTGTCTCATTTATGAAATAAGTATAAAACAGACCAGTGTTAGAAAAAAAATTCTGAAAGACAATCATGATACATTAAAAAACACAATGGAAGCAGTAAGTAACAGAATAGATGCTTCAATTAGCAATAATCACGCCTTGGATAAATCTCATTGGCTATGATACTGCCAATGTGTAAAGCTAGAATAGATGCTTCAGAAAAATCAAAGAATAATAGAAGAAAATCAATTATCTCATGGATTCTTTAGATAGGAGTCACAGGTTAGTTATACTTACTTAATAGAGAATCACATGGAAAGGCAGCCCAGAGAAAGAATTGAATTTCTCAAATAAAAGGAAAAAACCGTCACGTATATAAGCACAAAAATAAGTTATCCACATTCAGCTTGATAAAACTTTTTCTTCTGTTTCAAATTATAGGAAGGTATGGGCAGAAGAGAGGAAGGAAATTTCTATCAATTTTGTCATCATTCTATAAATCCATTTTATTCTTGATATTGGTTAAGAGAGTTTAAATGTTTAAGAGTAATTATTATTAAAATAAAAAAATGTATAATTTTCTAATCATGTGTAAGAAGAGGAACTTGACCAACATAGCTGCTAGAATTGACAGCAAAAACAAGAAGGAAATAACATGGATGCATAAAAGTTAGAAAATATTGAAATAACATGTTTAAATTTAAGAAGAAAAAGTCTTGTTTCTATAGGAAATGTGAAAGGGCTGCAGCTCCTTTATACTACCCTCTGTTTATAAAAGATCCATCTAAAACAAAAGACATAGAAAAAGAATAAATGAGGATAGACAAAGATATAGCATAAAGAAAGTAGAGATGGGATTAGCAGTAATAGATAAGGCGAAATTCAAGGAAAAGACACAAAATGCTTTCTATATGACAAAGTATAGCTTCAAAAATAAAAACTATTAGTCATCAAGCATTCAATAACATGGTACCGAAACATGTAAAGCAAAAATTGTTTTGATACAGGAAGAAACAGACCGATGTGTTTAGTGTTTTTGGTGGGTGACCCAGTCTTTGGCAGTGGAAACTGATAAAAAGCAAATGAGGGTGGAGAAAGGCTGAATAATCAACGGATCTGGCTAGCAGTTACATGGAACTTGACACACATTATGGTCCCAGAGACACTTATAAATATGTATTATGGATCAGGCCACAAAATAACACTGGTCTTCCTAACTATTTTTATAGTTTTATAGTTCCTACTTTTTGTAGGAAATGTATTGGATATCTTCTACAATCATAGTGCAATAAAGTAAGAAAATTATAAAAAGGTTAACAACTAAACAACTTTATTGAGAATTTTTTCTTTAAGATTTATTTTTTATTTATACAATAGCTGGGGTACAAGGCAGAGGTGTGGGAGGGTGAGAGGATTCACCACAGACAGAGCGGGGAGCAGAACAGGTAGATGGACCGAAAGCACTGCTGAGGGGAGCAGTGGGAGCGACAGGAGAGGTCTGCTGCGCCACGTGGGTGTCTCCCTGGTGGGCCGGGAATTGAACCCATGCTGCAGAGGGTGTGGACAGCCTCACAGCACTGCGCTCAACCGGCTGCACCACTGGGGAGGCCCGTTATTGAGAATTTTTAAGGTTAACACTTTTTTTTTTAATTTTTAAAAAAAGATTTCTTTACTTATACAAGTACTGGGTACAGTCAGAAGTGTGGGAGGGTGAGAGAATTCACCAGAGCGGGGAAGAGAACAGGCAGACTGACGAAATACACTGCTGAGGGGAGCGGCGGGCGCAGCAGGAGAGGTCTGTGCGCCATGTGGGACCCTTGCAGCTGGCCGGGGATCAAATCTGCGCTGCAGAAGCTGCGGGCAGCTTCGCAGCCCAGTGTTCAACTGCTGCGCCACCAGGGGAGTCCCAAGGAGAACACATTTTAAAGCAACTGCTAGATTAGAGATTATAGTTACAATGATAGGTGGAAAAGAAGTTAATGAGAAAGAATAGTACACATCAAAATTCATTATTGCAGCAAATAATATCCTAAAGAATGTATATTCTTAAATGCTTATTTATCAAGTCAGAATGAAAGAAGATACTCAAAAAGTAGAAAAAGAACAAAAGAAACCTACGTAAGATAGGAGGTAGTTAAGAGAAAAACAGTATACATGATAAATGCAAGAGCTGGTTTTTTGAAAAGACCAATAAAAGAACGAAACACTTGGCAAAGTCTATTCCGGATAAAACTAGCCAAAATCACAAATATCCAATAGAAAGGGATTTTTAAAAAGGTATGTTGATTTTAGAAATTGTCAGTAACATTTGAAATCTCATATTAATAAATTAGAAGTCTTTAAAATGCATGATTTTATGGGAAACAAATTATTAAAATTGACTAAAAGAAAAAAATAATTAAAATTTATAGCTGGGGAATTCTGTGGAATTTTTTATGTTGTTAGAGAAATACTGTCTTAAATATTACTGAGCACAAATGATGCTATAGGCAAACTTTCAAGGCCCAAGTAATTCCCATGCTACTTAAAATGCTCCAGAACAGAGAAAGATAGAAACCACTCCTATTAATTTAATCCCGGTAGCAAAACTGGATGAATCTCTCTTGTGTGTGTGTGCATTCTCTCTATCTCTCTCTCACACACACACACGCACACACACACAACCTCTCAAGTACAGATGCAAATTAACAAATCAAATTCAGCAGGAAATACAATATGACCAAGAAGATAATTCCACAAGTGTAAGGATGGTCAATCATAAGCAACATTGATATTGCTCAGCTTGATAATAGATTACATGAAATGTCCTCTATGTGCTTGTCCAATTACAATTATCACCTTTCAGTCAGGTGCCATGGCCTTTACTTTTTTAAGGCAGGTATGATTTTTTTATTTGTATCATTTTTATTTTACAATGCTCTATGGCATGAAAAACAGTATTTCTGTCAATAGTAAAGTGGTATGCAGATAAACATGCAAATTTACCGTTATTTCATCAGTATAATACTGGTTTTAATTTGTTTTCTAAACATCCAGTAATCTTAGGGAGCAAAGTATGTAGATAAAGAGAACAGACTTCTTTTACTGTATAAAAGTATTATATAGGGGCCTCCCTGTTTGCAGGCGGTTGAGCGCAACGCTGTGAAGCTGTCCGCAGCCTCTGCAGCGCTAGTTCGATCCCGACCAGTGGACGAGGGTCCCACATGGTGCGCAGACCTCTCCTGTCGCGCCCGCTGCTCCCCTCAGCAGTGTGTTTCTTCAGTCTGTCTGTTCTGTTCCCTGCTTTATCTCTGGTGAATCCTCTCACCCTCCTGCGCATCTGGCCTGTACCCCGGCTCTTGTATAAATAAAAAATAAATCTAAAAAAAAAGGATTATATAAAGGTCTAAAAACAAGTATCATGACTGAGCAGAGAGACTTCTAGTGGGAACTTTTATTGAAATTTTTAAATAATAGGGACTAAGTAGGCTATATCTACTACACCTACTTTATTTGCAAATAAAAGGAAAAAAGAGAATTACTGGAAATTAAAACATTACCCTATTCCACCAAGATATTCCATATAAGTTGACCCATAAGCAGGATTTTAAAAACTGAGACATAATTTACATACTATAAAATTTACATATTTTCAAGTATATAGGTAGATGATTTCTGACATTCAAGTCAAGAAATAGACATTTTGCTCATGCCAGTTCCCTCTGGTTGTTCTTTTTAAGTCTTAGTTCTATATTTGTACATCAAATTGGATTACTTAGCTTTTGAGAGCTAAAAAGATTACCTCATTATTTAGACCTAATAGAAAGCCAGGGACCCATGGTTTTCAGAACTCACAAAATACTGAATTCCCCCCCCCCCATCCTTTCTCTGTTTCCATAGTTGTGCCATTAAGGTTACAAGGAATTTACAAAGAAAATAGTCTTTGAGGATGTCATCCCAGATCAGTGCTATCATGGTGACCTTAAAGGGACTATTTAAGTTTTAATAACAATAGAATTTAGCTTTAATCAAAATTGCGTGAAATAGGTTGTTCAGAATTTAAACTATTTTAGGCTGCTTATATATTCTCAGTAACAGTCTGGTGATAGAATTTTACTTTATTTGATTTTTCTAAGTGGACAGGCAATTCTTGGTTTTTAATTAATGAGAAAAATGTTGAGTTATAAGCTCTCAGTTATTGGATTAGATGCAGTCTTACTTTGTGGAACAATAACTGATACCAAGCCTATACTTGCAAAACTGCATCTTGAGATGCAACAGCACAGAAGGCCAGGGGATGGGGTTCTCACCCCCTCAAACTCCACTGTAACTGCATGCCATTTTGATTGCTGCTGTTTTCCTTCACATGCCTCTTTATTTTTGTCTGCCTCTGTAGGTCTCTGCTTTTCTGTATGTAGGCACACACTGTTGGTAGAAATCATGGGGCTGAGAACACTAACTATAAATTCCAGAATCCCAAACAAAATTTTAAGACTCTGCAAATTTTTGAAGAATTTATGAATCACAAGAAAAGGCTCTGACATTTTATGACAAAAACTCCAATAATGTTATAAGGTCATGAGCTCCTGTTACTTTAAAAAGAGTTACTCTTTTGGGCCCCCCTGGTGGCACAAGGAGTTGGGTACAGCACTCTGCAGCAAGAGTTCAATAATGGCTGGCCAGGGAGGTGACCCACATGGCGCAGCAGATCTCTCCTGTCTCCCTGGTGCTCCCCTCAGCAGTAGATTTCAGTGAATCTGCCTGTTCTGCTCCCCACTCTGTCTCTGGTGAATCCTCTCACCCCCCACACCTCTGGCCTGTACCTCAGTTCTTGTATGCATAAATAAATCTTAAAAAAAAAAAAGCAGAGAGACAATCAGCTTCCTTGAAATCATCAAGGGAGGAGAGTGTGTGCCTTCTTCATAGTGGTTCATGCCTAATTTTTACTTTGGCCTCTTCTTTCCAGAATTAATCCTGAGAAGCAGCTACTCATGGTCTTGAGTGGGAGGGTCTCTTCCCTTCTGTGGTCAGCACTCTCCACACACACCTCTCAGGTTCTGCATCAATTTGCATGGTTTCTTTCTAACCCAAGATGTGCCCAAGAGCCTCCGTGAAATTATAGTAGTCACTTAGTTTCTTCAGGTATCTGCTTGAATTTGGATATACACACTTGGTCTGTTGGAGTTATCATTCTCTACTTCAGTTCTTTGGTTTGACTGCAGAGTTATAATATTTATGCTCTTTTGATCTCAATTAACAAATTGATTTTGGCTGCTCAAGGATGGAGAACATTCTGTTCATTCTGTTTTTCATTCAGAAACTTGGAAGACAGATGCTCTGGGTTTTTTTTTTTTTTTTTTTGCAGGATGTCTGGTGACTTTATTTCTTGCTTAGTCTCTGTTCTCTGTTCATATGTCTCTCCCAATCTCCCTTCTCTACTTAATTCCTCCTCCTCCTCCTCCCACCCCCCACCATTTTCCCTCCTCTCCTTTAGCCCCACTAGCTATAGATCTGAAATCTTAACTGTGCAGATTCATCAGCGAAATGACACAAGGACTGGGATGACCAAGAATTTATCTTTTTACAAATTTTCATCATTTGAAGGCAACCAAGTGCTTGTGCCCTGGGTCTCTATATAAGACAGTGACTGTCCTGGGCTCACCATGCTGTGAGGAAGGGAAGCTGAGGAAGCCTCTCCATGAGAAGGTGGGGGTAGCTGCTCCCCTCAGCAGCCCTGGCCAGACAAGTGAGGGTACGAGGCTTCCAGTGATTCCAGCCCTCAGCTGTTGAGTAACACCCTGTCTTTGACTTCCCCATCAAGCCTGGCCCCACTATGCCTGTCTCCAATTCTTGACCATGGAGTCCGTGAACATCCTCAAGTGCTGGCTGTTTTTCTCCATTAAGTATGGGGTGGTTTGTCACACAGCAAAAGTAACTGGAATAAAACTTTGGCAGAAGTGAGGTGCTATTGTAACACAATCCTAAAACAGTTGGTACTGGCTCTGGAGAGTGGGTAGAAGCTGGAAGAACCCTGAGGACACTGGATGCCTGATGGGCTGCTGCATGGCGGTCACCAGCGAGCCTGAAGCAAAGTCAGGAAAATATTCTCACAAGCTAGAGGAAAGGAGACTCTTGTTATGAAGGGACAGAAAATTTGACAAAATTGTTGCCTATGGGAAGGCAGAGAACAGAAAAAGGTTGCCTCAGTGAAAAGACCAGAAAATGTACCTAACAAATCTGATGATCCAGATAAGGAAATCTCTAGAGAGAATTCTCAAACTGCCATCTGGCTCTTCTTGCTGTCTATGAAAAAAACGTGAGAGAAAAGAGATATCTTAATAAAGAACTATTCAGCTTTCATGTAAAATTTAGAGGAAATATAAAGAAGCTTGTACTTGATGAGTTTGAAAATAAAACTGTTTCTTATTCCCAGCTTCTCCAGATGGCAAATGATTTTCAAATTAAGAAATGGTTTCAGGGACAGTGATCAAATCCAGAGTGGGATTGTAAAACCCTTTGTCAAAACCTCAGAAAGATCTAAGACAGTGCTTCATAAAACCTTCCAGACAGACTAAAGGCTCTTTCAGGGCATGTCTTAAAATTTTCTCTATTAAGTAACAGTCTCCTCAGAGTCTTAAGGGCCTTGTCCCACTGTAGTTCACAAGGAACCCAAGGTACAAAAGAACTTATCTTGTAGAGATTTGTGGGGTGTGTGTTTTGTCTAGTGAAGTGGATTATAAATTGATACACAGTAAATCCATCAAGATTTGAAAGGAATGATATCAGATTGCACTGAAAGGATCAGATATATAAAACGTGATGAGGTTTTTGGATCCCCAACCTTTGGTAGGCGGGAAAGCTAAGAATACTTAGCTATGAACCGAGATAGACCATGTCTACTGTTGCCTCCCAAGCCCTCCTCTTGGAAGGGAGGGGTGTCTACTATGGCACCCCATCTCTTATCTCCACTATGTATCACTTCTGTGGGACAATCTGCCCATTTAGTGTACAGATCTTCAGACTGAAGGAACTCTAGTGAAGAATTGTACCTGGATTGATTTGTCCTCAGTCCTAAACAGGATGCCATAAGAGCTGAGACTTTTAGGGCATCTTGGGAGGGTGAAGGCATTTTGAATATCCACATAATGTAAACAATTTTTGACCAGAGGACAGATGGTGGAAGATTTAAAGCAAGTTCACAAATACTCTGACATTCCTCCTACTGACAGATGTGGGTGTGTGTTCCATCCCCGTGAATCTGTGGGACTTGTCAGGTTAGGTCACAGTAGGTGATGTGGCTTCTGCCTTGTTCCCTGGGACACTTGTGATTTCAGCCTAAGCCACCTTGTAAGAAGTCTGACTTCCTCAAGGCCGCCATGTAGTGGTGAGGAGGTTAAGCATCCCTGAAAGGGCTTATGAGGCTCCTGTGTATCAGCAGCCCGAGTCTTCAAGTCCTCCTAGCTCATGCCAATCATCTAAGTGAACAAGCCTTCAGAGGATGCCGACCCCTATCCTGACCCCTATCCCCTGAGTCCTCTGACTTTGAAGTCTTCCCAGTTGAGGCCTCAGGTGTTATAGAGCTGAGAGATAAGCCATCCTTTCTGCCCTTTTGGAATCCCTGACCTAAAGAACCCATGACTAGAAATGTTTTCTAGTTTCATTCAACCTAATAAAATTATGCTTTCACTGTCTAAAGATTCAGAGTTGTCAGCTGCATTTTTGGGGCTGCCAGAACTCCTGTTGAGTCTACCCCCTGGACCACATGCTCCAAAAGTCCTACCAATATGTGTGGACTGCATGACATTTTATGGTAAAATAAAACCTATTATACAAAATACTATATAGGTCCTCCCTGGTGAAGTGGATTATAAATTGATACACAGTAAATCCATCAAGATTTGAAAGGAATGATATCAGATTGCACTGAAAGGATCAGAAATATAAAACATGATGACTTTTGGTAGGGAGGAAAGCTAAGAATACTTAGCTACAAACCCAGATAGACCATGTGTACTGTTGCCTCCCATGCCCTCCTCTTGGAAGGGGGGGTGTCTACTGTGCCACCCCATCCCTTACCTCTACTGGTTAAAGTCTCAGCCCTATCAAGCTACTGCCAGCCACTGTGGCATGAGTTTGATCCCTGGCCAGGGAGCTGACCCACATAGCACAGCAGACCTCTTCTGTCTCGCCCACTGCTCCCCTTGCAGTGAATTTCACTAGAGCTGCCTGTTATGCTCCCCACTCTGTCTCTGGTGAATCCTCTCACCCCCTGCACCTCTGGCCTACACCCCAGTTGTTATATGCATAAATAAAAATAAATCTTAAAAAAATCCAAAATACTATAGAAAACCTTTGAGCAGTGACAAAAAAAATCTCAGTCAGCATAATCGAAGATCTATAAGAACATGTTGTTATGAGACTAGTACTACTGGATCAATATTATTCAGGTCAATGAAAAGAATTGTAATACACTGACTGAAGGGTCAAGTTTGTATCATTGATTGACAAGGGATTTCAATCCTTGATTTTAACAAACTGATGAAAACAACTCAGAACTATTCTTCAACAAGTTTAATACCAATTTATCTTATCTGCACTGAATAAATGACACCTCCACATCCATTTGATTCCTTCTCACTATTCCATATCCAGACAGGATCAAGGGCACTATCAAGAAGAAAATTACAACCTAGATAATGTTCTCACTGCAAATGAACTTCATACTTAACAAAATTAAGTGCAAATTCCTCTAGAGAGTGGCACGCAGGAAGCTGGGCCTGCCATGATCTCCTCTATTAATTTAAATGATTAAAGGATTCAACTTTTTTCATATTGCTGTGAGTACCTTATTTATGGCAAGCAAAATTTTCAACTATAGACTAAATTTGTCAAATGCCTTACTAGAAAGATGATTAGAAACTACTAGTTCGTGACTATCAGCCAAATGGCTAATTGTTTGATTTTATGATAAAGATCGAGGACAGGCCTATTGGCAATCTCACTCCTAGACTATCTGGTAATTTGAGTTCCTGGGTTTGTAACTTGGAACTCAGTAGTTTCAGGAAAATCTGAATTTTAATTCCAAAAAACAGCTTTGAGGAAAGAGTTCAAGAAATCACTTCAAAAAATTTTTTAAGATTTATTTATTTATTTATACAAGAACTGGGGTACAGGCCAGATGCGTGGGAGGGTGAGAGGATTCACCAGAGACAGAGCGGGGAACAGAACAGGCAGACTGATGAAATACACTGCTGAGGGGAGCAGTCACAGAGACAGGAGAGGTCTGCTGTGCCATGTGGGACCCTCGCCGGCTGGCTGGGATCAAACCGGTGCTGCAGAGGCTGCGGACAACTTCACAGCGTGCATTCAACTGCCTGCGCCACCAGGGGAGGGCCCACTTCAAATTTTTAATGCCAAGCCATCTAGCAGAACTAAATTTCCCAGTCTTCCTGTACTTTCAGTGCTTGCATATTGCAACTATCAATATGCCTGCCTGTAAGAGGCTGGCTCCCTTTTAATTACTGCTGCAGATTTATTGTTGTGGGCTAGGGAAACAGATAATCAGATTTATCACAAGAGTGTGTGAAGCAAGACAAATGGCCCAAGAGAGTGCTCCTTTCGAGAGTTGCTCCTTTTGAGAGGGTGCTCCTTTGTGCAGAGTTCAGTGCACAAAGTCTGTCATGTCTATTTTGACTATTCAGAAGATATAAAATCCCTCCCCCTTGGATTCTATTTATCCTCCATGGTTCATTTAGGCCGTGACTATCAACCCTGGCTGCATATTAGAATCACTGGGGAGACTGATTTATTTGGGATCAGGCTGAGCATTTATACTTTTTAAAAGCTCCCCAAGTGATTCTAATCACATACGAACATTGATTTAAGTAAAACTATTAAATAACTAGGTCCTAGATAGTCGAGTTATTTTACAAAATTAATTGTCTTACTAATTCAATCAAGTTTTATATTTCTATTTGAAATTTATTTTTTCTCTTAAAATACCAACTTAATTAAGTTGCTTTCCTTAATGGGCTTTTAATTGAATTTTTTCAACCTACAAATTAAGCACCCTCTCAATGCAAAGAAAATATTCACTCATAATTTTAGGTTTCTTTTGTCTATCCTATGTTTGTCAACAAGCTGACAAGCTAACACTGTGTACACTAGCGCCTCTCTATTTTAAGATGGTTTTGGTCATATCCTGGTCATTTTGGATACTGTGCTATGAGATCTTGTGTCTCACGTAAATCTTCTATTTTAGGGCACCCATGCTAGAAATGGGTCAGCAGGAGAATGGGACACCTAGGTTTTATTGCTGGCGGCAAGTGGCAGTCCAGGCCCCATTTGGCCTCCACTGACACTGCCGTGCTGGGGAGGATCAAAGGCACCTCAACCACCACGAAAGGGTGGAACCACAGACACTGCCTCCCCAGACACTGTGGAGAGGGAGGGGCACCTTGACACCACCCCAGAAGGGACCAGGTGGTGCCCCTTTACTGCCAGGCAAGAACAGAGCTCTAGACTTTCCACCAGATCTAGGTTGATGGGAAGAATCAGCCATTTGGGGGAATCTGCAATTTCTTCCGCTGTTGTGGAGAAAAGAGCTTCCTGTGAAAACAAGAGGCTTTACTTGTCTGTGTCCATTGACATTTCTGGGTTGGGACAGGAGGTACAATCAAGCCAAACCAAACCCAGGGAGCTCACTGCCATGTTACTTCTTGAGCTCTAAGGTCCTGAGCTGGTCCACCTTCTTCTCTCCACCTTTCTGAGTCATCTTATGTTTATTTTACAACATCATATCCAAGGTTTTTAGCGCCATTTAGAGAAGGCGAGGGAGAAGTGCAACTGTTCCATTTTATCCTGACCTGGAAGTTCCAATTGTCTATTTAGATTATATATGAAAATGAATTGGAAAATAGAGTTTTCTCTGCAGGGACTTTACAATGCAGTTGACCCAGGAGGCACACATACAGGGGTGGACAATACGAGCCTTGTTTGGGGAGAAGGGGCAGCAAATTTCCCTGTCTTTAATATCCTGGTAGTTCTCAAATGTGAATGTCAAGCATAGACTTTTCTCTGGTGCTCCTGATGGGTATTTCTCCCAGTAAGGGGAAAGCACAGGGATCCTTTGGAAGACCACATATTTGGCCAGGCCGAAATGAAACTCATTCCCTTGTCCTAACTACCATCCTTCTCAGGAGCGCAAGGCTTTATTGCCATAAATGCCACTGACCTTAAGTGCCACTAGTCACATCATGTCCCAAGTCCCTTGTTTCTCCCACTCCCCCATGTTCAACCAGAGACACACAGGGGAGCAAAAGAGCATGGGCTCTGGAGTCAGACTGCCTGGACTCAAAATCTGGGCACTGCTGCTCTCTGACATCATGTCCTGGGGTAAGCCGTGTCCATGCTCTGTGCCTTGTTTCTTCACCTTAAATGAGGTTATTAATAAATACTCTCAAATTTACAGGGATGATGAAAAAATTATCTAAATTAAGCTAGTGCCTGGCACATAAATAACATTAAAAAATGTTAACTTTAATTAAGAGCAACTCAGAAAACTCTTACAGCCTGTCTTTTCTCTCTCTCTCTTTCGTGCCACTGAATCTATTGAGATCATTCCCTGAAATGGTATTTATTTCAGCAGCCTCTTCCCATTTCAGTCCATACTTTGTAATGCTGTCAGAATTAGCTTCCTAAAAAACAAACCTCATCATGCCTCTGAAAATCTGTTCCTTTGCATTGCCAAAAGCAGTCAATCACACATCCCTTTAAGAATTTGAAAAAAGCTACAAGTGCCTGGTGCAGATAAACGCACAAGCATCTGTGTACACTTAAGAAGCCCTTTCTGTTCAGAGACGCTATTTCCATCCCTCCTCTGTGCTCTTTCACAGCGATTCATGCTTATCTTCGATTCATGCTTATTTAATAAGTTGTACTGTGAAGATTTCTATATATATTTGCCTAACCTAGTAAACAACAAACAGGAGCAGTGTCTTTCTCATCTTCACTTCCCTAGTACCTGACATGGTGCTGCAGAATCATGGCAGGTGGTACGATGGTCGAGGCTTATTGACTGCACAGACACAATGAGAATAAAAGGTGTACATGAGGTACCGGGTTCTCTACTCAGGAAACTTTGATGGCTACTCTGCATTCCTCCTGGCTAAAGCCAAACCTCAGCACATCCTTAGCAGATATTCTTATTGGTCACCTTCCAGATAATGTCCCCCTTTTCTCCTTATCTGCCTGGGATGCTCTCATGGTTTCAATTACCACACATTAATAGCTTCCAAGTCTATGTTTCTACTCTAGATTGTTCTCTAAAAAGCCAACTGTGTGTATTGAATCTCTCCATTTTATATTCTTCAGACAACTCAAACAAAACCATTTTAAAACTAAAATTATTTCCACATTCTTCTACCACATCTGTGCTTCCCCCCTGCATTTCCCATCTTGGCTGAGCAACCACCAACAGCATCGCTCTACTCACGCTGTCTAAATAGAAACCTGTGACCGTGCACTCTTTTCCCTCCTCAGTGTCTACAGCTTGTCGTTGCTACCACTTAAATAGCTCCTGGATCAGCCCTCTTCACCCCTCTTATCTGTGAGCTTAGATCCTTGTAATTTCTTAGCAGGATTACAGCAGGCATCTCTTAACTGCTTTCCCTATTTCCAATCTTGATCCCTCCAGCTCATTCATCAGCACATGTGTATTTAGCATCTCTGTGGCAAGTGTGTCTGGGAACAAGAGTCCTCAAACCTTCCTCGCAAAGTTTAAGTTTTAGTGGGGAGAATGGAGGTGCCAGAGTTTAAACAGGAGTATAATGTCACAGATGGTGATTTAATGAAGGAGGATATAGTCACAGTATAAAGGTGTAGAGAGGGATGGCATGAGTTGGGGCACATTCTGGACCACCCCTTTGAGGTTACATTTGGGCAGAGACAGGAATGGAGTGAGGGAGCCATGCAGTGCTGTGGGAGAGGGACACTCCAGGCAGAGTGAAAGGCAAGAGAGAAGAATAACCAGTGAGGCATGAGTGCTGACTCCATCCTACTACTCTGGAGTGTACAGGCCCGGGACTGCCGGTGTGCACGGGGACACGCTGTAAAGATATTTTTATTTAGATGTAATTCCAACAAAATGAAATTCTTTTTATGTCTTTTAGGTCAGAAAATCAGATTCTCCCTGTGTTGCACTGGAACGTCATTAGAATAATTCAGTGTAAAGAACGTTTGCTCTGAAACCCCACCGACTGGGAGAACATTTTTGCACACAACACTAATGATAAAGGACTGATCACAAAAATCTGCAAAGAACTGATGAGACTCAACAAAAACAAAGAAAATAATCCTGTCAAAAAATGGGCAGAAGAGCTAAAAAGAAACTTCTCTGAAGAGGAAATGCAAATGGCCAAAAGGCATATGAAAAAATGTTCAACATCACTTGTAATCAGGGAAATGCAAATCAAAACTACCATGAGATACCATCTCACACCAGTGAGAATGGCACATATTAAAAAAACTAGCAACAACAAATGTTGGCGAGGATGTGGAGAAAAAGGAACTTCCTGCACTGTTGGTGGGAGTGCAAACTGGTCCAACCACTATGGAGAGCTGTGTGGAGATTCCTCAACCTACTAAACATAGAGCTTCCATATGATCCAGCAATTCCACTCCTAGGTATTTACCCAAAGGACACAGAAACATCAATTCCAAAGAGCACCTGCACCCCTATGTTTATAGCAGCACTATTTACAATAGCTGAGCTTTGGAAACAACCCAAATGCCAAAAATAGATGACTGGATCAAGAAGATGTGGTACATATACACCATGGAGTATTACTCGGCATTCAAAAAAGATAAACACATGCAATTTGCAGCAACATGGATGGCTCTGGAAGGGATCATGCTCAGCGAAATAAGCCAGAAAGAAAAAGAAAAATACCGGATGGTCTCACTCATAGCAGGAATCTAGAAAACTTAAATAAGGGACCAGGAAAATGAATAACTATAAGAAAGTGAAAACCAAAATCAACAAAAAACTATGAACCAGAGACACACTATAGGGGGTGGGGGGCGGGGAGGGGAGGGTTTGGGGTCACAGTAAGGGGGTTGTAATTGTATGGGGAATATAAAAATAAAACTTATTGAAAAAAAATGCAAAAAAAAAAAAAAGAATGTTTGCTCTGAAACTTAACCAGTAACAAAGAAACAAGTGCATTTATTTAAGATGTATGAATCCAGGACCAGCCAGTTGCCTCACTGGGCCAGTAAGACAATGCATGCAGGTGTCTACTATAAGGGATGAAAGTCACCAAGTAGAAGGTAATTTCATTTTCTCATACTACTCCTGTTAAAGAAAAATCTGATAAGACAGTCCTCAAACATGAAACCACAGTACCTTAAAGTTGAGTTAGTTTTTGATACAGACCATGAGGCTTTCTAGGAAACACACACTCTCTCCCCTGCCTACTTGTCTCTCTCTTGCGTAGGCATGTCCCCACGCACACACACAGGGGTGAGAAAAAAATTAAGTGGAAGAACTGAATTTGGGGTTAAGTCAAATTTTCAACAAACGTTTCCAAGAAATAACCAAAACAATCAAATACACCTGAGGAAAAGAATGGCTAAGTGAGTGGTTTCTCATGCCTGTTGTAGAACATGCTGACGCTAGGGCTACCTGCAAAGATTCAGTGTCATTGTCAGGGGAGAGTGGCCTGGGTACCAGCATTAGCAAAAACCAACACAACAACTCCCCAATGTGCAGCAAGGTTGTTAGAAACCTGGAGTTAGAACACATAGGAAAAGGAATAGACTAGACAGGTCAGAAAAAAATGCACTGCTTTCATTGCTAACTTGATACTTAGGAGATATGAATTCATTTAGTTTCTACTTTTAAAGCCAAATCAAAAATGTTTCTTCTTGGAAAAGGCAGGATTGCATTAAGATAGGAAGAGCTGTGCAAATAGGAGGATAATGTGGCAGCTCTCTTCAAAGGTGCTGTTTTTCTCCCTCCAACAGAAATACAAGAAAAGATTTTATTCCACTGGATCATACCTTGAAAGCCCTTACATGGAAACATGGCTAATATACAAGCCCCAGTTTTGATTGTATATATTCCTTCAGGAACCCCATGGCCTACAAGTCACTTATTCCTCAAAATGTTAAGATGGAATATTTGAGAAAGCAATTATTATTGTAAGGATACACAAACAAAAGAAATGGATGAGAGAGAACACTGTAAGCCACTAAGTCAGAAGATGCCAAGTTTTATGCACTCTTGGGCATTAATGTCTGAGAAATCACAATTGAAATCTTGTACTACTGACTTCTCTGAGATTGCTTCCTTCATTTATAAAATGATAATTAACTTCCTGAACAGGAGTCTTATAAAGACATAGTATATGCAAATCATCTAATAAATGCATGGCATTAGGCATGCAACAAATGTTAGCTCTGTTTCTTTCTTCCTCTTTAAATAGGATTTCAGTTGAATGTGTTATTCATTATAAAAGGGAATCAGTGGTAGCAGGTCATGTGGGGACTGATTTTTCCAAGGGCATCAGGGTCAAAGAGACTCAGCTCCATTCCCTGTGAGCTTTGTGACTTGAGCTGTTCATGTACCCCTCACGAATGACAGCTTCCTCTATAGAGAAAGGTATCATCACCTGCACCTACATGGCGGCACAGTGAGGTGTGCAGGGCCTGCACTGGTCGGGCAAATTCATGTCTGTCTTTCCCATGGGCTGGTATGGTAGCACAGGCAGACTGTGATGTTCTGTTGTACTGCTAGTGTCCTACAATGCACAGCACATAGTAGATGCTCAAAAATGTTGACTGCATAAAAGAGAGCTCTGATAAGACAACTGTGTAAAAGGAAGGCTATTAGTGCCTCGTTTAGTGACATGTACTTGTGCAGATACAGAGATTTTTCTATGTATATGCCTCTATTTAGGGCTTTGTTTGAAAGGATACTGTTGCTAACAATCTGACCTCTAGATAAGTACAGTGGTGCTGTACTAATTTTCATATATTTTAGTATTTAAAAGACTTTGTGTTTCTTTAATGAGACAGATTTTTAAAGGCGTCTGAATTGGCTTTAATGAATGTTGATTTCAGATACTGCTTTGATACATCTTTAACCTTTGTAATTTAATTTCTGCTATTATATAGCAATGATATAAAGGAACTCCCCCTCACGCCCTGAAAGCACTGACTTTTGACATTATACAATGATTTGTTTAGTACTGTTTAGCATAAGCAGTGGGCTCTAACCATTATAACAAAAAACATTTACTTCTAAATATATGTCAGGGAAACAACTAAAGGGGTAGCTCTGAAACGGAGTCTTCCTCTCATTAAAAAAAAAAGAGAGACTATGAGTAGATGACACGTTTCTTAGAAATATTTTAAAACTATGTGGCTCACTCAAATCCAGTAATATCAAGTGCTTTAAAATAATTTCAGGAGTGTGTAAAGATTGTTTATTGCCAGATCCATCAGAGCAAGAAAAATTCTAAAAATTTAACCTGAAACCTTTATGCCTATGTAAAATCTTTATAATTTTTTCTTTCATATAGAGATGACTTTTTCCCTAAGAATAGAGGTTCCCAAATATCTGATATTGCTAAACAACTCTCTTTTTTGTAACAGGCAAAAGTATAAACGTTTGCACAAGATATTGTTCAATATATTAAAGCTTCCAGGAACTGCTGAGAATTAATTAGTAAGGTAAATGTATTACCTAAATAAATAAATAAACCTGAATGCCACCCAGGGTGTGACATTAAGGGTTATATACTTTCCATTAAAGAAGACTAATAAATACTGTCTAACAGCTCCAAGGAGAAGCAGAGAGGGGAGAGGGCTGGAACTAGCCAGCTCAGGTGGTGCCAGACATCAGCTGACCGCCTCCGCCAAGATTACCATGGAAACACCTTCTCTTGGGACACTGCCATGAGGTTAGGGTGCTTTAGAAATAGTGATGGCGAGCAGAGGTGGCAATGGATGGATTTCAGCAAGGTTCACCCATGCACACATTACAAGGACAATCCATCTTTCAAATGAAATGATATCTTTCTAGTGAGTCAAGTCACATAGAGTAATCAAGTATGAGGACTGCTACAATTACAATTCATTTACTTCTACCAAACAGTCACATCAGTTCAGATAATTGTCTTTTTTCTTTCCTGCTTGCTTCATGTTCCCCACAGAACTAACGGAGGTTTTTGTGTAATTAATTGCCTACTTCCGTAGCCATCAAGCGCATACCGATAAAAAGGGACTATATCAAACGACATTAATGGGCAGATACAAGATTCTTCATATCAACCCATCAAACAAAACTAACACAACTCATCAACAAAAGGGTAAGACAAGTTCCTGCTGAGGTCGGGTTAAACGAATTTGTTTATTGGTGTCTCTGGAAACCAGGGAACAGATTTTATGTTTATGCAAATTAAACTCAATCCTGGCAACTGGATCCTGAACACTGGCTGGGTATACAAGGCCCACATGAACAAAATCAGTGGCCGAAATGCATCTATTCAAACAAGACGTCTCAGTGATTGGTGCTATGCTCCCCACCACCCTGGTTTATAGTGATCTCTCAGATGATTCTCAGGGTTAAACAGGTGGTGAGCAAAGATTTGGACACATTACTAGTTAGGTAAGTTGCTTCTTGCCTTTGTTCTCCTTAACAAACCACAGCAACCACAAGTTGCTTTGCAAAACATTCAAATTCTAACCCCACTAGCCCATGTAAAAAAGTTAACCTTTCTTGACAACTGGGTTAGAATTAATGCTTTAATTTGATGTTGAAACTTACAGACATAGAGCAGAGTGACACTAATTTGACAATAACATATTCCAGCTGGCTGAAACCCTAACCTAAACCAGTATTTGCACATCGAAAGTCACTCTGTGGCTGATAAAGGGGTCACCTGTAACTTGGATGTTTCATTCTCAGACTGCTGTTTCCAATTATTGTGAGAACACTGTTTACTGAAAATAATCTCTAAGCCTGTCATGATTTCCTTTTTCTTTTTAATCTTTTTTGTGAATAACACCTAGAATCACTGTTAAATCACTGTTTGAATAATTTTGGCTAATGGAAGGGGAAAAAAGGTGCCAAATTTATCTTCTAATTGTATTTTGCTTTGACTTACATAAAGATAAGCCTTTGTCTCCTGAAAACCAATCAGTTAATGACAGAGTGGAGAGATGAACCGAGACTCCAGTGTGTACTGGGTTATATAGTTTAGGATAAGAGAAAAATAGATGATGCCATTACACACTTGTTAGAATGCCCAAAATTTGAAAAAACTAACAATATCAAATAGTGGTGCATATGCTCAGCAAAAGAAACTATCATTTATTGCTGGTGGGAATGTAAAATGATACAGCCATTTTGGGAGATTATCTGGCAATTCTTATAAAGCTACACTTAGTCTTACCACAATTGCTAGATATTTACTAAAATTATTTGAAAATGTGTGTCCATAGAAAAATGCAAATACTTTATCCATAATGACCCCAAACTAGAAGCAACCCTAACGACCTATGGTAGGCAAGTGGATATACAAACTATGGTACATCTAGATAATAGAATGTTATTCAGAGATGAAATGAGTTAATCAAGTCATGGATAAACCTTAAATATCTACTGCTAAAATGAAAGAAGTCTAAAAAGCTATATGATTCCAATGATATGACATTCTAGAGAAGGCACAACTATTTATAGAGCAGTAGAATGATCAGTGTTAGGGCTGCTGGGAGGTTTGGAAGAGATGGAGGTAAGAATGAGTAGGTCACATACAGGGGACTTTCAGAGCAGAAGAATGATTCTGTGATTCTATGATGGTAGATACATAAGGCTATGCATTTGTCAAAAACCATTGAAGTTTACAGTGTAAAAAGTGACTCTTAATTGGTGCAACTTAAAAAAAAAAATCACTTGGGAGGTTGGAGAACCCCAGAAGGAATGCAGAATGTGACAAGAGAATTGAACTAGATCAAAAACCCATGAAGCCACCTTACTGAAGGGAGGGGTTGGAAATGGTGCTGATCTAGTTAACGCTGGATGAAGTGGTGTCACACAGGGGTACAGTGTCACAATTCTAACTGTGACACACCTATGTGGGAAATGAACAATGAAGTAAATGAACACACATGGTAGGAACCAGGGTTCATACACCTGGACTGAGAATCTAAAAATAAAAGCAAGGGAGGAAGCTAGAATGTTCTATGTGGTAATGGACCAGAACTAGAGATATCAGTATGAAGTTATGTTTAGCTTAATAGAAATAAAGATGGTCACACATAAAAATATTAATAGATATGTGTAATACACAGACTAGTAAATACATATATTTCTGTGCTGTTCCAGCTAAGAGGGTCTAAAAGAAAGGAAACCCCAGAAGCAGCAAATACACTTAATGCCCAGATTCTAAGTTCTAGAACCAGAGTTTCCTGGAGAAATGTCTGAATCTAGGACTGGGGAATGATAGACTAGATAAGCTTGGGACATACTGTAGTGCCAGAGAGTAAGGAAATGTTTGTTAACAAATAAATAAGGAAGAACACATTTCCATATTTATGGGAGTATGTCCAAGAAGCTCGAGTCAATTGAAAGAGCTCTCAAGTGGCCAAAGCTGGAACAATTTAAGCTTCAAAGTAAATAGGGCAGTATTCAATTATAATTCAAAGTAGAACATAAGTGTCTGAGTCCATACTTATATATAAAAATGACTGAATAAAACAGTAATTTTAAAAACGGGGGTGGGGGGAGGAAGGAACATCTCTCCCATGCAAAAGAGTTCCTAGTAATTTATATAGATACTTTGCTCTGAAGGAGGTAAAGCAGAAATCCACTTCTTAAGTCTGGGCAATGCATGCTGGCCTATTTCCAAAGAGTTTCATACGGAAAGGGGAGAAACAAGGTAACTAGAATTGAGTAACTTGAATACTACCTCAGCCCAGTAATCAAGGTCAATACCAACGGCCATAAATAATATTGCTAGTACGTATCCTTGATATGATGTGATAAAAATATTACTCTATCTCTGTGATCTTCATCCCTAAAACCTCAGAGTAATGAGAAAAACACCAAACTCCTA
This sequence comes from Talpa occidentalis, assembly GCF_014898055.3. Taxonomy (NCBI): domain Eukaryota; kingdom Metazoa; phylum Chordata; class Mammalia; order Eulipotyphla; family Talpidae; genus Talpa; species Talpa occidentalis. Next base: position 80,657,146 of record NW_023605083.1, on the reverse strand, counting down.
TCGTGGAGCACCTTACAGAACAGAATATCTGACTCGCACTCCTCAAAACTGTCAAAGATTATTAAAAACAAAGATAGTCTGAGAAGATGCCACAGCCAAGAGGCGCCTTAGGAGACAGTATCCTGGATGGAGTAAGGCAGGAAAATGACATTAGGTAAAAACTAAGGAAATTCAAACGTGGACTATAGTTAATAACAATGTGCCAACACTGGTTCACCAATTGTAAGAAACATACCTACTAATTTGAGATACTAATACTTGAGGAAACCAGATATGGGCTATATGGGAATCCTTTGTACGATCTTCTCAATTTTTCCGTAACTCTCAAATTGTTATAAAAAGAAAGCTTAATACAAAAACACAAGACAGTGTCTTACACCAATAGCCTACCATCTAAGAGCAGGACGTCTCCATGCTGGGACTCCTGTATGCTCCATGTCCAAACTCAGAAGCACCGAGGGCATTGTAAGCGAGATGGGGAGTGGTGGTCAGCTGAGCTTCCAGAGGTTGGCAGCTCAGAGTGCAGGGAAAGGTCTCTGAGGAAATAAGGTGAGCATAGTAGTGGGGTTCTGGCCCCAGAAAATATCCCTACAGAGAAAACTCAGAAAGGGAGGGCTAGAGAATGGTAGGTCCTTATAAATATGGGTTCTTAGTGAGCTGAAAACTGTTTTCATAAATATGACAGAGGCAAGGATGTTTTTACAAGGAATATAATTATTATACATTAGTAAAAAATATGCTATAGTAGTATTAAAGACATAGACTGTATAAGAAATAAGGGAAAACTAAAAGACAAAGTTCAGACTGGAGGAAGCAAGTTTTGAACTAAAAGCAGGGCAGAGAGCAAACACACCCCAAGAGGAGGGCAGTGCCCATTTTATCAGTGGTGGGCTCTCCTGTTAGGACAGGGCTGGCTGGCTGCATGGAGTGCAGATAAAGAAACCATGAAAAGTCTTGAAATAGAAATGCCATAAAATAAGGGATGTGTCTGGCAAGAATTACTTCATAAGCTATTTGAGGAGGTAGAGGTCTGTAAAATGGGTAACTAGGAAACCATATCTTAGAAATAATAATTGTAGAAATAAGTAAGAAATATCAAGAGCAAAGTATTAGAAGAATTTGGTTATGACAAGAGACTGGGGAAAGAAATTGGAAATAACAGACATTATTAATAAGGTGGACACCTTATTAATAGGCAACTATTTGATGGAGTGCTTTTTCTTATTTTTATGCTAAATTCTAGTCATTCACAAGAAAATATAGGGGATCTATTCTACATAAGCAGTTAGATATATAAACTACATTGAGGGCAACATAATAGTAGTTTAGCAACAATGAAATATTTTCCAAAGAGGAGGCACAAGGTAGAGTTAGTTATATGTGTGCTGTTTTTGTTGAGATGCAGTTATAATCTTATGCGGATAAGTGGAATAAGTATGAGGAAATTTACTATTCAAGTAAAATGCACATTTCCTAATTTAACTTCCAGTTTACAGGGAATAGAGTGGCTTAAATGAAGCAAGAGGCAACATGCAGACAATTCACACGAGGCCAGTCCTGAATTCTTTAAAAAGTCAGTGCCATGTTATGCCAAGTGTTGGTGAAGATGTAGAGAAACCAGAGCTCTCAAATACTGGAGAATATAAAATGGAAAGATCACCTTGGAAAAGAATAGTTAAACAAATGCCATATGGTCAAGCAATGCCATTCCAAGATACCAGCTGAAGAGAAACGAAAACAAAGAGACTGCTATGTGAATATACAGACCAGCCAAATGTCCATAACCAGTGAATGGAGAAGGGGTGTTTTACTCAGAGATGAAACAAACTGGATAGATGGAACAGTGTGCATGAATCTCAAAACATACTAAGTGAAGCAAATGAGACACAAAGCAACAGCCACTGTAAGAGTCTATTTATAGGAAATTTGTAGAAAAGGTAAAATTACAGAGACAGAAAGAATACCAGGAAAACAGCGATTATTTAGGTATGAAGTTGGGAGTGGGGACTTAGCAAATAGGCAGTTGTGAAATTTCTAGGGTGATGAAAATGGATTATGTGATGATTGCACGACAGCATACATTTATTTAAAAAAACAAACTGCATCTTACAACAAGTGAATTTTATGGTAAGTAAATGTATTTGTTTGCTAGGGCTGCCATATAAAGCACCACAGGCTGGAGTTCTTATGTAACATAAATTTATTTTTTCACAGTTCTGGAGCCCAGAAGTCTAAGAATAAGCTGTTGCCAGAGCCAGATTTTTCTGGGGCCTCTCTCTTGGCTAATGTATGGTAATCTTCTCTCTATGTCTTCACATTGTGTGTGTGTCCCAACTGACTCTTCCTGTAAGAACACCAATCATGCTGGAGAAGGGCCCACCCTAATGACCTCATATTAACCTAATTATCTCTTTGAAAATTTTGTCTCCAAATACAATCACATTCTCAGGTACAGAGGGGTTAGGTGTAAGAGAATTTATGGGGGGATACAATTCAGTCCAGAGGAGTAAAGCTATACCTCAACAACGCTGTTTTAAAAAGGCAATATCAGAAAAAAAAAGAGTTGTGTGTGGAGGTGTAGTTCTGGACTAAAAGAGATGTAACCTCCAAAATCAAAACATGAACCTTGGTAGGATCCTGTTTTTAAAAAAATATGTGTAAAAGATATTCTTTGAACAACTGGAGACATTTTAATTTACTATTAGGATAATATGGAAATATTAATTTTCTTAGTTATGAAAATAGTATTGAGATTATGAAGAGATGGAAGCATTTTAGTGGCAAAGTGGATAGGAGAGATGGGAAATAGGGCAAAAACCCCACTTATTGATCTAAGGGGAGGCATATAAGTAGTCCCTGTACTATTCTTTTAACTTTTATTTTTTATTATTATTATTTTTAAAGATTTATTTATTCATGCATACAAGAACTGGGGTATAGGCCAGATGCGCAGGAGGGTGAGAGGATTCACTAGAGACAGAGCGGGGAGCAGAACAGGCAGACTGACGAAATAACTGCTGAGGGGAGCAGCAGGAGAGACAGGAGAGGTCTGCTGCACCATGTGGGTATCTTGCCTGCCGGCTGGGATGGAACCCACGCTGCAGAGGCTGCAGACAGCTTCACAGCACTGTGTTCAGCCACCTGCGCTACCAGGGGAGGTCCTCTTTTAACTTTTATATATTTGAAAATTTTTATAATAAAAAGTCAGAGGGATAGAAATAGCAGTGAATTTTGAGGGGGTAGATAGTTCTCAAGAGAGAAAGGGCACCTATGTTGAAGATTTCCTTATTTGCTATAGTTTTCTTCTAAAGCTTGTACCCAGTTCTAGCTTTTTATAAGTGAGAAATGGTAGTGTCTATTCCTACTACATAAAATCTAGAATAAAACATAACATAGATCTTAGAATTTTTAAAGTTTGGCATAGAGGAGGCCAAGGAGTATAGTTACAGCTCATTTAGATCAACATATGACAAGTGAAGACCTTTTTAGGTAGGAGCAGCAAACTGGGCAGCTTGAGTGTTACATACAACTTACAGAGGTGTTTTGTTTGGCTTGCAGAGCATCTTAAAACTAGTTCCTGACATTAATCAGGACATTTTACATGAATGGCCCCCAGTGTAGCCTATATTACAGACTTTAGCTTTTTGTTGGTGAATCAGAGCCTTGGCACACTGGGCTCAGGCATGGCCAGGATTGAGAGGAACAGGTGCTAGGCTGCCCCATGTGGGTACACACTCCATTCACTTCTGTACCTTCTGACTCCTAAAGGGATTTGACTTTTTTTTTTAATCTTTTATTTTTTTTTTCTGATGGTAGCTTTATTTTTTTATATTATTTTTTTAATTTTTTATATCATTGTTCATTTTTAAACAATAATTGCTTCTCCCCACCCCCATAGAATTTCCTTCACCAGTGCACCTGTGCACCATCACCTGAGCCCCCTGTGCTCCTCCCTCCCTCCCTCTGATCCCTTTCCCTCCTCCTGCCCTGCGGTATATCTCTGATTTATAATTGTTTGGTTTTGTTTTGTTGTGTTTTGTACTGTTTTTTTTTTTTTTCATGGATATCTTATTTGGTTCCCCTATATTCCTGCTATAAGTGAAACCATCCAATATTTTTCTTTTTCTTTCTGGCTTATTTCACTGAGCATAATTCCTTCTAGCTCTATCCACGTTGCTACGAATGGCATGAGTTTATCTTTTTTGATTGCTGAATAATATTCCATTGTGTATATGTACCACATCTTCTTGATCCAGATCCAGTCATCTATTTTTGGGCATTGGGGTTGTTTCCAGGTTTTATCTATTGTAAATAGTGCTGCAATAAACACAGGGGTACAGGTGCTCATTTGAATCAATGTTTTTGTGTCCTTTGGGTAGATCCCTACAAAGCCATAATAATTAAAACAGTTTGGTATTGGAACAAAAACAGACACACAGACCAATGGAACCAAATAGAGAGCTCAGAAATAAAGCCACAGTTATATGAATAACTGATCTTTGACAAAGGAGCAAAGACTATGCAATGGAACATGGACAGTTAGTTCAATAAATGGTGCAGGGAAGGCTGGACCACCACACGCAACTGCTACCTCTCACCATGCACAAAAATCAACTCAAAATGGATAAAAGAACTGGACATAAGACTTGAAACCATAAAATATATAGAAGAAAATAGAGGTAAAACACTACAAAACATACATTGCAATAACATCTTTAAAGACTCATCACCCAAAGCAAAGAAAGTCAAGGAAAAAATAAACACCTGGGATTACATCAAAATGAAAAGCTTCTGCACAACAAAAGAGACATTAACTAAAACAGAGAGATGCCCCACTGACTGGGAAAAAATCTCTGCACTCCAGTCAACTGATAAGGGACTAATCACAAAGATATACAAAGAATTCACACTGACTCAATAAAAACAAAATAAACAATCCAGTAAAAAATGGGCAGAAGAACTTAAAAGACATTTCTCCAAAGAGGAAATGCAAATGGCCAACAGACATATGAAAAAATGTTCAACATCCCTTATAATCAGGGAAATGCAAATTAAAGCCACATTGAGATACCACCTTACACCAGTAAGAATGGCACATATCAAAAAAACAAGGGCCTCCCCGGTGGCGCAGCGGTTGAGCGCTGGGTTGCGAAGCTGCCGGCGACCTCTGCGGCGCCGGTTCGATCCCCGGCTGCTCCCCGGTCACCGGAGGAGGGTCCCACATGGCGCGCAGACCTCACCTGCCGCCCGCTGCTCCCCTCAGCAGTGTACTTTGGTCCTTCTGCCTGCTCTGCTCCCCACTCTGGCTCTGGTGAATTCTCTCACCCTCCCCCGTTTCTGACTGTACCCAGTGCATGTATAAACAAAACGAACAAACAAACAAACAAAATAAATAAATAAAACATGCCTCTATTAAAAAAAAAAACAAGCAACAACAAATATTGGCAAGGATGAGGTGAAAAAGGAACTCTCCCACATTGCTGGTGGGAGTGCAGACTGGTCCAGCCACTATGGAGAGCTGTCTGAAGGTTCCTCAGTCTACTAAAAATGGAGCTACCATACGACCCGGCAATTCCATTCCTAGGGATCTACCCAGAGGGCACAAAAACATTGATTCAAAAGGGATTTGACTTTTTGATAAAGAAAATAGGGTAAACAGTTGTACCTTCTCATGGGCTTTTTTTAAACTGTCACCCCCAGCCCTTATTTCCTTCATATGGACGTAGCTGAGAACATTATGTTAGGAGGGAGGTGAAACTGAAGGAAGAGGATCAAGGAATTTATTGTAATTTTGGTTTTTAAAATCTTTGTCCAACAGTAACTAGGACAATAATTGGCACAAGGGTAGCAAACAGACCACTAGACTTGAGCAGAGAAAGCAGAAAGACATGTGGGCACATTTAAGACAAATAGAACAGTGAAGAGCAATGGGGAAAAAGATGACCTATTCAAGAATTGGTATTAGGTCAACTGTTTATCAACATGGGGTGGAAATGAATGCCTGTGGCCTCACATATATGCAAGAAACAATTCTAGGTGGACTGTAGACATCAAAGTGAAAGGCAAAGCAATAAAGCCTAAAGAATAGACCAGAAGAGAATATCTTCATGACTGTGAGAAGGGAAAGATTTCTTAAAAATAACTTAGCATCAACTTTAAAGGAGAAAATTGATAAATCTGAGCTACATTAACATGAAAATGTTCAAAGACACCCATTAAAACACAAATAACTGCCATATGGGCACATATGTATTAACAGAATATAGAAAGAACTAGAGATCAGTGTCCTCCTCTTCCCTCTCTATATACAATATTCCATTGTATGCATATATGTAATGTGCACTATTTAAGATTCCATACATATCTATACACAAGTAAGTACATACATATATAATACAATCTTATTTAGCCATAAAAAAAGGAAATCCTGTCATTTGCAAAACTTGGATGAACCCCGAGGGTATTATGCCAAGTGGAATGATTGCGAGAAAGGCAAATACTGTATGGTACCACTTGTATGTGGAATCTAAGAAAGCCAAACTCAGAGAACAGAGTGGTGTTTACCAGGGGTTCGCGTGGCAGAAATGGGGAAATGCTGGTTAAAGCACACTAACTTCCTAATATAAGATGAATACTTTCTGGGAAGCTAATGTACAGTATGGTGATTATATCTAATAATACTGTATTACTACTGAAAGCTGCTAAGGGAATAGATCTTAAATGTTCTCATCATGAAAAGGAAATGGTAATTATGTGATGTGAGGGAGGTGTTAGCAAATGCTACTCTGGTAGTCATTTTGCAACATATAAGTGTATCAAATCAACATATTATATACTTTAACAATGTTATATGTCAATCATATCTCGACAAAGCTGAAAAACAACCCCATCTCCACCACCACACAATGTGTAACACCACAAACCTATGGTAGTAGCTGAAATCTGAAAGACTGGGGGAATTGGTGCAACTGAAACTTTCTTAGATTGTTGGTGGGGGTGTAAATGGCACAGCTGTTTTGCAAAGCTGCAATTACCTACTAAAGTTGAACAGCAATTTCACTCCTGGGTATTTGTCCACTGAAAATGTATGCACACAATAAAAGACATGCACCGGAATGACAAAAAAACCCTCAAATATTCATCTGTCCATATGTGGATGAACAAATGTTTTCACAAGGAAATACTGCACAGCAATGAAAATGAGCAACTGGAGTTATAGGAAATAAAATGGAAATAAAGGGGATAAATCTCACAAATACAATGTTGAAGGAAGTAAAAAAAAAGGGAATAAATAGTGTTTGATTTCATTTACATTAAATTCAAAATGAACAAAATTATACCTCTGAAAAGGAAGGTAGAGGAAACACAGGAGGGACCTCTCTCTCTCTCTCTCTCTCTCTCTCTCTCTGTTTCTGTGTGTGTGTGTGTCTGTGTCTGTGTGTGTGTGTTCCTCTTAATGGCCTATATCTCGACTTTGGTGATGTTACAGAATAAATTTACTTTGTGATAATTCATTAAGTTGTAAACCCTGAAGATTTGAGTTCCTTTCTGTATGCAGGGAATACTTCAATAAAAAGATTAAAATATTTTGCTCAGACATGAAGGGCGGGTGAAGGTCTGTGCCACATGCCAGTAAAATTTTCAAAAGATCTGTCACTCCAATAATGTCAGTTTTACTGAAATCACCCCAAGCTCAAGAAGAAGCCTGAACATCATTATTCTAATAGGGTGCTGTTCCCAAAAATGAGTACAACAAATATATTAAGCTCTAGTTCAGAAATTCATTTTCAAAGAGAAATAGCACCAGGACTTAAGTTACTACTATTGTTACTTGTTAGGATGATGGTGAGAGTAGATGATGGAGCAAAGGTTGAGAAGAGGAAGGAGATTACTAAGACAGAAAAAATGGTTATCTTAAGTTCTTTTCATTCTTTTAAGTTTTGACTTGGCCATTTTGCAAAGTTAAAAAGATGGCCAGAACAAAACAACAGATTATGACCTGATGAATTCTTATATTTAAAAAATAATTTAGAGCCCTCTCTTTCTCTCCTGCACTGGGAGCAGCTCCCTGAAAATGGGTGCCTGCACCAAGTTCGTCTCTGCCCTTCTCTGGTCAGGAGCACCTCTCAGCTGCCAAGCAGATCAAGGAGTTGTGGTGCTGAAACCACCGGAGTCGCTGACAGATGAGAGCCTCAGTGACTGGGTAGCCCCACATCCACTGAACTCACTCATTCCTAGCTGCAGCTTCCCAACCAGTGCCGTTTCAAAGGACATGGGCAAAGCAGCCAAATTCATGGGGCTAGCTATGGGGCTGGCATCCACTGTGTTTGGGAGCCTCATCATTGGTTATACCAGGAACCCTTCTCTGAAGCAATGGTTCTTCTCCTTGGCCATTCTAGGCTTTGGCCTTTCAGAGCCAAGGGGCTCTTTTGCCTGATCTTTCTCAACCTCTTCATCATGTGAAGGGGCTGTCTTCCCTCCCATAGTTCTTTCTCGCATGACTCCTCTGCTGTTTTCCCGCACCTCCCTAGGCAGCCAAGTGGCTGGCTCTGGGTTTGACAGGGAAGACAAATAGTGTGTTAATAACAACAACAAAATAATAATTGAGGGATAATGTGAGTGTAGTAGTTGACTGCAGGATAATAGCTTTGTGTGGTATTCAAAAAATTAAATATTTATATATGAAACAAAGATTGCCTCACAAGAAATAAATGAACTTAAAATTTTTGATCTTTTCCCCTTACAGAACACACACATATCATAAATTATTGACTCTAAATACATGGCACAGTGTCAGTCCTGTTTGACAAAGACTGGGACCCTGCTGATTGGAACAGATAGGTGGACAGAGTCCGAGAACCCAAGGATGCCTAATGAACTTGGCCTATCTGAAATATTTCTCTCCCAGTGCTCCTTTCCACTGGAAAAACATAACCATTTACCCCAACATTCAGTAAGCTCTGTGACCATGTCCAAGATGACCAAGGTCTAAATGTGACTTGGGTCACATTTAGATCAATGATGATCAATGATCATCAATGATGATCAATGATGCCCAAAATGAGTCATAGCAATTGTTTGTTCAACAATAGAAAAAGTCAGGAAAGACTATGCAAAGATTTGCAAGAGCTTGACAAGAAAGTAAAGTACCAATCTGGATCAAGCAGAATTGGTTGCTATGGTGAGGGCTCATCTGAGACACTGAGTTCAATATGTTATTGAAGATAAATCTCTCTTGGGTTGGCTGACTTAGACCTATGCCAGGCTAGTGTATGCTAGTCTAGGCTGGCTGGCACACAAGGTAATTGTTAGTTAAGAAGACACACAAAGAGAAATAGAAACTGCAAATATGGCAGAATCTTTGGCTGTCAAAGTGCTCCTGTTGCTGGGGAGGATATAGGCAGCACAGATCCTGAGAGATGCCCAAGGCTGGAATGGGGGTGTTTCCTGGTTTGTGAGAGTCCTTTCTTCCTACCATGTGCATTCTGATTCAAAACAAAATAAACATTCCTGAAGATAGTATATGGTCACAATCTGTTCAGAGAAGCCAGAAAAGTCCAACCAGTTTCCAGGAAAGGAACCATGCAGGAGAAATGAAAAGTAGAAACACATAAGATAAGAGCAGGTAAGTATGAGACCCTTCACGATATGTTTTCAGTGATCATTCTGGTTTCTGAAAACTTTCAATTTGATTCTGAAAAAGAGTATTCTCAAAGTTCTTTTCTTTCTTAGAATAATTCATAAGTTTATGGAATTAAAGGGGAAATCAGAGCACATATAGCACTTTAAAGGAGAGATGAGAAAATGGAAGGCCAAGAGAAAAGATTGCCTTTTTATTCCATTGCCATCAGTGAGTCTCCTTTTCCCACTATTTAACCATGGACATTCTTGAATAATCTGCTCCCTTCATCCCTCTGGACTCATAATTTCAATCTCCAATTATACTTGGCTCCACTCTTTTTTTTTTTTAAGAACTTTTTTTTTTTTTAAGATTTATTTTTATTTATTTTATTTATTTATACATGCACTGGGTACAGTCAGAAGCGCGGGAGGGTAAGAGAATTCACCAGAGCCAGAGCGGGGAGCAGAAAAGGCAGAAGGACCGAAGTACACTGCTGAGGGGAGCAGCGGGCGGCAGGAGAGGTCTGCTCGCCATGAGGGACCCTCCTCAGGTGGCCGGGGAGCAGCCGGGGATCGAACTGGCGCTGGCAGCTTCGCAACCCAGCGCTCAACCGCTGCGCCACCGGGGAAGCCCACTTGGCTCCACTCTTTAGCCCTAAATGCTGAATTCCTTCCCCCTTTATAATAGACTTGCAATTATCTATAAAATATATACTTTCACCAATACCCAAAATGCAACATTATTAAATGCAAAATAATTCTCCTTTATTCCTCCAGCATTAATCATTAATTTTTAAAGGTTCCTTGCCTTATGCATTGTCTTTAATTTCAAAATATCTTTATCTAAAAAATATTAAGTATAACATAACAAATGCTCATGTCCCCATCAATCAGACAGTATTTTGTCATATTTGCTACAGACTTAAAAACATTTTTTACAGATGGAGTTGCTCCCTCCCATAAGAGGTAGTTAAAAGTTAGCTCCACCCAGAAGCAGAGCTAGAGACCAAGACTGAAAAGCACAGAGTTGATCGGGAGGTGCAGAGACACTGGTAAGGGAGTGGGAGGTGGTCCAGGGAAGGACGGCAGACAGTAGGGCCCATTATTAGGCCAGGTACCACTGTGGGCAATTGCAGCTGACTCCTGTAGAGAAGCTCCAGGAAATGGTATAAAACACACCCCAGAATTATTCTGGCCACTGAGAGAGATAACTGGAGAATTTATAGCCACACACCCTCTAGTCACTGGGTGGCTAGGCATTTCTAGCTCTGTGTCTACCCTGGACAGAGCACTGATAAAGTCTGCGACAATGCATCCTATTGACACAGCATTACCTTTACTATAGTGATAAACTTCGTTAATTTTATGATATGTATTACTGATGACAGTAACGATGATGATGATAAAAGGGAACAGCAACTATAAATATATACCAGTCAATGTGAAAAAGGAATATTGTTTGGATAAAGGAATTTCAGTTCAAAGACTTGTTTAACTATTGAATTTACATCATATGCCTCATTGATCTCCTCTTAAGAAATAAAATATATTTTATTTTTGTTTGGTTCATGCTTCACTAGACTTTGACAAGATTGGATTTTCTCCCTTATCTTCCTTCTACTCTGATTTTTAGATTGCTGGGTTATTAAGCTTAAATTGCAAATGTATGTAAGATTACAAGTTTTTGTCAAGAAATATATACAAATAAAGAATGTCTAGAATATAATTTTCTTTTCAGTTGCAATCTATTAACCTTTCTAATGAAAGAGGGAAAGGTATATATGTGCATGTATGTTGGTGGGGAGTGTACAGTAGAGAAGGATCTCAACCCTAATTAGGGTAACAGCCTGTAGTGATGTTCTATGTCATCGATCAAAGCCAAGAATAGCTAGCCTTCTTTGAACCTCACAACCAATAGGACTCCTGTTTGAAGAAAATAAAACCGAACAAACAATGTTTCTTATTCCCTTTTGCATAAGACAAAAGGTTAAAATAATCTTTGAATAATACACCTAAAAATCCCATTATTGGACAAACCAGACCTCACACTATAAGAACCAGAAGACAGAGAACAATCACCAGACACTAGTGGTCCACTTGACTCTTTCTGGAGAATCAGAACAAATGGCTCCTTGTAAAGCAGACCCCATTAAACAGGAGATTAAAAAAAACTTTCATATTGATAATCAAAGAAATACCCACCAAATTTCATATTTCAAATGAGAAGTGATAACAGAAAGTGAAAACCCTATGGGGATAGAAAACAACTGAGTAGATTTAGATCAGATGTATACAACCAACAATTATAGATGTATAAAACTTTAATAGTTAAAAGGACATCTAGAGACAGCAAGCACTGTACATTTTAAAAAGAGGTAATAGTTTCATAAAGTAGTTATCTACTATTTTCTAGCTGATTCAATTTCCATATTAAAAAATCTTGAGAAATCACCTCCCCTGGTGGTGCAGTGGTTGAGCGCTGGGCTGCGAAGCTGCCCACAGCCCCTGCAGCGCTGGTTTGATCCCCGGCCACTGGCAAGGGTCCCACATGATGCGACAGACCTCTCCTGTCTTGCCCGCTGCTCCCCTCAGCAGTGTATTTCGTCAGTCTGCCTGTTCTGTTCCCCGCTCTGGCTCTGGTGAATTCTCTCACCCTCCCGTGCTTCTGACTGTACCCAGTGCTTATATAAATAAATAAATAAATCTTTAAAAAAAAAAAAAAGAAATCAGCATATTACACATTACCATAATTAAGCAGTGAGTAGGATGAGGTATAGAGAAAGGTAGAAGGCACAGTTCTTACACTTTAGCCTATTAAATGCTTGGATCCTTCTTATAGAAATTTGTAAGTCTGTAGAAAACTTAAAATTGGCATGAAATTTCAGGAATCCATAGGTGCCCTAAAGCCCCAAAGGGCTAGTAATCATTCTATCCACGAGGAGTGGTCCACAAACAGCAGGATAAGAGACCACAAACACCTTTATTTAGAGAGAAACAGAATACTTACATTGTATAGTGGGATAGTCTTCATCACTTTGTAATGTTTAGTGGGATCCATTTTATATAGGTGACGATCAGTGACGAAAATTGCTCGGTCTTCCACCTTACTGAATCGATTCACCTGTGAGAAAACAAACCAATAAAACAATGTCTCATCAAGAATTAAATTGAATTATCTGTCAGGAAAACATACAGGGACAGAGCTGGCCAGCTGTGGAGACACATTCTTTCATAAGTGTGTACCATGATCTGTTTTACTTAAATCACTAGCCACTACTGGATGCAACAGGGACCTAGAAAACAGTAGCAGTTCCCAGATTTGTAGAATTTATTATCTAACTTTTACAATTCAACAAGGAAAATCAGAAAAACACAGAAGAATTAAAGGACTAAAAGAATATAGCCCAGACAGTATAAAGAAAATGAAAAGACAACCCACAGAAAAAATTTTGTGAATTGTGTATTGATAAAGGGACTTTACTTAGAATAATATATTATATAAAATAATATATATAATCATACAATATACACAGCATCTAGAATATATCATTCAGCAATAAAAACACAAACCCCCAACTAAACTAGGTGAAGAAAGTAAACAGACATTTCTCCAGAGAATATGTACAAATTGCCAATAAACACATGAAAAGATGGTGGACACCATTAGCCATCAGGGAAACGTGAATCAGAACCACATGATACCACTTCGAATTGCTGAGATGATAATTAAAAGACAGAGAGACAGAGAGAGGAGAGAAAGAGAGATAGCGAGAGAGAGAGAGAATAATAACAAATGTTAGGCAAGATGTGGAAACTATTGTCATAACTGGTGGGAATATAAAATGATGTGGCCATTTTGGAAAACAGTCTGGAATTTCTTAAATGATTACACACAGAATTACCATACGACTCAGAAATACCCTATGTCAAAACATATGCATACAAAAACTTGTGCCCAAATGTTTATAGCAGTTGTAGTTAGAGTAGCAAAAAAGTAGTCACAACCCAAATTTCCATGAACTTTTGAATGGATAATATATTGTGATATATCCACACAAAAGAATATAACTTGGTAATAAAAAGAATGAAGTACAGATCTACACTATAACAATGATGGACCTTCAAACATTTTGCCAGAAGTCAGACACAAAGGACCACATATTGTATAATTCCATCTGTATGAAATGTTCAGAATAGGCAGATCTACAGACAAAGCAGATTAGTGGCTGAGGAGGGCTGGGGGAAGTGGGAAGTTTGGGGAGATAAAATAAAGGGGAGTGGAGTTTCTTTTCGGGCCAATGAAATGTGAAACAATTACCTGTGGTGATGGATGCACAACTGCAAATATACTTAAAGTTACTGAATTATGTACTTGAAAATGGTGAATAGCTTGAATTATATCTCAATAACTTCATTAGTTGTAAGAAAAAGATGTAACCTACCCATTTGAGCAATCTTCTTGTCATAGGCAGGTGCATTTTAGATTAGATTTCCTAAAGTATAATGACAGTATACCACTAAATCTACATATTCAAAAATGTATAGGGCCTTTCTACTGCTGAAAGCATAAACAATTGTCTCATAATTATGACTGACCATAAGAGAATGGGCCATATAATAGGCAGTAGTGCCCCCACAGGGCAGGAGTCAGGCAGAAGCAGTTCAGTGGATCTGAGGTGGGATCTAAGCACTGTTGTTGAACACAGTGCTTTGACTAGCAAGATCTGCCACTCAGAGCCACTCAGCCTGTGATTACTTTTCTTTTTTCTTCTTTTATAATTATTATCTTTTGCATAGAAGAACTGGGGTGTAGGTCAGAGGTGTGAGAGGTGAGAGGATTTACCAGAGACAGAGTGGGGAACAGAACAGGTGGATCTACTGAAATACACTGCTGAGGGGAGCAGCAAGTAAGACAGAAGAGGTCTGCTGCGCCATGTGGGTCAGCTCCCTGGCCAGGGAGTGAACTCAGACCACAGCAGTGATAGTGCTAAGACTTAACCCCTAGGAGCCAGGGAGGCTCCCTTTAGTTGACTTTCAAGAGTTATCCTATATGCCATGATTCTACTTAACTTTATTTCTTTAAGAGCTCTGTTCCTGTTCTGTACATTGACTCATGTTATGCTTCCTCTAAGTGTTTATAATTTTCCACGCCCTCCTTTTCCTCTTTATTGATGTGCATTTCACGATAATGCTCAAGCACTCATTCTATTTAAAACCTCTTCAGTTTATGAAGTGAAAGATAATCACTCTTTTTTCCAAACTTCTATTACACAGTTGTAGAATCAGTATTAAGGATATATAGAATTAATGATGAAATAAAAAAATAATACTGAAAAAGGGCACAAGGTTTTTTGGTTTTTTAAAGGATTTTTGGAATATGAGGAGCTCTTGGCTTGTTTCTGCTAATGTAAGACACTGGTGATATCATTGCTTTTTATTTGCAAAGGAAGGGAAGAAGGTTGGCCGATACATATTAATACTGAAACAATTAAGTTACCTCTATCCTTAGCCTGTATCTTCTCATTATAAAGTTGAGTTACTGTTTACACCTCTCTGCTAAAAGGGTAAACACTTTCATTTAATAGTTGGAAAGTTTTCAAAATTTTAAGGGAAGGTGACCTGTAATTTTCAGGCCATGGAGGCTTGTTATGAAAAAGTACACTTGCTAAAATAGTCATGTAGCACACTGTGTTTTTAAACTCACAGTTGAAGCTGTTTGGCAAAAGAGGTTGCTTTTACTTATTAATCTTGTGGTAATTAAACTACTGACTAGAATTTCACTAATCTACCTCCAATTAATTTAGCCACTATCATAGTTTTGACAAGTCATCATAAAATTGGAAGTGTGCTAAAAAAGTTGCTGTTCTCCTTGTAAAATAGCTACAAATAAGTTATCAGAAATAGTTGTAAATAAGACTGACAAATTCACTTTCCAGTTCTTTTATCCATTTTGAGTTGATTTTTGTGCATGGTGAGAGGTAGTGGTTTAGTTTCATTTTTTTGCATGTTGTGGTCCAGCCTTCCCTGCACCATTTATTGAACTAACTGTCCATGTTCCACTGCATAGTCTTTGCTCCTTTGTCAAAGATGAGTTGTCCATATAGCTGTGGCTTTATTTCTGGGATCTCTATTTGGTTCCATTGGTCTGTGTGTCTGTTTCTGTTCCAATACCAAACTGTTTTAATTATTATGGTCTTGTAGGGATCTATCCAAAGGACACAAAAACATTGATTCAAATGAACACCTGTACCCCTATGTGTATTGCAGCACTATTTAAATAGGTAAAACCTGGAAACAACCCAAATGCCCAAAAATAGATGGCTGGATCAAGAAGATGTGGTACATATACACAATGGAATATTATTCAATAATCAAAAAAGATAAACTCATGCCATTCACAGCAACATGGATGGAACTAGAAGGAATTATGCTCAGTGAAATAAGCCAGAAGGAAAAAAGGAAAATACCGGATGGTTTTACTTATTAGCAGAAATATAGGGGAACCAAATAAGACTTCAGTGCAAACAAATAGTAACTGGCCGGCTGGCGGGGGTCCCACATGGCCACGGCGGGGCAGACTTCTCCTGTCTTGTCCGCTGCTCCCCTCAGCAGTGTATTTCATCAGTCTGCCTGTTCTGTTCCCCACTCTGTCTCTGGTGAATCTTCTCACTCTCCCATGCCTCTGGCCTGTACCCCAGCTCTTATACAAAAATAAATAAATCTTAAAAAAAAAACAAACCAAAAAAACCCAAAAAAAAAGTAACAGTACAAAACACAACAAACCAAAACCAAACAATTATAAATCAGAGACATACTGCAGGGCAGGAGAAGGGAGAGGGATCAGAGGGAGAGAGGGAGAAGCACAGGGGACTGTGGTGATGGTGCATAGGTGCATTGTTGAAGGAAACTCTATGGGAACTAATGAAGGGGTGGGGGAAAGCAAATATTGTTTAAAAAAATGAACAATGATGTAAAAAATAAAAAAAGCCTATGTACATGTATATGGAAATGAAGGTCAAGGAATAACAAAACTAATGTAAGGTGAAAGAAATGAGAATAGTGGTTGCCTTTGGTGTGATGGAGCTTGGCTGGGAAGGGGCACAAAGGAGCTTTCTAGGCTGATGGAACTGTTCTCTGTCCTGATAGGGTGGGCTTTACAAGGATGCGTACACTTGTCAAAACTCCCAAACCTGACCGGAAGAGGACTCGAGCACACAAAGGAGGTTGCAAAATCTAAAAAAGTTTCCAAGGGACAAATGAAAGCACAGTTGCTCAACAGCTTAAGTGTCCATCGCCCAGTTTGGTCTTGGAAAAATCTCACTTCTGCACTGAAGAAAGCAGACCGCAAAAATTTTAAGCGATTTCTTTAAGGAAACATCGTCTAACATAGTATGCACTATGTAAGCACATGGACTGCTGATCCGCAATGAATTAATCTCATGGTTGCAGTTACTGAGATCTGTTTACACATTTTTCTTCTACCTTAGAAATTGTCTTTTGCAACAGTTAATATTATTTCTCTCTTTAAGGTCTAAGTTTCCAGTGGGCAAACCTTTATAACCAGCCACCCCTGTGAGACTGTACAGAGAATGCCAGCAGCTCAGACAACCTTCCCGATGGATCCAGGAGAAACGCAGGTATCTGCATTTGCAACACTGTGTTACTTGCTAGTAGCTTCCCTTATAATTTTATTCAGAAAAGTATCTTTCTATAATCAGAAATCTGAAATATGTAAAGGATTATGTTAACACAATCCTCTCCATGTCCATCCATGCTATTGCAAATGACAAGATATCATCTCTTTTTATAGCTGAGTAGCATTTCATTTTGTATAATACCACATCTTCTTTATCTACTCATTAGTCATTGGGCACCTAGGTTGTTTCCACACTTGATCATTGTAAATAGTGCTGCAATGAACATGTATCCTTTCAAATTATGTTTCTGAATTCTTTGGACAAACTCATTTTGACTTTGTAAAAAAAATAAATCAAATCTCATATACTTAGTATATATTCTCATGTGATAGAAATGTTTTGGAAATGTTTTTCTGCAAATTCATTTACAGATATTTTCTGAAGTTATGTGAATAAGATCAAGTGAAAAAATAAAAAAATCTGAAATATGTAAGCGTTGGTAGGACATACTGATTTAGAACAGGTAAATGGGGCATAGCAGGATACACTGTTGTGGGTTGGACATAATTCCCTCTTGTCTCAAAGTTTCAGAATCAGTCAGTTGTCTTAACATTTCTTTTATAACCAAAGTTTATTTTTCAATTAAGCGTGATGTTGTGAGGCTGTCCACAGCCTCTGCAGCGCAGGTTCGATTTCTGGCCGGCCAGGGAGATTCCCACATGGCGTGGCAGACCTCTCCTGTCTCGTCCACTGCTCCCCTCAGCAGCGTATTTCAGTCAATTCGCCTGTTCCGTTCCCCACTCTGTCTCTGGTGAATCCTCTCACCCTCCCGCACTTCTGGCCTGTACCCCAGCTCTTGTATAAAAATAAATAAAATCTTTAAAAAAACTAAAAATCAAACCTGACAAAAATTATATCTGTAAATAAGAGTAAAAAGGCCTCCCTGGTGGAGCAGGCAGTTGAGCGCCGCAACGTGAAGCTGTCTGCAGTCTCTGTAGCACTGGCTCGATCCCTGCCGGCGAGAAGGCGAGAATCCCACATGGCGAGCAGACCTCTCCTGTCTTGCCTGCTGCTCCCCTCAGCAGTGTATTTCATCAGCCTGCCTGTTCTCTTCCCAACTCTGTCTCTGGTGAATCCTCTTACCCTCCCGCGCATCTGGCCTGTACCCAGGTTCTTGTATAAAAATAAAAATAAATCTTTTCTTTTTTAAAAGAGTAAAAGAATTTATATGTTGAAATAATTACTACCAAGAATAAAGTATTTACTTTATACAGGAACAATTCTGCCATAAAAGAGGCCTGGCACTTCTTGAAGACTTGAAACAAGATGGTGTTTTTGCACCAGCATTTTTCTAAATTATTCTGTAAACACTAGCCTCATGTGAGGCTTTGTGCAAGGAAGAGCTCCAAGTCAAGTGGGTTTGAAAATAATACAAACCTCAACCTCCCCTCTGGTGCTCAAAACCCATGTATGTATGTATTAAAGGCTCTGAGAATTCTGTACTTAAAATGCATGTTCAGCTGTTCAACCCAGCCATTCCCAAAAACATTTAAAAGAATATTCCATAGAACATTGATTTGTGAAACCCATGTTGGAGAACACAATCAACACCTGTATTCATCTTAGAATATGGAGGAGAACATCTAAAATGGAACCTGAATAATAAGTAGTGCTTCTCATTTGTAAAGTCATATTGAGAAACATAAGAATGTGTTGCAAAATAGTAAGGAAAAAAAACCTTTACTCTTAGCTTACACAAGAGTCAAAAACAACAGACCACAGTAGTGGCGCATATTGTCCTTTTATGATATATTCATGAGTTAATCTAGAAAACAACAAAAAAAAACCTTCAAAGCAGCAATTATCGGAAGCTACACTTAGAAACAGTATACTTTTTGGGACCTGACTGGTGGCCTATGCATTAAGTCTCAGTGCTATCACCACTATGGCCTGAGTTTGATCCCAGGCCAGGGAGCTGACCCACATGGCGCAAGAGACGTCTCCTCTCTTGCCTGCTAATCCCCTTAGCAGTGTATTTCAGTAGATCTGCTTGTTCTGCTCCCCACTCTGTCTCTGGTGAATCCTCTCACCCCCTGCACCTCTGGGCTACATCCCAGTCCTTCCACACAGAAAAAAAATGAAACGTGACCCTTTGAATTAAAAAGCACGATATTTCTAAACACAATGGGTCAAAAATCTTTACCTCCTGTTTTAGCAATTGAAATTTTCCTTAAAGAATGAATCAAGTGAGCGAGAAGGGCATCATGAAGCAAAGTAAGAGCTTTAAATTGCATAATTTAGCAAAATCAAAATGGTGAAGAAAATCTTTTATACATACACATGTGAATTGTAAATCTAGACTTAATTAAAATAATGATAAAGAAACTATTTTCTTCCACTTAAACCGATAAATAGAAAAACTGGATAACAGACTCAGCATTAGACAGTCTCATCTTCTATTACCCAAGCTAAAATCCTCAACCAAAGAAAAACCCCCATCCCCTTGCTTTTTCCTACACATGTCTAGTGATGTTTATAGGTTTAGTTAGCACCCCCAGGGGCCAGAGGTAAGGATTCCTTTTGAGTGAGACCAGGAGAAAACACCTTGTGAGCGAAAGTAGCTATTTGTGGAAGTCTCCCACCTTAAAGGACTTATTATAGCTGTAGTTAGAGGGAGATGGCTGGCTGTTTCAAAAAGTATCAAGAGAATAAAGAGATGGTTTCACTGAAATCATATGGAGTTTACTTTGGTATGTCCTTGGAACTGAAAAAAGTTTCCACAGAAGACATTATCTAAGTTACAGTATGAAGAAATATTATTTTACATGGAATTTACATATATAGGAATTTTTCAGTTTTTATTCAGCAGGATCCAGGGAGAGACATGTGGTCAGACAGACAAATGTCTTCAATGGAAAGAAAGAATCAGATCAAGCTGACTTTCCCATCCTAGACAACATCATTCTTAAAGCTGTCCAACCGCTTTGATCAATTGTTCTGATGAATAAATTGACTTTCCAGATATCTTGGGACTTAAAAGGAAAGCTTTTAGTAGATATGAGGATTCACTGAAATGATACATTCCTTTGTTAAGTGTGCCATCATGCCACAAGTTGGCATTACGACTTACACTTTTTTGTATGTGTATATGAATCTGGTTAACAAAAATCATTTTGGATGGTCTGATTAATGCTAGGTACATGTATAAATACTGTTTCTGGATCTAGGAGTTTGGAGTTTTACTCTGGACTTCGGTAACCACCAAAATAGTGCAGGCATGCTTTCTTTGATGATGATTACTTCATTCTAACTTTAAAACCGGCTGTTCTGTATTTTGTTAAGATGTCTACATTACACTGAGTTGATCTCTTCCAAGCTATGGAAACAATCCAAGTGTCCCCAAACAGATGATCAAGAAGATGTGGTACATATACATACTGGAATACTACTGAGCAATAAAAAAATAAATTAACTCATGCCATTTGTGGCAACATAGAACCAGAAGGGATTATGCTAAGTGAAGTAAGCCAGAAGTTGATAGATAAATATCAGATGGTGTCACTTAGAGAAAAACCAAATAAAGGGTAAGAAAAAGACTTTAAAACCAACCCTTTAAGTTGACCATAGGCATGGGGTGGGGGTTGTGGAGTGAGAAAAAGGTAGGGAGAGCGCATAGTACCCTGTGATGGAGGACTATGGGTGCTTTGGAGGTAGGTATGCTAAGGTGTCTACATCTGGAGGGGGAGATCCTATACTTTCAAAATACCAACAAGGATGTAAGCCAATGGTTCTTCAGTTAAAAAAAAATATTCAAATACTAATGGCTATATTTTCTTGAACTACATGGTTTAATCTTCCTCTATGACAGTGTTTGATCAGTTTGGCTAAAGGTTTGTGAATTTTGCTGATGAACCAATTTTATATTTTGTACATTTTTTTCTATCATTTCTCTAGTCTTTGATTAATTTCTGTCTAACCTATCATTTTTTCCTTCTATTTGTGTTGATTTTAGTTTGCTCTTGATTCTCTGATATCTTAAGGAGAAAGAGTTATACAATCTGAAGAGAAACCAGAATATTCTCTGGCTTCTTAAGATGGAAGATTAGATTATCAATTTGCAATCTTTCATCTTTTTTACTTTGGCATTAAAGCAGTATTTCAGTTGTAACCCATAGTTTTAGTATGTTGGGTCTTCATTTCCTAATGTTCAAATTTCCATGTAGAAATTTCTTAGACTGCTGATTATTTGGGAGTGTGTCATTTAATTTTCAACTATTTGGGGGCATTCCCCCAATTTTTTCCCTGTTATTTATTTCTCATTTCACTCCATTATGGTTGGAGAACACATTTTATATGATTTCAATACTTTTAAGTTTATTGAAGCTTATTTGATAACCAACCATATGCTTGAAGTGCATTTGAGAATTATTTATTTCCTTCTTCTGTTTAATCTATTAGTCTATTCTAAATTAATAATTTTGTCTTCTTTTTCTAGTTTCTTAAGGTGGAAATTAAGGTTGTTATTTTAGACCATTCTTATTTTCTTTTTTGCCTTTCAAATTTTTATTTTATTTATTTAAAGACTATTTCTGCATACAAGAACTGGGGTTGAGGCCAGAGGTGTGGGGGCTAAGCAGATTCACCAGAGACAGAGTGGGGAGCAGAACAGGCAGATCTACTGAAATGCACTGCTACGGGGAGCAGCAGGCGAGACAGGAGAGATGTGCTGCTCCATGTGGGTTAGCTCCCTGGCTAGTGATCAAACTCGTGCTGCAGTTAGCTTGATAGTGTCGAGACTTTAACCCTTATGTCACCAGGGAGGCCCACAAATTTTTATTTTTTATCAAAATATTACATGCTAATATATATATATATTTCAGGGGTGTATCAAACACAGTAAAGTTTACCACTGAAAGTCTATCTTTTGCCATACAACTGATCTCTTTTACCTGATTAATCCACCCACTTTTCCCCTTCCCATCTGTTAACCAATAAGTAGGTCTTGTAGTCTAAAGTTTATTTTTGTTTTACTTAGTTCATCTATTTGTTTGGTTTCTCTGTACACCAGTCACATGCTAAAGCATATTTGTGTCTCTGACCAGTTTTTCGGGCTGTTACAACGTATGATACTGTATGTATACCTCCCTCTGAATATATTGTGACTCTATAGCAGAAATGGTAGAATTCCTAGATTAAGTGTTTGGGCACTTAAAATTTTGATAATGCCAAACTGTTCATGCAAAAGGATTTTGATATTTTGAAGTTTGTCAAATTTAGAGTTGAAAAATAATGCTTCATTATCTTATTGTGAATCATACTGCAGTTATGTACATTTTTAATATTTGAAACGAAACACCTTTAAAATCAGCTAAATTTGGACCTTTGCTATGAGTTAATTCTTTGATAATTTTCTTAACTCTCTTTTGGATATTAGCATATTTGTATCAATATTGCCTCTGGAGTCAAGTCAATATTTAAAAATTTGCATAATTTTATAAATAGATTTTATAATTATTTCAATTTCCTTTCACTCTAGATTTCTAACCAAGTATTTAACCCCTGCCTTCCACTTTCCAACTTTCACACTTCACCTGTCCAACTGCTATCATCTCCAGGTATATGTAGTTTATATATCCTGCTTCAGATAAATAAATATGTTCATAGCACACAACTTCCCCCATACCCCCCTTTTTTTCCCTTTTTTTATTTAAATTTTATTTTTATACTCCCCATACAATTACAACCCCTTTATTTTGACCCCAAGCCCTCCTTTCCCCGCCCCCACCCCCCATATTGTGTCTCTGGTTCATAGTTGTTTGTTGATTTTGGTTTTCACTTTCTTATAGTTATTCATTTTCCTGGTCCCTTATTTAAGTTTTCTAGATTCCTGCTATGAGTGAGACCATCAGGTATTTTTCTTTTTCTTTCTGGCTTATTTCGCTGAGCATGATCCCTTCCAGCTCCATCCATGTTACTGCAAATTGCATGTGTTTATCTTTTTTGAATGCTGAGTAATATTCTATGGTGTATATGTACCACATCTTCTTGATCCAGTCATCTATTTTTGGGCATTTGGGTTGTTTCCAAAGCTTAGCTATTGTAAACAGTGCTGCTATAAACACAGGGGTGCAGATGCTCTTTGGAATTGATGTTTCTGTGTCCTTTGTCCCCCATACCCCCTTCTAAATCTCACTAAGTCCTTCTCCTTCTTCCATACTATGTTCTTGCTCCCCCTTTTCCTGATTTTAAAAAATAGAATGAACCAGGCATCCCTGGTGGTGCAAGGGGTATAATATGCAACCTATGAAGCTATCTGCAGCCACTGCAACACGAGTTCGATCCTGGCCAGGGAGCTACCCACATGGTGCAGCAGACCTCTCCTTACTCCCCCGCTACTCCCCTCAGCAGTGTATTTCAGTCAGTCTGCCTGTTCTGTTTCCCACTCTGTCTCTGGGGAATCCTCTCACCCCCCCCCCACACCTCTGGCCTGTACCCCAGTTCTTGTATGCATAAATAAATAAATCTTAAAAAATAGTAATGAACCATGTATAAAAATGTAGTAATGGCCATTACAGACAAGGCAGATCAGCAGGTGCTATGAGGATACACAGGCAGTAAAACACAATCCCTGACCTCAGGGAGGCCCCCCCCCCCCAACCTCCCTCAGGAAGGCTCTACGGCCTACCTCGATAGTCACAATCATTCATCAATGCCTTACAAAGGTACAGCTCACTCATGACGTAGCTTTTGTTATGTTTCACTGTAGTAATATTTAAGTAAGTTTCATAAGAACTGTTTCTTTTTTTTCAAGGTGGTCTTTTTCTTACCTTTCGAACGTGACAAGAAAAGAGGATATTCATGTATTTGTCTTTTCGTTTCAGTTCATTAGCAACTGGGACAAACGTGACTGAGGTCTGAGGTGTATCTGGCTTCTGAAAAAGAAATGTGGTAAAATAAGTCTGTTTAGCATGTTAGATAAAAAGGCCATTTTTCAATGCACAGCCTTAGAACAATACTTACGTAGTTTCTCACGTATTTTATCTCCCTGTTCCAGATGGTAACCCACTAAAGGTTTGTTTTAACTCCAAAGGTTCTATAAAATTTTTAAAATATAGAATGGGAAAGAAGAAATGTTGCTTTGGGAATAATTAATATCAAGGTGGTAATTAAAATATAGTTGCTGATTTATACACAGGAAGGTTTAAATGGGCAAAAGCCAGGTTACAAAGTATACCTATGACGTGGTTACAAAATAGAGAGCCCTTTTTAAAGTGGGTGAAACATCAAATATTATATACTTAGCAGCAATCAAATCTTTCAGTTTAGTATCTCATAGAAATATTGTTTCTGAATGTGTCATCTTTGTCTAAATTCTGGGAGAAAAATCTCTTTGACTTTCTACTTTTTTTTTCTCCTGGACTTACCGAAGCAAGATAGTTGCCTTCCCAGGCCCTCTGCAGTCCAAGGTCAGCCCTCTGACCCTTCAACATTTCCATGGCTGCAACCTTTGCCCTGACCTGGGGCAGGTCTGCAGGAGGTATGCTCTTGATGAGCTGGGATGCTCGCCATCTACAAGTAAATAATCAAAATGTAGGAGACTTTAGAATCTCATTCACTCTCAAAAATACAATTAAGTAGAATCTACAATTAAGTAGAATGAAACTAAACCACCACATGCTACCTACAAAAAGTAAAATGTCTCCAAGAGATACACAGAACCTGTTTTAGGCAGAAAGCTAATTCGGTAAAACTAGCTTTGTTGTTTGAGAGCAATTCAACTACAACCTAGTGATGCTTGGGCTCTCACAATATTTAGAGTTAGGGCTCAGAAACTTTGAATTCATCATTTATTCATTCAACAAATATTTTCAAACACCTACTGAACTCCAGATGTTGTTTAGACAATGGAAGCATAGCAGTAAACAGATGAAGGTCCTTCCTGATAGTTACTTATAATCTAGAGAGACAGACAATAAACAAGTCAACAAGTGAAATATACAGTATATATCATCTGGCAAGAGTTCTGGAGAAAATAAGGCAGGAAACGAGGATAAGAATGCTGCACAGGGAAGGAATGGGGAGTGGATTACTTATATAGGGCGGTGAGGGAGGCACTGCTGCTAAGCATATATAAGCAAAGACCTACAGGAAGTGAAGGAGCCAGCTGTTAGGATATCTGAGTGAGTGTTGTAGGAATACAACACAGCTGTGCAAAGGCTCTAAAGAAAGAGCCTTCCAGGTGTGCCAGAAGATCAGCCAGGAGTCTTCTGACACTGAGGCAGAACCAGGCAGAGTAAGAGGAGGGGAGGGAGAGGGAGAATTAGGGCCAGAACCTACAGAGCCTTGAAGGACATCATCAGGACTTTGGCTTTTACTCTGAAGGAACTGGGAAGCCACTGAGGGTTTTGAGCAAGGCTGAAGGGGAGCTGGGCAGGATGACCAGTGAGGAGGCTGCTTCCACAGTGTACATAGTAGAGGATGGGGCTTGGATCGGGGAGGCATTGGGGGAAGGGGAGCTAGGTGTTGGTTCTTGATATATTCTGAAAGAAGTGTCAATAGGATTTGCTGATGGATCAGATGTGGGGACAAGAGAGCAGGAAGGATTTAAAGATGACTCCGAGATCTTTTGGTATAAGCAACTGAAGCCATAGATTAAAAATAATCTATTTGTGATTAAGAAAAACAAATACAGAGTCTTTTAAGCTCTTAGCCCTACACCTTAGCCTCCTTGATACTTAGGCCCCCTTGATACTTAGGTCACAGCATTGAAGTAGGGAGGGTGGAAGCAAACTGAGAACTTCCTTATTTCAGAAGAAATAAGCAAGGGCAGTGGCTCTCAAGCTGCTTCCATGGAACTCACTGCCCTCCATACCCAACTGACTGCAGAGGTGTGCGTGAGACTCAGCTAAAATTGAAAAATGGTGTTCTTTTCCCAATTTATATACAGAAAATGTTAGTAAGGTTCTTTTCATCTCTAAGATCTTCCTAAGAGAGTCTTGTTTTCTTGTTTCAAGATTCTGACTTGGAGCTAAATGTTTTCTCTCTCAAGTTCCTTCTGAAATTACTAAATAAATATAAAAATAAGGAAACACATCTATAGCAACACCAGAAAATGGTAATGCTGTAATAAATTAGAGGATGTGAAGACTTTCTGGAAGATATAGAGCTGATGGGATGGAGCTCATGGAGAAGCAGCTCCATATTGGGCAATCCACACAGAGGAAGGAGACGGACTCCTTCAGCAGAAATGGCCTGAGAATCTTTAGCCCAAAGTAGTAAGGGCTGGTAGCAGGGGAGGAGGTAAAAGACTCCACAGTGAGAGTTGTGCCAGCTAACGGCTCACAGGATGGCTAACCATATATGCCAGAGCAGTCAGTCAGAGACAGCGGGTGGCCAAAACAATATCCATGGAAAAAGTTCAGCATGACAGTGAAACCCTCATCTCTACTTTCCATGGCTAACCAACACTAATGGAACAGACTAAGATTACTATAGAGAGGCTGGATGTCGGGACAAGGGAGCAGGAAGGATTTAAAGATGACTCCAAGGTCTTTTGGTATAAGCAACTGAAGCCATAGATTAAAAATAATCTATTTCTGATTAAGAAAAACAAGTACTGGGCCTCCCTGGTGGTACAAGGGGTTTGGGAGCAAGGCAACAGTTTGGGAGCAGTAGGTGGTCAAAGTCACAGACCTGGTGACTGGAACATCCTATGACACTAAGTGCCTTGCTAAGTAACTGCTCCAATTAGGCCTGAGCCCACATTTCTTTCTTGGTGGGTGAGGCCCTTGCTCTGCCAATGTTTCCAGTCTCTGTGCTTGGTCAGCCTGTCCCTTCCTCACTGCCCTCCCTACCCAACTGACTGCAGAGGTGTGCTGGCACATCTGGGCCTGACTTGTGCCTCTCATCCTGACTGAGCAAACCACCATCTAAAAACATGTGCAGAGGGCAGTGATAGCCATACCCATAAAGATCGCCAACCTCAGAAATAAGAAAGGGGGTCAAAGCTGGGCACAAAGAAGGCCCCCGCCTTCCTAGAATAAAAAGAATTACTCTGAAGGCAGGCGTGAGTCTAAACACAGCTGGACACACGCTGAAAAAAATTTTTTAAATATATATATATATTTTAAGATTTATTTATTTATTTATGCATACAAGAACTGGGTACAGGCCAGATGTGTGGGAGGGTGAGAGGATTCACCAGAGACAGAGCTGGGAGCAGAACAGGCAGACAGACCGAAGACACTGTGGAGGGGAGCAGCGGGCAAAACAGGAGAGGTCTACCACGCCATGTGGGATTCTCGCAGGCTGGCCAGGATCGAAATGGCACTGCAGAGGCTGCGGAGCTTCACAGCGCTCCGCTCAACCGCCTGCGCCACCAGGGGAGGCCCCACACTGAAATTTGAGAACAAAATAGAAACCCCACAATTATGATGGAGTCCTTTAACATATTCCTTGCCTCTCAGTTTTTGATGTGCCAAAAAAATTCAAGATTAGATTAGATAGGACACAATGATTAGATCAGGAGCTGGTAACTAGCCTGTGCCAAATCCAGCCCATGGCCTGGTGTTCTGCTGCTTTCCAGCTGAGTAGTTTTTACACGTTTAACACAATGAAAACATAACAAAGCAAAATATGTGAAGACCATTTGTAGCCCACAAAACCTATTTACTAACTGACCCTTTACAGATGAGGTTGACAAAAGTGATTCATTTGGGGAGGGAGGGATGAAGGGAGAAGGGGGCAGAGAGAAAGAATACAGTTAACAAACAGAGTGGACACATTTTTTCAATGCTACCATGACTTTAAGTCCTGAGAAGGGTGGACTGTCTTTGGCATCTTTCTTGTTTGTTACCATATCCCTGGAATCTAGCTCAGCAGGCAGTGAGTAAGAATTTGCTGCATAATTAAATGGAATTTCACAAAAATTAATAAATTTCAGGCCATGCATAAAACCCCAAAATCTAATAAGATTATAGAGGTCACAATGCAATATAACCAAAATCAATTAATTCTTTGCTGTCATTAAAAATATTATATAGCACTTTGTCATGTACAGCACTCCTTGACTTAATTCTATGTAAATATATATAACCACATTATAATCTCAATTGTACATAAAAAGAACCCAAATGCTCTGGATGCATATATATATTCACAGTATGAGCAAATGTTTTCCTAGTGCTGAGTATGTGTCAGGCACTACCTGAAATGCTATATAAATCTACTCATAAACCTTTCAACAACCCTATGAGCAGGTACCATTATTACAGCCCCGTTACAGATAGGGTAACCGAGGCTCCAAAACTTAATTAATTTGCCCAGGTTTATACATCTGGTCAGTGGCAAAGCTAGAAAATGAGCCCAAATTCCAGGGTTTGTGCTTTTTAACTTGCATGTCATATTCTCTCCCACTCGTGTGCCTATGTGTGCTGGCACAGGCATAAACTTGGATACAAAGTAACTGTGTGGTATCTCAGGGGAAAGGAATAAAATGGGGAGATGAGGGAAGGTGTGGTGGAGTTCAGCCTTTTCTTTTTTTCGTCTTTGGCCTTCCTCTGGGCCACCAGTCATGGCCCTTGCCTTGACCAGGTGCACAGATGCCCAGGTAAGTGAGCGTGGGGGGTCTCAGGAAACCTAATCTGAGGGTCAGGCTTATTCAGGATGCTCGTGGCCTCTGAGCTCTGCGTCCATCACCCAGCTCTGTGGAGCTGCCTCCATACTGCCTCCAAATGTGTCTACTTCTCTCCACCTGGGTTACTGTCCTGGTTCTCATTCAAGTTTTCATTTTTTCTCACAAACTGGAGGATGTCAACTTTATAGCCTATATATTTTTATAGTATTTCACTTAAAACAAGCATTTGTTCATATAAAGCTTACTTTAAAATTATGTCAAAAATGCAGGTTACAGATAACATTAATGAAAAAATTTGTATCAGCATTCAATAGCCTGTCAAGATTTATAACTAGCATTTTACTTGGAGTATGTGAGCTGAGAATTGTGGTATGTGTGCTTTCAATAATTCTTTATTGTTTGATTTTCTCTTTTTAGATAATTTCTTTTTTATTAAAAAAGCAAATGAGATACATATTAAAAAGTTCGCTTATGCATTTTGCTTTTTCTTTTGCTATCTGCCACCAATTACACAGAACAAAATCTAAAGGAAGATAAAATCTGATTTAGCATAGAATTATAAATTAGTTCTTTTACATTCATAAATCAATTATTTCATAGTGCTCTTTGTGGAATATTGTGATACCAAATGACCACATTTGAGAACCATTAATTTATGTGACTAGATGGCTGTATCTAAGACAGCTAAATATATCTGGTGCACACTGGCAACAAATAAACTCAAAAAATGGGAAGAAAGGACCTATGAGTAATGACAAACTCAGATTCAGGGCAGTTTATAAAAAACTAAGATCAGTTGGAAAGGTATCAACTTTTACATGGATGTTTCTTTATTTTAAAAAACAGCTTGCTCTAAAAGAGTTGTTTTCTCCCTGGCACTTTAAAATCATCTGAGAAACTCTACAAAGGAACTCTGCTTGGGCCCTGTTCCCCAGCTTCATTAAACAGGACTTTCTGGAGGACTCCTGGTGTGTTTTACAAACTCCTTGTGGCTTTAAGGTACAGCAGGATAATGAACCACTGCTCAGAAACCATGAGGGGCCTCCCTGGTGGGTTGAGCACAGCGCTGTGAAGTTGTCTGCAGCCTATGCAGCACGGGTTCAATTCCCGGCCAGCCAGGGAGATACCCACATGGTGTGGCAGACCTCTCTTGTCTTGCCCGCTGCTCCCCTCAGCAGTGTATTTCAGTCCATCTGCC
Organism: Talpa occidentalis; assembly: GCF_014898055.3. Classification (NCBI taxonomy): domain Eukaryota; kingdom Metazoa; phylum Chordata; class Mammalia; order Eulipotyphla; family Talpidae; genus Talpa; species Talpa occidentalis. Next base: position 80,627,055 of record NW_023605083.1, on the reverse strand, counting down.
TTTTCTGCTCCCCACTCTGTCTTGGTGAATCCTCCTACCCTCCCATGCCTCTGGCCTGTATCCCAGTTCTTGTATAAATAAAATCTTAAAAAAAAAAAAGGATAAGACCATTGATTCATTGAGTACCTGTCTCATGAGAGGCACCTGTATTTCATATCTTAAAAAAAAACAAGAAACCATGAACAGACTTTCCAGTTTGCACTGTGTGGTGATTTTAATAAAAAGTTGTTTTTTTGCTAATGAAAGTAGAGAGGGTGCTGATGGCTTAACTAAAGCAGGCTAGACCCAGAAGCTGTGGCACACTGCTATCCCATTATTTTGAGAGACAAACACATGTGCTCAGTAAGTAAAGTCTATAAACCCTAAGAGAGGAGGTCAAAGTAAAAGCGTAAGCTAAGCAAAAATGCGTAAGCCCCCAATTTCTGACTCTCCAGTGAGTATGCGCCATAAATGGACGTTATACACACTCCTCATTCTTACCTATTAAAAATTGTCTGCAAAGCCTCCTCGAAGCGGCGGAGCACCTTCGGCGGGGTGGGCCACTGCACATGTTTCCCATGGTCCTTCATGGTCTTGACACCCTGGAAGCGCTTGGCCACCTCGCGGATGTAGGATTTCACTTTGTAGCGCCGGTAGCATCTGATAATCGCCACAGCTGCCTTGGTCCTCTTGTACTGCATACGGGCCAGGGTGCCGCGCCATACCTTCACAGTAGAGAAAGAAAATAAAAGGTTGGTGGCAGACTGAGTAGTAAATGACCTTGAAATGCTCAGAAGATTCTCCCCTTGCAAACTACCCTAATCGCCTTCTTTGATAAACTCCTTGTACAATCTGCCATTATCAGCTCTAGCTAATAGTCAACTGGGGACCAAGGGTGTCATTAAAATCAGCCCGAGCCAACGCCTGTCGATTCTGTCTGCCACCAACAGATGGCGCTGGGCACCACGTGGGTCATTTTGTGCCCGTCTGGCTGCCCATCCATTATTCACACCTGAGCCATGTCTGCCCAGTTTGAAGTGCAGTCCTGTTTTAACGTTGCAGCCATGAAAAGCAGAAAGCCAAAATACGAATAGCTTTGGGTGATTATTTTAAGAATGTCGAAAGGAAGCAAAATCAGTCAGAATCACAAGTTACCAACGTCTGAGCTCTCTTGTGAAGGCTAGACTTGCATAGATTATACACAGGGGCCACTAGGGTAAGTTAGGTCAGGTTGAATTTACAATCTGATTTCTACAGTCTGTGTACCCCTCGCCCCAAGTACTATGTAAACTCCTGAGAACTTAGTTGAATTCCTGGGGAAGAGGCAAAATAGACAACTAGTATTATATGAATCTGTTAAAAATTTTTCAAGTGCTCAGAAATCAAAAAGACAACATATGCACGTCTTCATGCCAGCTTTATCCAAGCACAGAAAGTCAGGGATACTTAGATATTTTCTCAGCATCCTTTGTCGAGGCTCCTGTGCTTCTTAATCTCTTGAGCAAAAAGAAATGGGTGGGATATCCAACTCATTATTGGTTCTTCCTATATTCTTCTTCCACCAAAATGACTCTCCTACACGATTTCCAGAGTAAGTCCTTTCTTTGCTTTTCTCTAGGACCCCCAAAGTACCCTAATTGCCTTCTTTGATAAACTCCTTGTACAATCTGCCATTACCAGCTCCAGCTAATAGTCACTGCTGCTACTTAACTGTTGCAATGCTTAGGCTGATGGTATTACTTCCCTCTGGTGACTCAGGACCAAGATTTTCAATCTTTAGTTCAAAACCCACAGCATGGGGTCTCCAGACTCCTTCAGGTTTCTTTTATTTTGCCTTAAATCTCCCTCTGTGCCTGCCAGTTTCTCTCAGAGACACTCACGCCCTGCCACTTTCATTCAGTCATGGGGCTATCTTAGTGCAGACTTCTATCCTGGACCATGTGCCTGCAGTGCTCTCCTATTTCATCCTGCTGCACAGTAAAGATAGATTTGTTTGCATACTATGGGCGACAAGGTCATCCAGGGACCCCAGAGAGGAACTAACAGGTCAAACAAATAATGGTATGTAAGGGAAACACGACATATGCGCAATTTGTGATGGGAACCTAGCAGTTTGGAATGGGAGCACATACACAGAATATATAAAGGCAATGAGGCAATGAAAACTAACTTGTTATTGTATGTGGCATCAGCACAGCAACCCTTTTTAGTCAAAATGGCTCTCTTCCTAGTAGCCGAATCCATCCCGCAGATGGCTTTGCTACGCCTCCACCCAAGTGCTAAAATAAAGGTCCCTTCTTTAGTATCTCGGAAAACCACAAGAATACAATTAGAGGGTGAAAGTCTGTGATTCCATTTCTTAAACAAAACACATTTTAAAAGCTTCATACTGTTTGATGCCTTTTTTTTAAGGCAAAGGAAATGAAGACTCCCTGGAGTCACATCTATATAGGTAATCAATCTTTAATTTTAAAGAAGTGCTTTAGAGAGTTTTTATTAAAATGATTTTGGTTAGATTCTTCAGTAATATGAAAAAAATTTTTTATAAGTAAGTGCCTTTTTAAGGGATGGGGTTTTTTTGGACATTTAGAATGTCATCTGTGTGGTTGGTTTATGTTTTATAGATGGAGAAAAATCAAACAGTACAAAGATCCTTATAAAAAAAGACAGCTGCTCTTCTCCTTGTCCACCTAACCCCACCTCCACACCCCACAGTCTCATTCCACACTGACTATTTTAATTGCTTCTACTGGTACTTACTGTCATACTATAAGCAATGCATGATATCTTTACTTCTTGGTTGATTCTTTTAGACACTCCCCAAATTACAGAAGGTGGTGATTTATCTCTCAAGCCACCACTCTTACCTCTCCTTTATCATCCCAATAAAAATTATATCAAAAACTTTAAGCTCACAGTGTTTACAAGATTACACAATTCATATAATACATGTATAGATCCTCCTTATGTTACATATAAATTTGGTTAAGGAGTAGAACATGACGACCCGTCTTTTATCTTGTCATGTAAATTTATATTTTACCTGTAGTTAAAAGTGGTCTCATTTTAAAAACTCACTTTATTTTCTATATATCTACTGGTAACGATTGTCAAATGCTCTAACAGACTCACCCAAAGATCAGCAATAATTTCTCGCTGTCCAGCACATCAGCCGAAGCTTCTCCTTTCAACTCCCTGTGTCCTTGTGCTCTTGGGCCCACTGCACTGCTCTATACGCTGGGACTTTTTAAACCACTCTTCTGGTACTTTGGATCCCTAGTTCCTGAGGTTATATCTTTCTTTTTCTGGTTCCCCCCACCCTTATGGTTCCAAGAAAGGGTGCAAGGCCAGTAAATTTCCATTCTCCTTTAATTTCCTTGAGCAAACAAACAATGCCTGAAATGTTTGTCTGTTTCGTGGGGGTGGGGGGGGGGGGGGGCAGAGTGGCTGACCTCAGACTGCTTACGTTTTAATCCTGGCCCTGTTTCTATCAGCGGGGTAAACTTGAGCAAGCTGCTTAACCCCTTGGTGCCTTCCTTTCCGTGTCTGTAAAATGGGCATGATGGTGGTATGCAATTAAAGGAGTCATTACAGAACAAACACTTAAAACAGCCCTGGTGGGCAGGAGGTGCTCATAAAGCCTCAGTTGCCATGACGACCTGAGCATCTATTGTTTGCCTTCAACAGACTGTGGTACTTCCCTTTTTGTAAGTGCAGCTCTTTTGTCTCAGTCAGACTTAGTGTAACCTGGAAAGTCTTTATTGAATGGGAGTCATTTTTTTTTTCCAGTCTGCTATGTGCCCCCACGTGGTATTTGAATGTTTGTTTTATCCCCGCTATTGATGACACTGACTGCATATCCATGGTTTATATGCCTCAGCCAGTCTTTCAGCTGCACTAGAGGAGGGGACAGAGAGCTGTGGCTTGGCATAGCTGTCACTGAGTTTTTTCCTTAATATCAATAAATATATGCAGCAAAGGTTTGCTTGACTGAGTCTGGGGGTGTATTGTAGGTTTCTGGTTTGGTTGGAGGACAAATATTCTTTTCTGCATGTCTCCATGTAGCGCTTTTTCTTGGTTCAGCTGTAATAATTATTCCTAGTAGAGGCTTCCTCTGTAATGTGGATCATTCCCCGCCTTCCCCAGGTGTACCTTTATATTTAAGGCCAACAAACTCAGAAATGGTCAGACTATTCAAAATTCCCTCCTAACACTTCTCCATGCTCCATTCTTTGAAAAATATGTTGATTTTTTTTTTTTTTTAGCACCTTCTTCCAACTTGGTCCAATTTTCCTTTTCCTGGATGACACTTCTCAAAGTTTATGTATGAAGTTGGGATCTTTTCTTGGTTTCAGAGTTGATGGCATGCTCTTTGTTATTTTCATATTTTTGTAAATTTTGGTGGTGTGTGCCCAGTGGAGTGTCACAGAGAAGTGATTACTCCTGAGCTGATTTACCATGGTCTGGCAGACTAGCTGAATTAGTTGACTTGTGAACCCTCACTTAGGACTCACGCATTTCATCTATGGCCTTGTCCAGATCCACTGGCCTAGCAATTCTTTAGTGCACACAACTGCTGCCGATTAATTTCTTTGCCATGATGCTGACATGAGTTGACAACCTCCTTGTTACTGCAACTTCAAGAAGCAATTGAATCTTTTGGTCAATTACTGTCAGAAGACCATTCAACAGCCAGTCTGTCAAACCCCAAATTGCATTTATTTTGCAGACAAATGAAAATAAAATCACTCCAGCTAACAGGCTGAGTAATTCTAACAGGTCCTTCAGGATTCAATCTTGCTGTAAAGTAAATACTCTGATAGCTTTCTTTTGTTTGGTTTTGTTTTCTTGTAAGAGGAGGTGCAACAATGATAATTCATCTTCAGAATCTTTCACGTGAAGGCTATCTTTTTTTTTAATTTAAATTTTATTTTTATATTCCCCATACAATTACAACCCCCTTATTTTGACCCCAAGCCCTCCTTTCCCCGCCCCCCACCCCCATAGAGTATCTCTGGTTCATAGTTGTTTGTTGATTTTGATATTTTCTTTCTTATAGTTATTCTTTTTCCTGGTCCCTTATTTAAGTTTTCTAGATTCCTGCTATGAGTGAGACCATCTGGTATTTTTCTTTCTGGCTTATTTCGCTGAGCATGATCCCTTCCAGTTCCATCCATGTTGCTGCAAATTGCATGTGTTTATCTTTTTTGAATGCCGAGTAATACTCCATGGTGTATATGTACCACATCTTCTTGATCCAGTCATCTATTTTTGGGCATTTGGGATGTTTCCAAAGCTTAGCTATTGTAAACAGTGCTGCTATAAACATAGGGGTGCAGGTGCTCTTTGGGATTGATGTTTCTGTGTCCTTTGGGTAAATACCTAGGAGTGGAATTGCTGGATCATATGGAAGCTCCATGTTTAGTAGGTCAAGAAATCTCCACACAGCTCTCCATAGTGGTTGGACCAGTTTGCACTCCCACCAACAGTGCAGGAGAGTTCCTTTTTCTCCACAACCTCGCCAACATTTGTTGTTGCTAGTTTTTTTTAATATGTGCCATTCTCACTGATGTGAGATGGTATCTCATGGTAGTTTTTTGATTTGCATTTCCCTGATTACAAGTGATGTTGAACATTGTTTCATATGCCTGTTGGCCATTTGCATTTCCTCTTTGGAGAAGTTCCTTTTTAGCGCTTCTGTCCATTTTTTGACTGGATTATTTTCTTTGTTTTTGTTGAGTCTCATCAGTTCTTTGTAGATTTTTGTGATCAGTCCTTTATCATTTGTGTTATGTGCAAAAATGTTCTCCCAGTCAGTGGGGTTTCTCTTTGTTTTTGTTATTGTCTCTTTTGCTGTGCAGAAGCTCTTCAATTTGATGTAGTCCCAGCTGTTGATCTTTGCCTACGTGAAAGCTATCTTGAACCTGCTTTTTTGACATAGGACTACAGGGTTTTGGTCAAGTATTGGGCACTGGAGACCCAATGAAATGTCTGGGGATGATGCAGCTTTGTCTGAGATGCTGCCTGCCTTCTGCACCCCCAGGTTGATCTCTAACACAGGGGTGGCCCACTACTTGGTCAGGGTACAAGTTGGACTTTTATCTTATTGAAAAAATGTGCTGACATTTCTTCCTTATGCCTAACATTTGCAACATGCAGAATTCCATTAAAAAAAACAAAATAAAAACAACCCTCTATACCTTTGTTAGCAAGGTATTGCTAGCAGTTTTGAATATTTCTTTCAAAGTCTTCTGAAGTTTTGAGATCACTCAAAAACTCAAATAACTTATATTTGAAAGGAACAGTCAAAGGTATAGCCTAACATTCATTTCCATAGAATTCTAAACGTGAATTCTGGCACACAAAGCTGTACACTGCCAATTCCCATTTTGAGATTCGTATACATATTTCCATATTAAAATGCCTGAGATGTTCTTTGTAATAAACCTATTTTAACTTTGTTCAAAAGAATTCAAAAAATATATTTGACCATAGAATCCTTTGTAAAAAGGTTATTCAATTTGAAGGGAATGAAGATATGCCATCTTCAAATATGCTACTTTGGCATAAACATTATTTTGAGCATTTTTCATTCTACAAAAATGTCCCAAATTCCTATTGTATTTATGTAGTTTCTGGAGGAAATATGGAGGAACACAGGAAACACCTAAGACATCCTATGAAAAACCAAATATGCTGATGAGATAACTGAGAAACAACTACAACTAATCCCTTAAAAAGTCAGAGCTGGGGCCTCCCTGGTGGCCTAAGGATTAAGTCTCAGTACTATCACTGCGACGGCCTGAGTTCCATCCCTGGCCACGGAGCTAACCCACATGGCATAGCAGACCTCTCCTGTCTCGCCCACTGCTCCCCTCAGCAGTGTATTCAGTAGATCTGCCTGTTCTGCTTCACTCTGTCTCTGGTCAATTCTCTCACCCCCAACCCCCTCGCCGCCCCTGGCACCTCTGTCCTGCACCCCAGTTCTTCTATGCATAAAAAAAAAAAGGTCAGATCTGGTCAAGCGTCACAGCAATGTAAATGTCCATGTAATGTAAATGTCCTGACTTCCTTCTCCAAGAGTGAGGTAGGTTCAAGAAGCCCAGCACTGTTAGAGTGACAGCTCCCTGGCTGGTGCTTCCTGGGGTGGAGAAGCAAGTTCCCACCTGGGATGGAGAGGCCAGCCCCGGGAGTCCCTGGGGACTTAGGTAGTCAAATTTCACAGGCCTTGGATTTGTCACTAGATGATATGTAGTACACACTCCAGCATATTATCATAACAGCGAATGAGTAAACATCTGAAAGGTTCTTTCTAATCCCAAGTGTACATGGAGCTGACAACCACTATCTTTGATTTTTATCTGATTATTGTTATTATCTCTAACATTAATTCACTATTATGTGTCAGACCTTGTTTTTAGATACTTGACATACATTAACAACTGGTATCTAAAAAGCACTTATTTTTGACATATATTTGTCTGTGTACTGTTATTACATTATGTTTCTTTTACTAATGATTCACCATAAAAAAAAAGCAGGAAACATATTTGATGTAAATTTCTTTAAATCACACATTAATATATTTTGTTAGCAAATGCTAGGTTTGGGAAATAATTTTTCAGAGCTATGAGTCTTGCTTCTAGAGAGGAATGCAGTGTGTACAGCTCTTGCTAGCTGCCTGGCTCTGGCAATACGCAGTGGAAGGCGGTGGTGGCAGGGTTCCGCAGTGTGCCCCTGCTTTCCAGCAGTTACCAGTGTACTCTACCCACAATACTGGGTGAAGATGCTTCCCGATGGGGGAATCTTGGGGGCAGGGACTATCGGGACAAGGTCCTTTGTATTACTTAGGGTAAACATGAACTATGCTTCCTCTCTTCATGTTTTTGTCTTGGATTGTAATTAGCCTAAGGGGAGGAAGGTGGGATAAGAAAATATACACTTATTAAAGGCAGATACTTTTTCAATAGTTCAAGTTGCACAACATAAGGTGAACATATGATTAATTATGAAGACCAAGATTGGGCACGATTCCTTTAGTAAAAGGGAAAAAAAGGATATAACTGCATTTGGGGTGCATGATTTCTCATAAGGACAGTACATAGGATTAGAGTGAAAGAAGCTCATGTTAGAAGAATGCGGTGATACCGAGTAGATCACATTTTAGAGAAAAGCCTAAAGGACAACGTTAATTTTCTCAGTGATGTTGAGATTTCACATGTATTTGCAGACATAACTGTAACTATCTTTTTTTTTTTTAAAAAAAGATTTATTTATTTATTTATACAAGCACTGGGTACAGTCAGAAGCACGGGAGGGTGAGAGAATTCACCAGAGCCAGAGGGGAGAGCAGAGCAGGCAGAATGACGAAGTACACTGCTGAGGGGAGCAGCGTGCGGCAGAAGAGGTCTGCGTGCCATGTGGGACCCTCCTCCAGTGGCCGGGGAGCAGCCGGGGATCGAACCGGCGGTGCAGAGGCTGCGGGCAGCTTCGCAACCCAGCGCTCAACTGCTGTGCCACCGGGGAGGCCCCTAACTGTAACTATCTTTACACCAAAATTCTACCAGAAACATAACCCTGTGCTTGTAAATGTGAAAATCCTACTACCTAATCTATTTCTACCCTGAGAAATGTTTCATAAGACAGTATTTAAAAATTGGGGTTTTGGGGGTCTTCAAATGGGAGGGAAGAACACAAGGGAATATGGTGATGGGTCACAGGGGCTGTGGTGTTGGAAGAACTATGGGGACGACACCTGAAGGGAGAAACCAACTACTGTACAAAGTTAAACAACAATGTAAGAAAAAAAATTGGGGTTTCTTAGTTATAAACCTGTTAAGTCAGAACAGATTTAAAATCGATGTTATAGGCATATGATATATTTTTCAGCTAACTTTCCTAGAATCTATGTTAAAAATGGTCTCACATATAATTATTTTTGTAAAATATATATCTACATCTTTTATCCATTTCTTGGGATTGTTTGTTGATTTGTATGAGCCCTTTATAAATTAAGGGAATCACCCTTTTGTCATTGGTGAGTGAAATGTTTGCCTTCAATATATCAATGACTCTTTGGAACTATTCATGGTATACTGCCGTACGGGAGCTGGTTTGTAAAAAATTTGATGTAGTCAAACATTCATTTTTCTTTTATGGTTACATGCATATTTTATACAAAACTGAGATCATACAATGACTAGAACAATGATCTGCAGTGCTATTTATTTGCAAAATTAGGCACATTTCCCCATGTGATCAAGTACCCCAACAATGTGATTCTGAATGGCCTCACATTAGTCAACTAGAAAGTGAACTCAGTTAGTGAACTCAGTTCATTAACCTCCTACTGTGAAATATTTTTGTGTTTTCTATTTTTTTCTTTTTAAGGGTTTATTTTATCTATTTATGCATATGAGAACTGGGGTGTAGGCCAGAGGTGTGGGGAGTGGGAAGCAGAACAGGTGGATCTATTGAAATACACTGCTGAGGGGAGCAGTGGGCAAGACAGGAGAGGTCTGTTGTGCTATGTGGGTAGCTCCCTGGCTGGGAAGCACCACCAGGGAGACCCTGTTTTCTGTTATTTCAATTATAAATATCATTTTAGTAATGATACACATATATTGATACACAAAAGATTTATGACAAAGTTCTAGAAGCACAATTTCTGTTGTGACCCATTTATGTTTTCAACTACCACATAATAACCTACTCATTTCCAAACTCTACTATGTGAGTTAGTCTCATGTATTGAGACTAAAGTGAGAGTCTGCAATATTGCTGCTATGATTAAATTGCATTTACTATTAGTGTTGTTCAATAGAATATGAGGAGAATTTTACTAGGTATTTCTAAGAAAGAAAACTTCTCATAATTCTGAGAGAATGCCCAAGAATTTCTAGATGTGACTCTCCAACATGGAAGTGAAATGTGGTGGCTAAAATTGTAGTAGTGACCTTGCAACCACAAGGGGGAGCTAAACTTAAAATGAAGATGATACAAGAAAAAGCTGAAGAGAGGCTTCCTGTTGCATGAAATAAATCCCTTACATTCTAGTTTAAACTGCCTGCCTGCCTTCCCTCCCTCCATTCTTTCTCCCTTGCTTTTGAAATGGAATCTATTGTGATACAATACAATGTTTTTTTTTTTTTTTCCTTGAGAAACAGAAGTTTTAAATGTTTATGCAGGGTATTGATCACTCTTTTGCCTTTTGAATTCTTTTGTTGCTGGTATACTTAAGATCTTCCCTAATTTAATATCAAATATATGCCCATAAAATTAATTTGTTGTGTTAGGATGTAATCTCAAGGGGAATTTGATCATAAGTAGGAGAGAATTATGTTACAATTATTTCACAAGTGGCAGGAAATTTGTGTCTATTGTAGTGGATTATCCACAATTAAAGTTGTGTTCAATGCCCACAAAAGCTCTGGATTCTTTGAAACACAAATGAGTTTTAAGCAATGGCTAATGAGTATGACAGGAGAAAGGTTCTACTTGGATCAAATTCACATGAATGCACTGAAGCTAAGTCAGCTCCTACCTGGTCAGGCATTAGAAGAGTTAACATTGGTTATCTTTACAGGACGTTTCTTTATACATGGTGGCTGTAAAAAGCCACTGGGAAGTAATAAGAGAAAACATATATACATGCACACCTCCACTCTCTCCAGGTACACACAAATCCACATAAATTACTTGATTGTAAAAAGCATAAGTGATAGTGAAGACAATATTTACTGTAGATTCTAATACACCAGTCACAGCAAATCAGTATTTCAGAAAAAGTCAGAGCAAGTCTATCTTGAATTTGGAGAACAAATCAGACCACTTTTTTTTTTTAAGAGTTTTGATTTTTACTGTATTAAAAAAAGAAGATTTATTTATTTATTTATACAAGCACTGGGTACAGTCAGAAGCGCCGGAAGGTGAGAGAATTCACCAGAGCCAGAGCGGGGAACAGAACAGTTTGACTGACGAAATACACTGCTGAGGGGAGCAGCAGGTGCGGAAGGAGAAATCTGCGCGCCATGTGGGACCCTCTCCTGGCGGCCAGGGATTGAACCGGTGCTGCAGAGGCTGTAGGCAGCTTCGAAGCCCAGTGCTCAACCACTGCGCCACCAGAAGAGGCCCTCAGACTACCTTTTTTTTTTTTATAGAGGCATGTTTTATTTATTTATTTGTTTGTTTGTTTGTTTTGTTTATTCATGCACTGGGTACAGTCAGAAGCGCAGGAGGGTGAGAGAATTCACCAGAGCCAGAGCGGGGAGCAGAGCAGGCAGAAGGACCGAAGTACACTGCTGAGGGGAGCAGTGGGCGGCAGGAGAGGTCTGCTCGCCATGTGGGATCCTCCTCCGGTGGCCGGGGAGCAGCCGGGGATTGAACCGGCGCTGCAGAGGCCGCGGGCAGCTTCGCAACCCAGTGCTCAACCGCTGCGCCAACGGGGAGGCCCTCAGACTACTTTTTGAATCCACACCAGCATTAGACTGCCAACAAAGTTCTCTCCATATGTGAACCTTGGAAATATTTTCGGATTATCAAAACTACCCTTTTTGGTCTTTCCTTCAGATAACTGACTTATGATTAATATTTCATAGAACTCTTCATTAACTGTCCTTACAGAAAACCAAATTCCAGCTCAAAACTTAGACCTAAACACTAAACAGATACGCGCTAGTGACAAAAAGTGACAGACACACAGACACTGCAGCAACAGTGATTAAAAGGCCTTTTGAATGTTCATGCAGCATGCACATTAGTTCTTGCTGAGGCGCTCTGCTTTGTTTCCCTGGGCTCGACACTTCTCTCCCTGTACTTTTCTATTTTTTTTTTCAAGATTTATTTATTTATACAAGAAATGGGGTAAAGGACAGATGCACAGGACAGTGAGAGGATTCACCAGAGACAGAGTGGGGAACAGAACAGGCAGACTGATGAAATACACTGCTGGGGGAGCAGTGGGGAAGACAGGAGAGGTCTGCTGCGCCGTGTGGGATTCTCGCCAGCCAGCAGGGATCAAACCCACGCTGCAGAGGTAGCAGACAGCTTCATAGTGTGGCGCTCAACCGCCTGCACCATCAGGGAGGCCCCTTTCCCTGTACTTTACTTAGGGTCCGATCCTTTTCCTTCCTTAGACCTCCATTTAACATGACCTTTACAGAGAGGTATCTCTGACCAGCCTATCTCAAATACATTTTCCTTGTCTTTGGAATGAAGGCTCCAAGTCAGTGCTTCCCTTTCTTCACAACTGTTACACAATTTGTGATTATTGACCTTTTTTTTTTGGGGGGGGGGTTCACTCTTTATTTAGAATGTATGTGCCACACAGACAAAAACTATTTCTATTACATTCATCACTGCCTTTCCAAAGAGAGCCTAGCAAGAAACACAGTAGTTGAATGAATGCTTAATGGCTTGAATAAACTAAATTTAAAAGAAGATTTGCTGGTTTGTAGAGAGGATCCTATGGAGAGCTTAGTCATCTTAGGGTAAGAGCTCACTTAAAGAAACAAGCAGCACCTCCTGCTGCACAACTGTGAAGACAAGTTCAACAAATTAGGAGACATCTAAAGAAAAAATACATGGCAGCTTCCATATACCATTTTCAAGTCTTTTTTTTTTAAATACGTATGCATTTTTTTTTTAAAGATTTATTTATTTATTTATACAAGCACTGGGTACAGTCAGAAGCACGGGAGGGTGAGAGAATTCACCAGAGCCAGAGCGGGGAGCAGAGTAGGCAGAAGGACCGAAGTACACTGCTGAGGGGAGCAGCGGGCGGCAGAAGAGGTCTGCGCGCCATGTAGGACCCTCCGCCGGTGGCCGGGGAGCAGCTGGGGATCGAACCAGTGCTGCAGAGGCTGCGGGCAGCTTCGCAACCCAGTGCTCAACTGCTGCGCCACCCGGGGAGGCCCCCATTTTCAAGTCTTAATGGAATTTTGAAACCAGTGCTGATGGCTGATAGTTCTGAAGCATGATGGTTCTTGAGCAGTCTGATGGTTCTAGAGCAGTCAAGCATGAATAAGCATCAACCTGAGAAACTGCTGCCTGTTAGTTAATGAGTAACATGATTAATGAAAAGATTTGGTTCTAGTGAATATTTCTTTTACTAAAAATGTAATATCTTTATCTTAAGTAAGCTGTGTTCTATTATAATCAAGAAAATGTGGGCATTCTAAAATAAGTTACAGGATTTTTCAGGAGAAATCCCCCTCTTACCTTATTTATCTTTTTATTGGGGGAAAGGGAACACCTCAGGGTCATAGCATTTTAGTAAGTACCAAGGAAAAATGTGACAAGGTGCATCCTTATTCTCTCTTGAGGCCAGTGAGACTGAGAAAGAGCCCATATACTCATTATTATTCCTTTTTTCACTGAGCCTATGGGAATGAAATAATTCCTCTATGATAAGAATGAGAGGAAAGGGAGGGAGGGCAAAAAAACAAGGCCAGGAATCAAACCCAAATACAGGAATGCTGTATATTAGTTCTCAAATCAACAAAAAATCAGATTCCAGTGCATGTATAGGGACACAACTCTTGGTTAGATTACTTCAATGAACCGGTTATTCAAACTCACAGGCCAAAGATAAAATGAGCACTTTCTGTCATAATATAGCTTTGGCTTTGACTTAGCAGCTGATGGTATCTCCAGTTCCCTTCTCTTTTTTTTGAGGCTATCTATCAAATATTCTGTTCTCACAAAGAGGCAGAAAATCTTTGCTTCTTTTTCACACCTCCAAAGAATGCACAAAGTCACTATATTATAGCAATAGGAACTGGGTATTCCAATAGTCTTCTGAAGACTTCTCTCAACTGTGGAGGGAAATAAAAAATCAGGGAACAAGTTTTCTAGGATCACCAAGCCAGGAATGTATTTATTGTTCATAATTAAAGACCACAACAGATATAGTTCCTTGACTTAACCATCAGATAAGAATGATGGAAACTGTCTTATCACTAAATAACTTAGCTTTTAATCCTGAATAATCCACCTTTTCCAAGTAAATATATAGCTAACTTAGCTCTAAGTTATTGCCATCTACAGGAAATGCTGTGCCTGGTGATGTTGTAGGAGAAAATATTCTTCCTTCCCTGTTGACCTACATTGGCCATCTAGTTGATGAGACCTGCCACAGTCAATATAGTGTGTTTGAGCAAGAGCTTGATAGGTGCTGTTTGGTGGCCCAGACTCACTGAAACTTTTTCCATTACCATGAGGAGAACATGCCCCAGGGGCCACTGGGAAAAATGAGCAACTTAACTCAGGGCCTGGGGTAGGTTAACCCAGGAATGGCCAAACCCCAAAGCATGAGGAAGAAATAAATTCTGACCATTATATCCATTAAGTTTTAGGGTGGTATGGTAGTCTGATTAGTGGTCCCTCCAAACGTACCTATCTCTAAATTCTGGAACCTATAAATATTACCTCACACAGCAAGAGAAGATTTTGCAGATGTGATTAGGCCAAGGAACTTGAGATGGGTAATTACCCTCAACGATCTCACTGGACCCTAAATGCAATCACATCTATCTTTACAAGAGGGAGGCAGCAGCACATCTGAAGACACAGAGAAGGCACTGCAAGCATGGAGGCAGAGATGAGGGCCATAAGCCATGTAATTCTGGCAGCTACCAGAAGCTGGAAGAGGCAAGGAATGAACTAGTCCCTAACACCACCAGACCGTAGCCCTGTGAATTGGAATTCAGTCTTCTGGTCCCTAAAACTGTGAGAGAATAAACTGTTGTTTTAAGCCACCAAGTTTGTGATAGGTTTTTAACATCAGTCCTAGGAAACTAATACAGGTAGCTTGTGACAACAGTTCACTAACATAAACCCACACTAATACTATTAATATTTTATTTTTTTAAATTTTTTTCTATTATTTTTTTTCTATTAATATTTTATTAAAGACAATAGTAACAAATACATAGTGCTTACTATGTGCAAAGCACTATTCCTAATGAGTTGAATATATTAACTCATTGACTACTCACAACTGCCCCATAAGGTGCCTGCTACTTTATTTCCCTGCCACATGAAGAAACGGAGGCACAGAGATGCACAGAAGACCCACTCTGGAAGTGCCAAAGTTGGGATTGGAACTCTTGTGCCTTACATTTGACGGGAGCTGAGAGCTGTCTGCTAGTTAGGTAGTAGTACTCCAGAAGTTAACTCGAGTACTGAAATTAGTGATTCTTCAAATCTGGGAGTAGAGTTAAAATTTAAAGACATTTTTTCTCAGTTGGGAATAACTCTTGTGCCTACTAATTAATCCATTTGCTTGGTGTTATGAAAGTACCTCACTTAAATGCACATGAATAGCTCTTAAGTATTAATAAATATCTTTGCTTTCATACATAGCATAGCTAATATGAAACTTTATAAATCCCTAAGCACCTAGCAGTGAGTCATGATAATATAATTCTGTCATTGACAAAATGCCATCCAGCACTACTGTGTAAAGGACCCTGGGAGGAATACAAACAAGGAAAAGGACACTGCTTCCCTCAACAATTTATAATCTAGTTAAGGAGATTAGACAAATATGTAAAATTAATAGATGATCTAAGACTGCAGAAATTATAGAGCTCAGAGGGGATGTTTGAGACAAAGACTTCCTACAAATCATCTAGCTGAGAGATCTGATACCCTGACTCTTCCACGGCAGACTCTTGAAGGATCTTCACCTGTGCAACACACTTCCAGGGTCTGCACAATCCCTGGGACATGCCTTTCCTGCCCACTCAAGAAAACAAATATGAGTCTGATGAAAATAAACTCGAATCAACTCCAATTTGTAATATTAACTAATTTAAAAAATGTGGTATAAGTATATATATAAACACACACAATATACACACAAAATGGGACTACTACTTGGCTATAAAAAAAGACAAACTCTTGCCATTTGTAACAATATGATGGAACTGGAGAGGATAATGCTAAGTGAAACAATTTAGGAGAAAGAAAAATACTGGATGGTCTCACTTACATGTGGAATACAGAGAAACATAACAAAGGGCCAGTCAAAACCAAACCAATAATAAACTCTTAACTTCTGACTGCAAAACTGAGACAATCAAGGGAGAGAGTGGTGGGGTGGGAGCAGGGGCTGGAAGGGGCCCAATGGAATGCAGTGGAGGACTGCTGGGTAGTCAGCAGGATGTACAGATCCCCTGGAGCAGGTACAAAGATATAAACCTACTTTACCTTTTGGTGAGATGATGAGTGACTTATTTTGTCTTGAAAATATTTTTTTTTATTTCACAATGAACATCCATTATTTCACACAAAAAACTGCTAAATAAAAGTTTTAGATGGAAATAATGTGATTATAGCTATGTTGTTCCTATTTATAATCCATTTAAAAGTGTAATAAACTTGTGAGTAGTGCTCTCTGTAAACCTGGATTTAAATTCTAAGCACCTGATTGTATGTTGAGGTCCCTAAAATTACTGGTCACCAACATATTTTCTTTGAGTTGTCTGGATTTTTTAAATTAATTTTAGTTTTTGATTCAACACAAAAGCCCAACTCAGGATAACGGACTAGTAAACATCTTATTTTGTAATTAAATTTTCTTAAAAAATGATGATCTTCATTGTAATACTAAATTTGAATAGATTATGATATTTGGCAACATTAGGATCTTCTGACTAAAACCACTGAATAAAAATAGTACTAAGTTATCTTTTATTATGAATAAAGTCCCCCAAAAGAGTGACTCATGGGTTCCTACTCATTTATATAACAGGTATATGTGCACACCATATGCATAGGTATTTTTACAATTAGCAATATGGTAAAAAAGGAGTAATATTGCTCATCCTGTTTAGTAATATATATTTTCACTTAACATTTAGAATTAGTATGAACTTTTTTTTTTAGTATGAACACTTCTGATGTTGTTTTACATTGCTGTTAATGGCTGCTTAGTTTTTTTTTATGGTGTAGATATACCAAAATTTATATAATTTTTTAATATTTTCTTTTTTTTTTAAAAAGAATTATTTATTTATTTATACAAGAACCAGGTTACAGGCCAGATGCGCGGGAGGGTGAGAGGATTCACCAGAGACAGAGTGGGAAACAGAACAGGCAGACTGACGAAATACACTGCTGAGGTGAGCAGCGGGTGAGGCAGGAGAGGTCTGCTGCACCATGTGGGACATTCGCTGGCTAAACGGGAATGAACCGTCACTGCAGAGGCTGCGGACAGCTTCACAGTGCGGCACTCAATCGCCTGTGCCACCAGCGGAGGCCCAACTTCTTAATATTTTCTCCACTGTTTTCTACTTTGATGAAAAATGTGGAAAAGAAAATTATTGCAACTTTTTTTTTAAACACTTTAAAATGACAGGTTTATTAGGAAAAGGAGAAGGAAATAGAGAGGCGGCTGCATAGTCCCAGGTAGGCAGAATGTATTGCAACTAAATTTTAACAAATTCTTAAGATTTTGCTAAGTATAGATTTCTAGAAGTGGCAAACCCAATTCCGTTTTTTTTGAAGACATGTTAAACTACCCTCCAGAATGTTCTCACCAATTTCTTTTTATACCCGTTGCACACATATCCTCAGCAATAATGTGTGATTTTCTAAAAAAAAACCCTAAGTATTATGGGGCCTCCCTGGTAGCGCAGGGGTTAAGTCTCAGTGCTATCAATCTATTGCCAGCCACTGCGACATGAGTTTGATCCCTGGCCAGGGAGCTAATCCACACAGTGCAGCAGTCCTCTCCTGTCTCACCTGCTATTCCCCTCAGCAGTGTATTTCAGTAAATCTGCATGTTCTGCTCCCTGCTCTGTCTCTGATGAATCCTCTCAGCCCCCGCACCTCCGGTCTACACCCCAGATCTTGTATGTATAAATAAATCTTTAAAATGAATATGTTTAGGGCCTCCCTGGTGGTGCAAGGGGTTAAGCACTGGACTATGAAGCAATCTGCAGCCTCTGCAGCACAAGTTTGATCCCTGGCCAGCCAGGGAGCAACCCACATGGCGAGGTAGACATCTCCTGTCTCGCCCGCTGCTCCCCTCAGCAGTGTATTTCAGTCAGTCTGCCTGTTCTGTTCCCCACTCTGTCTCTGGTGAATCCTCTCACCTCCCCATCTCTGGCCTGTACCCCAGCTCTTGTATGCATAAATAAATCTTTAAAAAAAATGAAAAGTGTGGGCCTCCCCTGGTGGCGCAGGGGTTGAGCACTGGGCTGCACAGCGCCGGTTCGTTCCCTGGCCGCCGGTGAGGGTCCCACAAAAAAAAAAAAAAGTGTTTAAAAAACAAACAAAAAAACCCCCCAATATTAGGTGAAACTATGCCTGGTATTCATTTTTCATTTTTTTTTTTTGTTGACTGTCCTTATTTTTTGTGCCGTTTCCTGCTGAGATATTTATCTCATTTCTTTTGAAGGGCCTTTTGTACATTAAAGGTACTTAATCCACTTTTAAAAAATAAGAGTTTAAAGCCAAGTATGTTCCCCCAGAAAGAGAAAATGAATGCTCTAAATATGTGCAATAAGTATTTCCCAGAACATATTGAATATTTCATAAACTTTTTTGAAAAAAATTGTTGTTGCTGTTGTTAGCAAAACTTCATACTCCAAGCAGAATGAGGTTTAAAAGTGCCATGACAAAGAATATGGGCCATTTCTGGATTTCTTGGCAGTGGTTACATACATTTGCAGAATAAGGGAAAGACTCAAATACACCTCAACACGGTAGCCCCACAATTAAACCATATATATTCCATGATATACCCTTATTTGGTAAACAGGATTTCTGAGCTTAATGAAAGAGGTTTCAAAATGATATATTTGAGAAGTCTTTTTTTTTTAAAAGATTTATTTATTTATTTATTTATTTATTTATTTATTTATTTATTTATTTATTTATTTATTTATACAAGCACTGGGTACAGTCAGAAGTGCAGGAGGGTGAGAGAATTCACCAGAGCCAGAGGGGGGCGCAGAGCAGGCAGAAGGACCGAAGTACCCTGCTGAGGGGAGCAGTGGGCGGCAGAAGAGGTCTGTGGGCCATGTGGGACCCTCCTCTGGTGACCGGGGAGCAGCCGGGGATCGAACTGGCACTGCAGAGGCTGCAGGCAGCTTCGCAACCCAGCACTCAACTGCTGCGCCACCAGGGAGGCCCCGAGAAGTCTTTTCTTTTTGGAAAAGTCAGTTTTAAAAACAACCCTCTTAGGGAGGTTATGTCAATATCGGCATCATTGCTAAGTAGTTAAGTCCCCATTGTAATAAAAATACTTTCATCATTCCCCTTAATATCTGTCACCCAATTATTTCCAAAAGGATCAGAGGAAACTTAGGACAAAAGCTGCACTGACAGTGGGGTCATTCAAGGATAAAAGGACAGCAATGGGGACAGGGAGCATGTAGGAAGCAGAAGTATCACCCTTGAAATTCCTGGAGAGGAATAAATAGCTGAGCCCTGAGCTTCCTGGCAGCTATAGCAAAAGGGAAGTTTAATGAGTAGTATGGATTACATTATTTAATAAAATTCATAATTAAAGTGAATGCTTGCTGCATCCTAATGCACTCTTCAAAAAAAAAAAAATTAAACGAGGATTTTCAGTTGAGGAGGAAGAAAAATTACCTACTCAGTAGTGAGTCAGTGGCATTTTGTTTGACTTGGCTGTGTACACCCTAAGCTACCTATGTAACTGTCTCCCCGATAAGTTGAGGGCTCTGCACACACCATCAGTAGATCTTTCATGGGAGCCTGGGATAGCAATTGTTCAAAAGTTTTAAATTTAATGTAAACATTTATTCACTGAGTTGCTTCCCCTCCACTAATTAATTCCTAACAAAGAGTAAATCTCTTGAGCTTCCAGCAATTTAAAATAGTGCAAAAAAGAAAAAAAAAAAAACCACCCGACAAACCCACACACAAAAAAACGCAGTCATGGGTTTTTTCCTGTCACCACCTATAGGGGCCAGAAAGTGTTGTCATGGAGACAACAGCTGTTGGATGTTGAGTGACAGGTCTCCAGAGAGAAGTGTCTTGGAAAGGGAATATCTCAAGTTAAAAAAAAAAGTGGGGAGGGAGAAACCAATTCAGGCTCTTTTTACTCAGCACAGGGGAGGAGCTCAGTTGAGAGGTATGTTTAAGCCAGGCAAGAATAAAACACTATTTTCCCCTTTTTTACATCTAATATAGGAAATATTTTCCTTCTAAAGGAGAACAGATTTCTTTTAAGTAAATCTCAAGCATATGTACATATCTTGGCATAATTACATTTAAAATTGGGATTCACACTGATGCACCAAATTGGTTGCCTTAGTAATGAGATATCACCCGGGCAACAGATTTGCTGCTCTTTCAGGAGAGCAAATCATCTGCTTCCAACTTACAGGGGAGTGGGCTGGGAAAGGGAGGGGTGGCAGTGGTTTCTTATTGGCAGTCTCCAAGAGGAGAGAAATAAAAAACAAATTATTTTTTGACATGTTGCCATTATTTTCCAAAAAACGCTTTTATCTTTTCTATTCATCAATTGGTTGGGAGGAGGAAAAAGGGAGGAAGAGAGAGGGAGGGAGTGGGGAGAAGGGGAGGGAGAAAAGGGAGAATAGAGGGAGAGAGAAGAAAGGATATTCTGCTGTTCCAATTTTTGCTGAAGCATTTTAATTGTTCTAAAGCACTCTGCATTTGTCAATATGTAAATACTAACTGGTGTCAGTTATTGCATTATATTATAAATCAGTGGAAATTTTCATCACAACAATAAAATTAGTGACTTGTACATAGTTATGCATTATAATAGTACTGCTCAGTAATATAGGGGGTAAGACTAAATGTGCAATACCTATTTAAATGTCTTCTATGATTTATGGTCAACTAATCTTTGACAAAGGAGCAAAGAATATGCATTGGAGCAAAGAAAGTTTGTTCAATAAATGGTGCTGGGAAAACTGGGTCGCTACATGCAAAAGAATGAAGCTTGACCACCACCTCACACCATACACAAAAATCAACTCAAAATGGATTAAAGAACTAGACATAAGACCTGAAACCATAAAATATATAGAAGGAAATATAGGCGAAACACTACGTGATTTGCACATCAAAGACATCTTTACAGACACATCACCCAAAGCAGTGATAGTGAAGGCAAAGATAAACAGCTGGGACTACATCAAATTAAAGAGCTTTTGCACAGCAAAAGAGACAATAACAAAAACAAAGAGAAACCCCACCAACTGGGAGAACATTTTTGCACCCAACACTAATGATAAAGGACTGATCACAAAAATCTGCAAAGAGCTGATGAGACTCAACAACAACAAAGAAAATAATCCAGTCAAAAAATGGGCAGAAGAGCTTAAAAGAAACTTCTCTGAAGAGGAAATGCAAATGGCCAACAGGCATATGAAAAAATGTTCAACATCACTTGTCATCAGGGAAATGCAAATCAAAACTACCATGAGATGCCATCTTACACCAGTGAGAATGGCACATATTAAAAAAACTAGCAACAACAAATGTTGGCGAGGGTGTGGAGAAAAAGGAACTCTTCTGCACTGTTGGTGGGAGTGCAAACTGGTCCAACCACTGTGGAAAGCTGTATGGAGATTTCTGGACCTACTAAACATAGAGCTTCCATATGATCCAGCAATTCCACTCCTAGGTATTTACCCAAAGGACACAGAAACATCAATTCCAAAGAACACCTGCACCCCTATGTTTATAGCAGCACTGTTTACAATAGCTAAGCTTTGGAAACAACCCAAATGCCCAAAAATAGATGACTGGATCAAGAAGATGTGGTACATATATACCATGGAATATTACTCAGCATTCAAAAAAGATAAACACATGCAATTTGCAGCAACATGGATGGCGCTGGAAGGGATCATGCTCAGCGAAATAAGCCAAAAAGAAAAAGAAAAATACCGGATGGTCTCACTCATAGCAGGAATCTAGAAAACTTAAATAAGGGACCAGGAAAATGAATAACTATAAGAAAGTGAACATCAAAATCAACAAAAAACTATGAACCAGAGACACTTTTAGGGGGGCGGGGGTGGGAGGGGAGGGATTGGGGTCAGAATGGGGGGGCTGCAATTGTATGGGGAATATAACAATAAAATTTATTAAAAAAAAAATAAATGTCTTCTATGGCTTCCCTGGTGGTGCAGGGGTTAAGATGCAACCTATGAAGCTATGGGCAGCCACTGATACACGAGTTCAATCCCCGGGTTAGGAAGCTACACATAAGGCGCAGCAGACCTCTTCTGACTCGCCTGCTGCTCCCCTCAGCAGTGTATTTCAGTACATCTGCCTGGTCTGCTCCCCACTCTGTCTCTGTGAATCCTCTCACCCCCCCACACCTCTGGCCTGTACCCCAGTTCTTGTATGCATAAATAAATAAATCTTAAAAAAATGTCTTTTAGATGGCAAACACTCTTTAGTTTCTTTATTAAGAACATTCTTGCTCTAACCTATTTTCATTACCATGCTTTACCAGTAAGTGTTCAATATGCCTTTTCCACTGGAGGATTCTGGTGCCTGTTTTGTTTTTCTTCTGCCCCCTGTACTCTGCTGTCATTCTGATAACTTTAACACCGAATCTTAAAAAATCAACAATGTCCTAATTGCCAGAAGAAGCAATTATTTTGTAGGATGTTTCTACTAAATGTGATACTGCTGATCAGTCCTATTGACTTAAGTCAGCTACTTTTTTTTGATTCCCTGACTTATATATCAACTGCTTGCTGGTCATATTGACTTGAATGTCTCACAGACACTTTGAGCACATCATGCCCCAAACTATTATTTCTTCCTGCTTCTGCACCCTCTGTCAGTCTCAGCTGTTAGCGATACAGCTCTCCAGGAACCTAAGTAGGAAACCTGGGAAATGATGATTCTTGCCTTTTACCTGTCTCACAGCCAAACCACTACTATCATGGCCTGCAAATTTTATCTCCTAAGTACTTCTCAGATTCCTCTCCATATCCACTAGTATGCTTTGATTTAGGCCATTAGCTTTCCCCTAGAGCACAGCAACAGGATCTGAACTGCCATCATGCCTCCAGTCTTGTTGACTTCTGATTCCCCTTTGACACAGCTCTGTTTCAAACTTGGAAATGGACATTACTTCTCTCTCTTAAATCTTTCTATGGGCCTTGCACTGAGATAGTAGAGATATGGCAGAACATATAATCTGATATGCCTCCTTCTAGAAAAATAAAACAAATATCCTATGCATAGCTGAGCATGCAAGAAAGTTAAGGACATACCCAAGAGTTACTACTGGATTGGTCCAAATTTAAAATTTTGACAATTCGAATTACTGATAAGAATGGGGGACAGTAAAAACTCTCATGAAATTCTAAATAAGTCTAAGGGGGGGGAATTTTTTTTAGAAAGAAGTTGGTGATCTTCAAGTTAAAGATGTGGAGCCTTGCACAGTTATCTGTGGAGCAGCTCCTGGAGCAGGCGCTCTTGTGGTATGATCTGGGAAACCTGGAGCAGAGCACTGCTGAGTCCTTCCAGGGGATTCTCGAGGTAAGACTAGTCCCATGCTAATGCCAGCAGGTTATCTGCTTTTGAAATTCTCTTCCTCTCATGAATCTGCAGTTGAGTTTCATTATTCTGACAGCTAATGGAATGTGTGCTTATGAATTCCAGAATTTTCTAAGGTGAGTTCTATGGGGTCTTTAAAATTTGAGAAGAGTTGGTTCAGAGACTTATTCACCTGTAGACAAGGAAGCATATTAAAATATTCATTGTTGCATTACTTGCAAAGTACAAAAATTTGAAAAACTAAGATAATGTTATTAGGAAAATGATGAAATAGCACAAAAGTAAAAATAAACTAGTACTGCAATTATGAACCTAGAGAAGTTTGAAAAAAACACGCTGGGTGAAAAAAATCAAGTTGCAGAGGACTTTATATAGTATAGTATGAAAACAGTATTATTAGAAGCCACAGCAAAAAAGGCTTCATCAGACCAGAGGCTACCAGACTTGACCTGCACTTACTAATGAGGAACTACAGCAGAAAGGGAGTTGCTGATCCAGGTGCTTTGAGAAGACAAGTCCTGAGTTAGCTCTTGCATCTTGCTAGATAAATAAGGGAAAGGCTAGCAAACATTTAAATACTTGTTATAAAAGTCAGGTTAAATCTAAATTTAATTCTGTCATCATTAGTTGTACTGCTGCTTCTGTGTATGGGTGCTTCCTAATTATCCACATGGTTGTGTTCTAAGAAGGGCAAAGATCTTTCTTGTAACAATGAAAGGGCTTTTTTAAGCAATACCAAGAACTAGGACTAGTCTGCATTTATTATGAAAAATGATATTTATTTGAATATTTTTGTAGAGAACGTCCTGTCCTCCACATTTGGCACAGGAAGTCCATTTTAGGTTAATAATGATGATTACCCCACTAAGACATCAAGGATTCAACTCTAATGAACTCAACCTGCATCAACTGTTTATGAAATACAGATTAAGACTGTCCTATAAATGCATTTTTGAGTAAAATCTTAATCCAACAGAGTGGTTCTCAAACTTCCCCACCCTTTCTTCTCAGATATCTTTTTTTCCCCAGCTTAGGTAGCTGCCTCCCTTCTCCAAGCCCACCTGGTAGACATTACCTCCCCCAGAACCCCAAATTTGCTCCCTCTCACCTGTCTGAGTGCTAACACATCCCCCCCTGACTGGGTTGTCAGCTTCTTCCAGGTAGAATCTTGTCTTATTCATTTTTACGTCCCTATTTATAATGAATGAGCAAGTCCCCAATGAGTACTCATTTAAGATGGCATATAAGCACCCTTCTCTCCTACACAACATTAGAATGGACACGTGCTACACATTTCTCCTCACTGAACACTGAAAAGACATAGTCAATGGCCATCATCTGAAGAAAGACACATTCCATTTATTTCTTTCAAAACTCAGTCAAGGTTAAGTTCCATATTTTTAACTATAAATACCCCCCCCTCCATAAAGCACTGTATGGGCTGGCATTGGGGGCAACTGTTTTTATCAATGTAGCAATGCCCCGCTCACCCCTTTTTACAGCTCAGTTTATGCTTTGTCAGTAGTCATCCAAACACACCTTTCCCGACCTATTCATGGCTCAAAGGTCACTGTTACCAAGACAAATAAAAAACTTTTCTCAAATAATTATATTAAATTAAAAACCAAAATTAACAGGCAACTATAAATCAGAGACATTCTGCAGGGAGAGGGAGGAAGAGGGATCAAAATGGGAGGAAAGAGCACAAGGGATTGTGGTGATGGTGCGCGGGTGAACTAGTAGTGGTAATTTTACAGGGACTACACTTGACAGGAGAAAGCATACATTGTACTAAAAGGAAGAATGATGTAAAATATATACAAATATTAAAAAATAGCCTCTTCTCCTGGAACATATATATTCAATAAAAAACTGAGCCACTGGGCCTCCCTGGCAGTGCAAGGGGTTAAGCACAGCACTGTGAAGCTATCCGCAGTCTCTGAAGCACGAGTTCAATCCCCTGCCCAGTCAGGGAGCTGACCCACATGGCACAGCAGACCTCTCCTGTCTCGCCCGTTGCTCCCCTCAGCAGTGTATTTCAGTGGATCCACCTGTTCTGCTCTCCACTCTGTCTCTAGCGAATCCTCTCACCCCCTGCACCTCTGGCCTGTACCCCAGTTCTTGTATGCATAAATAGATCTTTGAAAAAATTGAGCCATTGATCAATTTTTATTATTGTACATCTGTCAAAAAGCTGAGTCATATTATCAACACCGGTGTTGTGTTGTGGTAAAAATATATCTTAGTGCACACACTCATAGTAAGTCATTCTAAATGTCTACCAAGGTCATTTTAATAAAGGAATTCTGCCAAATCTCTAAGCAGGGAGCCACCATCATTTTTGTGGCTGGTTTTATAAGTTTTTCTCCAATAGTGTCAGTTATACTTGTTTTTCCTCTAACTAGTGTGTTTTGAATGATGCCACTGTAGTAAAAGTGAATAGTGGCAAAAGATGGCTGGGATTGGGTAAGAATTATAGTCCTGGGACCAACAACTGAGTGACCTCCAACAAGTTACTAAGCTACTCAGTGGCTCCAGTTTCCTTTCCTATGAAATTAAAATAATAGACATGTAAAGACTTACTTTATATAGATATGAATGCTTGTCACTCAGTAAAGAGTATTAACAGTTGGTCTGCTTAACTTTAAGGGAAAAAGTAATAGATTTGGTATGATGTTTGTTTTGCTTTTAGACTGAGAAATAAAACACTGGATTGGTTTCCTGAAGAAGTCAGTGAACTTCGTTTGAACAGGATATGAAGACCCCAAGGCTTCACACCACTACTTGACAGAGTTTCACAATAAGCAATACATCAGGGAACAGGAAATGAATAACTAAACTAATAAAATCCAGTTTTCAGCTAATGATTCTATTCACACATTTTCTTTGGTTGATTTGTAAAATTATTATACACAGGTCTATAATAACCTTTGGGACAACTTATAATTAGTAGTTAGGATATTATTCTTAGTTTCAGAATCTTCTGTTCTCACTGTATGTTTATGCTTTCATGAGCCACTGTTAGTCCTCAAGATATTTCTTGTGCCCTTGGGACTATAAGACAACCCAACAACAAGAATGTGAAATTCAAACTTAACAAATAAGTACAAGAACACACAAAAATGTTAGGTTATATTGTTAATTAGGATAAGCCAACCAGGGTGGTCCTTGTGATACATGAGTTGCCTTTAAACATACAGTTTTTAAGGATGAAATGATATGTCATTGAAAATCCTAATTAATATGATTAAAGACTAGTGTTTCATTCTCAAAGGAGCCTTAGCTTCAGAGGTGACAGGAGTGCCCTGGCTCCCATCTCTAACCATCTGTGAAAGACATTTCGAAGTCGACTAGGAACGATAAACACCACTGTGCTCACGTAATTAAGGAATTATTATGAATTTATATGGTATGATAATAGTATACTAAAGTTCTTATCTGTAGAGCTTACACTGGTGTGTAAGAGTGACATGATAAGACAACTGGGATTTCCTTTTAAAAACACTAAGCAAAACAAGCTGAATAAAACACAAATGTGGAAGAGCATGAGGTGCATAGTAGATAAAATAAGAAAGGGTAAAACCCAACTGTTCAAGCTGGGGAATGGGAAAAGAGAGACTCATTATTTGAATCTTTTTACTTTTGTGAATATTTTCAATTTTTCTCACTAAAAATATCAAAGAAGAAAATACACCTTCTTTCAAGTTATACTAAAGCAATGACTGTATGCTAGGCTCCCACAAGTCAATAAATTCTAGAAACTAGAAACAGTACATTTAACACTCCATGCTCATCATGAAATAAAAGTAAAAATTAGAAAATGAAAAACTTACACACAAAACATGTATCACTTGGATATGACTAAAAATTTTACTACACCATGCCCACACCACCAAAGTACAACATATCTCTGAAGAGATGTGACCCTATACCCCTAAGTTAGACAGTGTTGTAAACTGCTATCTCAATAAAATTATACAATTTTATTTAAAACTTTTTTTTAAAGAGATTTATTTTTGATTTATTTATACAAGCGGTGGGTACAGTCAGAAGCGCGGGAGGGTGAGAGAATTCACCAGAGCCAGAGCGGGGAGCAGAGCAGGCAGAAGGACCAAAGCACAACTGCTGAGGGGAACAGCAGGCGGCAGGAGAGGTCTGCGTGCCATGTGGGACCCTCCTCCAGTGGCCAGGCAGCAGCCGGGGTGGCCAGGGAGCAGCCGGGGATCGAACCGGCGCTGCAGAGGCTGCGGGCAGCTTCGCAACCCAGTGCTCAACCACTGCGCCACCGAGGAGGCCCTATTTAAAACTTTTTAAAACAACTTATTTGGAAAGAGGAGCTATAAACAAAAAATAAATGATTATGTGTCAGATGCTATCAGTACAGTAAAAGTAATTCTCAGACTAAATTCCATAGTCCATTATTAATAAATGTGAAAGATAAAAAGGTAAGAAGCACCAACTCCACAAATTGGAAAAAAGGTAAACTCCTGCTCACTTTGGCTTTTTAAATTCAAAAAAAAGGGATTAGTAAAGATAAAAAAAATCAATTAGAAATAAGAAAATGGTGGCGTTAATAAAGTTAATAAAGTTGGTTATTTGAAAAAAAAAATTCATCAACTAAAGTTGATTACAGACAAGAGTGTGAGTACAAATCAAACTCACCAAATTAAGAGGGAATGACAATACAAAGGAAATGAAAAGTATAAGTGATTATTCGATTCTATTCAATCAAATTTGAGAATCTGATGATTTTCTAGGAAAATGTAAATTACCAAAAACTGATCCCACAAAAGATAGAAATAAAAACAGCCCAATTACACATAAAGAACTATATCTAAACACGGCCCCTTTTCAGGTGTCTTCAGAGGGAAATTTAACCTGAACAGATTAACACTATTACTAGTTAGGGTGTTCTAAAATATGGAAAAAGGAAATGCATTCATGTTGTGTTGCTGAGGCAACACATAATTTTCATAGTGAAGTGATTTGCATCTGTATTGATAGCTCAAAGAGAAATAAATTTCTATGGGAATCTTGATACTTGCCAAAAAATAATTCAATTTAGTTCAACATCTATTCTTGATTTGAAAGTACTCTCAGCTCCACTGGAATAGATGAGTACCTGCTTAAAATGCTCAGATGCATCCATCTTGGTCAGTATCACGCATAAATGAAATCACTAAAAGCAACCCATTAAATTCAGAACATTTCAAGGATGTCCAATATCACTACTCCAGGAAATTGCAATTGAGATTACACAACAGTGAGTCTCCCTCCTATAATGGAGAGTCCCGGGAGAAGTACAGTTAATTCTGGTATAAGAACAGAAAGACATTTTCCCATGAGCCATGTCAAAAGGACAATGGATCTTACATACTTCTGTTTGCCAAATGTTATACATGATTCACTGATTAAATCAGGTAGCCCTATTTTAAAAATGATATTCTTACAATATCAATTGATGGTACAATGTCAAATATTTATTTTTTTGAATTAAAGAAGAAAGCATCACTGTCTTATAATTCCATCTTGAACTCCTTATAAAATTAGAAATAATCCCATATACTTTTAGCACACACGTTTGAATATTTTCATTCACTAGCTTGAGGTCTTTCCTTCCTTCCTCAGTTTTCTTTTTTTCAGTTTTTCTCTCCTCCATCTTTCCCATACTCTCTTCTCCATTTGTTCTCCCCTATCCACCAATTTTGCTATGACTTAATAAACCACGTTGCTATGACTTAATAAACCAGTCAGGAAGCTGTCACACCAGCAACAATAAAATCCTGGAGCCAACTGGCCCTAGGAAGCCAGTGGATCTGATGAAAACTGAAACAAGAGGCTTCTCTACTTCCTGTATAAACAGGACCACAGTCTCATGTCATTTCCAGCTTGGCTGTGGATGCCACAGCTCGTGGAGGCAGGACTGCTACAAGCAGGGAGTCCCACTTGGAATTCAAATAAAAAGCAGAAAAGTCAGGGAATGGAGTATGGAGCAGATCAGGGCTAGCACAAATTAATTTCCAATGGGTTAGCAGCTCTTGCTGCTGTAGAATTCATGAGTTCTAACTGTGATCCCAGGTTATTTTACGAACAATATCTATGCTTAGCAGACTGCAGTATGTAACATGGGAAGGCTCTCAACCTTTTAACTACACTGTGGGACACTGGAAAGGCTAAACCCATTCCTAGAAGCTATGCGATCTGAAATGTTCCAAGTAAAGATAAAGGTCTTTGTCTACAATTACAGGTACTCCTTAAGAAAGGGACAATTCCCCTAATAAAGAGACAATTCACTAAGGCATCTACTAGTCATACAGGTAAGTCAAGAAAGTTACCCTTCAAATTTACCAACGTATTCCAAATGTGTTAATGGTCACACAAGAGAGAAACTTCCTCAATACTTTTCCATCTCCCCTTAAGAATTCATCTTTAATATTCACCTTATATGACAATTTTGATGTTGATCTATGATTCCCCAGAATGAGAATATAGGTTTCAAACTCTACAGGCACCAAAAAATAAGATCCTCTTCCAAAACAACAAAATACTTTAAAGTAAATGGGTAGGGAATAGTAGAGAATCGCGAACCTTTCTAATTCACTCGGTACACTATTTTCATTAAACAACTACTAACTGTTAACTGCTAGTTAACAGTTAAAACTGGTCTCTTTTGGATTTCCCCAACCAAGCAACAAATAAGTGTCTTATTTTCTGGAAAGGAATTAATGATACACAGAAGATGAATTATAAGAAATCTGAAACCAGAAAAGTCCAGGTTAAAGAACAAAAAAAAAAAAGCTCAAATAACAAAATCCACTTGGAAAGGTCTGCCTCACCAGACACTCAGCAACGAGTATGTGCTGCGGAACTGACTTGATCAGTTCCCAGTGC
Organism: Talpa occidentalis; assembly: GCF_014898055.3. NCBI lineage: Eukaryota > Metazoa > Chordata > Mammalia > Eulipotyphla > Talpidae > Talpa > Talpa occidentalis. The sequence goes on along the minus strand of NW_023605083.1, from coordinate 80,596,653 downwards.
CTCCTTGCTTAATGCCGTCATTCTGAAAATTTTAGTTTCTTCCAAGCTGTCTAGAAATACCATCTTATTTGATTTCGCGTGTGAATGTGATGTAAGGAACACATACACAGACTCAAAGGGAGAGGGTGTGTAGGTAAGAGAAGCAATGTATATTGTGAAAGAAGAGTAGAATGATTTTAAAAAATCTCACTGTTACACTGAGTCATTTCTTTTAATTTAATGATGATAAGAAGTATATACTACAACTTTGAGAAAATGCTTTTTCCAACATTTTGGCAAAGCACTCAGGTTTAAGTCTTTCAGAAAGGGTGTTTATAAGGTGAAATATTGAGATTTTCAGTGAGATAAGCTCTTTCATGCACTAGCTGGTAGAAACATAAATTGGTGCAATCTTTCTGAAAGCCACTTATTAATAGAAATAAAATCTTTAAAGTGTGTATCTTTTAAATCAATAATTTCATGTCTGAGAATTTACACAAAGAAAATAGTCAAGTTTGTTTAATAATAGCTAACATTTATTGAATACTGCATCAGGTCTTTAAGTAAACAGATGCCACCACAATGGGAGTGCAAGAGTGAAAAACTGGAAATAACTTAAATGTTCTATATGAACAGACTGAATGGGGAAAGTCTAACATATCACGGATGAAGTTAGCTATTGTAAATATGCAAGTAAGTGTTTACATGTGTAACATAACAAAAATGTATTACACAACTTACTTTTATATTTAATGTAAAATTATACTTTAAATTAAAAATTATACATATTTCTTTTTCTTTTTTTAAAAAGATTTATTTATTTATTTGTGCATACAAGAACTGGGGTACAGGACAGAGGTGTGGGGGGGTGAGAGGATTCACCAGAGACAGAGTGGGAAGCAGAACAGGCAGATCTACTGAAATACACTGCTGAGGGGAGCAGCGGACAAGACAGGAGGGGTCTGCTGTGCCATGTGGGTCACCTCCCTGGCCGGGGATCAAACTCATGCTGCAGTGGCTGTGGATAAATTCATAGTGCTGAGACTTAACTCCTTGTGCCACCAGGGAGGCCCCTGTTTTATTTTTCTACATGATTTTATACTGCTATTTTTATGTGCCATAAAATCCATGGAATAGCCTTTGAAATCTAGATGGTTATTTCTAAAAAATGGTATGTCTGTTCATTTCAAAAGTCTCCTAAAATATCAAGCATATGACTAAGAATATGAAAAAAAATCCAGATGCACTAAAGAGATCACCTATAATGCTTAGGTAGTTAATGGTATAGATGGTGGCAGTGGAGATAACTTTTTTTTTTAAAGATTTATTTATTCATGCATACAAGAACTGGGGTACAGGCCAGAGGTGTGGGGGTGAGAGTGTTCGCCAGAGACAGAGTGGGGAACAGAACAGGAGGACTGACTGAAATACACCACTGAGGGGAGCAGTGGACAAGTCAAGAGAGGTTTGCTGTGCCATGTGGGTAGCCCCCTGGCTGGGGATTGAACTTGTGATACAGTAGATGCAGACAGCTTCATAGGTTGCGTCTTAATCCCTTGCACCACCAAGGAGGCCCGAGAATAACTTTTTTTTAGGAATCAGGAAATCAACACGAGTTTATATCTCATTGGCAGTCTTTGTGATTACGCAATTTATTCCTTTAAAACAATAAATTTTTCAGGGTATTTTAAGGGTATTTTTAGTCAATACCCTTAATTCTGCTTCACCAGCTTACCATTGCACTGCTCTGAAGGCCCAAGAAAACTAAGAGACTACACAGTCAGGTCCTCACATCTGACTGGTTAAACACCATTAGGATATACATTAGGATGAACACAGTGTGATACTGGCATAGGAATTAACTGTAGAATAAAGTAGTGGGTCCTGAAATAGATTCAAGTATATATAGAAATGTAATATGAGACAAAAAGAATTTCCATTTCATGGAACAAAGGAGGAAGTTTTATATAAACAGAATAGTTGGTTATTTACCTGGAACAAGACAGAACTGAACCTCTATATTAAACCATATTTAATAAATCCTAGATTATAATATTTAAAAAGAAAACCAAAGCTATAAAAAAAAGGACAAGACATAGTTTGTTAAGTGAAAAATTTCAGGTGATTTTCCTTGGGTTCTCTTCACAGTTTTCTGTATGGTTTGAATTTGTTTTTGCAACTAGCATGCTTTAATTATATAATTAGAGAAAAAGATAAAAGCTTTTTATTTTAAAAGGAAATTAAAACCAACAGTTGGAGAATCTTATTTAAAATAGCATCTCCTATTCCCATGCCTATGCTTCTGCTAACTTCCCCTTAGATTCCTGAAATTCCTTTCAGGAATAGAAGAAGTGAAATAGAAGAAGAGAAAACACCTGTCACATGGAAGGTTAGGTGACTGATGGCTGATTCCCAGAAGCTGACAGAAGTGTCCACTAATTTTATGGTCTGTGGAGTTGGTCATAACCTATAGACCATCTATGTCTCAACCTAGAATGGTCTAGTGAAGAACATAACCTGTAGACCATATATGTCACAGCCTAGAATGGTCTAGTTAAGAATTGGGAGGAAGATCCTTATTTTCTCTACCTCACTGCCTTATGGCTAAGAAATAAAAAGAGCTATATTACACAGCATACTGGCCAGTTTTTCTCCATGCATGGGTGATGGCTTTTGAAACAGCCATCATTTCTCTTTCAGAATCTCTCTTCTCTAGGTAGAAGTGGCAATTTCTTACCAGAAAGAAAGCAGAAGTGCTATAGAGAGGATAGAGAAAGGAAGAGCTGTGGATACCTGGAAATTTAACTTTTTATGTCCAAACTGGGCTATGGGGCTGGGAGAAGTGGGGTGGGCCCAGTCTTCGGCTCACAAAACGATAAATCACTAAATTCTGTGGACTCTGACCACTGAGAAAATTGTAAGAGGAGGATTCCACCAGCCACCAAAAGGGCAGAAAGTGAGTTCAGAGCAAGGTGATCACACTGTTGATTACCTATACTGGGAAACTTTTGAGAGTGAAGATTACAGCTAACAAAAGTCATGAGCCAGGCCTGGAAACACAGAAGCCAAACCCTGAACCTGAGTCAATCTCTCAGACACTCACACACACACACACACACTCTCTCTCTCTCAAAAGAAAGGATTTGAATATACAGAAGAACAGATACATGACAATCATTTACTGTGGCAGACAGAAAACAGAGCTCCCAATTGCGATTTACAAGCAAAATGAATGGAGTAAAAGCAATATATAAGGAAAAAAAAATTAACAGAAGACAACTGTTTTAGGAAGAAACACAATTTTGTACTCCAGCCCAGACATTTTTCTGAGTTTCAGGCAAAATCAATAAAGCAACCAACACTTAGGAACAGGAACGAAAGAAAACTTTCATTATTTGCACATGGTATAATCATTTACCCAGAAACAGTAATAGATTCAACAAATATGAATTAAGAAAGGCTTCACTCTGAGTACAGATAAATCAACATAAGCCAATATTCTCTGTACCAGCACTATCATGAAGAAAATATCATAAAACTTCATAACAGCAACAAAATTAGTAATATATGTAGGAATTAACCATGAATCCCTAAAATCTAAGGGTCAATGAAGATTTAAATTTACTTATTTTATATTCTTTTTTTTTAAACATTTCTTTTTTTTTCAGATTTATTTATTTTATTTACACAAGCACTGGGTACAGTCAGAAGCGTGGGAGGGTGAGAGAATTCACCAAAGCAGAGTGGGGAACAGAACAGGCAGACTGATGAAATACACTGCTGAGGGGAGCAGCAGGCGAGGTAGGAGAGGTCTGTCGCGCCATGTGGGACCCTTGCCGGCAGCCGGGGATCAAACCGGTGCTGCAGAGGCTGCGGGCAGCTTCGCAGCCCAGTGCTCAACCGCTGCGCCACCAGGGGAGGCCCTTATTTTATATTCTTAAGATGATTTAATAAAATGAAATTAATCTTTCAAATTAACCTGGATTCAATGCAATTCTAATAAAAATTATTGTTGAATTTGATCAACTCAATAAGCACATTAAAATTTATATTGTAGAATAAAGTGTGACTTATAGGTTAATCAACCTTAATAAGACATATTACAATAAAAGCTGTGTAGCATTAGCGCAAAATCAGACAGACATAAAAATGGAACAGAGAAGACTACTTAGACTGAACACACACAGAGGAATTTAATATGATAAAAATGGCACCACAAATCAATGGAAAAAGAACAGGTAGTTTAGTAGATGGCACTGAGAAAATTCAACATACAGAAGAAAATCAAACTGGGTTCCTATATAAAACCACATACAGAGATGGAGTCTAAATGGATTAAAGAACTAAATGTGAAAGGAAAAACTACCCAGGATATTATCTTTGTGACCCAGTGATGAAGTAAGCCCTTTTAAATATAAAGGACAAAATATATGGCAAAAATTGATGAATTTGATTATGTCAAAATTAAGAATTCTCTTCAACAGAGCATATTATGGACAAAGTTTAGTAGAATGTCTGCAGAGAGAGAGTGTGCGTATGTGTGTGTCTAAAATGGATAAAAGATTAATGTCTAAAATAGACTGGGGAAATTCATTAAGCCCACACCTCAGTTGGGAAGGATGGGTAAGAGAGGTGGTTTCAAACATGTTGGCAAAACTTTTGAATTACAAGATCAAAAACAGTATGCACATAAGCTGCATTGGAAAAATTTAGTTACCTACAAGAGACCAAAAGGGGCTGATTCGGACATCACCCTAATTCTGAGTTTTGTGGATTAAATAATTTTGAGCTCAGGCAGTCAAATGAGTTTTCTGTGTATGAAGGCAACAGAAAACATTCTAAGAAATACATAGGTACATAAAACTTTCTGATGAAAGAAAATATTCGGAAAAATTTTAAAAGCATAAAAGCAAGACCTTATCCTTGTACAGGAAATATAAAATTACCTTTTGTAGAAAGAGGACGATCCTTACAAGCATCTGGGCACGTTGTTCTTCCAAAGTAAACAACGTTCGGGGTGTTCGAATGAAAATCTTGGTCTTCCCATAAGCTACGTCATCCTGAAAGCCACAACCTTCTATCAATTTCTTGACAGCCTCTTTGTCTGAAGAGAGGTCATGGTTGGGCCAGGTGAACTCAGAGATCATCTTGTATCTGTGTGAAAAAAGAATAAGGCATAGGTTAGGGGAGAAAAATTGTATGGTTTCAATAGATGCAGAAAAACTATTCAATAAAACTAAAGATGCTTCATAGAAAGGAAACGAAACTTGGTAGTAAATTAGGAATTGAAGGGAATTTCATTAGCCCTATAAGAGACTGATTGTCTGGATGAGACCAGAGTAGAGAGGACTGAAAAGGTGATGAGATTTTCTCCTGAGCATCTTGGTAAACATGGTGTCATTTGCAGAGATAAGGAAGATTAGGTAAGAGAAGTTTGAGAACAAAGCAAAGATGGAATCATGATTTGTTTCTGGGCCATATTGGGTTTGAAATGCTTACTACACATGTAGGAGGAAATCTTAAGTAAGCTATTAGATATACATATGTTGTCTGGGAAGAACTTCAGACTAGAGATAGTGATTTTGGAGTAATTAACATACAGATTATATATAAAGTCTTGGAATTGGATAGAGCAGAGGTGAACCATGTCAGCATGTAGGTTTGTGGTCTGGCATGAAGGAACCAGCAAAGAGAAGAGAAGGAGCAACCAGTGAAATAGAAGAAACACCACAAAAGAGTGTGCCACAGAAGACAAGGAAGTGGCATTTCAAGAAGAAAATGTTGCGGTGCAATCAGGTGATATAAAAGCAGAAGTTCAATCATTAGATTTGGCAAAATAAAGGTCAAAGGTAAAAAGAACTGGGCAGAGTCTGACTTGAATAGGATGGGAAAATGAAGCCGGGATTTGGATGCCTGTAAACAACTCAAGAGTTTATGCTGTGAATGAGAACACAGGAAAATGGAAACAGTAACTGGAGTGGGTTGTGAGGTCAGGAGATACTAGAAGATGCTTATACGCAGGTGGGGATGATTCAGAAGAGAGGGACAAACCAGTGACGCAGGAGGGAGGGAGATAATTATAATAATAACATCCTTGAGAAGTAGGGGTAGAATCCCAAGCACAAGCAGAGGACTTGTCAGCTTTGGATAGGAGCAGGGAAACTTCACCCACAGCCACAGGATAAAGAGAGTATGAGTGCAGATGCAGAAGGACTTGAAGGTCAGATGATGGCAGAGGCGATGTTCCAATCTGTTTCCATTTCCTCAATGAAGTAAAGGTAAGGTTGTGCTTGAGAGTGTCCCTCCTTGCTTATGATCCACCGGCGGTTTTACATAGTGTTTAGCCAATATATGGCTTACAAAGTCTGGTTTATAAAGTGCAACATGATCTGTACACCTCTCTTATCTCATCTCACACCACATCTTGCCACTCAGCATCCTGCATCCTCACTGACTGTGCTTGGTACCTAAAATACCATCCTTATTAATGCCATAGAACCTTTGCCCTGCTGCTCCCTCTGCCTCACCTGCTCTTTTCTTTGATCTTTGTGCGATTGACTCTTCCTGTCATTATCATCTCCTCAGAGACTATGCTGACCAACCAATTAAACTATTTTATGTATTTATTTATTCTGATGTCTGTGGAATCTGCCCTCTAGAACATGGGAAGCATTCAGTAAGTATTTTCAATAAATCAACAGATGGAAATTAGATTTATTCTTATAAGCTCACACTGTCAACCATCCTTATTAACAATAAACAAGAGCAATGCCATTTATTTAGAACTGCTACATTTATTGAATGATTACTATACACTATGTACTATCCTAGGGGCTTTATACATATTAGTTATTTAATCCTCCAGTAACCCTACAAAGCAGTTACTCTCATTACCCCCATTATACACATGAAGAAACTGAGGCATGAAAAGGTTATGTGATCCGCCCAAACTTACAAAGCTAAGAAATGACAAAACCAGGATTCAAATCAGATAGACTAATTTCAGGGCCTCCATATTTAACTACTTAATATTTTATTACTGTTATAATTACTAATATCAGCAATGATAAGTAGCATTAATTGAATATCTTTTATGTGCCAGCCTCTAGGTTTTTTACTTATGTTAATTTAATCAGCTCAACAACAGCTTTATGATACTGGTGTCATTGACTCATTTTACAGATGCAGACACAGAAGAGTCACAGAAGCTAAATTCTGGCCCAAGATCACGCAGCCAATGCATGCATAGCCAGGACTTCAGCCCACATGTGACCCCAAATCCATGTTCTTTCTGCCATAACACAGTGTCCACATTTTCCCTCCACGGAAGGATGAAGTTGTTTCCATAGCCTATAAGCCAAGAATTCTGGAGACTTTTGATTCTGGGAGATTCTTTCAGATTAGCAACTCTTACATATTTCCTCTACTCTTGTTCATTCAGTAAGCTGCCAGACTACTATGTGTGGATGCACTGTCACCCATGTGGAGGATGCACAGTCAGGGGTGTGTTATCAGGTCTCCTTGTTTTGTTCAGTCTCACCTGTGAAGGAACTTCTCATACGACTGGCGGAAGGCAAATCCTGCCCGACGCACCCTCACATTTTCCAGTAGTCCAAGATACTCCACTTGATGCCGGCAGCGTTCATCATCAAAAATCTGTGGGGATTTCTTGTCATTGGGTTTGATGCAACGTACGTAATAGGGTTCCTAAAAAAAAATTAGCAAATGATAAGTTTCACTAGAGAAAAATCCAGGGTCCACAATTACACCACTAACATGCAATTAGTGTTTACTGAGTCAAATTAAGCTGGGTGACTCTAATTTCTCAGGCATATATTTGTGAATAATTATTTTTCCTTTCCCTCCAAGGTTGGAAGTTCTCAGGTAAAATTTTCTTTTATTATATTTTAGGATTCATCAGGAATAATAGAAAGGGGATAGAACTAAGGAGTAAATTACTGAGATATGTAACCATACACAGTTTTTGCATATTTTTGGAAACATGGTAAAAAGTAACTGAAGATGTTACTGCAAAATAAAAAAAAATAAAAACTAAAAATTAACTGAGGAGAATTTAATAAAAAGAGGTAGCAGCTATGGTAAAGATGAACTGTGATGAAGAATGTCAAGATATTAGGTATGCCCCTGGTATATTTTTCACTCCACTCTTTGAATCCAGGTTGGCCTTGTGACTTGCTTTAACCAACAGATTGTGGCAAAGTAATACTGGGTTACCTATTGAGATGCAGCCTTGAGAGGCTCTGTCCTTTTGGAACACTTCTTCCATCTTCTGAAGAAGCCCAGGACTAAGGACTAGATGAAGAAAGAAGTCAGGAAGCCCAGTCATCCTGTTGATGACGTGTGAGTTAGCCATTAGATGACGTGTGAGTTAGCCATTAGACCATCCAGGCCTAGCTCACTACAACCCCTAGGAGAGCCCAGCTGAAACCAGCAGCAGAACTGGCTAGCCAACCCTTAAAATCATGAGAAATAGTAAATTCCTATTATTTAAAGTGCTACATTTTAGGGTGGTTTGTTATGCACTAATAGATAACTGATACTTCTTCCCTATTGTGGAATATATATCCTTGGCTAAGATATTAAGCAGAGGATCTATACTATTATAAAGCACAAGCAGAATGTTAATTAAAAAAATGATGGGTAATCAAATGCTAACTGAGTTTATAATGGTCTTTAAATGGAGCATTTATATGGGGGAGGTTGCAGTTTTCTGTTAAAAAGGACTTATAAATTTAATACAAATGTAATGAAATGGGGGAGTAGGAGGATTCTGTTTATTGAGGATTTTCTACAAGTTTCCTGAGATGAGGGATCTTCACAGCTTGCTAAATAAACTTAAAGAAGTGGTACTGAGCATAGTAAATACTGAAAAGCTCCTAGATTTTTCTGGATGCCTCGTGCTGGTATAACAGAACAAGCATTACAAGGATCGGGACACTTGGATCTTGGTAAAGTCTCTCTACGCCGAATGTACTCATTTATGAAAGAGGATATAAGGGCTTTTACTTTAGTAATAACAGACTAAGTAACTAACAAGGATATCCAGGTGACATTTAGAATAGGCAAAAACCAACCAACCAACCAACCAACCCAAACACAAAGTATTAGTTTAAAGATTTGGCGTGCTAAAAAGATGGGGAATTACAGGGTAGGAATCCAGAAGAAAGAAGCCACAGAGCACAGCCCAGGTTCGAGACCACCTTTTCCTAAGGAAATTTGCCAATCTAGAAGAGGTAGATGGGATTTGAGTAATGACAGCCTTGTGGAGCTAGGGACAGGGACTGGAGGCCAGAGCTTGACAAAAATAAAGTACTGGGTAAGCGTCCCTCACTCTGGGTTAAGATCCAAAAAGGCTGCCATAGTAATAAGGGAATCAGAAGTAGACTGTCCCTCACAGGCACCACAGGTCAGTTTTGAATTATGCATCCCTTGAAATTATAAGTTTATTTAGAACACCAGTGCTCCCAGGTCCTAAAAGAAGTTAAGGGTAAATCTTCCCAGGAGAAAGAACATAATTTTGCAAATATAATGTTTGGAACAAATTAAAAATGAACCAGACATGGGGCCTCCCTGGTGGTGCAAGGGGTTAAGAAGCAACCTATAAAGCAATCCTCAGCCACTGCAGCACGAGTTCGATCCCCTGGGTGGCCAGGGAGCAACCCACATGGCACAGCAGACCTCTCCTGACTCGCCCGCTGCTCCCCTTGGCAGTGTATTTGAGTCAGTCTGCCTGTTCTGGTCCCCACTCTGTCTCTGGTGAATCCTCTCACCATCCACACCTCTGACCTGTATCCCAGTTCTTATATGCATAAATAAGCAAATCTTTAAAAAAAAAATGAACCAGACATATAAAGAGTTAAGAGAATATGAATCAGAAATAGTAACACAACACTTGTTGTTGTTTTACTATTTACTAAAATAAACACACCTGCAGGGGTCCAAGTTCTGGAGTCATCAGAAAGTGATATTTAAATAACCGTTTACCATGCTCAAGATGATAAAAAACAGTATTGAGAATTTTTCAGAGAAGTGGAAATGATTAAAAAAAAAAAAGGAACCAAACCAACAGAAAACCTAGGACAGAAAAATAGAACAACAAATATTATAAGCTCAGGTTATCACTTGAAGAGAAAATAGAAAAAACTGAAGGAAAAAAGTGAACCAGAAGGTAGGTGAGAAGCACAGAGATAGAAAAAGATGAAAAACAAAAGAGGTCAGGAGGAACAGAAGTGACACTGAAAAGGTGAAAAGGTGTAAGGAACTGCAGCCCTGAAGGGGCAGAAGCAATATTTGAACTAATAGCCAAGAACTTTCCAAAACTGATGAACTAAATCATGGTTTATAAGTTAAGGAAGTCTACAAACTCCAGCAGGATAAGAAAAAAATCCACACCTACGTATAGCACAGTAAAACTTCTGAAAATCCAAGAAAAGCAGCTAGAAGTAAAAGAGTGATTACCTTAAGGAACATCAAATAGACTGAAAACTGACTTCTCAAACAAAACAAAAAAAAAACAAAACCAAAACCAAAACCAAAAAACCAAACAAATCCCAAAGAAACCCACATGGAATGCAGAAAACAAAGGAGCTTTATCTCTGAAGTGTGGAAAGGAACTGCAAGTTATAATTTTACTATTCTTCAAGAATGAAAACAGTATGAAATATTTTCAGGTAAACAAGAACAGAATTTATCAACATCAGACCTCTGATATAACAGGGTGAAGTTCCTACAGAAGAAAAATGGTCCAGATGGAAGTGATAATGGGAAGAGGAGAAAAGAAATGACAAATGAACAAATCTAAAGAGACTGCAGTAGCAGTAGTAGTAATGATGATGATGATACTAATAATGTCATCATCTCACTGGCTTAAAATCTATACACATATACATACACAGCCAGTCCTTTCACTCAACACCATTTCATTATAACCTTGGTTAAGAAATAAGGAATCCTGGCTGACACTGAATGAATGAAATGAAGTTATTTGAAAACCTGTTCATTATGTATTGTTTTGCTTAACATCATAGTTTCCAAGAACTTATCAATGACATTGAGGACTTTATATATATATATACACAAATATATGACCAAATTAGCATGTAAGTTGGAAGGAAGGCAAATGGAATTCAAATGTTTTATTGGCTTTGCATTTTCCAGGAAAGATACCAAGTAGTATTAGATTTTTTTTTTCATTTAAATATATTTTTAAAAAATATTTATTTATTTATTTATTTGTTTATTTATTTATTTATTTATTTATTTATACAAGCACTGCATACAGTCAGAAGCACGGGAGGGTGAGAGAATTCACCAGAGCCAGAGCTGGGAGCAGAGCAGGCAGAAGGACCGAAGTACACTGCTGAGGGGAGCAGCGGGTGGCAGGAGAGGTCTGCGCGCCATGTGGGACCCTTCTCCGGTGGCCAGGGAGCAGCCGGGGATCAAACCAGTGCTGCAGAGGCTGCGAGCAGCTTCGCAACCCAGCGCTCAACCACTGCGCCACCGGGGAGGCCCAGTATTAGATTTTTATAATGAAGAAAGATATTGTAATAATTCAAGTAAAACAAGATTAAGATGTAATCTTTCAAAATAATAATAAAGAGAAAAATAAAAATAAAAATGGCAATGCTGAAAGGAGAAGAGGAGAGGAAAAAGCTTCATATTAGGTCCCACTCAACACTCTCACCCAAATGCACACAGCTTACACTCAATATGAGTCGACTCAGAAGGAAAAGAACACGCTTGCCAGTAGACAGTGTAGGATCTTTGCAGTTGTCCACACAGCAATCTGGTGGCAGCTTGGATGTAAGGAAATGAGATCCACATCAGACAGGTATAGAAAGTGCCTTTATTAGAAACCTCATGTTCCACAGATCTCTTAAGACAACCTTGCAGACATAGTTTCCAGGGTCTTGAAAGGGCCATGCCTAATACAGGAGTTACCATACACAAGGAAGTACAAAGAATGCTGTTCCCTGAACAGACACTTGACATTCTCCCATTACAAATACAATTTACCAAAAGGGGTAATTTTTATAAGTGATGCTGTCTAGTAACATATTTCATACACATCCTACCAGCTTAACATGGGAATTGAGCCAGAAATTTAACAAAGGTTAAGCTGTTAAACAGAAGGAACAAAATTTATTTTACCCTTTGCCCACAATAATCTAACATCTGAAAGATGTTAGAAAGGGAAGAAAGTATAATATCAGAATCAAACAGAAAGCACTAATGATCGGTCCATTCAACATGTATTAACTACATTAAAAGTAAATGCACTATATGATTTATTAAAAAGACAAAGATGGTCAGAGTGGATAAAAAACCAAAACTGTGTATCATTTACAAGATATACTTGAAACAAGGATACAGAAAGGATGAAAGTAAAAAAATGGAAGATGATGTAAACCCAAAGAAAAGCTGCTGGAACAATCATATTCATACAACAGACTTGAAGGCAAAAAGCAACACAGAAATAGACATACTTCACAATAAGTGACTCAAACACTGGGGAGAAATAACAGTTCTAACTTGAATAAGCCTCATGAATTCTCAAACAATTTAAAGCAGAAATTGAAGGTAGACAAATGCAGTATCACAGCAGATTTTAACACACCTTTCAGCACTGAACTCACGGTGAACACTGTCAAATAGAGTCAAAGGCAAAAACAAAGAAATTAATAGGAGTGCAGAAAGACTGGACAATGTGATTAGCAAATGTGACCTAATGGACTTTATATAGAGAGAGTATTAATAGCAAATTATTTTTATATATAAACAGAACATATACATAGAGGAAAGTTAATAAACTTCTATAGCCTGAAACCATAGAGTAAATCCTCTGACCACTTGAGATTAAGCTAGAAAACAAGAGCAAAATGATAATTAGAAAATCTTGTATTTTTTGAAATTTAGAAATTTATTTCTAAATGAACCTTAAGTATGAAAGGATATTAGTGTGAATTAGAAAATATTTTTTACCTCAAAAATCTATACAACTGTGCAAGCAAAGTAATCTCAGTAAAATGTATCATTTAAGTAGTATAAGCAGGGCCTCCCCTGGTGGCGCAGCGGTTGAGCGCTGGGTTGCGAAGCTGCCCGCAGCCTCTGCAGCGCCGGTTCGATCCCCGGCTGCTCCCAGGCCACCGGAGGAGGGTCCCACGTGGCGCGCAGACCTCTCCTGCCGCCCGCTGCTCCCCTCAGCAGTGTACTTCGGTCCTTCTGCCTGCTCTGCTCCCAGCTCTGGCTCTGGTGAATTCTCTCACCCTCCCGCACTTCTGACTGTACCCAGTGCTTGTACAAATAAATTAAAAAATAATAAAAAAAAAAAATTATAAAAAAAAAAAAGTAGTATAAGCAACTTTATTGAACAGAAACCAAGTGAAAGGCATTTCACCATTATTGACTATGTAAGGAAGTGGTCATACTGGATTAAATACTTATGACCACCTGAAGGATAGGGGAAGTCCTTTCATCCTGTTGAGCAATGTAAAAATCTTCAGATAAGGAATCAGTGGAAATGCTTTCTCTGTATAAATCAGCATTCTGTCTCAATTTATAAATGCCGCCTCTGCTCTCTTTTATAAATATCCAGACTGACTCAACCTAAGAAATCCTAAATTTGACAAATTATATGTGTCTTACAAAGGTTAGATCACAAAAGTTAGCAGTGATCTTATTCCCTTGCACTTTTAAACCCATCTCTTCCAATATTTTCTGTGAAAAAACATCACTTGTGAAAGTACACCCATCGGGATATGCATTAAGTAAAGACATTGTCTGCAGATATTCATCCACTTAACCTGCTTTGAACACTGTCAAATAGAATGAAAGGCAAATTCAAATTCATTAGTATACTGGTCATCTGTTTCAAGTACTCTATTGGGTCATCAAGCAGTACGTAAAGTTAGAACTCATTCCCTACATTTAAAAGACTTGCCATCTAGGTGAGGAGATAAGACATGCCTTTAAAAATACTGCTTGGACTCTGAAAAAAATAAAGGAGAAATATGGATTTCCACTTCTGCTGATGGAGAATTAGGCAATTCACACCAACCTTCCTGATGAAGTTCCCGCAATAAAAGTGCTATACAAAATATGGGGATTAAATCATGAATGTACTTAAGAGCTAGTAACAGAGGAAGCCAGTAATCAGAGGAAGAGACTAAATTCTGGCCAATGAATCCAGCCTGCAGATCTGCTTCTCCGAGGCTGTGTTGCCCTGGATGAGGCTGTCACCAGACTGAGCATCGCTTCTGTGAACCTTATGAGGCCAGTGGGATGGAAGGGGAGCCAGGGCTTTGGATGCAGCACTGAGCTTTGGTCTGGAACCCTAGATAACTAAACCTGGGAGTTAAAGGTGAATGGAAAATTACTGGGCTTTTCAGCCTCAGCTAATCACTGAGCCACTGCAGGTCCTGCAACTGGATTAAGGTGATCCCAGACTCTTAGGGTTTATCTGATATACCTTTTTCAACTTAAACTTTTAAATTTTCTGTTTTCTATTTATGTGTCATTAATAAATGATGCATATCTGTTTTTTCCCTTTAATCTTTTCTGATAATTTTTGTCCATTTTTATGCTATGTAATGACTAATAAACTTGGATTTATTTCTATTGTCTACTTCCTTTATGTGTATAGTGAGTCTTTACTGTAGACTCATTATTTTCCTTAGAATTTTGTGAAAATCCTTTAAGGTCAGGCATGAAGGTGATTTCCTTAAAAAAATTGTGCTTGTTTCTATTAGACGCCTGGGGACTATACCAGACTGGGATTACTTTAAACAGTTGGCTTGAGTCTTCTCAGGCCACCCACGTAGTGTGAATTTGTATGGCAAACCTTATTGGAACTGTTTTAAGATTATCAATTTTGAAGGGATGATGACCTACTCATCCCACTCCCAGCTTAGTGCCAGGGACCAAGACAGGCAGTTTTCTTTTCAAATAATAAAGGATTATTTCTAGTTCATGCCAGATGTATACCTTTGAAGATGCCTACGTGTGTGTGTAGGTGTGTGTGTGTTCTTTTATTAGACACCCTACTTTCAGGAGACCCTGGGCTTCATTTGAAAGATGCAGCATAGAGTGACCACACTCAAAACTATCTATCTACTTCAATAAATCCCCACAGGGTAAATGGAAGCCTTAGTGCTCTGATTAATTTTCTTTTTACTCAGTTAAATTCTGCCTTCACTTAGCTCCTGGCTGCATCTTCTTTACTTTGTTAGTTCACAGTTACATTCAATAAGTTGATTTTTTATATCTTATCTAACATTTCAGTTGTCCTTATGGGTACTTTGTTTGCTATGTTGCTGGAAAACACATTACTCATCTATATATTTTTTTTAAGATTTTTATTTATACAAGAACAGGGGTACAGGCCAGAGGCATGGGAGGGTGAGAGGATTCACCAGGGACAGAATGGGGAGCAGAATAGGCAGATGGACTGAAGACACTGCTGAGGGGAGCAGCAGGCCAGGCAGGAGAGGTCTGCCACACCATGTGGGTATCTCCCTGGCTGGCTGGGACTTGAACCTGTGCTGCAGAGGCTGGCGGACAGCTTCACAGTGCTGTGCTCAACCTGCTGCGCCACTGGGGAGGCCCTACTCATCTATATATTTTTTTTCTTTTTCTTTTACTTTTTTTTAAGATTTATTTATTTATTTATACAAGCACTGGGTACAGTCAGAAGTGCAGGAGGGTAAGAGAATTCACCAGAGCCACAGCAGGGAGCAGAACAGGCAGAAGGACCGAAATACACTGCTGATGGGTGCAGCGAGTGGCAGGAGAGGTCTGTGTGCCATGTGGGACCCTCGCCATTGGCCGGGGATCGAACTGGCACTGCAGAGGCTGCGGGCTGCTTCACAACTCAGTGCTCAACTGCTGCACCACAGGGGAGGCCCCTCATCTATATTTTTTAAGATCTTGATGTTCCTAGGTGAGACTGAGATCTAATTTTATTTTCTCTTGTTAACTCTGTGTTAAGGAAATGTTAATCTTGCCCTCATAAAATCAGTTGGACAATGGCCATATTTCTTTCCATTCTCCAAAAAACAGTTTGCATATGATAGGGATTATCATTATTTTGAAGATTTTGTAAAACTTTTCTGTAAAACCATCCAGGCTTGATGTCTTTGGCAGAATTGAGGGAAGGCAGACTTCTGATTAGTGAATCAGCATCTTTAAGGTTATTAATTTATTCAGGTTTTCTATTTCTTCTTGAGTTAATTTTAATAACAATTTTTAGAAAATGATCTAAATTTTCAAATTTAATGGCATATAGTTGTTCATAATATGCCGATGCTCTTTAGTCTCTGTAATATAAATGCAGTTGTAGCCCTTCTTTTATTCATTTTTTCTTTTTAAAGGTTAGCTTATTTGATTAATTCTTTGTCTATTACTGCTCATTTTTGCCATTTAAAAATTATTTTCTCAATCTTTAGATTTTCTTGTGTGTTCTTTCTGGCTTCTTGTGTTGAACTTATTAATTCACTTATTTTCAATCTTCCTTGTTTTTTATAACAAGTGTATCATTTTAGCATTATCCTATAAATTGTGATAAATCTTTAGACACATAATTCCAGATATTTTTTGTTGTTATGACTTCTTCAAACTGTGAGAATACTTTATTTTTTAAGTTCCCAAGTACATTTAAGACAAAAAAAGTTTTTTAATGCTGATTTTCATTTTCCTTGCTCTGAGGAAAGAGGATGATGTATCTGTATATGCACTTGTTAAAAAAGTCGAGACTTCCTTTGAGATCTAGTGGTCAATTTTTATAAATGGTCCATGTATACTTGAAAGGTATCTGTACTTCTTATTCCCTGGGTACAGAGTTCTTTTGATCTATTAGATAAGTTTTAATTTGGTTTTTAAAGCTTCTATCTCCTTACTAAGGATTTTGTCTGTTTGATCTGTTTCTGGTAGAACTGGTTTAAAGTCTCCCACTTAAAAAAATAGTCTCCCACTTTGGCTGTGGACTTTTAAAATTTTCCTTCAAAGTTTTTTCAGGTCCCTTTTTTTGTTTTAGAGCATTTATATATAATCATGACTATGTTGTTAGGGACCTGGCTCTAAATGGCTTTTATGTCGGGCATTTTAATTTTTTATTGTGAGTTTATTTATCTGCATTAATACTTTTTTCTTAAATTCTTTGTTATTTCCAACTTATACTGCTTTTAACCAGATTTTTTTAATGTTTTGTTTTGGTGGAGAGTTGATGTATATACCTCTTTGTTTTTAATCTTTTTGCAAAGCTGTCTCCTATAAGCAGCATATTGCTAGATTTTCCACACATATAGATTAGCAGTCTCTTTACAGAGACTACTTATTTAGGTTTATTTCTATATATTTTCTTTTTTCTAAATGCAGTATTTCCCTTTGTGTCTGCGCTGCCCACCTTCCTGCCTCCTATTATATGGGTAAGATGTGTACACTCTTTTTTTTTTAAATGTATTTGCATTTTTTTAAAAAGATTTATTTATTTATACATACAAGAACCAGGGCACAGGCCAGATGTGCAGGAGGGTGAGAGGATTTACCAGAGACAGAGCAGGGAACAGAACAGCAGACTGACTGAAATACACTGCTGAGAGGAGCAGCTGATGAGACAGAAGAGGTCTACTGCGCCATGTGGGTATCTCCACAGTCGGCCGGGCTTGAACACACACCACAGAGGCTGTGGACAGCTTCACAGCCCTGTGCTTAACTGCCTACACCACCAGGGAGGCCCAAGTAATCTATACTTCTTTGCTTATTCCTGCTCCTGTCCTCATCTCCCAACCTCCACATCCTCTTAGATCAGGCAGCTGAGTAGTACTGCTAGGTTAATCTGCCTACCTCATATCCAGTACCTTTTTCCTACTTTGAAATCGAATACCTATTTCTCATTGGGTATATTACTGTTCAGGATAAACATGTACTCTCTAGCTTCCTTGGCAACTAGGTATACTGAATGAGAAGTAGCTGAAGTTCTGTGTAAAACTTCCAGGAAGTCTCTTTAAAGGGGTAGAACTTCAGCTGCCAACTTGGACCAAGAAGATGGATGATGCTAAGAATGGCAGAAGACAGACAGAAAGAACCTGTCCCTAATAACCTCAGAGCTGCTGTACTAGTCCTGGGATAATTTCTTTCGTACTTCATTTACAGGAAAGAAAAGTAAATGTTTCTCTTGTTTGAGCCACTAATTTGGGGATCTCTTTTACTTGCAGCTGACTATAATTCCTCATATAGAAATTATAGATAGCTCTAGAATTTTAATTTTTTAAAAATGCACATTTCATTACCAGTTTTAGAAAACAAAGGCAATTCTTTCTAATTAAGTAAATCTATTTTACAATAAATATACTTTACAAATGTTTTATTAATATATTTTATAAAATTTCAAGTTTAACTGCTTCCTGGGTCACATGTCTTCCTTCTAGGTTAATGTTTTTTCTTTTTTTTTTTTTAATTTTTTAAAAAAAGATTTATTTATTTATTTATACAAGCACTGGGCACAGTCAGAAGCATGGGAGGGTGAGAGAATTCACCAGAGCCAGAGCGGGGAACAGAACAGGCAGAAGGACCGAAATACACTGCTAAGGGGAGCAGTGGGAGCGGCAGGAGAGGTCTGTCACCCCATGTGGGACCCTCGCTGGTGGCCGGGGATCGAACCGGTGCTGCAGAGGCTGCGGGCAGCTTCGCAGCCCAGCGCTCAACCGCTGCACCACCAGGCGAGGCCCGGTTTATGTTCTTTCTTGTTGGATGAAGCTGACAGGCAGAGAGGCTGAGATGTCAGAGGAAGAGTTCTAGTGGTATTTTTGTCTTTGGTTCTGGTGTCCTTACCAGGGCCTTCCTGGAGTTTTGATTATACAACAAACTGTGTTCATATATTGTCACCTGAGGTCAAGAATCCTCATGAAAAGAAAGAGAAGCTACTGAACAGATCTGTTTTTGTGGCATTTGCCTAATTTATCCAGGGGGAAGTAACTAGAAATAGTATAGATTTAAATTCTTAGAGAGGACATTGATTTTTTAAAAAGGATAATAATGAAGACTACTATACCCAGGAAAAGTACCAAAGGAGAAAGATAAAAATAAATGAACCAAAAATAATGAGTCCCAGAATGCTGCCTAATTTATCAAACTTGTCAACAGTAGTTTAGAGTAGAAAAGAGAAGAAAGGTGTTCTTTAAGGAAAAAACACACAAAAGTAATCAAATAGTATTAGACCTTAAAGGAAGAGTAGAAATCAGAAATAACTGTCAATAACATAGCTCTGAAATATCCTAAGGACAATACTAAAATATTAAACATCCTTTTAAAACTCTGGCTATTTTGCATACAAGTAAAATATATGATGGAATATTACATGTTAATTCAATATTATTTTTAAAAACCAGGTCCTGTCTTCAGCACAGGGCTGAGTTCATTTTGTCAGACACATGATATATTTTTGAATTTTCAAGGTCTCAGTAAGACCATGTTGACTTAACTACAATGGAGGGTAAAACGCCTGAACATAAATAAAGCATTTCATCTGGGACACAAACAATTGTTTCATCCAGCCACATTTAAAACACAGCAAAAACTCCACTTAGAACAGAACCTCTAAAATCACTTTAAATATATGTTCTGCATTTACTATGATTATCTCAAAAGCAAATTATATATATATTCTTTATGCCATACATAAAAGGGAATCTATGAATTAAAATGATATTTAGAACAAAAGGGAATTACCTTCGATGCGAGGTTGTCTACCAAGGCAATCATGGAGTTCTTAAACAAGGTGGCAGCCGTGAGGGGTCGCTTGGTCACCTCTGTGATGCTCAGTTTGCCTTCCGGCCACATATTCTTTAGCACAGGATCTGAACTGAGAAGCAGAGGGCAATTCAAATGTGACATTCAAATAAGCTGCACAAGAACTGGTGGCCAACCCTGCTACAATGAAATCTGAGGGTCACAACTAGACACAGACGGAACTCACAGGCCTCACTGGAGAAGTGGTTCCACCCAGAAAATGATGCTGAAAGCTAGCAACAGATACTGAACTACAGTGGAGAAGACGTGTCCAAGCTATACTACATTTTAAAAATCCTATAAATTTCTTTAAAGTGACACTTCTATTATTGCTATTATTATGATTACCATCTAGGGCCCTCAAATAGTTTACGTGGCTCTTACAATATAACAACAATAGATGACTGTTATAAGATAGGACATCACTATAATAGGAAAATGACCTCCAATGTCATGGCAAAAAAGTGAAAGCATCTTCTAACTGAAGCAAGTACTCACACTTACTTCGTAGGTAATGCTACCAAAAGTCAGCTCTTTCTAAAAATAGAGATGGGAATATAAAGTAACCATTTTTTACATTGTCTTCTAGTAAATCCTTTCACTGCAGGTGAATTTATAGGTGGCACTGGCAGTTACAATATTTTATTGGTGTGACACTAAGAATGTTGCAGTCCAATTTCTTAAAATGTTTTTCAAGCCAGTTTTTGTGCTAAAAACCACATATTTGCTATTTGGCTCTATAGAGTTGCTTTGCTCCTGCACTAATCCTTGAGTTTGGGCTTACGTGACTCCACAGTGGAAGATGGAGCTGTTCTCAGTGTGCTGAACCTCTGGCCACGATAAATCCACAGAGGTAGTGAATGCCATCATCACTCAGCCCCGCTGCCTCCCTCGAGCATACCCTGACATTGCTACTGGCCAACTGAGGCTGTTTATTCAATCTTAATTTTTGACATTTTCCACATAGAGCAATGACAGACTCTCATTTTCCCCTTAAAATTGATGCATCTTATCTGGATAAATGCTCTCAAAATGCCTTTTCCCTGTGACCAGCACCTCCATGTCTCTCCTCTCACAATTACTTGTGTCTAATTTGCTAGGGATGATGACTCCGTCAAAGTTCTGGGTGGCTTCAACATCCACACAGATTACCTACTTTATAGAAAAACTCCTTGAAAGAACTGTTTAAACACATGTGTCTCCATGTTCTCATTTGCCTACTTTAGTCTGATATCTACTTCATGACTGCTAAAGCCATGTCACTGAGAGGCCCACTCATCTTCACATTAGCAAATCCACTGGTTAATCTCAGTCCTCACTCCACTCCAGCTTTTGACCAGTACTGACACAGTTTATCATTACTTTCTTCTCAAAGCACTTTAGTTTATGGCTTGGCTTCTGTGACACCAGACTTGTGGTTTTTCTTCCTCCCTCACTGGCATGCTCTCTCTTTCCTTCACTAGTTCTTCCTTCCTTGTTTGAGTCTAAATGTTGGCAAGTCTCAGGGATTAGACTTTTGAGTTCTTCTCACGCTTACTTTTCACCTCTGCTCACCCTAGACCATCTCATTTAATTGCATAGCCCTAAATGCCATCAATATCTCAATGGCCATGGGTTTATGTCTCTAGTCCCACCTTCACCATGAGTTCCAGATGCAATTGCCTATATGGCATTTTCAACTGGATGTCCAATACACATCTATCAAAACAAAATTCTTGGTATCCCCCACCGAATTAGCTCCTCTTCTTGTCTTTCCCACATCAAGCATCCCTTCCCCATTGCTTTGGAATCATCTCTGATTTCTGTTTTTCTCTCACATCACACATCCTATCCATCAACAAATTTTATTAGCGCCACTTTCAAAATATCACCCAATTTGACCACTTTTCATCATCTCTGCCACTACCATCCAAAACTCAGCTTGGATTACTAACCTAGCTTCCAAACTGTCCTTCCTATTTCTACTCTTGCCTTTTATTGTATATGTTTTACATGGCAGCCCTGGGATTTTTTAAAATATAAATTATATCATTTGAAAAATTCCAGTGGCTTCCCTTCATACTTTATCCTTACCTTGCCTCATGGATTCTTCACGATCCAGGTCCTGCTTAACTCTGAATTCATTCCTTCCTACTCTTCCCACTTCTCAACCCCATTTGCCTTCATGCTTTTCTTCATATACCCCAGCTCATTCTCACCTTAGGCCTTGGTACTAGCTGCTCTCCCTGCCTGGACTGCACTTCCCCCAAACATCCATGGCTCACTCCCTCACTTCACTCAGGTTTCTGCTCAAATGTCACTCCTCTGAAAAGGCCTTTCCAACCACTCTTTTTCCTCCCCTGCCCTTTTTCATCTGTACCCTCCACCTCTGATGCTTTACTTTTCTTTACACAATGTCACTCCCTAGAAGTGAGTTGTCTTCTTGTTTACTGCCCACCACTCCCACCAGAATGAAAGATCTATGAGGGCAGGAACTCTATCTAAATTCTTTTCCCAGTTATATCTGAGAGTATGAAGAATATGTGGCTCAGATGGGCTCAATACATTTTGGATGGTCTGTTGACCAACTCACAGAGAAGACTTCACAAATGAGTGACTAGGGTTTTTGAATTTAAAAGAAGCAGCTGGTCAAGAGTCTCTTCTCTTTTTCATGGGGCTTTTTTCCAAAATATTCATACTAAGTTTGAACTTGTTATTATTTGTCTGGTTTTCTTTCAACACAGCCTTTTCACATTTCCTTGATTGTGAGCTGTTCTGTTCCCCCTGTCCAGATCTGTCATCATTTACACTAGATGCACCCTGAAAGGTCTCACAGTCGGGGGCAGACACTATAGTCAGAATCTGAGTGTGTAGTGATTTTAGCAGGGTCAGATGTTAACTGACACCCTCCCATTACCACTGGCCTAGCCTAGGGATAGCTAGTACCCTGGCAGGGGGTGCTGAAGGATGGCAGCAGTATACAGAGAAACTGAGGCAACCCAAGGGAAATCAAGAAAACCATATTAGTAGCAGGTTTCTGCTCTAAGTTGAAGGATTGTATAATCAGAAAGTAATATGTTGTATTCATTAAGCATGATTAAGAAGAACAAGAAAATCTGCCAGAAACTCTTAAAATTTTCACATAAAATTACCATGTATATACATGTTATGCAATGTATACGTCTAAAAGCTTAATTTAAAGATGATTGAAAAACTTTACTCTTACCTGTTGTACATGAGGCGCTTGAAATCTTGAAATAAAGTATCTTTATTTTTGTCAATAAAACCAATGACAGAATAGCTAAGGGAGAGAAAAAAAAAAATAGGATACATGCATTATTCACCAAGCAAGAGCAACATTTAAGTTTTTCTAGACATCTACAAGCCTTTCTACTGTTGACTATAATCAATCATCTATAAAGCTAACATGGTCTACCCTGTGCTATGTTAAAGATGATCAAATTTATCAAGTACAGGGGCTATTGCTTCACTTCCTCAAAAGAAAAGTAAATATCAACGCCATCATTATGTATAAGACCATAATTTTCTACTAGTCTATTGCTTACCTCAAGAAGATGACTTTTTAAGATAGCGACATTTATCATTCAGCATTTGTAAGATAAAAGCAAAACAGCGACAAACAGGAACTAACGGTCTCATCCGTGGGGAGGTGAAGTGACCTGCCTAAGGTTTGCTCAGTGTGTTCAGGGTGGGATGAGAGAATCCAAGAACTGCAAAGGATGGTAACATCTGGATAAGCAGAGGAGAAAGTGGAAGGCAGATCACACAGAGAAACATTAAAGGCAGGGACAAAAGCAGGCACATGCATGGGGTTCTTAAGAGAAAGGAGAAGGCCAGGAGTGACAGCATACAGGGAGTGTGGTCTTGAAAGTCAGCTGAGGTTGCAATTGCTAAGAAGGGTAGAAATGGGAGCTGTCCTACTGCAGTGACAGGCATGGACTCAAGAGTAAATTTCAGGGTTGAAGTATAAAAGTAATCAGGGATTCTGGATTATTAAATCAAAGGTTTAAGAGGATGAGCAAATAGTAACTCTAGATGCATCTGCTCCTCAGAGCTCTGCCGTCTTGCCTGCCAGTATTTTCTTCCTTGACAATCACATCAAAGTAGACAAATCTCAGATCTCTACCCTGACCTCTCACTGATATTTTAGTCTTACATAGTTAATTCTGAAAAAAATTCCTTCATGCTGTGCTGCTTGTGGGCAGTTAGTCCAAAATTATTCCCTTGCCTCCTCTAACCTAGGTCTAGGATTCTTAGTGCTTTCAGTCACCTGACTTTTAATTTGTTATCTAACCCATAATATTCAAACTTCAAGGTTTGTATTTTATCTTTAACATTCACAGTGATTTGATCTCAATCTACTTGCCCAGGCATTTCTACTTTTCTAGACTACAAAAAGGATACACTCCAGTCAAATGGTCTGAGCTGCTATTTCCTGAATATTTTTAGCACCTTCCCACTCCTTCCTATAAAAATAATTCCTAGCATCTAAGAACCAGCATCAGCCTTACCCATATTTATCACATACAGCTTAGAAGTATTATATCATTTGCTTATTCTGAATTCAGATAACACTTATTATTACTCACATGACAATTATTTTATACCATCTTTTGCTGTATTAATGTATGCATGTAAATGCATGTACAGGTGTATATTTATTTGAACACAATATACATACCTATAAGTATACATAAATATACACAACTATGCATGATTGTGAGCATCTTACATAGAAAGCTCTTTGTGGACAGGGATCATACCTGATAAGGTATCATGTACAGAGAAGACACCCAGCAAAAATCTAGAAAAGGATCAAAGGGCTTAAGGAAAGAAGAGGCAGTCTGAGGCTGGACTAACCCACAAGGAGGTGAACTAGCAATCTGAACTGGGAGCCTGGGAACCTGGCAATTGTCTGTTATTCTATAAACTTGCTGTGTGACCTTGGGTAAGAATTTTACACACTCTGAACAAATTTCTTTAAAAAACAAAGGGCTGGCCTACATTTTTACTATCTAAGCCTCTTTTCAGCTTTACACCTATGTCATTCTAAGGTTTATGAAAGCCCCCCTGTAAAGGTGAGGCCTGGATTTTCAGCGGAAGAGACCTCTATAGCAGTGGGTTTCCCCTCTTCAGTATTCTGGAACCTGGGAAGAGGATAAGAAAAAAAGGGAAGATGGTACCATTCCAGCACTAAAGGCTAATTAGACAGATGGAGTGATGATTTTGATCCATATTATTTTATGATTCTGGAGATTTAATTTAAACCAGGAACAGCTATTAAAATATCTTCAAAAGTCTTTCCAGAATTTATAGAAATAATCATTTGCTTTATTTTTCTGGCTCTCTTCCTGTCATGGGTTTTAAGAATAGAATTCCTAAGGTTAAAGCATAAAGAAAAAGGAAAAAGAGAGAACTTTAAAGTAAGGAGTGTGTTCAGTGGAGAGTGAAAGCATACTAAGTGTGTAGGCTGAGAAATGGTCCCCTGAAAGACATTACTAAATTCCCTGGAAACAAGGAATGTTGCCTTATATGGTAAAGAAGTAACTACATGAAGGATTTTGAGAGGAGCAGCTTATCCCATGCTACCCAGGTGCCATCACAAGTGTAGCCTGAAAACAGAGGCAAAGAGAGTTTTAGCATGGACACGCACACAGCAAAGTAAGAGGCAATGTGACCACAGAGGCAGAGGCTACAGCGATGTGGCCACAAGCCAAGGAATGCCTGCAGCTGCCAGGAGCTGGGAAAGGCAAGAACAATCCCATAGAGTCTCGAGAGGGACTGTGGCCCTGCTGGCCCCTAGATTTCCAACTTGTGGTCTCTGGGCACTGTGAGAAAATTAATTTCTGTTCTTTTAAGCTACCAGTTTGTGGTCATTTGTTACAGCGGCCATTGGAAACTGAATACTAAGGTATTTATATTTCTTAGTAATATTTTCATATCCATTTCTTCTTGCACTGTAATCAGAAAATGTGGTGAGTGAGAATTTTACTTTTTCAAATAACGTTTTGAAAAACAATACAGTAGAACTGGTTTTTGTTCCCACAGTTACCCAGCTACTGCAGTTCTTCGCACACAGTGGTGACTATCACTGCTGAGTATCACTGTGACTATCACTATCAGAGTGACTATCACTCTGACTGCCTGTCAGAGCTCACTCTCTCCTCTTTCCCCAGCTCTTTCTCCTGATGTTTACTGTCAGGGCTCAGCCTGGGCATCACTTCTTGCAGGAAGACTTCTCTATGCTCCTCACTCTGAATTCATTATTGCTCTTCAGTGTTTCCATAATGCTTTGTGCCTCTCCAGTTTAACCCTTTCTCTTTGTGACATGCCTGCCTGTATCCTCCACTGAACTGTCAGCTGCTTCAGGGAAAGGCCCATCTATGTACCTTGGTTTGTCCATCAGCTGATTGTGACAGAGTGCTGACAACACCAGGGGCTATGCATGGCCACAGAGGGTGTGCTCAGTGTTTGAAAAGCAAAGGATGAATAAGTTGTGCAATTTTTTTTTTTAAATGAAGAGATTAAAATATGCTGGCATACAAAATGACTGAAAGTGAATGAACAGGAATACAATTTCTATTTTCCCTGGTTATAGTCTCTGAGATGAGGCTGCATGCAGACTGTCATGTAAGATACTAGGGTAAGATGTACTCACATGACATCACCCGCATAATGTCGGATTCGAAAATCTCGATCAAACTCCAGGATCTTGTCTGAGGCACAGAGCTAAAAAATCAAGAAGGAGATTATTTTAAAAACATGTATGTTCACCTTCCTGAATATATATTCCCACTAAAAATTAGATGATAATAATGTCACAAATCATGCTATCATTATGAATGAAATCACACTGTGTGGGGCTTGCTTTGAATATTTGGCTTATTTGAAGACCACAGTCTTTCACCAGAAATCCACATAGCTAGGCTTCATTTCCCAGTCATCCTTGCATTTGGAAATGGTCAACTGACCAAGTTCTGGACAATGGAAGTGAGGTGCTACCATTCTAGGCCAAAGGTAGTTAAGAAGTGGGTATTCTCCTCAGTACTTTGTTTTCTCCTCCCACTAGTTGGATGCAGAGGACAGTCTTTCAAGGATGGAAGAACTAGGAGATGGGAAAAAATATGGGTCCCTGAGAAAGAACAGACTTCTATTGTTTTATGAAACTCAAATCTTGACACGGTCTAGTCTACCCTGTCTGATACTGTTTTTTTCTCTACATGTTCCACTTGTGGAAGACCACGCTGAGGACATGCTATCAGCCAGGCACACATATATCATTCAGTCCTCATTACTGATATTTAAGTATTGCAAGGTCTTTTTCACATACATGGAAGCTAAGACTCAAAGAAGTTAGGTAGTTGGTCCAAGGCCACATAATTTTAAGTGGGGCTCTGGGAAAGAATGTTCTGCTCCTTGCTCTGTCTCTGGTGAATCCTCTTACCCTCCCGCGCCTCTGGCCTGTACCCCAGCTCTTGTATAAAAATAAATAAATCTTTAAAAAAAAAAGTTATTTGCACTACAAAACAGTGTGCCTCATATAGCAACATGGAATTATGAAAGGGTCTCCTTTCTTCATGGAAGTGAAGGACCATGAGGCCTATGTTCTCTGGCCTATGGTTGTTAGACAAACTGACATTGCAGGGAGCACTTGGGGATGATGATGTGTCTCTCCTTGGAGAAATGGCAAACGTTTCACATGCCAGGCACCACACAAAGGTCGGCCCACCACACTGCCGCCAATTATTACAGAAATGAGATGCTTATAATGTGAAGTAGGGAGTCAAAAGGATGCCCGTTCATTTCAGGAATAAGTTTCCTTGTAATAACTGCAATTACAGCTAGAATTTCTTTATTTTCAAGAAAGTCACATAATCTGAAGAACTATGGCAGAGCACGCAAACTACATTTGATAACTGAGGAGAACAGTAAAAAGTCAAGGACAAAAGCTGTTTCAATGCCAGCATTATCAGATGCAGGAGCAAAATTCTAGCACATGAACAAGGACTCTGTACCTATTGGTTATAAATGACATCATGCTTTCTAAAGAATCATGTTCATTTTTCCTATTTCTAGCAAATTGAATAGTCTGGAGCTCCCTCTCCTGGATATTATGATTTTTATCAAACTTGTCCTATAAACCAGAGATGCTGAATTTACCCACAACAATACATAATTTCATGGATAATTATGGCCTTTCTTTCCTAGTTGAGGGACACTCTTTTAATCCAACACATGAAGTCATTTAATACTGTCATATAATGAGGAGACTCTTACAGATCAAAATAAGAGAAAGTATTCATTAAACACATTACCTTTCGGCTAGAGAAATGACCATGCTTGGCCAATTTACTGTTAAGTGCTTCGAGGAACATTTCATCTGTCACTTTGCCGACATTCATGCAGGCGTCATCTAGGATGGCGATGATGCCCTTGTGCTGCTGCTCCACCAGGTCCACGATGATCTGGTTGTTGAAGTAATCTATCTGTAGGAAAGCAGGTGCAGGCAAGTAAGCACCAATGTCTCCATATGTATCAGGGTAAGTAAAGCTACATGGTGAATAACATCAGTGAGGTCTGACACTAAAGTGAGCATGTCCTACCAGGTTAATTTTTTAATGTCTTTGTTAACTTTGTATCATGAAACATTTTGTCTTAGATGAGTATAGCTAAAGCAAAAATGATAAAATAGACATTTCTCCTATTACCAATTTCTGTTTTAATTATCTCTAAATCCTGCACCTAGCCCTACTCCTTCATACTCTCAGCCCCCCAATCTGTTAATTATTAGCCACATGATCCAGATTTCACTGAATAACAATAACCTGATATTTAACTTATTGAGATTAAGTTATTATGTAAAGCTTGCACTTTTAGTTAGATGGTTCTGGATGACTCAAATCCAAAAGAGCATCTTCTCCACTTTCTCCAAATTGAAAAAGCATATATGGATCTAACAGAGTTTTGATATTTGTTGGGGTACGATCTAAAACATTTAATTCTGAGATGTAAGTATCTGTAACAGATAATAATAAGCTTTTTTTTCCCCCATGAACTGGATGATGCTGTAATTTCAGGCTTTTTAGCAACTTCAATATACATAAGGTGAAAATTCCTCTTCTACACCTGCTTATTCTGGTAACTGGCAGCATAAAATCAGTACTCCCACAGAGAGCACACACTGGCCAAACTCAGGAAAGCTGTATATCATTTGAAGATGGGCACATTATTATACATGGAATCTTATGTGTTGACAAGTCCCATCTCACTTTGACATGAAATTCATGTAGATTTAGATAGATACCTAAACTGAGAGTTGTCTCCATTGCTTTCTGTAAGATCTATACACTCATAATAGGCTATTAAAGTGCTCTGCATATTCCAGTCCCATGCTATTTAACATTCAAAGACCTAGACCAGTTATTTGTCTGTGGCTTTTAGCTCCATGCCTACACTTCCAAGTTCTTCTCTTTCCATGGACTGAAAGTCTGCAAACTGGGTGGCTTTTACTTTCTTTTTAATACTTTTCTGTTTTGTCTATATCAGTGATTCACAGACGCTGACTGTGCTCCCCCTAGCCCCCACTGGGGTACTTGGCAATGTCTGGAAACATGTTTTGGTAGTCACGACTAGAGTTACTGGCATCCAGTGGGTGGAGGCCAGAGATGCTGCTAAACATAGAGCAAAGCACAGCTTTCCACAGCAAAGAATTACCTGGTCCAAGATGTGAGTAGCACAGAGATGGAGACGACCTGGTCTAAATATTTACCTTTATTGTGAGCATGGACTACATTTCCAATTAGGGAGAAAGCATAAATTAGTAATAACTAGGGGAAAAATGCAAAAAAAATACCCCCAAATACTCAGAAAGTAGGAACTGAGAAAGTAGGTAATGTTAGGCTTTTGGACTATGACTAAATTTTCTGTCCTAAGGACCAAAGAATTAAGTTCCCTGAAATTCTAATTGTATAACTAAAAGCCACTTAGTTTTTACTGAAGAATCCAGTAACTTTTAGTTTGGGAGTTAATTTGGCTTCAAATATTGCTTGAAGTAGTGGTTTTCAAACCAATTTGTTCCAGCAAACTGGCATTCCCAGCAGATTTCTTCAGATTATAGAGGGAAGGATAGACATGATGGGGTGAATCGGGGGCATAGGGCTTAGGCCTTCCTCTTCCCACTCCAAATTGAGCAGCTTTCTGCATGAGTCAAGTCCTTGATAGCTAAAATGGACTTATAAAGTACAGTACCAAAAGCCTTAAAAAGTAACCAATTAAGGAGACAATCAAACATTATTACCCTGACGAGGCTAACAGCCAGTTCACATACCACCTATAAAACAGACTGGCAGAAAAACATTGATCCCAAATCCAGTCAGGCCCCAAATCTAACAACTAAAATACAGAACATACAAGGAACAGTCCTCTGTTTTCTGCATTAGATGACATCTCAGGAATCTGACAGCAAAATCCAGGCTGTAGGAAACTCTATAGAGCAATGATTTGTTCTTTTCAACAAAAGATTACAAGGGAAAAAAAGAAAGAGCCAGATGGAGGAGAAACATGTACACATAGACGAGAAACCTTGCCTATGCAGCATAAGACCCTCATTTGGAACCAAATTCAAATTGTGAAAACAAAAATAAGGCAACCGAGGAAGTATTAAACTGTGAACACTGAATGGACGGAGATTTGGTAACATTAAGTAATTACTGCTATTTTTTTCAGTGTGATAGTGGTATTATGGTTATGGTTTCTGTACAATTCTTTAATCTTTTAAAGAAAAACAATGACGTGTTTAGAGATGAAACAATACGGCATCTGAGATTTGCTTTGGAATAATCTGGGGATAGGTGAGTAGGGTAACAGAAGAAGCAAGTCGCTGACAACTGTTGAAGTCGGCTGTTTCTTATATTATGGCCTCTGCTCTTATGTATGTTCAAAATTTTCCATAAGAAATTAAAAAAATTAAATACTATATTCAGAAGTCTGAGGTTTTTAAAGGAAATACTTGCCCAGATTCTATCTAATTTGGGGACCTTGCCATATAGTTGGTAACTTGTTATCTCGGGGTTTGTCTTCTATTTCCTCTAGGACATATTTCCTCTTGGTTTATCTCACTAAGAATTTTTGCATTTCTAGGGTTTTTATTCCTCTTTCAGATGTTTGGAATCGCTTGCTACCATTGCTGATTTTTCCCTTTAGCAACTATGCCTGTGGAATTTGATATTCTGATTGTTAAAAGGCTATATTTTTGGCCAGTATCCCCAAATTACATCTGAACACAAGTTTTATCATTATATTTGCTGCAAAAAAGTTTAAGCTTCAGCTATAATTGTGTATTATACAATAGATTTATTTTAAGAAAACGCATATAAATTTAATTGAATACATCTTAATGTGCTATAAAAGTTTACCGTTTAAATCAAAATTGTAGGTAATCCAATTATAAAGTAGTAATGCACACTTTGGCTTATTTGTAAGTAGTAACATACTTGAACTTTCAAAATTTTTTAATTACAATAATATACTTGAAAGAAATTTTTTTGTGGTATTCTAACGTTTAACACACATAGTGGAAAGCAAAGATACAATTTGAGGCAAGAAAGCTATTTAATACACCACACCACTGTCTCTTTTTTCTGAATGAGAGCAAAGAGTTCACAGAGAACCAGGAGAAGAGAGGTGACAACTGCAGTGTGTCACAAATAAATCAGAAAATAAAAATAGAAGACAAGCATTTTTAGACATGGGTTTCAGAGGATATGAACATTAACTGAAGACAATAAAGATTCCATTTATCTTACACAGTAGAGAAGGAAAACTAGAATAAGAGGAGAAAAAGGAAGAAAAGGAGAAAGGAAAACAAACTGAACCTGGAAGCAAAGCTCAATTTAAGGCAGAAGCCGCTACTCTGAAGATCTTGCAGTAGGATGTTCAACTCTGATACTTGAATCAGACCGTATGAACCAGAAAACCCATGTGTGAAAAATGTTAAGCTTGCTGATTGTAACTCTGCATTTTCTGGGCACTAACAAGAGCACCTATCTAATTAGAGAAACCCCACCTATCAGTCCTGAAAACAAGCTGTATTTACATTAAAAGTAAAATCAGATGCTTCGAGCACCCAAGAAGGGTATAAAAAAAATCTAAAATGTGAAGACTTGATGTTCTCCACAAGATGTGAAACACATGAAGACATTTCCCACCAGAGCCCACTCACGTGCTTCCAGGGGATGCCTTCCCGCTGGTATTCCTCTTGTTCCTGCTTCAGAACCAGCTGTATAAATAGCTGTTGCAGCTTCTCATTGCAGTAATTGATGCAGAATTGTTCAAAGCTGCAAGAAAGGGAATAAATTATGTTTAAAGAAATAAAAAAAAATGGGGTTTTAAGTATCTTATTGAGTTTACCTGTTGTTGTCAAAGATTTCAAAGCCATAGATATCTAGGACACCAATAACAGTGTTTTTCCCATGGATTGTGGTATCATAATTCTTGACCTCTATAATATCATTGATGCGGGTTACAATCCAACAAAAAAGGCGCTCATATATTGCCTGTGAAGAAAATAACATCGTAAATTTTTGCTCATTTGGGAATGAGTCCTCTGTTTAGATTGGCGAGAGAAGTTTTAAATTCCTATTTTTCTTCTTCTCACTGTTTAGCATAGCTGTTATTACCCTAAGCAGAATTAGAAATGTAGACCATCTGTTAAAATAACTATGTGATGTATGCAAAACTGAAGGAAACAGTTGGGATTTTTAGGAGATTACTGTATGTCATACACACTTGTAGGGTAAGGAAAAATGTCAGGCTTTTCTGCCCTCCCGCCATCAGGACAGATGATGGATCCTTGCAGTCCTGAATGCATGCCTGATGGCGGGCACCTGGAATAGGGTGTGGGCATAGGTAGATGGGATTCACCTGGGCTGAGACTGGCCTTTTTAAGGGTGGCATCACGGGGCCGCCAGTAGAAGCGAAGAACGAACAGAAGCCGAGAGAGAAGCAGAGAACTCTGGAGAGCACAGCTAGGTGAAGACTTGCTGGGGGCTGGGAGGCCTGCCAGCCTCCCGGCCCCCCAGCACCCTTGCCTGCCATGTGCCTGCTAAATCCCAATAAAAGCCTGCAAAAAAAACCACTGAGGGCTCCAGAACGCCTCCTTTGCCCGGTCTGCTGGATCTTAGAGGGCCTGCTCAGTGCCCCTTCCTGCCCCTACAATTGGCATAAGTTGGCAAGATGATCCATGCAGACAGGTATTGGAGTCCTCCGAAGACCTGGAGGGACTAAGGAGTAACAGACTGTGTGTGCCTGTGACGACGCTGGAGGTGTCATGGCGGCATAGGAGATGGACGAGATCCAGAGCTGCAGGACGAGACCTGGTGTGAAGGAGATACCCGAGAGGACCAGCCAATGACCCCTGAGGCAGCAGAATCGTTGGGAAAGAGAGGACCACGATTCGGAGCTCGCCAGTGCTGATGCAGGGAGAGGCCAACAGACTTGGACTGATGGACTTGGACTGATGAGCTTGGACTGACAATCCTGCCAGAAGGCGGAGGACCTTGGCAGGTTATGTTTTTTTGAGAATCTGGGGGTGGCCAGTGGGCCTTGATGGCCAAAAGCAGTCTGTGTATGCCCAGCAGCCAGGCAGAGGAGAAAAGCCAACTGAGAAGGCAAAAGCTGGTACTGATGTTGAGTTTGGTAAGCCCTGAGTGGCTGTTAAGCACTAAGTAAACCAAGGAAGGCCAGTGAGTCTCGTAAAATCATCTGTGGGTGATGCCCTGCTCGTTGTCGAGTGAGGGTGAGGAGCTGAGGAACCCGTCCTTGGGGGACGGGTGGGGAACGTGGCTTGGGGTGGAGCCCAATCCGAATGTAGACTTTGGATCCCTGACCCATGTGCTTGTGCAATGGGTTGGCCTGAGTGCAGGGGTCTGCGAGTCGCATTGGTGGCTATGAAGGCCGAATGATGGAGCGACTGCAGACAGAAACCCTGAGGGTTGGCGATTACCCCCAACAGAATAGAATCGCCAATCCCAGAGTGAGCGCATCCTGGGGGTGGATGAGGTGTGTGGCTTGTAGCCGAGACTACAGCCAGAGGTCAGGAAGCCTGATGGCTCCTGGTGTGTTACAGTAGATGCCGTGAGTGATTCCCCTCCCTTGTATGAGCAGTGCCTTCGGCAGCAGATTTGGTGGCTCATCTGCTGGTACCAATAATTGTCTTTTGCACTAGGTTGGGGCCCTGCCTGGACTTATTTGTGTTCTGTTGTATTTTGTTGTTATATTGTGATGTATTTGCTTTTGTGGGCCATGGCTGCATTGTTTATGTTTGCTAAGAAAATTGTACATATGAAGACTACATGGCAGAAAACCCTGAGGGGGTGGACTGTAGGGTAAGGAAAAATGTCAGGCTTTTCTGCCCTCCCGCCATCAGGATAGATGACAGATCCTTGCGGTCCTGAATGCATGCCTGATGGCGGGCACCTGGAATAGGGTATGGGCATAGGTAGATGGGATTCACTTGGGCTGAGACTGGGCTTTTTAAGGGCGGCGTCACGGGGACGCCAGTAGAAGCGAAGAACGAACAGAAGCCGAGAGAGAAGCAGAGAACTCTGGGGAGCCCAGCTAGAGTGAAGACCTGCTGGGGGCTGGGAGGCCTGCCAGCCTCCCGGCCTCCCAGCACCCCTGCCTGCTGTGTGCCTGCTAAATCCCAATAAAAGCCTGCAAAAAAACCACTGAGGGCTCCAGAACTCCTCCTTTGCCCGATCTGCATGGGATCAGAGGACCTGCACTGTGGCCATTACTGCCGCCTCTACACTGCAGTCCAACATCATTCCAACAACATTCTCCAGGTGTGCTTTTGCTTCTGTGTCCAGCTATGGCATCAGTTTGCCTCTTTCCTCTTTCAAGTTACTTCATTGCTTTATTGGTAATTTCATCGACTATAAAAAGTGGGGAACCTATGGATTAATATGTATGCTCCATTAAAGCTCTATGGGTTCTAAAACTATAAACATTGGTTTATAATGCTAAATAAAGGTCTGAGGCAGAAGGCCACAGTTTGAAATACCACAAGAATCAAATGCATATCCAGTGCACAAGGGTGCACATACCAAGACACACCTGGAGAAAGGCACCACACCCCAAACCATCCCAGTAACACATGCTCTGCCACACCAGGCTTTGGAAAGCCCTTCCGATGGCCTCCTTCCAGCCACCTGCTGCCCACCTATACACATTGCCTCATATTTCACTTCCTCTCTACTACTCTTCGATCACTCCAACCTTCTCTAATTTCCCTCTACTCCACTGAGATGATTTGTCAAAGACCCCAACACTGCTACACAGACACTTTCTGTTCCTCAACATAGACATCTAACTAGGATATTCAGCATTGCTCAAACTAGTTTCTAACTCTCTTCTCACGAAGTTCTCCTTTATGGGATTTATGATAGCAAACTGTTGTAATCCTCCCCTAATTTCATCAGCTGCTCCTTCTTTGTGACTTTTAGTGGGGTCACCCACCTACCCTCCACCTGACCTCTGATAGCTGGAGTACCTGCTGGTGCTCATCTCGTCACTCTAACACCTTCTCTCTGAGGCATCCTAATACTACTCCCAGAAGAATTATCCCAATACAGACCTCTCCTCTGAGCTTCAGACTCATTCCTCACCGCCCACCTGACATACCCTTAGATGTCTCACTACCATCTCAAACTTAAGTCCTGTTAGGATTCTTAATCATCCACCTTCCAATACTGTTCCTATCCTACTTTTAACCATGAATAAATGGCATCAGAAACTTAGAAATGTACTTAGTCAACAAATATTTGTTAAGTATGAGCAACACATAGTTTGTTGGATAGACAATACTACGCAAACACAAACATGGCTTATTCTCCAAGAAGCTTACCGAGTAGGGTGAAGGGGAAAGTCATACACACAGAAATTACTAATTGTGAGATGCATGGGTCCTGAGGTGAATTTAATCTGTTCAGTGTTCAGAAAGGTCAGGGGAAGCCTCTCTGAGAAAGTAAGCTGAGATTTTAGGAGGATGAGTGAGTTAATCAGGCAAGAGGGGAGAGAAAAGTAGACCATGTAGAAGAAACAACACAGTGGCAGAAGATGAAAATAACATGTAAGGCCTGAAAGACTAATGTGCTAGAGTGAAGGAGGCTAGAATATGGTATGAAATAAGACAGGAGGGGTAGGCTGGAGTGAAACCAGATTAAGGACCTATCCTTTTTTTTTTTTTTTTTTTTTTTTTATAGAGGCATGCTTTATTTGTTTGCTGGTTTGTTTGTTTGTTTTGTTTATACATGCACTGGGTACAGTCAGAAGCGCGGGAGGGTGAGAGAATTCACCAGAGCCAGAGCGGGGAGCAGAGCAGGCAGAAGGACTGAAGTACACTGCTGAGGGGAGCAGCGGGCGGCAGGCGAGGTCTGCACACCATGTGGGACCCTCCTCCGGTGGCCGGGGAGCAGCCGGGGATCGAACCGGCGCCGCAGAGGCCGCGCGCAGCTTCGCAACCCAGCGCTCAACCGCTGCGCCACCGGGGAGGCCCAAGGACCTATCCTTGATTCCGCCCCCCTAGCAGCTTCTGTGGAGTTTATTTTCCAAATAGCATCCATCTCAACTAATCCTCTTCTCCCCATTTCTACTGCTACCCTTCTCATCATAGCTGCCATCACCTCTCTTCTAATTTAAATTACTGGATAATTGAAATATCCTCTTAAGAGGGCTCCTTGCTTTCTCACTCTTGCCATACCTCCCCCATAAGATTCCCTGTAATAAGGCCAGAGTGATTGTTTTAAAATTTTAATCTTGATGATCATGCCCCTATTTAAAATCCTCCAATCTCTCTCCATTGGACCTGGACAAATTCGAATTCCACCGAAGACCAAAAATCAAACCTGAGGCAAGAGTAAGAAGAGGACTATGAAACAACTTAATCAACCAACAATAAAACTGCTATACTTGGGAAAATAAAAACATTTGCCACATAGGCAACAAAGGGTGAAGGGTATGAGCACTTACAAATTGAAAATAAAAAGACAGCAGGTACAAAGGATACACCCAAGGTAAAAAGGCTATTCTCAAGCAATTCTCAGTGTAGATTTCAATACTTTTAAAAATTATGAAAAGAAGTTCAAACACACTAGTAATAAAAATCAAAGTAATCATGAATTACTACTGTACATGACATCTGTAAATTTCAAGTTTAAAATTAGTATACCCCGTGACCCAGCCAGCTCATTCCTGGGAGTCCATCCAAATGAAATAAAGGCACCAGAGTAGAAGAATGTTCAAGAGTTTGCAGTATTATCTGTAGTGGCAAAAAAGGGAAGCAAGGTGAACGACTTCTGAGGAGGATGGTTGATAAATTTTGACACCACCACCGCTCACAGCTGTGAAAAAGACTCAAAATTCAGTCAGCTGGCTTGAAGACTCCACCTAAAGCATTCGTGAGCGAGGAAAGCAACAAGGCCACAAGGGGACCCTGAGAAGAAAGTGTCACTGGCTTCAGCTTTTCTCAGAATGTTCCTGGCCATGAAGCTCACAAGCAGGGGGTTTTAATAAGACTGTGAATGAATGAAATGTGTCATCACAGTTTTTAATAGCCCTGACCTGCTTACAAGGAACATCTGAACACACCCTCCCAGAACTTCATTAAAATGGCTTTGGAGGTCAAGGCCAGGCCGAAGGCATGGGCGGAACCCCACCTTGGCAAAGGCATCCCTGCCGTAGCTGGCTTCTTGCTCTGTGTGCTGCTTGTCGATGATGTCTCGCCCGGTGGCCACGGTCCGGTACAGGAGAGCCTTCTCCACCATGTCTGATTTAGTAGACAGCAACTCTGCGATGATGGACACGACCTTGCCATTTTCAATAAAAGGAGTGTCGCCATCCACTACAAATTTTAGATTTCCCTATACCGAGAGTGAAAACACAAAACATATCATGTCCAATGACATTCTGAGAAATTATGTCAGAGATAAGTTTGCAATTTAAAATAATTCAAGCGACCTTGTTTGTAGTACCTATTTCCCTAAATATATTAAATACATCTCTCAAAGGCAAAAGCATGTGATTCATTTTTTCCTCTTCTCCAGACATTCACCTATTTTTAAATGCTTAGAGTGTTTTTGATGAACAGAGGAGTGACATTTCTATGTAATCAAATTTATTAATCTTTTACTATAGGGTTTCTCCTTCTTTGGTGTTACACTCAGATCATCCCTACTCCAAATGTTTTATGAGTATTTAATATTTTCTTACGTTTAAGCTTGTAATTTACCTAGAATTTATTTTGGTATGTGGTACAAAGTAAGATTCTAACCTTAATTTTCCAGATGGCTGGTTAGCTACTTCAACTCCATGTATAGAATACTCTAGTTTTTCCTACTGATTTGAAATGTCACCTCTATTATATAATAAATTCCCCAAAATTTCTGAGTCTGTTCATATTCCATAGAAATAAATACCTTTTAACCATCTACCCAGTGTCCAGCACATCAACTAAACTGGTGCTGAATTTGTGTGACAAATTTTAAAGTAGTGTCACTTTTACTATCATTTTAAATTTGGTAGAACTAGTAATGTCTCCTCTTTCCACTCCCTCTAGCCTGCTATTCCTTTTTAGTATGCTTTATTTGATGATCTTAAGTGCTTATTGTTCTAGGTAAATTCTAGTGCTATTATGCCAACTTAAGGACAAAATTTCTGCTTGGATTCTGAAGGATACTATTACACATATTGCTATATGTATAAACTAGTTCAAAGAATTAAGACAATTTATAATACAAATACTTCCTTTTCAGGAACATTTTGCTGTATAAAATTTTTATATAGGTCCTGCATAGTTCTGATTTATTTACAGTTACATTATGCTACATTAAAGTGAAAAGTAATTTTTATTCTGGATTTGAATTCAAGTCATCACTTATTTATTGTAAAGTTACATGGTCATTATAGTTTAAACATCTCTAATTATATAAATAGTAAGGAAGGAAATCTGACACATGGTTCTTTAGTTCTTCTGAGTTCAGTGTGGTGCAGTGGAAAGTAACTGGACCATTAAGCCAGCCAACTTGGTGTGCAGTGTTGGCTGCCATGAACTGGCTGTGCCTTCAGTCAGTCCTGCCACCCTGAGGGCTCATTTCCCACCTTGTGAAATGAGATGATCAATATGCCAGTTCTAATAATCAATGCTCCTCCACCACTGGAGACTTATTCTGCTCAAAAGATTTTATTTATAGTGTTGGTAGTCACATCATTGGTAATTTTTTCATCCTTGAAATGAACCAGTTAAAAGTCTGGCATACCAGTAAGACATTTAAATAAAGGCCATAGTCTCAAAACCTACAATGGCTTGGAAAATCACTCATAATAAATAAAATGATGGAGAGAACCACAGACACGTAATTTCTTTAAAACATGAGAGAAATTTTCTCTACCTAAATTACTTTTTAAGCCTGCAGAGGAAAAATGAACTCTTCTAAAGAGCATCCTGTGTCTACAGGGAGATAATACCTCCTGTAAGGTGTCCCAACTCACCAGGTGAAGAATAGAAGCCAGAATTTTATACACCGTTTGAATCTCTTCAGTTTTGAAGCCAATTACTTTCATGGCATCAGCTACTACTTTGAAATCTGCAGCATCATTGATAGAAGACTAGGAATGAAAATGGAAAACTTTAGCCACAGACATTTCATGATCATTAAAATCTAACAATTACGACAATTATGACACTAGATTCAAGGTTAGCCAAGATCTTAAAGCTTTGTAGTAAGTCACTGAGGGGATGATGAATCTTCACAGAAAACAAAAATGACATCAGAGGCAGAAACATCATTCAGAGCCCTTTCGTGTGAGAGCCACTGTCATCCAAAACAAATACTTCCCTCTTCTCTATAGAGCCTTCAGTGAGGGGGCAGGTCCCGAGCTGGCTCTGAGGGCACACATGGCTGTGACGAGCAAGGAAGCAGCATGGGATATGAGCTCACACATGGGAACTCTGACTGTGGGAGCCTCTGAGACACATGCCTGGCCTTTGTCATCTGTGGCTTTCTGCTCCACAATTAGTCTTGTGGAGGCTGGGAACAACATTCACATTCTTGTATGGTCAGGCTTTTTATTTCACAGATGAAGAGCAAGAGCAGGCCCCTAAAAGCAAAGTAGTCTGCCTCGATCATGCCAAATAATCTGGTAGTATGACTTCACCTTTTTCATTCATTCAATAAATATCTGGTGTCCTAACTGTCATGGGCAGGGAGGGGTATGTCACAGACTGAATATCTGTGCCCCCCCAAAATTCACAGGTTGAAATCCCAACCTCCAATGTGATGTTATTAAGAGGCAGGGTCTCTGGGAGGTGATCAGGTCATAAGGGTGGAGTCCTCATGAACAGGATCAGTGTCCTCATAAAGACGACCCCAGAGATCGCCTGTCCCTTCTGCTCTGTGAGGACACAGCAAAAAGGCACCATCCATAAGCAGAAAACAGGCCCTTCCGAGACAAGGAATCTGCAAGTGCCTGGATCTTAGACTCCCAGCCTCCCAGAACTGTAATAACCCAGTTTACGGCACTTTTGTTGTAGCAAACCAAAGGGAGAAAGACAGATTCAAAGCTGTGTCACCTGCCTTAAGGAACTATAGCCATCAGGTTGAAAATAGGATTTCAACAGAAATTCACGATAAAGCAATGGTAATTGCTTATTTAGACAACGCAGCAGTTGCAGAGGGCCTGATTGATCTTTCTTTGGTGAGTTTCTCCTCTACTCAAGGCACAAAGACCTGGCCTGAGGTTTACCCACTGAAAGAGGACACAGGAAGGGGTCTGCTGCCTGAGAAGCACCTGTTTCTCTAGTGTTCAGGACAAAACCAGGGAAGACCTTCTAGCTGCCAGTTCTTTGACCTTGGGCAATAGACTTAACCTTGTTGCACTGCAATTTCCTCATGACTGAAATGGTCATCCTGATACACTTTTACAGAGTTGTAAGAATTGAATGAGCATTTCTATAAAGTACCTCCCTTGTTCCTAGGGCATAAAAAGAACTTAATAAGTATCAGTTATTATATTTATAAACTGTAACCAAAGAAACTAGATAATAAAATATAAATGCCCTACTGTGGGAAACTGTTGGTTGTTTACCTAACAGCCATGTCCACCTCCAATCCTTTCTTGCTGACAGAGCCCTGACTTGTTCACCTCTCTAAGTACAGGTATCCTTTAGGGTACCCCTCCTTCCCCAGCTCAGGAGGTAAATCTTCATTGGCCTAAATTAATCACAGTGATTGTTCTTACTCCTCTTGCCATGTAACTGGTTAGCTGTGGGCACAGGATGCCATTCTGATCAGTAAGACAGGTTTCCTAGCTTATAAAGGAACATAGCCAGGAACACTTCTCCTCCTGTGATTCTTGGAATTGGTGCTGTCATTTTGGGACTGTGAGGAAAATCAGCCTTAGAGGGCAGGCCAATTCAGAGAGAATGGCAGAGTTTTTAGTTGGGGAAATAAATAAGCAAACATATGGGTCCCCATCAACTCTGGGACTGCCACATCAGAGGGTTTCTTGTCATATGAGAAAATTAAGTTCCTTACTGTCTCAGGAGACTTTTAGCTGAATCTTATCTTAGCTGCTCAAGTATCTTATTATACATGATTTCTGTATTTTAGGATAATTAAATAAAATTATTACACAGAGTGTAGCACTTTATAGTTATTTATTCTATTAGTTAATCATTCTATTAATCTACATTTGCTTACATGGGAAGATATTGAGATTATACCAGAATTTCATAACAGTAGGCTTAATCAGGATGCATTGTACAATTCCCTTTATAAATATATATGCATAAACTGTTATCAGTAATTATCTCTGAGTGGTAAGCTTTAGTGTACTTTTGTTTCCTTTTGGTTCATTTCTATTTTAGGTTTTAAATATGATCATGTGTTTTGTTGTTTCTGCAGAAGATGAAGAATAAAAGGTGGGAGGGGAAGAGGAATGGAAAACTTCAATGAAAAGGGAAACTAAGCTAAATTTAGTTTAGACAAAAAGCTAAACGTTCATCTAAGACTTGCTTTCCGTGGGGACTCTGAACGATCTGGCCAAAAGTAATTTGGTGAGTAAGACACCTTGGTTAAAAAGGGGTATTTCCAGTCACAAACATTTTTTAAGTGTTGGTTGTACAATCCTTCATGCATCTCCAAATATTTCTGACCTATTCTCAGAAGACTGGACTGCTGCCCTCTATTGTTTTGTCTTCAATTAATTTCCAGCCAAAAATCTTGCTCTCAGATGATAGTAAAAGTAAAAAGTTTATGCAACCTAAGTGTCAAACAATGCAAAATTAATTGCAAGTTGTTCAATTTATAATTTATTTCCATGCACACCAATGAAAATACAGCAAAACCAGCAATGCAAGCATAATTAGTTTAAGGTGAATAATATTTTTTTTAAAGAAAAGAAACACTTCCCACATCTTAAATCCTTTCTATTATTAGCTTCTTTCATCCCCTCCCCGACCCCACAACTACAAAGGTAATGTATCTTTGGTTATAGAAGAAATTTAAATTATGGAAAAGGAGAATACAAACACCCATAATCAACATCCATTCAGAATAATTAAAATTATGGTCTAGATCCCTCCATATCTTATGGATTTTGTATTTTTCCTCCAAGAAAATAGGATAATACTGTGATTACTGTTTAATAACCTATCATAGTCTGCTATAAAATGACTAGCGGAAAATTAATTAGAAATAAAAGGGAAAGGCATTCGCCTATGTGAGTGCAGTGGCTCACAGACCAGGGAAAGGATAAATCTGAAAGCTGAATAGGAGTGCTCCAAGGGTCACAAAACTACCTGTAAGCTATTATAAGATCAGTATTTGAAAAAACAGTGAAAGGAGATCTTTGATATTCGTATTCATCCAAAGGGCTTTTTAATTTTCTTTTATCTCACCAACTTGCCTTTGGCCAAATCATATGGTGTCTTCTTTTGAGATGAATTTCCTAGTCATATCAATATTTTTATGGAATCAGAATAAAAGGGATAGATTAAAATGGAAAGAAAAGACAAGAACATAGGAAAAACATCTTTCCTGGTGATAAAATATAATAATGGGGTATTAAGCAATTGTGTTGAGTCAATAATGTATTTCTGTCCCTAAGAATTTCAAAATTAGACTAGAATCAGAGAATTGTTTATTAGCCTCAAGGCAGAAAGATAGACCACAAAATTACTTAATGTCCTTTAGGATTCTTTGTTTGATTCTATATGTCAGTTCTCTCCAAGAGGAAATGCTCACCTTTAATTGCGCTCCTACATGGATATAGTTGTAGGATGAGAGGGACTTCTGGAGGTGGAGAGAGCGCAGCATCTGCTCTGAACCTCCTTGGAGTAGCTGAAAAAATATTGAAATAAAAATAAATCGGCAAAATACATACTGACCCAAAGAGACCAAATATTCTAATTTAATGGTAATTTAGCTTTTATTAATTTCCTGGGCTTAATTCACAAAGGTCCTCCTAATTCAGCATGAAAGGATTTTTTTCTTTACAACTTGAAGCAAGTAAATGGCTTCGCCAACATCAGTCATGGGGAATGTTATGAAGTCTTGAAGAAAACACTTAAGAAGGGTTAGCTCTTTCACAACTGGCATAAAAAGCTCCTGCTTTTCCTATGGTCATCTGTAACAGGAGCCTATGCTCTGTGGTGGTCTCCTGCTTGGCAGCCCCGTTATCCAGACAGGGTAGAGCTGCTTCAGGATTCAGAAAGTCAGCACTGCCACAGAGTCAGAGGTATCAGCAGACAGTCACATGGTGAATCACAGTGGAAACACACAGCTTTTCCTCATCAAGCCCTCTCACAGGAAAGGACCACTGAATAACTATGAGTGCATTAGACAAAGACAAATAATAACATTTTTATGGAAGTGGGTGAAACACTGGGAAAGAGTTATGGGTTCTTGAAATAAACAGAACTCTTTCGTAGAAAAACAGTTTATTGAAAACATGGTAAACTGTCAACAAAGTCACATTATATAGAACATGCCTTTGGAGAGCACTGCATTTAAAACACTAAATTGTATGCTTTGCTTTACTTAAAAGGTGTAATTGTGACATTTTAATATTGATCACTTAAACCAAATATATCAGAACTTGTCTATGCAAATGAACAGTGTTTATGAAAGCCGTTACCCAGGAGAAACATCGGATGAATGGTATTCAAATTACACTGTACAGTCACCTTCAGAGTCAGGTTACACACCAAAATCAATCTTACTTTTTAAAAATCCAAAATTGTATTGCTTAATCCGATCACTCACTTTGTTCACCTTGGTTTATATTACCTTGGGCTTTAAAAAATTATAAAAATGTGTCAAACAAGTGTAAAGACTTGCAACAGTAGGGCAAGTGTAAGATTTTGCTTAGATTCTAAAAAGTATGACCAAAAGAGGTATTTAAATATTTTCCCTTAAACAATCACAGCTTTGAATAGATACAGACAATTTTTCTTTGAATTCATACACCCTGGTTATTTTTTAAAGTAATCCTATTGCTTTATCATCTCCATGAACAAAGTAAGCTGCATTTGTATTCCCACTTCTGGAGCTCTCAAATATGGGAACAACAGCTTCAAGTCAAATTACAACAGAAATAACATAGTTAGAATTTCCTGTTTCAAAAGTTTTTCATGTCATTCAACTACTATCTACTAGTACTGTTCGACCAAGGCGGTCATCTGCCTGGCTGGTCATCTGCTGGCTCTTCCTAATTAACAGTCCCACTCTTGGAACTTGAGAAGCATACTGGAAGGATGTGTGCTCACGAGTGTGATGTCCTGTGCCAGTGGAGGCCTGGGAGGCACATGAGAGGGGTGGGGCCCAATATGAAAACATTCATTTCCTGAGCAAGTAATTGGTCATCTGCATAACAGCAGATTACTAACCTGATAGAAAGAATGGAAGCTTCTTTCTCCTGGCTGTTGCACAATCACTCGCG
Source organism: Talpa occidentalis (assembly GCF_014898055.3). Classification (NCBI taxonomy): domain Eukaryota; kingdom Metazoa; phylum Chordata; class Mammalia; order Eulipotyphla; family Talpidae; genus Talpa; species Talpa occidentalis. The sequence continues at coordinate 80,551,875 of NW_023605083.1, read as the reverse complement.
ACTACGACAAAACACATTAAAATGGTTAATCTGAGAACGTACTGCTAAAACAAAATGGAAGCGACTTTTCAGGAAATCCTACATGAAACAGTGCATTTAGACACCCTAAAGACCCATGGACAGTAGACATATAAGCAGAGACCCCCCTCTTTGGGGCTTTCTGTGTAATTTTTTGATAATTCTTTTTACTACTTAACATAGAATTCCCTAAACTTTCAGAGAAAGGTGCTATTTTGATTTTTTTTTTAACCTGAAACCTAATAGAATGTTTCTTAAGGGGTAAGAATTCTAAGTGGGGAGAATCAGAAAGGGATGTTAGGGAGGAATATTTTCAACTTTCTCTTCTCCAGATTCTGCTGGAATTTTAAAGAGCATTGTCACATACTATAACAGAATCAATTGAACAAGATCTGTCAATAGAGACCTCTGTCTTCAACGGTTTCAAAAAGACTGCAATTTAAGAGGGCTCAAAATGTATGTTCATTCCAAGGATTCTTTTTTATTATGTATATAAAGTGAAGTCATGCCATTTTAGGAAAAAAGACTAAAAATAACTGTCATTTCCTGTCTTTTTTCAACTGACTTTAATAAAACATGTATTTCCCTAAGAATCTGACTTCAATTTAACAAACAAAAATAAAGATTATACTGCATTATACCACCATGAAGGATGCTATGGCATTACTGGGGTGGGAAATCCTTAACTGAGAAGGCAAGTTAATTCCGACCCAAGGAAAATTCCAGGTGGAGACTTAATGTGGGAAAGGGCAATCTCAGCTGCAAAAACAGGCAAGTAAACTCTGAGTGCTCTCTTATACCACTTTCTGGTGGTCCCAATATGGAAGTTTTAATTGGAATCTTCTATACGTCAGGTCTAACATTCATGTGGGCAAATACAAACATATTCTCTTTCACTGACCAAATGCAGTATGCTTTACATTCGGTTCTAAAATCACAAGGTCCATTGATGTTACTAGTGATATAAAACAGTGAACAGAAACTAGAAGAAACTGAGATTTCACATGAATTAAAATGAAAACAGATGGAAGATGGTGATACAGAAAGAGAGTAAAACTGATCAGTACTAGATTGGTTTTTGTTAAATCCTACCCAGAAGTTGGCACACACTGATAGACCTCTTCCACTTTCCTCCAGCTCCAAACCCAAATCTTTTTTTTTTTTTTAAACTTTTTCTTTAAGATTTATTTATTTATTTATGCAAGCACTGGGTACAGTCAGAAGCGCAGGAGGGTGAGAGAATTCACCAGAGCCAGAACGGGGAGCAGAGCAGGCAGAAGGACCAAAGTACACTGCTGAGGGGAGCAGCGGGCGGCAGGAGAGGTCTGCGTGCCATGTGGGACCCTCCTCTGGTGGTCGGGGAGCAGCCGGGGATCGAACCAGCACTGCACAGGCTGCGGGCAGCTTTGCAACCCAGCGCTCAACCGCTGCGCCACCGGGGAGGCCCCAAACCCAAATCTTTATCTAAAAAGTTTAGATAAACTTTTCCAACTCGATATTGCAAATACTAATAAGAGAACACTAAAGGAGACTCTTGGCATGGAAAGATAATTGAGGAGCAGAAAGGAAGAAGGGGATGAAAAGCTACTCTGAAGCACTTGAAGAAATTCTATAAATATAATCAGGTTTTTAAAAAAACATTTAGCTTCATAAACATTACCCTCAGAAATTAAGCTGATTTTACCTTCTCTAATAAGTAGTTATTGATATGTCCTCCAATAGGGTCTCCCTTGAAATCAAAGTTGATATCCATGTATTTCCCAAACCTGCTTGAGTTGTCATTGCGATTGGTTTTGGCATTTCCAAAAGCTTCCAAAACACAGTTGGACTTTAGTAACATATTCTTCACTCTTTAACACAGAAAACAAGTCATTATAAAATGTTTCTGAGGTTTGATGAATGAGATTTGCAGTAAAACACATGCAAATATTTATACAGCGGTGCTGACTACAGCACTGTTTGGAAGAAAACAAAACAAAACCCTAAGTGTACACCAACAGGGACACTTCAATTCATGACTGAAAATAAACTTTTGTTTCCTAGTTTGTGTACTGACAGAGAGAGATATCCAGCATATATTAATGAATGAGAAGATGTAAAATAGTATGTACTGCAGGGTCTTTGTGTGTATGTGTATACACACATGCATGTAAGGCATGCATGGGTTAGTAAATGTTTAAGAACCTGGAGGAGGGGCACACCTCCATGGCTGCCTCGCTGATGGGTAGGTAGGGTAGGATTTCAGGGAGCTTTCACCTTCAACACAATGCTCTAATTTTCTTTTTTTTTTTTTTTTTTTTTTTAAGAACATTTTATTTACATAAGGATAAATGTGGGAAGAAAATGTTTTGGAAAGAATGGGTGTCACAGAATATGGTATTATTATTATTATAGTACTTGCTTACAAAGACTAGACTAGTAAGATTTATTAGCTAGTTATACATCATAAATGTGACTTTAATTAGTTTAGAGATTGCTCATTATGTTGCTTAAAGCCCTATGGAATCTCTCTGTATCAGTTGTTGAATGCATGCTTTGAATAAAGAACTCTAGCTTATTAAGCAAATACTATGTGCCAGGACCTGTACCAGCCCCGGGCAGTACAGGCAAGCTTTATTGCTCATTTGACTGTGAGCTGCAGCATGGTGTGGCAATGACATCCATTGAGAAAATGAATCCTAGCTAGAGTTGCTAATATCAGGGGTGATAATAATGGGCAGGTGTGGACCTATATCTCAGCGCCCCCCTTCACTCTAGGGAACCTAGAGCTTCCCAGGCAGAATTTAAAAGACAATCGGTGCAGTGGAAGAGAATTTGGACAATAAAACCCACCAATGTAATGTACCGACCACATCTAACATTTAAGGCAGCAGTTATAAACTAGAATTGAGAAGCTTTCATTTGTTTTGGAATAGCTTTATTTTGTTCTATATTTAGGTAAAGCTTATCATAGTAGTAAGATTTATCTATTAAAAACAAATACAGCAGAATGATATAAATAAAAGCACAAAAACAGTAGACAAAAACAATCAAAGTAATTACATCATCAATAAATGCCTGAAACACACATGTTTAGGCCTGGCTAGGTCTATACAGAAAATGAGGTTCCCATCAGTTTCCCCCGCTACTGGACTGTCCTTACCGTTCAACTTCCGCTCTCTGGCTGGGGTTGGTGATGGCCGCAATGTACTGCATGATGTACTTACTGGCTTCAGTTTTACCAGCTCCACTTTCCCCTGGTGGAAAAAATTGTGCAAACTGAACATTATAACTTAAAACAGGAGTCAGCTATTTTCTAATAGAATAATTTAAAAATTGATGTTAGTTATTTATTTAAGATCCCTTGGGTATCACTGTTGGCTCTTTTGGAGTTATTTCCCCTCTCTTGATATGGAGTTGGCTCTCACAGATCTCAACGTGGTGAAAAAGGGAAAACTACTGGGGAAGTACAATAACAGAGTACAAGTCAAGATTTACTTAGTTAAAAATATCAAGGGATAAAATGTGATGAACTAATTCCTTAGACTAAAGATCTAGAACTTAGAAGTGACTCAACATACTGCAAAAAAGACATGAATGATTCAAACAGCTAAGTTCATATAACCTTATTTTCTGTAACAGAATTTCTTTTAATAACAATGAAGTGACTCTTTCAAGGAAATTAAAGTTAGTGTGCTTTTAGTGAAGAAACAAAAGAGCAGGTTCCAGGAAGATGGTGTCCCCAAAAGCATGACAACTGGTATAGCAGGGGCAGCGGCGGGGGTGGGGGTGGTGGTGAGGATGAATATATAACTATCTCCCTAATTTTTAGTGTTTGTCTCCTGACTCAGAAACTCCACTACTAGAAATTTAACATTATGGAAATACAGAAAAATGCTAACATAATCAAATAACAATAATCTTTAAAGGTTTTAAGATCATTTCTATAGACTATACTATGTGTCATAGTTAAAATCTAAAAATGGTATTGCCTATCGGTAGAGGACTGGGTCAATCAATTACGATGCTACTATGTGAGAGACTACTACACAACTGTTAAAGAGAAACACCACTTGTACAGGTACTTTAATGTGCCTGTATATTTTTAAAAGGTAAAACAAGTTATATAATACCCATTATAATTTCATAATTATACACTTAAATTACATCTCAATGTGTATTTGATTATATACTTGCACATGCAGAGAAAATGTATGAAGGATAAACACAACATTATCTGCTGCTACTGATGGGATTTCATATTTAAATAATAATAGCCAAGGGGAAGGGACTTTTTGCTTTTGATTTATACAACTTAACATAATTGTTTGCTCTTTCCTAACCTCCCCTTACAACCAGTTGATATGGCTTTCCTAACTTGTTTTAATAAAATTAGCTTTAGCACATGACTCTTTAACTCCAACATTAAGTTAAGCTGTTCAATTCCTCTGACCTTTAATATTGTCACGTGTAAGATACAAACACAACTGTTCTACTTAACATTTAGAGAGTTGTTTTGATAACCCAAATGGAATAAAGATCACAAAGGTTTTTTTAAAAAGTATAAAGCCACTAATACAAATGTGAGGTGGTTCCCACAGTTGGAAGAGGCCACCCTGGGTCAGAGGGCAGACAAATTTCTTGTCTCCATTTCACTAGGCTGGAAGGGCTTAGCTTTACATAGAGTTCAGCTCCAGTTCTTGGGCACACGGAGGCTGTTGCTATCTCCTCTTCTTTGGGCTGAACGCTCCAGTCCCTATCCTGATAGCATCTCCCAGCCCCCAGGTCTCTCTGTAGCCCTTAACATTAGCTCCCATTCACCCATCTACAATGAGTTTATTTCTTCATTTTTGGTACCTCTGGATTTTATTTTCTTAGCTTCATTCTGTTATTTAAACTATTTCATTTTATAGTTTATTCAATACTTTTATGTGTCTGAGATGAAAAAAAGGTTTCCACACCAGTTCAGATTACAAAATTGACCAGAATTACATCTCAATGTGTACTGTAAATGAAGCAAAGAACTGAATTCAGTTAGAAATGACAAATAATTCAGTATTTAATGTTCATTACTTTTTAAAAAATCCCATAAAATTGTTTTAATTTCTACTTTTAAGAAAGATCTAATGAACCATTTGGATCCTCCAGGTAGTACCAACCCAAATAAGCTAACACATTTTGGAAGTACCAAGAACCCTCTCTAAATACCTGATATCATAATACAGGTGTCTTTTGATCGCCTCTTCATAGCCTTGTAAGCAGCGTCAGCAATAGCAAAAAGATGAGGCGGCCTCTCATAAAGTTCACGTCCTTTATACTGCTCAATTGTGTCTTTCTCATAGATGTTCAATGGCTTGTAAGGATTCACAGAAACCACGACTTCTCCAATGAATGTGTAGATGCGCCCTTTCTCAAATCTGCACAAAAGCAAAGGGGGAAAGGAGCTGTGGTTAGATGATAGAGAAACGCTATTTCTTTCCCATGAATCTTTTAGGAAAACTCAATATCACAGAACAATTTCTGAACTGACATTTCACTGGTTCAGACTTCACTTTTAGAGACAATGCCTGAGGCTGTATCCCCTTCAGATGCTGCTAGTAGAAAAGAACAATAGGGGTTAAAGGTCAAGAAAAAGGAATTTAATTTTTTGGGTGGTTAAGAGATGTCCTATTTCCAAAATGCAAAAGGGCAAGAAAGTGTGTGTGTCAGGGGAGGGGAGGTAGATAAAACAGTTGAAGACAACCTAAGAATTCTAGAAGGAAAAGAAACTGAAGATAATGCAGGTCTTGAAATCCACTTAGCCAGATTTTCCACTACAAAGAAGACTGCCCAAATACATTTATTTCTTCTTCCTCTTGAATCCCCACTTTAATCTCAAGAAAGGAATAAACAGAAAAAGCCCTATCAGAGAGAATGGTAGGAGACATTTTTAGTATGAATCAAATTCATTTTTAAAATGCTTAAAATTCCACTGGGTCGCTATACCATTACTTAATCGCTCCTCTCCTTCCTGCTATTGTAAACAATACTACAGAAAACATTAGGCACATAATCATACAAATCAACACTTTTATTTCTGTGGGACAGATTCCTAGGAATGGGATAGCTGTTAGGAGGCATAAATATTTTTAAAGGCAATGATCCCACCTCTTCCTTATAGAAAAGGCAAAAAAGTCACCCCATATGTAATTTGTACGTATCACTGTATGTATATATATTTTACAAATGAACACACAAGCATGGAAAAAATACAAAAGAACATGTTAAGTTTTACATATTCTTTATATATTGATTATATAATATGATGATGAGCGTGAAGGCCATGTGGGTGGTTGGGAGGAAGCCACAGGAACAAAGTACAAAAGAGCAAAAAACCCTAGCATATATGATATGGCTACAAAACAAAGTCTAGAAACTCATCTATATTCACTCTTTATCTATAAGCATAAGCATATGAATGAGTGCTAGACCACTGCCCAAATGGATGCTTCTACACAAGTGCTACTAACACTCCATTTGCCAAGAGGCACAGGTAAACATGGAGCTCGAGGTCAAGAGCTGAAGGAAGGAAATGCCCCAGCGGGCAAAGTGCTGGTTCATGAAGCACAGCCCAGGTCCTGAGCACTTCTGCTGAGGGGTCAGGGTGGGCAGAGAAATAACTAAGCATTCGGGAACAAAAGGCAAGAACCTTGAACTTCCTTTACACTGTCATAAAGGCTGCCAGCTACAATTTGGAGTGGAAATAATCATGCTGATATGTCAACAATAAATTAAAGTGGGCCTCCCTGATGGCCTAGGGGTTAAGTCTCAGCACTGGCAATGCCAGGGCCTGAGTTCGATCCCCGGCCAGGGAGCTAACCGACATGGTGCAGCAGACCTCTCCTGTCTCACCTGCTGCTGTATTTCAATAGATCTGCCTATTCTGCTCCCCACGCTGCCTTTGGTGAATCCTTTGACCCTGCGCACCTCTGACCTGCACACCAGTTCTTTTATGCAAAAATAACTAAAAAAAAAAAAAGGCAAAAGTTTTGTCAAGCAATTACTATCTAATTAAATAAGTGTCTATTAACCACTTTCAGGTTTCCTGTGCATTTTTCTACAGTGGTTTTCCTATGCAGTCTCCCTAGTGTTAGAAAGTTTATGTGGTAGCTAAAAGCACCAACCCCGGAGTCCTTCAGCTGGGTCTGAAGACTCATGGTGCAAACTAACAACGGTAAGACCTTGTGAAAGCTACTTAAGCTCCATGTGTTTCAGCTTCTTAATCTGTAAAATGGTGATAATTATACCCTTCTCTCCCTCTGGCACTGAGTATTTAAAAAAAAAGCAATTAATCTTTTGCTTCCAATTATTTACCACATGAAGGAGATTTCTAATAAATGCTTTTATTTTATTAACATTGCTACTTAAGTCACAGCAATCACTACACACAAGGAATTAATTCAATGACCATAATCTGATTCCCTGCCTCAGCCGTCAGTCAACCACGTCACAAGCAAAATGTCTATATAACACAAGCTCAAAGACCACAGAAATAATACAAACATAAGGGTCACTATTCAAGCTTTTCTGGCTTAACCTGCAAATTTGCAGGACACGCTCAATAATTACCTTCAAGGATAAGAATGAAAGGACAAGAATTCTTTGTTTTACCAAGCACTATCCCACTGGGGGCGAGAAAGAGAAGGGTGTTAGGGGAAAATTTTTTCTCGTGATCCTGGAACCCCGTGCCAAGAGCATATAACATATATGATTAAAAATGTTGTGTGCATCTAAGATTCCAGGTCCGTCTAACCATGTGCTTTGTCTGAAATTCCATTTTATTTCAGATGGAATTCTTTATCAAAACTGCTAAGCCTTGTTTGTTAGACACTTAAAGTTCACGTATAATATTATCAACTGCATACCTATTAATTTGAAGACAGTGCAAAAGTTCAACAAAAGTTCAAAGGTACCAAATAAAATGCAATGCTTCAGCAATTTACAAGACGTCAGAAGGTTATCTTATTTGAAACTCAGCTTGGTTATTAAAGAGGAAATTTTCAATCTGATTAGATCCTACGATCACCACTAGATGGTGCCATATATACACTTTAAAAGCAACTCAATCAAGATTTCCACTCCCCTTGGAATGCCATAGTGGATGAAGTAAGTACTAGGTGATACAGTCACCTGCTTGGTTTGCCTCCAGGAGGAACTGCAGTAATTATCCTAAATGATGGGGTGATGCCATCTCTTACAAGAGACTATGGAAAGCATTTTTAAGACCAACGTGTGCAAACCTTTAATGATAAACTTATAATTAATTCTTCAAATATTCAATATCTACTTTGTGCCAGATAGTGGGCCTGACTGGAGATTAAAAAAAGAAATAAAGAACAAGGAAAGCCTTGTAAATAAATAACAAGACAACATGATAGATGAAATAATAATAAAGGCATATACTGTGGTAGCCAGGATGATCACAACAAAGCCCTTTCAATGAGGAACCCTAAAAGAGTAACACACTCCACAGCAGCGCACACAAGCTCTTTTGTGTTCTGGCCTCCACATTTCTCTTCACTTGACTTACCTAACTCCTCACAACACACTCACCCATTAAAATCTCTCTGCCTCCCCAGTCCCTGTGAGCTCACTCCTGCTCTCACAGTAACAAGCTATTTAAAGTCCCAGAGGGCAGAATGCTTTCAACGCTTTCCCAGGGGGTTTATTCTGCTTCAGATACCCTTTCCCCACCCAGTCTCTTCTTCCCCATCTGCTTGGTAGAGTGTCACTGCTTTCCTTCTTCAAAAACAGGCATCAGCTTCTTTAGAAAGCCAGTGTTTTCCCCTCTCCCAAATTTTATTTGAGATGATTAGATTTCAAGTGTACCCTTAAGACTTCTAAGTTAGGTTCATCTAGTAGAAGAATTCAGTTATCCTTGACTGACTTATTTAACTACAAGGAATCAATTATAATCAAGAGACGTTTCCCCCCTCCACTGCAGCACAGGCCCATAAGTAATGTTCTGGACACCAGCCGGGTGTCCCACAATTCAACTCAATTCTGACACTGTCGAGACAGCATTAGAGTCCACAAGCTAAGGGTTCAGTCCTACAAGACTAAGAGCAATCTTCAGGTGCTAACAGCCAAGTCCAGGTTATCACCTGTGCTCTGAATCACCAGCTACTGATTGGAGGTTCTCACAACCCCCTCCTTGGAATTCAGATACAAGACTCAGAGCTAGAGCAACTCACAGAATTCAGAGAAACATTTTACTTACTAGACCACTGGTTTATTATAAACAGACTACGCACAGGACAAGGCATGTGGGAGGGGCATGGAGGTTCCCTGTCCTTTCCAGGCACACCACTCTCCCCTGCTTATACCTGCTCACCAATGCAGCAGCTCTCTAAACCTTTTGGCTTTTTTATGGAGGCTTCATTACATAGGCCTTAATTCACTAGTCATCAGCAGTTGATTCATACTCTAGTCCCTCTCCCCTGGAGTTTGGGGAGCTTGGGGAGAGCAGATCTTAAGTTCTACCCCTCTAATCTCGTAGTTGGTTCTCCTGGCACCAAGTGCCCATCCTAAAATGAGGGTTCAAAAGTTACCTCATTAACATGACAAAACACACCTTGATTGCTCTCATTCTTTAGGAAATTCCAAGGATTTTAGGAAATCTGTGCCAAAAAAAAAAAAAAAAATGGGACAAAGACCAAATACATATTTCTCAGTATAAGTCACTGCATCACATAGGATTCTGCAGATGTCATCAATATATGATCCTAAGGGTGGCCCAATCCAACATGGCTGGTGCCCTTATGAGGAGGAAAGTGCCCTGTGAAGACAGAGATTGACAAGGAGGGCACCATGTGGAGACAGGTAGCTTGGGACAACCCCAGATGTGCCAAAATTCGAGGGCCACCACTAGGAGGCAGGAAGAAGCAAGGAAGGATTTGCCTCCCACAGGTTTCAAGGTGCTGACATCTTGACTTGAACTTCTAGGCTTCAGAGCTGTGAGACAATAAATGTCTGTTGTTCTAAGTCACCCAGTTTGTGGTAATTTGTCATAGCGTCTCTAGGAAATGCATACAAGTAGTTACAGCAAAATAAATTCAACAAAACACACCTCTATCTCATGTTTAAAGAAATGCAATAACACTGAAAATATGATATAAATTTTCACCCACAGATCAGGAGTCTTGATGGTGAACAATGTTAGTAAGAATAAGATATCACAGGGATCTTCCCATCATAGGTACAATCTTAACTGGTCTTGTAAGAGGGTGGTCCCCAGGAAAGGGGGAGGTTCCCTGCCCCACCCAAGGGAGGGTGGAGCTGAGCAGGAAGAGGAGAAGCTGCAGAAGAGACTGAGGAAGGAAGCAGGATGGAGCCAGGAGACCTGGAGGAGGCGCATGGAGCCTAGAGACATGTGAAGAAACTGCGCTTGTCTTTTGGTTGTGGACTGGGGTGAGACCCATGGGGAGGTGACAATGGCAGCTTTTATCTTGATATTGATTTTGCTCTTTTCCTTCCGGGCTTGTCTGGTTGTTTCTGACCCTTTTCTGTGGGTTCCCACTGGAAGATGCTTTAGACTTGTGGCAGGCTTTGGGGCCTTGTTCTGGGCCAATCCCATATGGATGGAGTTTTACCCACGAGGGGACGGGTAACTTTGGGTGCTTCATTTAGAAACTAAATTCTTTGCCTTTCCTGTATTGTTTCCTAATTAAAGTTCCTTCCCATTAAAGTCTCATATGTTTTGTGTTGATGCGGCGAATGGCAGAACCCATTTAGAACAGGCAAGTTTGCGGGGTTTTGGGCTGCCCCTCTCCCTGTCCTATAACAGTCTCAATCCCTTTCAATCCATTCTTCATACAGCAGGAGGTACAGCCTTAAAATATAAATGTAATTGCTCAGTCCAGCCCTTAAATCTTTTCAATGGAAAGTCTCAATGTCAAGTCAAACTGACACTCAGGTATTTGCTCATCTCATGCCAGAATAAAACAAGTTGTTTTGCTCTGGCCCAGAATAAAAACAAGTTCTTTTTCCATCTAAACTTCCCCTTAGCCCCCATCATCCCATATTTATTCCTTTATATAGTAGTTATCACAAGTAGTTTCTTGGTTTTTGTCTGTCTCCAGGGGAAGAGAGACCAACTACATCTATCTTGTTCAGTGCTTTATCTTTAGCATGCAGTGTAGGGCCTGGAATTTAGGGGGAGATGGCTATATATTGGATGAATGAAAAAAATAAAGGAATGAACAAGTGAGCCTCCAGCCCACTCTGTTCTCTTAGAAATGGCTTTGCATCCTATTTATAGGGGAAAATATCAAGCTATTGTGTGAAAAACTTTAAATCTTGACCATTTTTCTCTATTAATTTAGTTTTACTTCTCTTTTTTCTGCTGACTTTCAAAAATGGGGCTGAGGGAGTATTAAATATAGCAAGCTATTACCTAATTTTTAAAAGATGTGCCAATTCCCTGTCCCAACAGAAAACAATCTTTTTTTTTTCTGAAATAGTATCTTTGTTTTTTTTATTTTTTAAATAAATTTTATTTTTATATTCCCCATACAATTGCAACCCCCTTATTTTGACCCCAATCCCTCCCCTCCCCACCCCCAACAGAAAACAATCTTATCTCTCTTCATGTGGGGCAGCCTCATGTAATCTAGATACAAATAGCAATTTTTATTCTAGGAAAACATAATTAAAAGGTACCTACTCCAACTCATCTTCTGAGATAGATTTTTCACTGTTGGAGGAGGAAGTTACCAAATAAGTGGGGTTGACTGGTGACTGGCGGTATCGGTACAAACCCACAGTGTATGGGAAAGAGGGGTAGGAAGTGAGAGGGAGCTGGAGATGCACACATATTTCCTAGCATTCAGGAGAGAGCTGAGAAGCAATGACACACATACCTTGGCTTGTTAACACTATTCTTCTTAACTAAAAGGACCCAGAGCTCTGAGAAGAACAGCTGATTCCAGAGCTGAGCAGGGAAAGTACAAGATAGTCATCTTAGTCATCTGGAATATCTTGTTGAGCCAGAAAGTAGGGAAGTACTCAAAGAATAACAGGGACATGTCAAAAGGACCCAAAACCCAGCCTGAATGGGCTCCCACTGGCCAAACCTAGGACCACATAACATTGACTAAACACATACATTGACTAAATAAGAAACTATGAGTTTATACTGATACAAAAATCAATGAGAAGGAAAAACTATTCTTTTGAGTAGAATGCCAAGAAATTCAGAAGGACTGATATGGGTTACAAAAGTATCAGTGTATGCTAAAACTAGCAGTTGACATTTTAATAGGAAAACGATATTTACATACCTCAAAGTATGTTCTCCCCTCGAATTACTTATTAATTACAAAGGAAAAGACAATGACAGTGGAAAAAAGTGACCAGTTAAGCCAAGTTATCAAAATGAATATCACCAATGTTGAAACAAATTCACAGAGTCACTTGTGATGGTTAATTTTATGAGTCGGTTTGACTGGGACTTGGTCAAACATTATTCTGAGTATGTCCCTGGGGGTGTTCCTGGTTGAGAGTAACATCAGAATTAGCAGGCTGGGTAAAGCAGATAGCCCTTGGTAAAGCAGAGGCAGGTGAGCCTCACCCAATTCCTTGATGGCCTGATTAGAATAAAATGGTGAGTAGAAAAAGAATTCCTTCTCAGATCATGTTCAGTGAAGTAAGCCAGGAAGAAAAAGAAAAATACCGGTGGTCTCACTCATAGCAGGAATTTAGAAAACACAATTAAGGGATCAGGAAAAAGACTAATTATGATAAAGTAAAAATCAAAATGCAACTATGAACCAGAGACACACTACGGGGGGGGGGGGAGCAGAGGGGGACAGAAGAGAGTAGGATCTAAACAAGGGGGGTGGGAATTTTACAGAGACTATAACCAAAATGGAAATACATACATTGTACAAAAATGAAAAATGATGTAAAAAACATATAAAAGAAAAAAAAAAGAAAAAAAAAGAGAATTCCTTCTCTCTGCCTGCCTGACTGATCTGGGACATAGGTCCTTTTCGTGCCTTTGCAGTCAGACTCAAACTGGACCTACAGTGTAGGCTTCTGGGTCTCTAGCTCACTAACCACTGGTTTTTAGCTTCTCAGCCTTCCGTGATGATGTAAGCCAAACACCCTCTTTATACACATATACCCACTGGTTCTATATCTCTGAAGAATCTGGACAAATACAGATTTTGATACTAGAGGTGTTTCTAGAGGAACAAAATTTAATCTAAATTGGTTCTGGGGGGTTTCTGACATTGGCATTCTCACTTTTTTAGATTTAAAGTCACTAATGATTCTAGTTCCAGTAGTTAAGAGAGCACTGACAGATAGTCCATGGTGTGACCTGGCAATAGAGATATACAAGTAATCTCCATTGGATAGTCCCAGTCAACCTCTTATAAGAAGGAAGGAGCTGGGTGACTGTGAATATGATACCTGTAACATTTTGGAAAAACTTACATGTACTACACATACATGTTACATATACTACATATACATGTTACTGGACAGAATATGAATCAAATTCCTAGCTCAAGTTCCACAAAATACCCTGAAAGCTTTGCTGTGTTCTGAAGATGAGCCTTATTTTCAGAGCTGAGGACCCAAATACAGTGTGCCTCTAGAGAGGATGCAGAGAGCAGGGCATGACAATCACTTCTGTGGTATCAGGAGGGAACATAGGACAAACCTAAATTGAAGGACATTAAATAAAATTAACTGGAAAATGTCATAATCAAGAAAACAGAGAAAGGCTGAATAATACCCCAGATTATAAGAAATTACTGAGACATAACAACAAAACATAGGCACACTCTTAGCTTAATCCCAGACCAGGGGAAATAACTATGAAGGATATTACCAGGATAAATGAGAAATCTGACTAGGATCTATGAATTAGATACGAGAACTGAGTCTAATTACAGTTCCTGATTTGTATCATTGCTGTGGCTTTCTAAGAGAATGCTCTTGTTCTTAGGAAATATGCTCTGAATTATTTAGTGGTAAACGGGCACAATGTCTCCAATTTACTCTCAAATGGTTAAAAAAAGAATTACATGTGGGTACAAAAATACATACAAAGAGAAATCCAAAAACAAGTAGAGCAAAATGTAAACAATTGGTAAAGAATAAAAGGAAGTTTCTTATAGTAGTCTTGCAAATTTCCTGTGTTTATAATTATATTGAAATTAAAAGTTGGTAATAAAAATATACAACTTCTAAACTTCTTTACAGCAGGTTTAAATTCTTATTAATTTATTAATTCTGAATAGGCAATATATACTCTTACTAAAAAGATTCAAAAGATATAAATGAATAGTGAGAATTCTTTCTCATCTTTCCTACACCTCCACTCATCTGAGATAACCAGTGTTACTGGTTTCCTGTGACTTCTCCCAGAATGATTTTATGCATAAATATGTGCATACATTTTTCAACATTTTTTTTCCTATAATTAAAATATATAGCTTGGAAATGGTTTCATGTAAGTAGAAAAAAAGCTTCATTATTTTCCTGCCTGGATGGTGTTTCATTTCACAGTTGAATATACAATAATATACTTAATCAGTCTCTATTGGACATTTAGATTGTCATCAACCTTTAGTTGCTATGAACAATGCCACCATAAATATCATGGTACCTATTTCTTCCTGCACATGTGCTTGCAAACCTGTAGAGCACATTTCTAAAACTGAAGCTGCTGGTTCAAAAGGATATGTGCAATTTATATTTATGAATTATTGCCAAGTTATTCTCCAAAGAAGTTGCATCAATTTATATTTCCACCTGCAACATCTCAGTTTCTGTTTCCTGGGTGTAGATTTTTTAATGAACAATGCAGGTACATTTCAAAAAGACAGTCTATATTGCACTTTTATTTTCCAAGTACATAAAACTTTGACCCCTCTCTCTACTGACACACCAAACTTAAGCAATGTTCATTAGCTTTCTGCCAACTTTCAATAAGGGTCAATTTACCTTCCCTAGCTCAGATGCGAATCTCCCCAAGGGCAAAGGCATCTTGTTTCTGCTTCTTCTGGTGAAATTATGACCTCCATGGGATGGAGTCCACTCATTTTATCTCCTTATTAGATGCATTTACATTTCTGAGGTGGGCAGGGACTATGTCCTACAAAGATTATGAGCTTTGGAGTCACACTGTCCTGGAGCCCTGGCTTGGAATCCTGGCTCTGTGAGTTCTGACTGTGTCAATTCATAAACATCCAAGGAACTAATAAGTGCCATGTGCCAGGCATTATGCCAACAGCCTGGGTTACAAAGCAGAATAAGGCATGGTGTTACTGTACTCAGAGATTTATATGAACAGACAAAGACATGTAGTAAGAACAATGATAGAGGGTTTAAATGACATTTTTAAATTTATCATTCCCCTCTTGCTCCTCACATACTTTCTTCTTTCTCTCCCTCTCCCCCATCCCTGTCTGTCTGTCTGTCTGTCTCTCTCTCTCTCTCCTTCACACACACACACACACACACACACACACACACACACACACACACACACACCTTCCCTCTCTCAGAGGTTGTTTCAGAAAAAGATTTAAGAGAATAACAAAAGAGGGCCTCCCTGGTGGTGCAGGGGTTAAAAACAGCACTATCTAGCTATCGCCAGCCACTTCAGCAGGAAAGATGCCAGGCCAACCCACATGGCTCAGCGGGTCTCTCCTGGGCCTCTCCTGTCTCTCCTGATGCTCCCCTCAGCAGTGTACTTCAGTAGATCTGCCTGTTCTGCTCCCTACTCTCTCTGGTGAATACTCTTCACTCCACCCCACCCCAGCCCACACCTCTGGCCTGCACCCCAGTTCTTACATGTATAAATAAATAAATCTTTTTTAAAAAGAGAGCGAGAATAACAAAAGAAAGGTGTTATGGAAGCTTACAGAAGGGATACCTAACCTAGCTTTAGGAGTGGGAGGATTCAAAGAAGACATCCTAAAAATCAGGTTGCTTGACATCTGAATTATTTATGTACTAATACATCTCCATACAAGCAGTTCTAGGCACTTCTTGGTTTATATCTGCAACAGGAGGTTTCACATTGGTCTTCCATTAACATACTGAAGAGAATACTTGAGAAGCACCAGCACAGCCCGCCTGGGCCCCCAATAGCTGAGGAAAGGGTGTGTTGAGAAAGTATGTTCTGAACCTGACCACAGTTAGCACTACCTAGCTCTATGGCAATGTGTAAGTTCACCTCTCTGTGCCCCACTTTCTCCCACTGACAAGTGAACAACATTAGAATCTACCAGGCATGGCTGTTACATGAAACGAGGTACTCTGCTCCTTGGAGCGCTTGGGCACAGTGCTGACACGTATAAGAGAGCAGGATCAGAAATAGCCTTTTTCGCTGAATTTACCGTCAGCTGTCTGAATGGCAGGGACGACTGTCCTCCACTGAGTCCACTGTCTGGTGTGCTGCCCTGCAAGGTGCTGTGTTTATCCTCACGGGAAGGGTCACTTCTGCTACTGCAGTGACTCCTGATCCAGCTTGGTAAATTATCAGGAAATAATTCTTCCAGGGACCCTCTAAAGGGTCTCAGCTTTCCACAGGATGCTAGAAACTAGCTAGGGCTACCGGCAGGTTTGATTGATGTCTCAGTTCATCTCTTGGTTTTCTTCTCCAGAGCAACAGCTCTTCACAAAAGCAGCACAAAAAGGCAGTTAAACCAGAAAGTGTGGCCAGGAGATGCCTGGTTGCATTATTTTATCTTTAAACAAAGTTTTTTTATGATGGAAAAACCTTGGTTTTGAATATGCATTTTAAGGTAAGGATTGTTTCTTTAAACATGTCTATTATATAGTAAGGTATGGATGCTCTTGCTGTCTTTAATTTTATTTGTACTCATTTGCTCATTCATTCTATGCAGAGTACTCTGCACCCTTGTTCCAAGTGCTGTCCTGAGGCTCTGGGGAGAGAAAGATGAGGCAGAAACCCGTTTCTACCCTGAGGTAGGGCAATGACAGACAAGAAATAGGGGCTCTGGGCAGAGGCAACCAATAGTGTAGGCCCCGGTGGAGGGAGGGAGCTGGTATCCGAGGAATCCAGAGCAGGACAGTGTGACCATTCCAGAGAGTGGGCAGCAAGGGATGTGAGGGAAGAGGATTGTGGGCTGGGGGCTTAGGGGTTCTTGAGTTTATCTCAAGGGTGGTTTTTAAATGTTGATCACTTCTAATTTTAAAAGGCCCCCTCTGACTGCAGGGTGGGAAGGGCTGAGTGCCTGGTGATGGAGAAGTGAGTAGGCTACTGCCTTAGAGCTGGGGGAGGACTGACTGTGGCTGAGGCTGGGATGGTGCAGTGGAGAGATGAGGTAGGGAAGCTTTGAGAGCAGACAGAACTGATTAGACAGGATAACTTACTGGAAGTGAGAGGTGACAAAAAGGGAGGCGTCAAGGTTTCTCACAGGACTGACAGGGCAGATTATGATGCTGGATGTTAATGAGAAGAGGGACTGCAGGGGATGATCAAAATATCAGAGCTGAATGAGATTCAGACAGGCCATGTGGTTTTGAGGTACCTGCATTTTCTCATGCTTCTTTCTTGCGCCACATAATTAAACCTGATCTTTTAGACAGAAAGTGAGCAACGCCGAGGATGGCAAACCCAGAGCAAGTAGACAACCAGAAAGCCTCAGCTG
The DNA here is from genome assembly GCF_014898055.3 of Talpa occidentalis. NCBI lineage: Eukaryota > Metazoa > Chordata > Mammalia > Eulipotyphla > Talpidae > Talpa > Talpa occidentalis. The sequence continues at coordinate 80,534,203 of NW_023605083.1, read as the reverse complement.
TCATGGGTAAAAATGCTATAAGGAGACCACAGGGTCCAGTGCCCAACTTAAAAGAGAGGACTTTTAAAGAGATTGTGGATCTCTATGTTCTAGTTTAAATATTTCCTCTAACTGAATTTAATCATGTCAAGTTACTCACTGATTCTACTTTCCTGGCATAAAAAGATGGCAGAAACAAACAATACATTCTGCTCAGGAAAGACTATCAATTAAGGTCCAGGTACCGTGGTTTAAAAGAAATACAATGGCAGGCTCTCCCTATGCTGTCTAAATCTCCTGACTATGACAGACACTTTTACCAAACGTCACAAATCATTCACCTGGCAAAAGGAAGCAGAACACTTTAGAGAATATTTCAGTGAAAACAAGATAAGTTTCAAGGATATAAGGAGTGACCTGTCAAACACGGCATAGCAAATCATGCTGGCTGGGCTGACATCTGTAAACAGACTGCTTTTCAGTTTTGTTGTTGTGTCTGCTCTGTAGTGGGAGCCTGAAAGGGGTTCAAATTTCAAGTCTGCCACTGCCATGAGGAGCACATGGCCTTGCAGGGCACTCAGGTCAACCAGTCACTTTACGATGGACCAGTCTCCACCACTGCTGCCAGGATGGCCCCCCTGGGGAAAGAATCACTGCCATGTCCCAGTACCTGTAATTTCAACACACTGTGCAAAATGAACCCCCAAATGGTTACATTTTCATCAGGAGATTAGAGAAGGTTCATAACCTTACTAAACACACAGCATGGAATGCAAAAATTGTCTGTTTTGGCCACCATTTGCCACCCTGTAGATTTTAAATTGTGTTTAATTATTTAATTGGATGTTTGATTTTGTTAAAATCCTGGTAGAAAAAATACAGATTGGTGAACTAGTCACAGTAAAGTCACAATATGTGACCATAACAATACTCAGAAACCACAGACCCTCAGAGCAACAGATGTATGTTTAATATTCACATGCATTTCGAGCTAGTAAAAAAAATGTAATATATTTTCTTCTGTCAGCATATGACAATCAAACTGCATTATTTATCTATGAAATGATGAGTAGTAAGCACAAGCATGAAGAGGTAGATGAAATTACAAGAATGAGTTCCTATTAATAACATGATGTTATTTTCTCTTATAAGTAGAAAAATATATATTTACTCATTTCCATCTGTTGCATTTAATAATGGTTTTGCATTAAAGTAACCATCTGGCTACCTTACATGCCTAGGGAAGCAGTTAGCTGCATTTTGCCTTCACCAAGTAGTTAGCCTATTTATTAACAATGCTCACAAAGATGAAGAATACCTGGACCTGAGTCAGAAAATCCTTTGGCAGGATTCAGAGTTATATGAATTGATAACAAGTATATGTTTTATTTATTTACTTTTTTAAAATATTTATTTGAACAGAAGTAAGAGATCTAGATTTTTTTAAATTTTTTAAAAAGATTTATTTATTTATTTATACAAGAACTGGGGAACAGGCCAGATTCGCAGGAGGGTGAGAGGATTCACCAGAGACAGAGTGGGGAACAGAACAGGTAGACTGATGAAATACACTGCTGAGGGAAGCAGTGGGCAAGATAGGAGAGATCTACCGCACCATGCTGGACCCTCGCCAGCTGGCCGGGATCAAACTGGCGCTGCAGAGGCTGCAGACAGCTTCACAGTGTGGCGTTCAACCACCTGCGCCACCAGGGGAGGCCTGACAAGTATATGTTTTAAATAATGCTATGAGCCACCTGAACTACAGTACTGAATACTTTGAAAAAAATAGATTCCATATATGTCTTAAGATTATAACTAAATGAGATACACTTAGGAAACTTATCCCACCCTACTCTCAAATTTATCCTAGTAGAATTATTAGGTATTCCATTCCCTGAGGCTTTCTGGATGGCAGGAAACCTAAAGGTATAACCTGTCATTTTTTTTTTAAAGATTTATTTTTTATTTATACAATAGCTGCGGTACAGGCCAGAGGCACGGGAGGGTGAGCGGATTCACCAGAGACAGAGTAGGGAGCAGAACAGGCGGACAGACAAAAGGCAATGCTGAAGGGACCAGTGGGCGTGACAGGAGAGGTCCACTGCACCATGTGGGAATCTCCCTGGCCAGCCGGGAATCGAACCCGCAGTGCAGAGGCTGCAGACAGCCTCACAGCGCTGCACTCAACCGCTGCACCACTGGGGAGCCCTAACCTGTCATTTTTTTTTAAATTATTTATTTTTGGGCCTCCCCGGTGGCGCAGCGGTTGAGCGCTGGGTTGCGAAGCTGCCCGCAGCCTCTGCGGCGCTGGTTCGATCCCCGGCTACTCCCCGGCCACCGGAGGAGGGTCCCACATGGCGTGCAGACCTCTCCTGCCGCCCGCTGCTCCCCTCAGCAGTGTACTTCGGTCCTTCTGCCTGCTCTGCTCCCCGCTCTGGCTCTGGTGAATTCTCTCACCCTCCAGCGCTTCTGACTGTACCCAGTGAATGTATAAACAAACAAACAAATAAATAAATCAATAAATAAAACATGCCTCTAAAAAAAAAAAATTATTTATTTTTGCATAAAAGAACTGGGATGTAGACCAGAAGAACGATGGTGGGGGTAGGGGATGGAGGTGAGAGGATTCACCAGAGACAGAGTAAAGAACAAAACAGGTCAGGGGCCTCCCCTGGTGGTGCAGCGAGGGTCCCATCAAAAAAAAAAAAAAAAAAAAAAAGGAACAAAATAGGTGGATCTACTGAAATACACTGCTGAGGGGAGCGGCAGGTGAGACAGGAGAGGTCTGCTGCACCATATGTGGATTACCTCCCTGATCGGGAATCAAATTCAGGCCATAGAGGTGATAGCACTGAGACTAAACCCCAAGGCCACTAGGGAGGCCCTAATCTGTTATTTTTTAACCATGTTTAAAAGATACACAACTGTATCAGTATACTGCATTGCTTTTTTAAAAAATGGTAGTTCCTCACACCTATCATAATAAAAGCCATACACGACAAACCCACAGCCAATATTATCCTCAATGGTGAAAAGCTGAAAGCCTTTCCCCTATGATCTGGAATAAGCAAGGATGTCCACTCTCACCATGCTTTTCACTATAATACTGGAAGTCCTAGCCAGAGCAATAAGACCAAAGAAAGACAAATAGGGAAAGAATATAATAATATATTATATATCTTTATCTGCAGACAATATAATAATATAAATGGAGAATCCTAAAAACTCCACAGAAAAACTAATCAAAATTATAGACCAGCTTAGTAAAGTAGCAGGATACAAAATCAACATACAAAAATCAGTAGCCTTCCCATATGCAAACAATCTGAAGAAGAAATTAAGAAAATCATCCCTTTACAATTAAAACCAAAAACATCAAATACTTGGGAATAAACCTAACAAAAGAGGTGAAAGATCTATACAAGGAAAACTATAAGACACTGGTAAAACAAACAGAAGATTACACAAAGAAATGAAGAGACATTCTTTTCTCATGGATGAGAAGAATTAATATTATCAAAATGGCCACTGCACTGAAAACAATTTACAGATTCAATGCTATTCTGATAAAAATTTCAATGACATTCTTCAAACAAATGGAACAAATACTGATGAAATTCATATGGAACCACAAAAAACCTCAAATAGCCAAAGCTCTCCTGACTAAAAAGAAGGAGAATGGAGGTATCATGCTCCCTGATTTCAAACTATACTACATAGCCATAATAATTAAAACAGTATGGTACTGGAACAAAAACAGACATACAGACTAATGGAATTGAACAGAAAACCCAGAAATAAACCCTCATATTTATGGACAACTAATCTTTGACAAAGGAGCAAAGAATATGCAATGGAACAAGAACAGTTTGTTCAATAAATGGTGCTGGGAAAACTGGACTGCTACTTGCAAAAGAATGAAGTTAGATTACTACCTCATATCAGGCACAAAAACCAACTCAAAATGGATAAAAGACCTGAATTTAAGACCTAAAACCATAAAATATACAGAAGAAAATACAGGCAAAACACTATATTACATATATCTCAGTAACATCTTTACAGACACATTCCCCAAAGCAAAGAAAGGGAAGGAAAAGATAAACAAACGGGATTACAAAAAATTAAAGAGCTTCTGTACAGCAAAAGACACACTAACCAAACAGAGAGATACCCTACTGATTGGGAGAAAGTTTTTTCACACAATACAACCGATAAGGGACTGATCACAAAAATCTACAAAGAGCTCCCATAACTCAACAAAAACAAAGTAAACAATCCAGTCAGAAAATGGGTAGAAGAGCTAAAAAGACACTTCTCCAAAGAGGAAATGCAAATGACCAACAGATATATGAAAAAATGCCTTACATCACTTGTAATGAGGGAAATGCAAATCAAAACCACAATGAGATACCACCTTACAACAGTGAGAACGGCACACATTTTAAAAAAAAAAAAACAGGCAAAAACAAATGTTGGCAAGGATGTGGAGAAAAAGGAACTCTCCTACACTGCTGGTGGGAGTGCAAACTGGTCTAACCACTATGGAAAGCTGTTTGGAGTTTCCTTAAACTACTAAAAATGGAGCTACCATATGACCCATCAATTCCATTCCTAGGAATCTACCCAAAGGACACAGAACATTAATTCAAAAAGATACCTGAACCCCTATGTTTATTGCAGCACTATTTACAATAGGCAAGATATGGAAACAACTTAAATGCCCCAAAATAGATCACTGGATCAAGAAGGCATGTTATAGGACAGGAGACACTGAAGAAATAATATATATATATATATATATATATATATATATATATATATATATATATATATATGGCAGTCTAGCGACTGAATTCTTTCCATTTCAGGTATTCTGACACCTGTTTAAAGTTCAATAAACAAGCTCACACTAGATTATTGTGCACCTGAAAAACAATGTCAGATGTTTTTCATGTATGTTGCTGATCATAAGTTTATTACTATTAATAGAAATCCTTCCAAATTCTTCATTTGTGGACATCAAATGCCCACATACAAGAAAGAAGGAAATTACCATATATTTAAACCAATCACTTAACCATTTCTTCTGCTTGGAAAAACCTGAATGACAAAGCAAAGCTTTCATTGACCAGGGAGGGAGAAATATTTCTACTATAAAATAGATTGCATAAAAGTAGGAAAACTGGAAAGTCTCCCAGATGCTCCTTAATTATGTGTTTGGCAATTGTTTCTGTTGGGGTGAACTAATAGGTACCACAGAACCAAGCAGAAGATTTAAAAATTAGCAAAAATATTTACTTCATGAATGAAAGAATGAATGGCCAGAAACTCTGTCTGCTGCCTCTGCATGGCTTTCCTTCACAGGAGTCTGCAAAATCGTGGAGAGCATATTGACCCATGTAAACTTCCCCTATAGTTCTTATATTTGGCATTTTCTCTTGACTTGGGTTTTCTTTCTTAAATGACCTTCCTTGTGTCTGTGGGAGAGAGAGGGTTTAACCTGCTTTTCCCTACCAGCAGTGTAGCATTTATGTGAGGTTGGCAGTCTTCCTTTTAGACTATGGACAGCAGCCTGCGGGGAGGAGGGGTGTTAAAGGGGCACCCTCACTATTCCAACATCAGGAGTGTCTGGGGGCACCGAGATTTTTCCAGTGCTGATCTGACAATACTGTCACTCCTCTAATACCAACAGCCCCTAAAGGGAAATTTAAAATGTCAGATAGCATCCCCAAGTGAATACCCAAGGTTGCTAAACTCTCAATAATGGCTGTTCATTTTAGAATAGAGTTATTATGGTAAGCAGAAGAGAGCTAAATTGGAGGCCTTTAAAGATGTAAAAGATGAAAGACATCAACTGTTACCACTCTAAAGAATTTTCACTTTCATCTGCTATTTGAGATGTTGTCTTTTACAGTTTTATTCCTAGCCTGTTAAGTTTCCTAAGAAACCATGAGACATATTTCTTTTTTATTTATTTATGCATACAAGAACTGGGGTGCAGGACAGAGGTGTGGGGGTAAGGGGTGGGAGGATTCACCAGAGACAGAGTGGGGAGCAGAACAGGTGGATCTACTGAAATACAACTGCTGAGGGGAGCAGTGGGCGAGACACGAGACAGGAGAGGTCTGTCCCAATTGGGTTAGCAACCTGGCCTGGATTTAACTCATGTCACAGTGGCTGGCAATAGCTTGACAGTGCTGAGACTTTAACCCCTGTGCCACCAAGGATTTCTTTTAAATTTAATTTTACTTATTCCTAGTACACTGTTGTGGGGTGCAAAGGAATTTTTACTAAGAGAGGAAGGACCAAGACCCACCGACAGATTCATTATAAAATCTCAAAGTATTAAATGGGCCCATGTTTAATTCTAAAAATAAACACATTCCCAAAACAAACAAGGTCTGAACAATGTACTACTCTGCTTTATCCAGTCAGTCTTTCTCCACTCGTGAAAATCACCAAGCAGTATCTATACTCAGGAATACAGACATCAGGAAGTGAACTAAGAGAATGAGAATGTGGTGGCAAAGAAAAAGGGTCAAAAACTAAAAACAGATCAAACACATCAGGAAATGGAAAAAACAAATAATTCTCCCTACTTTTTCTTAGTTCCTAAAGCAGAAATTAAATCTTTTTTTTTTTTTTTTTCTATTGCTAGGTCAAACTGAGAAAGGAATTTATCAAAGTAGATTGGTTGCCAATTTAGGAAAAATACCATAGTATTTACTTTTTTGTTTGTCACCACAAGTATGACTATGAATTCAGGTTTTCAGAGACCAATCAAGTTTTGGCTGCTCTTAGAAAGTAACTGCTCTCTAGTTCAATCCTATTCATTTAAGCAGCAAATACTCTCTAAATGTCTGTCAGTATTACATTGCAAAAAAGTAAAAGCTAAGCCTACTTATCAATAGCATTATTTCTAAGTCTTTATTTAAATAAGTCCGATCATCCTCTGTACAAAGAACTGAAACTAAACCATGTGATTGAATAAGTACAAAATTAATATTCTTATTTTATAATTTCAGGAAATACTTGTCTCAAGTTTTTGCTTATAATTCATCTAAGTTTAAAAAGTCAAGGGTTTGGCCAGCATGGCCTGTCTGTTTGGCAGAGCCAGGGCTGGATTCGGCTGGCTCAGTCAGTATTTTGGGTCAGCATAAGGATTCCACCAGTGCAGCTGGGGTGTCCAGCAGAATGGGGGTGGAGGAGGGAGGCCGCATGGCAGGGAAGTTAGTTACACATAGGAGGGCTGAGAAAATAAATATGTTGAGGATGACAGGAGCCAGGTTTCTTACTGCTGCGTAAAGAAATTACAAACATAGAAGGGTGACTGGTAAATAAATTCTATGGTGTTGGGAACAGCATGAATTCCTGATAGCTAAAAGAAATATAAATAAAGAGGTAGAAATAGACGTGTGTGTGTGTGTGTGTGTGTGTATTCTCTCCAAGCCCCACTAAGAACACCTAAAAGCACCAACACACCACTCACAACAACTATAGCTACTACCCAGATTTTTTTCTTTTCTTTCTTTCTTTTTTTTTTGGTGGGACCCTTGCTGGCAGCTGGGGAACAAACCGGTGCTGCAGAGGCTGCGGGCAGCCTTGCAGCCCAGCGCTCAACCGCTGCGCCACCAGGGGAGGCCCTACCCAGATCTTATTTTCTACATGCCATATGCCACTGAAAGGTACCAAGGCTTTTGAGAGAAATGACTGATTCCATAATGGGACAGAGAGAAACACAAGATGAGTCCAGAACCTTATTCAGTCAGAAAGTAAAGAAGTTTTCAAAGAATAACAGGGACATGGCAAAAAGATTCTGTAGCTGAAAGGAGTTTTCACTATTCAAATCTGGGAGAGTTTAGTTTATTTGGGAAAATAAGAATAATCAATTTTGTTGTTGACTATCTTTGTTCTGTATGGTGGCTGGGTGGACGACAGCTTCTATGCTGACTAGCCTTCTAGAAGACACAAACCATTGATTAGACCAAAGTGTGGAACTGAATTGGCACAAATCCATCAGCACAAATGAGCAAACAGCTCAAACTTACACCCTGTGGACAATATGGTTTCTTGTTTAAAATAAATAATATGTGGATGCTTACATATCAGCAAATATATCTAAACCTTGCTCTAAATTGTTCTTTGGCAATGCATATATTTATGCCTTAAGTGTTTTCTTATCTGGGGTACTAACAACTGGATGCAGAGGTAAAGTTTTTCCTTGTTAATACATATAAAACATTGTTTTTTTTTTTAAGTTTTATCCTTAGTATCAACTCAAGGAAAATAATATTTCTCTGAAAAATATCTTGTAAGACATGGCATTAATTAGGTTGACCTTAAATGTTCCCTTCCCTCAAATTCTGACTAAAAGATTAATTATGTAAAGAAGAAAAATCTTTCCCGCTGTTGACAATCTGTGACTGTTAGCTCTGACTTTTAAAAATAATTTTCACATTGAATTAATTCAAACCTAAAAGTTATAAAAAGAGCATTAAAAACTCCCAAATACCCTCACTCAGATGATTCCCCCAATGTTAACATGTTCTCATATTTGCCTTTTTTCCACATGAGTATCTGTGCATACATAAACATATACATTAACAGTATTTTATTTATTTGTTTAGCTATGCAGATTATAATGATGTATTTCTGATATCAACCAACCTCTCTTAATCAAAATTATACATCATTTTGTTTTTCAAATGATATGTAATTTAAATTAGCAAAGAGTGGTGCTAAAAAAGTCAAAGGTTTTGTTTTGGGGTGGTTTTGGCTGGTGGGTTAATCATGCTACCACACATTAGTTCACTCATCAAACTATGCTGTCTGTGGAAGCCAGGAGGCAAAACACAACAGTGAGGGAGAACAGGTGTAAGCCCACTCTGGTGGGGACTGGTTAAGTGTGTGCCCTGTACAAGGGGGGTAGCTGCTGCTCTCAGAGAGGGTTCCTACTCTGAAATGTGGGCCAAGTTGTATCAGAACTTCTGATTTTTAAAATAAAGGTAGAAATAAAGATTTGTAAAGGGATATTATTCTATTTTAAAATGGAAATAATGTTTAAATATGATAAAACTCATTTGAGCAAAAAGAAAGCGCTTACTGTAACTTGGATACAGCTCACCACACTACCAGCTGACAGGTGAAATAATAATTCCCATTTAATTTCTGGTGACGACTAATAGAAAGTTCTAATGCCATAAATAGGTAATATGCATGGTGCAAAAACAATGAAAAGAAAATGACCCTACCCTCTGATCCTGTAGTCAATTCTCTTGCAAAGGAAGTGATGCAATATAAACTACACACAATATTTAAGAAAAAAAAAATTTAAAAAGGAAGACTGAGTTGGCAAGGTCTGCTCCCATATTGCAAAACAACATCTGCAAAACAGAGCTTTTTCAAGGAATCTTCCTCAAAGAACACAAACAAGGAAGTTCCCTTTGCAGTCAAAGGCTGACCTTAAGATTTATGTAGTAAAATCAGTGTATATTAGTAGCTACTATGATTAAGGTTTATTTTTGGCTTATAGAATGAGTTATCAATGAACTAATCAAGATAATAATCACTAATAACAATACAATTATTCATAAAATAAAATTGATCCAATTTATATTTTTAAACATTTTTGTCATCCTTTAAAACACTCTGTCTACTTGGCACCTGTAGCCCAAACTCTCTCTCTCCCTCCACCAGCCTTAAACACAGACTGTCTCTACAACTTATTTGTCAATTATTTGGATGTTTGGAGCACTGGAACACTTCTTCTATTATCCTTTTAAGCTATTGAATTTTTATTGCTATTAGTATTTCAAATATTTCTGTATTTCTTTAAATTCTCCAGTAGGACCCAGAATAGTATTCTTCTAGTCTGCCAAGTATTTGTTCCTTGCTCTGTGAGAATCCGGAAATGGAGAGCAATGAGAAACTTTGATGGCTACCTGACATTCCAGTGACAGCCAGGAGAAAGGTCAGTGAACTAACTCACTTGTTCAGCACAGTACAGACCATCTGGATGCTGTCAGACCCTCATGAGGCTGCATGTGACATGACTACATATTACTCACTCACAGCAGAACCACGCTGTGAGGTGTAATATCTCTGGGCAGTTTATCAGCTCTCACACAAACCAATCTCAGAAAATGCATGCATTTATTTAATACTTATTATGTCTATAATCATTTTAATTTCTAATAAGGCCTGTTTTTAAATTTATTGTTTAACACATTAGCTAAATTGGGGAAGAAAAATTTCTATTATTTACTTCTTAACCCTAATTTAGCTTAATGTCTAATACTTGGCAAAATAAGCCTCAGACTTTTGTCTGGAAAAGACACATTTATTTTCTGGATGTAGCAATTACAGTGAGCCAAATGATGATGAAAGCAGTTCCAGAGAAGTGAGCACTGAAAGAGCATGCACTGGGTTTCACTCGGGGGGATGAATCCCTCGTATGCTAAGTCTGGTTTTGGAGCCAAACTGATGGTGAACTATGTTATGGGCAGAAATGACTAACCAATAAAGCAATAAAGTCATCAAAAATGAGAAAGCATTTTACACCTAAAACAAAGAAACAAACCTAAAAGAATTGTTTAAAGAAAAAATATTAACCTAAAAGGCTGACATTAATACATTAATCTAACTCTAGCCAGGACAGCCCATCAAGGTCCAAGGAGCATCAGCTTGGACCTATCTTGGAAGAGTTATTTCAGAGGCTGCCTGCTCTTTCCTGGCATTCCAGAGACTCCCCCCTACAGACATACAAGCTCCAGCCACATTGCTCCTTACAGGGAAAAAAGTGTCCTCTGAGGTTTGATGCTAGAAGATCATGATGACAAAGTGACCTTGTGCCACCTCACCTAAGGTGTTACAGTGTTTGTTTTTCAATTACAGTTTAAATAGTTTTCTAAAAAATGTTTATTTAATATATACCCCCTTTGTAAATGAGAAAGTCTAACTTTGTAGAAGAATGCATTAACCTGTAAAAGTGAACCTGCATATTTTGAATACCTAAAGAGACTAATACACTTTTACACTTTTAAAATATTTCTTTTAGGAGTAAAGATGATGTCATCTGTTACTGTATTTTTATAGCTCAGTTGGTGTTTGGCTTTCCAAGGCAATGCTAGGCAGTTCCTAGCTTGCTCACTATGAATGAATTGCTTATTTCTTTGCCTGCCCTTTTAGTTCCAGCATATTCAGGAAAGGAGTGGTGCAGAGTAAATGGTGAATGGTATTTCCCATTTTATAAACCTGGCAATGTGTAAGACTTAACTAAACAAGGAAGTACAAATATAGGTGGATTTTGTAATTTTTTCTGCTTTACACATTATATACTCACACACAGAGAACTTTATAGTCACTTCATCTACAATTAAGTTACACAATTCAGATTTCTGAAAACTGAATTTATTTTTATGAAGGACTTCAATTTATATCAGTAAGAAAATCACAAAAGTTAATATATATATTAATTCTACTGTCTTCATATATTATTAATAGATAGTAAAGGCTACACAATATTGTCTAAGGCAGTTTAAATATTTTATTGTTAGGGTGAACATATTAAAAAAATGGTAAATATATTCAAACACTCTTACTCTCCAGAGATTCTTATTCTCCAGAGATTCTTACACAAGCATACTACCAGAAACCTTTCTGTACCTATGCCTACACCATATGTATGCACATTCATTTTAAACACAACACACCACATATACACACAAATACACGTAGATATACCATATAATCGGATCTCATGTTGCTTTTTTCAGCACCTTTAATAACATGGCAAAGATGGTTGTTCACCAAACATTCCATCTGTTCTCCCACATTTCCAGCCCCTCCTGCAGGTCCATGTTATTAGTTCTGGCCAACAGGCTGTGGGATGCACAGACTCCTGGGCCAAAGCAAGGAGGAGCAGTGTTCAGTGGATGCTGGAGAGTCTTCCAGACCCATGTAAGATTTTATGTGAGAAATAAACCTAGTTACACTAAGCAGCTGAGACTTGCAGGTTGTTTATGACTCCAGTATAACCTACCCTATCCTAATCCAGCAAACTTCTAATGTTAGCATTTTTGCATACTTCATTTTTCTAAACAATACAGATATGTTGTAATGGATGTATCAGCCCCCACTTTTAGGTTGCTCCTAATTTTATTATTATAAACAATACTGCCATTAACATATTTTTTCACATGATTTTGCTAACACACACAAATTATTTCTGTGGATAAATTTCTTGAAGTAGAATTACTGGGTCACAGAATAATAGTACATTACATTTTTCTGAAAATAAAAGTGATATATTCATGATCAAAATGTAATTGGTACATAAGGAATGCAGTGAGTGTCCCCCTCACACCCTAGTCCACTACTTCTAAAGCCTTCCTCTGATCATAAACAATAATTCTTCAGAAATTTTATATATGCAAAATTTATCTCTTGTATATATGCAAATGTGAATGCAAACATACATACAAGTATACTTAAGGTATATTCTGAGAGGTATTTCTAAATTGCCTTTTTTTTTTTAAACTTTTATGGTTTTTATCTTTTTTTTTTGCTTGATTGATTTATTTATACAAGCACTGGGTACAGTCAGAAGCGCAGGAGGGTGAGAGGATTCACCAGAGCCAGAGCGGGGAGCAGAGCAGGTGGAAGGACCGAAGTACACTGCTGAGGGAAGCAGTGGGCGGCAGGAGAGGTCTGCGCGCCATGTGGGACCCTCCTCCGGTGGCCGGGGAGCAGCTGGGAATCGAACCAATGCTGCAGAGGCTGCGGGCAGCTTCGCAACCCAGAGCTCAACCGCTGCGCCACAGGGGAGGCCCCTAAATTGCCTTTTAAAGAGAATGTCTGTTTTCCCACACTCTGCTTGGGTTATATTTAAACTAAGAGGCATTCAAGCCATGCTTTTTATGTTTAGCAATAAAAACTGCTAATATTTGGGCAGGCCTTCTATATTATCTTAATATCAAAGGTCCTACTATAATTGTCAGGTAAACTAATAATCAATGTAATATTGCTGACCCTTTAACAATGTAGTGGTTAGGGGCACCGACACCCAAGCAGTGGAATGGAGTATAATTTATAGTTAGCCCTCAATATCCCTGGGTTCTGCGTCTGGATTCAACCAACCTCAGATGTTAACATCTGAGGTTGGTTGAATTTGGAACTTGAGGAGAGAAAAAAAAATCCAGTATAAATGGACTTGCAGTTCAGACCCCTTCAGTTCAGGGATAAACTATATTTGCAAAACAAACTCACAGTGACCAAGTTCAGACTGAAAGTAGTCCTCTAAACCTAAAGGCAACGGAAACGGGCAAGTACAGGTGGATGGTAATGCAGGACAGGCAGGATAAAGCCAGAGCGGAGAGAGGGGTGCCACTAGGACATAGCAAGGGGAACGAGGTGGCTGCAAGGCATTTGTGAGCACTGGGAGGTAGCAGAATGGTGGAAGTAGTGATGTGTGTCAGGGACCAACCTGAAGGGCCCAGGAAGCTGGAGAGGACAGTGTCCGATCATAGACTTGACGTGTGGAAGGAAGGCCTGGGTGGCTGCTGGCAAGTGAAACAATAGGGAGGCGGAGCTGCTAAGGAGATCTGAAAGCTCAGAGCTCACTGACTCAGTAAAGGGAATCATCACTTCAGATGATGTTGCCACACCACATCCACTATCAAGGCACCCATACTCCTCCATCATAGTCCTTCTGTTACTTTTCAATATACCTTTAAATAATTTTGTCCATGGGTACCAATTTCCTGGGCCTGGGGGGTGGTAGTGTTTTGATCGGAAAGTTGTTTGGTTCTTTGTAATTTATTAATTTTTATGGGTCTTTACAAAAGCAGATTGACTAAATTATTTGACTTTTTAAATCTGGAATTAATTTTAACAGGTTATAGTCACATGACTCATACCACTACACTGAAACTTTGGCATATAATGGTTCAGACCATTTCTTTGAAAGAAAATGGATTCCTTAAGAAGATCCAGAGAAGGCTGTCCCAGGACAGGTCTCTCATCTGGGACAGGCAATAAAGGAAAAGAAGGGCTTGAAGGAGACTGAAATAGCTTCAAGAATAAAAGAAAGAGGAAAGGGCAAAACTTTTGAGGGCAAAAGAGCAGCATGTGAAGTGTCTGTATTTCTAGTTTCGCTGTTTCTTCCAATTGCCAATATTTCTGGTAGGATGTCTTACAAGTGTCTCGGATGCTGTAGGTTTAAAACATAACTCAGGGCCTCCCTAGTGGCACAAGGGGTTAAGACGCAACCTATGAAGCTGTTTGCAGCTACTGCAGCACAAGTTTGATCCCTGGCCAGGGAGCTACCCACATGGCACAGCAGACCTCTCCTGTCTCGCCCACTGCTCCACTCAGCAGTGTGTTGTCAGTCTGCCTGTTCTGTTCCCCATTTTGTCTCTGGTGAATCCTCTCACCGACCTGTCTCCCACACCTCTGGCCTGTACCTCACTTCTTATATGCATAAATAAATCTTTTTTAAAAAAAAAATAAACAAAAAACAAAAAAACTCAATTAAACTCCTAACAATTAAATGTATGCTTTCCATTATCTTCCTCACTTCCATGAAAGGTTCTCCACTCAACCAAGCCAAAACTGAAAACCGGACGAGGATCTTCTCCCCATCCTTATGTCTAGTCACTGAGGATGCCACAATCACAGCTTTCAAAATCTATCCTCTCTGCTCCAGCCCCATGTCTTGTCTGATTTGCCTTTCTACAACACCCGCTACCTAGTTTTCCTGACTTCAGTGGGGTTCCCAATTCTTTTTCATTTTTAGACCTTTTCCTTCAAATTATGGAATATTTCAGACACCCTAGCAGACACTGTACCCTCTCTACCTAAACCCTCCTCCTTCCCCTCCTCCTTGCCAGCACACCTCTGATTCTACTTAGGTGATCACAGCCCCCAGTCAAGTTGTTTGCTCAGGGAATGAAGTCCAAGCTCCAGCTCCAGTAGACTAAATCTCGTTAGTCCAAACTAAAACTGGGAATTCTAGTCCCCTGGTCAGTGATCAGATCACAAAAGTTCCCTCCACCTGAGTGCAGGTAAGGGGGTTCCTATTAGAATGTTGTCATATGCACATGGTCCTTGAATATTCACCTTGAGGTGAAGAGAGTCAGCCTAAAAGGACCAAAATTCTAAGAGAATGGGAAAGACCTATATCCTTGAGGACAGGACTGAGCTACTAGATTATTCAACCTGTTTCCTCCTGCCCCTAGACTTCTTGTTTAAGTCACTCTTATTTGGGTTTTCTGGTACTTGTAGCCAAAGCATCCTGCTGCAGAAAAAAAGCTGATAAGCCTCGTTTTGAACACTGAGTTTGAGTTTACTGCAGGACAAGATCAAAGAACAGGTAAGAGGACAGGAGTGTGCAGATGTGAGAGTCAATGCAGAAGTGACAATGAGTTACATGAGAGGAGTTGGTCACCAGGTATGACAGCTAACAATTATCTCATGTTTTTATGTGTTAGGAACCACTCCAAAGGTATTAAAAGAATTTCTCTCTTTTATCCTCACAACTCTTAGGAGTTTCCTATTCCACTTTACATATGGCAGAAAGGAGGACTAGCAGTTTATTCACTTGCCAAAGGTTACAAAGGCCGAGGGAGGTGGTGTTACTTTTTATAACCTAATAGTCTGTCAATAAACACTCCTAAGTCTTTATGCTATGTTATCTACACAAAGGAAAAAGCTGAGTCATGAATAGCAGTATTCACAGAAGCACAGACAATGCAAAACATTTCTAAAGGGAAAAGCTGAAGGAGCAGATTCAGTTGGAGGGGAAGAAAAAGGCATAACTGTAACAAACTCTGAAAGTCAGGGAACTCGAGAGAACTAGAATATCAGGCTAGCAGAGGTCCTGATGCCCAGAAAGCCTGCAATTCCCTCTATAGGACGAGGCGGCCACTGCAGAAATGTGGGCTAGACACCAACTTCACCTGCTGTCCAGGTTTAGCCTAGCAGCAGCATGTTATAATGGGTTCAGCTTACTTGTCTTAATAATTAACACCAAGTCACAAATAGGAAAATCATATTTACTGACTGACAAAATGCTAAGGTCTAGGCTGGCCAGAACTTTATATGTATAGTATGTCATTTAATCTTCACAGTAACCTTAACCACAATCGTGACACTATTCTTCATACACAATTTTGCTGAGCAAATGTATTTATAAGCATGGCATCGTTTGCACCTGTCAGCACATTCTATTACTTCCATCTTTAAAATATATTCAGGATTCAATCATTTCTCCTGTAAATAGTCTTCAGCACTGATGATTTTCCAATAGTTGGAAAAATATTCTGGCACGGACTTTAGTTTTCCATAGTATATCCTTAAATATCACTGTGTAGGCAAATCTAAAAAAGACTGGCTTCCTACACACCCTGTTACTCATTAATCCAACAAGTGTTTATTGTGCTAGGCCATGTGCCAGGGCTTGGGTATAATGGTGATGAATATAATCCTGGTCCCAGATCCTCTAGATAGCCTAGCAGGGGGCACAGTCAAGTAAACAGGAAAACAGCACAGGAGCTTCTGCATTAGAGCAAACCCAGGGTGCTATCAGAGCACAAATGCACAACAGTTAATCCAGACCACAAGGATCTGAGAAGGTGATTCCAGAACTAACATCCAAGTTGAGAAGAAGTAAAGGATGGGTAGGAACTATGGGGTGGTAAAGAAGAGACTGGGGGGAAGGAATAGGTTCCACACACAAATTAGAGCTGGAACAAAGGCCAAGAGGCTTAAGACAGACAAGGCTTGTTCTGAGAAAAGCAGTGCAGTGAGGCTACACAGGAGCACTGGGAGGGCAGTGTCGGGGGAGGGAAGGGAAAGGGCAGAGAGAAGACAGAACTGACGGTTGATAGCACAGAGCCACGTCAGAAGTTTCTACTTAACCCCCAGAGCACAGGTGAGTCACTGAAGGATTTCAGTGCCAGGCCTGTGGGGTTGAATTTTGCCTTTTAGAAAGCAAATTCTGGCAGTGACATGGAAGCATAAAGACTGGTGCTAGAGAGACCAGTATGTCCCACATCCATGGGTCTCTTAACAGAGAATTAACTAGAACCTGTTGGAGTCACATTAAAAAAATACTTATAAGACTGACTAGATGGGGGTGGAGAAGGTGAAGAGAAAGCCAAATCAAGAAAACTCAGTTTCTGGCTTAGGCATCAGATGAAAAGTTGAACACAGAGTAGCTTTGACTTGCTGGCAAACGTCTCGAGGCAACAACACTTTTTAGAAAAGGGACCTTCTAAAGTCTGGGTCAGCCACATAAAAAATACTTTTGTGTCTTTTGCATTTACATTTTAAATTTATCCCTTTTCTTTCCGACCATCTTATAAAGAAGAGTAAATGCTCTCGGGATTTGTCAACATAGCATGTGACCTTATAAAATGGTGTGGGAGGAAGGAGGATAAACAAAGGCTCTGCTTAACCAGAGTAGTGATTAGCTGGCTGTTTCAAGAAGAGTCAAGTAATTTGGAATGATGCAAGTAAGACTAGGAATTAGCAGACTATTTTAAATGAAACCATTGTTTCTTCTAAATGCGACACAATACAAATTAAGACATAAATTAATCATTCTTGAATACTGAAATATTTACTCTGAATTGCTGAATTACCTATTAAATGCTGCCTTAGGGTGATGCTAGTTGCAAGGACGAATAAACTCCAAATTTTCAGTGGCTTAACATGTGAAGTTTATTTATGAGTGTCACATCAATCCAACATGACTATTGCTGGAGGGAGGAAGGGGGCCTTTGTTTTAAATGGTCACTGAGTGGCTTTTTTTTTTTTTTTTTTTTGAGTGGCTTTTTTGACAGAAACTCTTGCAACTTCAACACACCACTTACAGGTCACCTTGGCCATGGAGAACCAGTCAGCAGAGGGGGCAGACACTGGAGAATCACCCGTGGGAGTTTTTGATGAGCTAAACCTAAAAACAGCTAGACTTCAAAAATTCCACTGATGAGTACTCAGACATGACACATGTAACTGCGTCAGGAGATGTGCCCAAAAGGAGAGGAAACCAGTTATAGTGGTGAGAATTCTGAGGAAAAGATATATGACTTATCCTCGCAGAGCCTACCAGTATTTCGAAGAAAATAGGAATTCAAGTACTATAATTCTATTGCAAAAGTACCTTATAAAAATAAATGCATTATAATAAAAGTCAAACAGCTAAAAATCAGCTAAGCAACTAAACATAAGCAGCTAAAAAATCAACTGTGGAGAACATAAACTGAAGAGATACAGGAAAAAAAGAAGATTTTTAAAATCTTGGTTTTATATAAGTTGCTCATTTAAACACAAATTTTCCTTATTCACCAAGCAGATACTAAAATTATTATGGCGGCAGAAACCATTCCAAACTGTGGCTCAAAAAGAATCATGAAAATTATATCTAAAGTACTACCAAATTAAGGCTACCAGAGCAGGAGGGGGAAGGGGAGAGCAGAGGGGAGGGGGCCCAATGGACTATGAGTGGATATTAGTTACTCAAATGCTTCAAATTTTCCAATGTTAACTTTTATTCTTATAATTTACATTTATAATTATTAGTTTAGGTAATTCAAGCTCAGGGAAAGAAATGTGTCAATATAGTCTTCCCAAGAAATACTCTCCATATTTGCATTTGCTTCTCTGAATGAAAAAATCTATAAACCAAGAGAAAATCCCCATTTATTAATCAGGATAATACCAGGCTATGCTGGAGTAACAAATAAGCCTTTGAGCACTCAATGACTAACACAACAGTGGTTTATTTCTTGCCCATGTAAGACCAATCCTGGCCAGGCAGTCCCTCTCCATCTTGTAGGTTTGTCAACTAGAACATGTATTGCAGTGGCAAAGGAGAAAGAAATCAAGAAAACACCCTAGGTCTTAACTATTTCAGCTTCACAGTGACACACAGCACTTCTGTTCAGATTTCAGTCCTAATCATCTCGTCTCAGTCTAACAGTAGGTAAAGCTAGGAAATGTAGAGAAGAACAAGGTGATTCTGGTCTCAGTGACACCTCTACAGAACAAGTCCCACTCCCCAAGTACCTTTCCTACTGTAAATTTAAAGGTTGTATTCTGAATCATGTGCAGCAAAGCAAGTCAGAATGATAAAAACAAATATTGGATACTCGCATAACAGGCAATTTGACAATGTAAAAACACTTTCAAAAACTAGAGGACCTCAACCAACATCCTGAGGGCTCTGGGGTTAAGAAGGAGGGGAGAAGGAAAGGGACATAGGGTCACAAGGGATGAGAGGAGATATGTTCATTAAAAATAATAAAGACATTAAAAAAATAAAGTGTGCTGGCATATAAATTACATTTATTAGTACCAATGAATCCAATCATCAAAAGATCACATTTTTTTTTAAAGATTGATTGATTGATTGATTGATTTATACAAGCACTGGGTACAGTCAGAAGCGCTGGAGGGTGAGAGAATTCACCAGAGCTAGAGCGGGGAACAGAACGGGCAGACTGACGAAATACACTGCTGAGGGGAGCAGCTGGCGTGGCAGGAGAGGTCTGTGAGCCATGTGGGACCCTTGCCGGTGGCCGGGGATTGAACCGGCACTGCAGAGGCTGCGGGCAGCTTCTTAGCCCAGCGCTCAACGGCTGCATCACCAGGGGAGGCCTGAACAATTCTTTATCCCCATGAGCTAGAATCATTTAACATGCTCTGAAGCCCTGTGTCACGGAGCCAGTAGATTCCTCTCAGTATCTTTTCTCTACAACATTCTAAACAAGGAATCCACTCATCTGTCAGTCAATAAATACTTACTGGCAATGCCTTTAGCCCGATGCTGACGCTAAAGATAGAGCAATGAAAAGACCCATTTGGGTCCTGATTGTACTTACAATGAAGTAAGGGACACAGTTCTGTAAGAGTTACCAATAACCAGAGTATCACAATCCAGATAAACTGGAGATATGAAGGAGGAAGGCAGAAGGTCAACATGGTATTTAACAAGAGACTTAACCAATTCAGGGGTTTCACTAAAACAAAAGTGGGGTCCTACAGGATAGGTAATGGTTAGATAGGTAAATGGGGGGGATTAAGAATGTTTTAGACCGACAAACAAAACTAAACCAAGCAAACCCTAGATATCTGGCGGCAGAATTGAGGCTATCAGAGCAGGAGGGGAAAGAGGGGAGCCAAGGCGGGGAGGTGCCCAATGGACTATAGTGGAGGGTTATGGTGGTGGTGTGCTGTGGTAACACACTTGAAGAGATGTGAACCGAAACCGTAAATCATATATGGTGCTGTAAACTAACATTATCTCAATAAAGAATAATTTTTTTAAATTCCAGTAAAAGGGAACACAATAGGTGTGGTGAGTAGGATTAAAAACTGAGTCCAGGGCCTCCCTGGTGGGGCAAAGGGTTAAGACGCAACCTATGAAGCTATTTGCAGCCACTGCGGCACGAGTTCGGTCCCAAGCCAGGGAGCTACCCACATGGTGCAGCAGACCTCACCTGTCTCGCCCACTGCTGCCCTCAGCAGTGTATTTCAGTCAATCTGCCTGTTCTGTTCCCACTCTGTCTCTGGTGAAACCTCTCACCCCCCACACCTCTGGCCTGTACCCCAGTTTCTTTTATGCATAAATAAATCTTTAAAAAAATAAAATTACCTTAATCAATTATTATTATCTTAATCAAACAATCAAACAAGCCTGCAAAAGACTTCAATTCTTTAACAGTATCTTCAAATACTAGAGATGGGGAAAATGGGAAACAATTTTTCTTTGAAAATACTCTTCATAGTTTTTGTATTTAGTGAACTATGAGATAGTTCACTGGTTTATATATTTTAAAAGTGGTCTAAAAAAAAAAAAGTGGTCTAAATTTAGTAGGTGGATGCTCTTAACTGTAGATATTGCAGAAAATTCCTAAATATAACTAAGTATGAGTTTAAAATTCAATATCAAAATTGTAGTTCATTTTTATAATGAAAACAGGATTTAGTTTTTCTTCAAATGCAATATAGTCCCTTCTGGGGAATTTTAAAAATAAAATCAGTGTTTTTAACCAAAAAGTGGGAAAACATACTATAAAGGATTTTTGGTAATAAAATGATATTATTTCATCTATGTAACATAGGGAAGTAAATACTGTGTCAGTATTCTATCTAATGAAGTACTAGTCGAGAACAGTATCTAAATTCCATTCCAGGGCAACCTATTATGATTCTAAATGCATGGGACATATTTTGTAACCCCCAAATGCCAGCCTGTCAAATTTATGCATAAGTCTGCCCCAAATAATCATCTAATAATAAATTACACAGTACTTTAACTCTGAAACTATGTATATTATACACTGTACAATAACTTGTATACTGGAAAATTTATACAGTAATTGGTAATGCACTATGCAAACCAAAGCTTCTACCAACATGAAAATGTCTAGGAAATTTGAAAAATCAATATGGCCCTAGAATAAATCATGTAGCTTATGACAACGAATATATTTGAAAATTATTCATCTGGGTAGTAAACCAGAAGAGAATTTTGAGTTGTTATTTAAAGTTAAATAGTTGTATATTGTTGTAAATAAAACAAAAATAGTATTCACCTGTTAGCTACTTCACAACAATGTTGTAAGTCTGCATTAAAAAAAATCTATAAACTTTTTTCTGCACCCCTAAAAGATATGGGATTGAAGCTTCTTTATTCCATTTAGAACAGGAAAACAAGTTAGATTACTGAATGATTTGGCAACAAAACACCTTGGAACAAGAATCTGATTCTATTTCTCTTTATTATAGTTGTAAATATTTATATACATTTTCTGAATTTTGAAACTAGCATTTTACACATAGAAAATGATGTCACTTTTTAAAACTGGTCTGTCCTGTCAGTTAAATACAGGAATTACCATTTTCAAGTAACCATTTCAAGTAAAATAATCTTTCCCGGCTATAAAAAACTATAAATTACAACTTGTTTTCAGTTCAAAAAGTTTTTTTAAATAGCCAAATATAAAAAAGAAATTCTAGTAAGAGATTGACATTA